>NC_054483.1:24117832-24717832 GCF_017639515.1 Carcharodon carcharias | reverse complement strand
GAGGTCCAGCACTGCCCTTGCAGCGCGGGCTGAAGTCCAGCACTGCCCTCGCTCTTCGGGCTGAGATTCATCACTTTTCTCGCACCGGGGGCTGAGGTTCATCACTGCCCTCGCTACGCAGGCTGAAGTCCAGCACTGCCCTGGCACCTGGGGCTGGGTTTAACAACTGCCCTCGCACCGGGGGCTGAGGTTCAGCACTGCCCTCGCACCGGGGGCTGAGGTCCAGCACTGCCCTCGCACCGCAGTCTGATGTTCAACGCAGTCGTTGCACTGCGGGCTAAGTTTCAGCACTGCCTTTGCACTGCTAACTGAGTTTCAGCACTGCCCTCTCTCTGCGGGCTGAGATCCAGCACTGCCCTCGCACCACGGGCTGAGATTCATCACTGCCCTGGCACCGGTGGCTGAGGTTCAGCACTGCCCTCGCACCGGGGGCTGAGGTTCAGCACTGCCCTCGCACCGGGGCCTGAGTTCCAGCACTGCCCTCGCACCGGGGGCTGAGTGCCAGCACTGCCCTCGCACCGGGGGCTGAGGTCCAGCGCTGCCCTCGCACCAGGGGCTGAGGTTCAGCACAGACCTGGCACCGCTGGCTGAGGTTCAACACAGTCGTTGCACTGTAGGCTCAGTTTCAGCACTGCCCTCTCTCTGCGGGCTGAGGTTCAACACTGCCTTGGCACTGCAGGCTGAGGTGCAACACTGTCGTTGCCGTGCGGGCTGAGTTTTAGCACTGCCCTTGCACTGAGGGCTGATATTCATCACTGCCCTGGCACCTGAGGCTGAGTTTCACCACTGCCCTCGCACCGCGGGCTGAGATTCATCACTGCCCTCGCACCGGCGGCTGAGGCTCAGCACTGCCCTTGCTCCGCGGGCTGGGATTCAGCACTGTCGTTGCCCTGCGGGCTGAGTTTCAGCACTGCCCTCGCACCGCGGGCTGAGATGCATCACTGCCCTCACTCCGCAGGCTGATGTCCAGCAGTGCCATCGCTCCACAGGCTCGGGTCCAGCACTGCCCTCGCACTGGGAGCTGAGGGTCAGCACTGCCCTCTCACTTCGGTCTGATATTCAGCACTGCCCTCGCTCAGCAGGCTGAGATTCAAAACTGCCGTCGGACTGCGGGCTGATGTCCAGCGCTGCCCTCGCACCGGGGGCTGAGGTCCAGCACTGCCCTCGCACCGGGGGCTGAGGTCCAGCGCTGCCCTCGCACCGGGGGCTGAGGTCCAGCGCTGCCCTCGCACCAGGGGCTGAGGTTCAGCACAGACCTGGCACCGCAGGCTGAGGTTCAACGCAGTCGTTGCACTGCGGGCTAAGTTTCAGCACTGCCCTTGCACTGCTAACTGAGTTTCAGCACTGCCCTCTCTCTGCGGGCTGTGGTTCAACACTGCCTTGGCACCGAGGGCTGAGATCCAGCACTGCCCTCGTACCAGGAGCTGAGGTCCACCACTGCTCTCGCACCACGGGCTGAGGTCCAGCACTGCCCTCGCTCCATGGGCTGAGGTCCACCACTGCTCTCGCACCGGGGGCCGAGGTTCAGCACTGACCTCTCATTGCGGGCTGATTTTCAGAACTGAACTGAGGTTCAACACAGTCGTCGCACTGCAGGCTGAGTTCCAGCTCTGCCCTCGCACTGGGGGCTGAGGTCCAGCACTGCCCTTGCTTCGCGGGCTGAAGTCCAGCACTGCTTCGCTCTGCGGGCTGAGGTCCAGCACTGCCCTTGCTTCGCGGGCTGAGGTCAAGCACCACCCTCGCACTGCGGGCTGAGGGTCAGCACTGCCCTGGCACCGCAGACTGAGGTTCAACAGTGTCATTCCCCTGCGGGCTGAGATTCAACACTGCCCTCGCACCAGGGGCTGAGTTCAAGCACCGCCCTCGCTCCGCGGGCTGAGTTTCAGTATGGCCCTTGAACCGCGGGATGAGGTTCAGCACTGCCCTCTCGCTGCAGGTTGAGGTTCAGCACTGCCTTGGCACTGCAGGCTGAGGTGCAACACCGTCGTTGCCCTGCGGCTGAGTTTTAGCACTGCCCTTGCACTGAGGGCTGATATTCATCACTGCCCTGGCACCTGAGGCTGAGTTTCAGCACTGCCCTCGCACCGCGGGCTGAGATTCATCACTGCCCTTGCACCGGCGGCTGAGGCTCAGCACTGCCCTCGCACCGCGGGCTGAGATTCATCACTGCCCTTGCACTGGCGGCTGAGGTTCAGCACTGCCCTCGCTCCACGGGCTGGGATTCAGCACTGTCGTTGCCCTGCGGGCTGTGTTTCAGCACTGCCCTCGCACCGCGGGCTGAGATGCATCACTGCCCTCACTCCGCAGGCTGATGTCCAGCAGTGCCATCGCTCCACAGGCTCGGGTCCAGCACTGCCCTCGCACTGGGAGCTGAGGGTCAGCACTGCCCTCTCACTTCGGTCTGATATTCAGCACTGCCCTTGCTCAGCAGGCTGAGATTCAAAACTGCCGTCGGACTGCGGGCTGAGGTTCAGCACTGCCCTGGCACCGCAGCCTGAGGTTCAGCATTGCACTCGCACCGCGGGCGGAGATTCAACACTGTCATCGGACTGCGGGCTGAGGTTCTGCACTGTCCTCGCTCCGCGGGCTGAGGTCCAGCACTGCCCTGGCACTGCGAGCTGAGGGTCAGCACTGCCCTCGCACCAGGGGCTGAGTTCAAGCACCGCCGTCGCTCTGCGGGCTGAGGTCCAGCACTGCACTTGCTCCGCGAGCTGAGGTCCAGCTCTGCCCTCGCACCAGGAGCTGAGGTTCAGAACTGTCCTTGCACCACGGGCTGAGGTTCAGCAGTGCCCTCTCTCTGCATGCTGAGTTCCAACACTGCCCTGGCACTGGGGGCTGAGGTCCAGCACTGCCCTGGCACTGCGGGCTGAGGGTCAGCAATGACCTCGTACCGCAGGCTGAGGGTCAGCACTGCCCTGGCACCACAGGCTGAGGTTCAACAGTGTCATTGCACTGCTGGCAGGGTTTCAGCAGTGCCCTCGCACTGGGGCTGAGGTCCAGCACTACACTCGCCCCACGGGCTGAGGTCCAACACTGCCCTCACACTGCATGCTGATGTTCAGCACTGCCCTCGCACCGCGGGCTGAGGTCCAGCACTGCCTTGCTCCGCGGGTTCACGTCCAGCACATGCCCTCACACCGGGGGCTGAGGTTAAGCACTGCCCTCGCACTGCGGGCTCAGTTTCAGCACTGCCCTTGCACTGCTAGCTGAGTTTCGGCACTGCCCTCGCACTGCGGGCTGAGTTTCGGCACTGCCCTTGCACTGCTAGCTGAGTTTCAGCACTGCCCTCTCTCTGCGGGCTGAGGTCCAGCACTGCACTTGCTCCGTGAGCTGAGGTCCAGCTCTGCCCTCGCACCAGGAGCTGAGGTTCAGCACTGTCCTTGCACCACGGGCTGAGGTCCAGCACTGCCCTCGCTCCATGGGCTGAGGTCCACCACTGCTCTCGCACCGGGGGCCGAGGTTCAGCACTGACCTCTCATTGCGGGCTGATTTTCAGAACTGAACTGAGGTTCAACACAGTCGTCGCACTGCGGGCTGAGTTCCAGCTCTGCCCTCGCACTGGGGGCTGAGGTCCAGCACTGCCCTTGCTTCGCGGGCTGAAGTCCAGCACTGCCCTCGCTCTTCGGGCTGAGATTCATCACTTTTCTCGCACCGGGGGCTGAGGTTCATCACTGCCCTCGCTACGCAGGCTGAAGTCCAGCACTGCCCTGGCACCTGGGGCTGGGTTTAACAACTGCCCTCGCACCGGGGGCTGAGGTTCAGCACTGCCCTCGCACCGGGGGCTGAGGTCCAGCACTGCCCTCGCACCGCAGGCTGATGTTCAACGCAGTCGTTGCACTGCGGGCTAAGTTTCAGCACTGCCTTTGCACTGCTAACTGAGTTTCAGCACTGCCCTCTCTCTGCGGGCTGAGATCCAGCACTGCCCTCGCACCACGGGCTGAGATTCATCACTGCCCTGGCACCGGTGGCTGAGGTTCAGCACTGCCCTCGCACCGGGGGCTGAGGTTCAGCACTGTCCTCGCACCGGGGCCTGAGTTCCAGCACTGCCCTCGCACCGGGGGCTGAGTGCCAGCACTGCCCTCGCACCGGGGGCTGAGGTCCAGCGCTGCCCTCGCACCAGGGGCTGAGGTTCAGCACAGACCTGGCACCGCTGGCTGAGGTTCAACACAGTCGTTGCACTGTAGGCTCAGTTTTAGCACTGCCCTCTCTCTGCGGGCTGAGGTTCAACACTGCCTTGGCACTGCAGGCTGAGGTGCAACACTGTCGTTGCCCTGCGGGCTGAGTTTTAGCACTGCCCTTGCACTGAGGGCTGATATTCATCACTGCTCTGGCACCTGAGGCTGAGTTTCACCACTGCCCTCGCACCGCGGGCTGAGATTCATCACTGCCCTCGCACCGGCGGCTGAGGCTCAGCACTGCCCTCGCTCCGCGGGCTGGGATTCAGCACTGTCGTTGCCCTGCGGGCTGAGTTTCAGCACTGCCCTCGCACCGCGGGCTGAGATGCATCACTGCCCTCACTCCGCAGGCTGATGTCCAGCAGTGCCATCGCTCCACAGGCTCGGGTCCAGCACTGCCCTCGCACTGGGAGCTGAGGGTCAGCACTGCCCTCTCACTTCGGTCTGATATTCAGCACTGCCCTCGCTCAGCAGGCTGAGATTCAAAACTGCCGTCGGACTGCGGGCTGATGTCCAGCACTGCACTTGCTCCGCGAGCTGAGGTCCAGCTCTGCCCTCGCACCGGGGGCTGAGGTCCAGCGCTGCCCTCGCACCGGGGGCTGAGGTCCAGCGCTGCCCTCGCACCAGGGGCTGAGGTTCAGCACAGACCTGGCACCGCAGGCTGAGGTTCAACGCAGTCGTTGCACTGCGGGCTAAGTTTCAGCACTGCCCTTGCACTGATAACTGAGTCTCAGCACTGCCCTCTCTCTGCGGGCTGTGGTTCAACACTGCCTTGGCACCGAGGGCTGAGATCCAGCACTGCCCTCGCACCAGGAGCTGAGGTCCACCACTGCTCTCGCACCACGGGCTGAGGTCCAGCACTGCCCTCGCTCCATGGGCTGAGGTCCACCACTGCTCTCGCACCGGGGGCTGAGGTTCAGCACTGACCTCTCATTGCGGGCTGATTTTCAGAACTGAACTGAGGTTCAACACAGTCGTCGCACTGCAGGCTGAGTTCCAGCTCTGCCCTCGCACTGGGGGCTGAGGTCCAGCACTGCCCTTGCTTCGTGGGCTGAAGTCCAGCACTGCTTCGCTCTGCGGGCTGAGGTCCAGCACTGCCCTTGCTTCGCGGGCTGAGGTCAAGCACCACCCTCGCACTGCGGGCTGAGGGTCAGCACTGCCCTGGCACCGCAGACTGAGGTTCAACAGTGTCATTCCCCTGCGGGCTGAGATTCAACACTGCCCTCGCACCAGGGGCTGAGTTCAAGCACCGCCCTCGCTCCGCGGGCTGAGTTTCAGTATGGCCCTTGAACCGCGGGATGAGGTTCAGCACTGCCCTCTCGCTGCAGGTTGAGGTTCAGCACTGCCTTGGCACTGCAGGCTGAGGTGCAACACTGTCGTTGCCCTGCGGCTGAGTTTTAGCACTGCCCTTGCACTGAGGGCTGATATTCATCACTGCCCTGGCACCTGAGGCTGAGTTTCAGCACTGCCCTCGCACCGCGGGCTGAGATTCATCACTGCCCTTGCACCGGCGGCTGAGGCTCAGCACTGCCCTCGCACCGCGGGCTGAGATTCATCACTGCCCTTGCACCGGCGGCTGAGGTTCAGCACTGCCCTCGCTCCACGGGCTGGGATTCAGCACTGTCGTTGCCCTGCGGGCTGAGTTTCAGCACTGCCCTCGCACCGCGGGCTGAGATGCATCACTGCCCTCACTCCGCAGGCTGATGTCCAGCAGTGCCATCGCTCCACAGGCTCGGGTCCAGCACTGCCCTCGCACTGGGAGCTGAGGGTCAGCACTGCCCTCTCACTTCGGTCTGATATTCAGCACTGCCCTTGCTCAGCAGGCTGAGATTCAAAACTGCCGTCGGACTGCGGGCTGAGGTTCAGCATTGCCCTGGCACCGCAGCCTGAGGTTCAGCATTGCACTCGCACCGCGGGCGGAGATTCAACACTGTCATCGGACTGCGGGCTGAGGTTCTGCACTGTCCTCGCTCCGCGGGCTGAGGTCCAGCACTGCCCTGGCACTGCGAGCTGAGGGTCAGTACTGCCCTGGCACCGCAGGCTGAGGTTCAGCAATGACCTCGTACCGCAGGCTGAGGGTCAGCACTGCCCTGGCACCACAGGCTGAGGTTCAACAGTGTCATTGCGCTGCTGGCAGGGTTTCAGCAGTGCCCTCGCACTGGGGCTGAGGTCCAGCACTACACTCGCCCCGCGGGCTGAGGTCCAACACTGCCCTCACACCGCATGCTGATGTTCAGCACTGCCCTCGCACCGCTGGCTGAGGTCCAGCGCTGCCTTGCTCCGCGGGTTCACGTCCAGCACATGCCCTCACACCGGGGGCTGAGTTTCAGCACTGCCCTCGCACCACAGGCTGAGGTTAAGCACCGCCCTCGCACTGCGGGCTGAGTTTCGGCACTGCCCTTGCACTGCTAGCTGAGTTTCAGCACTGCCCTCTCTCTGCGGGCTGAGGTCCAGCACTGCACTTGCTCCGCGAGCTGAGGTCCAGCTCTGCCCTCGCACCAGGAGCTGAGGTTCAGCACTGTCCTTGCACCACGGGCTGAGGTCCAGCACTGCCCTCGCTCCATGGGCTGAGGTCCACCACTGCTCTCGCACCGGGGGCCGAGGTTCAGCACTGACCTCTCATTGCGGGCTGATTTTCAGAACTGAACTGAGGTTCAACACAGTCGTCGCACTGCGGGCTGAGTTCCAGCTCTGCCCTCCCACTGGGGGCTGAGGTCCAGCACTGCCCTTGCTTCGCGGGCTGAAGTCCAGCACTGCCCTCACTCTTTGGGCTGAGATTCATCACTTTTCTCGCACCGGGGGCTGAGGTTCATCACTGCCCTCGCTACGCAGGCTGAAGTCCAGCACTGCCCTGGCACCTGGGGCTGGGTTTAACAACTGCCCTCGCACCGGGGGCTGAGGTTCAACACTGCCTTGGATTTGCAGGCTGAGGTGCAACACTGTCGTTGCCCTGCGGGCTGAGTTTTAGCACTGCCCTTGCACTGAGGGCTGATATTCATCACTGCCCTGGCACCTGAGGCTGAGTTTCACCACTGCCCTCGCACCGCGGGCTGAGATTCATCACTGCCCTCGCACCGGCGGCTGAGGCTCAGCACTGCCCTCGCTCCGCGGGCTGGGATTCAGCACTGTCGTTGCCCTGCGGGCTGAGTTTCAGCACTGCCCTCGCACCGCGGGCTGAGATGCATCACTGCCCTCACTCCGCAGGCTGATGTCCAGCAGTGCCATCGCTCCACAGGCTCGGGTCCAGCACTGCCCTCGCACTGGGAGCTGAGGGTCAGCACTGCCCTCTCACTTCGGTCTGATATTCAGCACTGCCCTCGCTCAGCAGGCTGAGATTCAAAACTGCCGTCGGACTGCGGGCTGATGTCCAGCACTGCACTTGCTCCGGGAGCTGAGGTCCAGCTCTGCCCTCGCACCAGGAGCTGAGGTTCAGCACTGTCCTTGCACCACGGTCTGAGGTCCAGCACTGTCCTCGCACCGGGGGCTGAGTTCCAGCACTGCCCTCGCACCGGGGGCTGAGGTCCAGCGCTGCCCTCGCACCGGGGGCTGAGGTCCAGCACTGCCCTCGCACCGGGGGCTGAGGTCCAGCGCTGCCCTCGCACCGGGGGCTGAGGTCCAGCGCTGCCCTCGCACCAGGGGCTGAGGTTCAGCACAGACCTGGCACCGCAGGCTGAGGTTCAACGCAGTCGTTGCACTGCGGGCTAAGTTTCAGCACTGCCCTTGCACTGCTAACTGAGTTTCAGCACTGCCCTCTCTCTGCGGGCTGTGGTTCAACACTGCCTTGGCACCGAGGGCTGAGATCCAGCACTGCCCTCGTACCAGGAGCTGAGGTCCACCACTGCTCTCGCACCACGGGCTGAGGTCCAGCACTGCCCTCGCTCCATGGGCTGAGGTCCACCACTGCTCTCGCACCGGGGGCCGAGGTTCAGCACTGACCTCTCATTGCGGGCTGATTTTCAGAACTGAACTGAGGTTCAACACAGTCGTCGCACTGCAGGCTGAGTTCCAGCTCTGCCCTCGCACTGGGGGCTGAGGTCCAGCACTGCCCTTGCTTCGCGGGCTGAAGTCCAGCACTGCTTCGCTCTGCGGGCTGAGGTCCAGCACTGCCCTTGCTTCGCGGGCTGAGGTCAAGCACCACCCTCGCACTGCGGGCTGAGGGTCAGCACTGCCCTGGCACCGCAGACTGAGGTTCAACAGTGTCATTCCCCTGCGGGCTGAGATTCAACACTGCCCTCGCACCAGGGGCTGAGTTCAAGCACCGCCCTCGCTCCGCGGGCTGAGTTTCAGTATGGCCCTTGAACCGCGGGATGAGGTTCAGCACTGCCCTCTCGCTGCAGGTTGAGGTTCAGCACTGCCTTGGCACTGCAGGCTGAGGTGCAACACTGTCGTTGCCCTGCGGCTGAGTTTTAGCACTGCCCTTGCACTGAGGGCTGATATTCATCACTGCCCTGGCACCTGAGGCTGAGTTTCAGCACTGCCCTCGCACCGCGGGCTGAGATTCATCACTGCCCTTGCACCGGCGGCTGAGGCTCAGCACTGCCCTCGCACCGCGGGCTGAGATTCATCACTGCCCTTGCACTGGCGGCTGAGGTTCAGCACTGCCCTCGTTCCACGGGCTGGGATTCAGCACTGTCGTTGCCCTGCGGGCTGTGTTTCAGCACTGCCCTCGCACCGCGGGCTGAGATGCATCACTGCCCTCACTCCGCAGGCTGATGTCCAGCAGTGCCATCGCTCCACAGGCTCGGGTCCAGCACTGCCCTCGCACTGGGAGCTGAGGGTCAGCACTGCCCTCTCACTTCGGTCTGATATTCAGCACTGCCCTTGCTCAGCAGGCTGAGATTCAAAACTGCCGTCGGACTGCGGGCTGAGGTTCAGCACTGCCCTGGCACCGCAGCCTGAGGTTCAGCATTGCACTCGCACCGCGGGCGGAGATTCAACACTGTCATCGGACTGCGGGCTGAGGTTCTGCACTGTCCTCGCTCCGCGGGCTGAGGTCCAGCACTGCCCTGGCACTGCGAGCTGAGGGTCAGTACTGCCCTGGCACCGCAGGCTGAGGTTCAGCAATGACCTCGTACCGCAGGCTGAGGGTCAGCACTGCCCTGGCACCACAGGCTGAGGTTCAACAGTGTCATTGCGCTGCTGGCAGGGTTTCAGCAGTGCCCTCGCACTGGGGCTGAGGTCCAGCACTACACTCACCCCGCGGGCTGAGGTCCAACACTGCCCTCACACCGCATGCTGATGTTCAGCACTGCCCTCGCACCGCGGGCTGAGGTCCAGCGCTGCCTTGCTCCGCGGGTTCACGTCCAGCACATGCCCTCACACCGGGGGCTGAGTTTCAGCACTGCCCTCGCACCACAGGCTGAGGTTAAGCACCGCCCTCGCACTGCGGGCTGAGTTTCAGCACTGCCCTTGCACTGCTAGCTGAGTTTCAGCACTGCCCACGCACTGCGGGCTGAGTTTCAGCACTGCCCTTGCACTGCTAGCTGAGTTTCAGCACTGCCCACGCACTGCTAGCTGAGTTTCAGCACTGCCCTCTCTCCGCGAGCTGAGGTCCAGCTCTGCCCTCGCACCAAGAGCTGAGGTTCAGCACTGTCCTTGCACCACGGGCTGAGGTCCAGCACTGCTCTCGCACCACGGTCTGAGGTCCAGCACTGCCCTCGCTCCGTGGGCTGAGGTCCACTACTGCTCTCGCACCGGGGGCCGAGGTTCAGCACTGACCTCTCATTGCGGGCTGATTTTCAGAACTGAACTGAGGTTCAACACAGTCGTCGCACTGCGGGCTGAGTTCCAGCTCTGCCCTCGCTCTGCGGGCTGAGGTCCAGCACTGCCCTTGCTTCACGGGCTGAGGTCCAGCACTGCCCTCGCTCTTCGGGCTGAGATTCATCACTTTTCTCGCACCATGGGCTGAGGTTCATCACTGCCCTCGCTACGCAGGCTGAAGTCCAGCACTGCCCTGGCACCTGGGGCTGGGTTTAACAACTGCCCTCGCACCATGGGCTGAGGTTCAGCACTGCCCTCGCACCGGGGGCTGAGGTTCAGCACTGCCCTCGCACCGGGGGCTGAGGTCCAGCACTGCCCTCGCACCGCAGGCTGACGTTCAACGCAGTCATTGCACTGCTAACTGAGTTTCAGCACTGCCTTCTCTCTGCGGGCTGAGATCCAGCACTGCCCTCGCACCAGGGGCTGAGTTCAAGCACCGCCGTCGCTCTGCGGGCTGATGTCCAGCTCTGCCCTCGCACCACGGGCTGAGATTCATCACTGCCCTGGCACCGGTGGCTGAGGTTCAGCACTGCCCTTGCTTCGCGGGCTGAAGTCCAGCACTGCCCTCGCTCTGCGGGCTGAGGTCCAGAACTGCCTTGCTCCGCGGGTTCACGTCCAGCACATGCCCTCACACCGGGGGCTGAGTTTCAGCACTGCCCTCGCACCACAGGCTGAGGTTAAGCACTGCCCTCGCACTGCGGGCTGAGTTTCAGCACTGCCCTTGCACTGCTAGCTGAGTTTCAGCACTGCCCACGCACTGCGGGCTGAGTTTCAGCACTGCCCTTGCACTGCTAGCTGAGTTTCAGCACTGCCCACGCACTGCTAGCTGAGTTTCAGCACTGCCCTCTCTCCGCGAGCTGAGGTCCAGCTCTGCCCTCGCACCAAGAGCTGAGGTTCAGCACTGTCCTTGCACCACGGGCTGAGGTCCAGCACTGCTCTCGCACCACGGTCTGAGGTCCAGCACTGCCCTCGCACCGGGGGCTGAGGTCCAGCGCTGCCCTCGCACCGGGGGCTGAGGTCCAGCGCTGCCCTCGCACCAGGGGCTGAGGTTCAGCACAGACCTGGCACCGCAGGCTGAGGTTCAACGCAGTCGTTGCACTGCGGGCTAAGTTTCAGCACTGCCCTTGCACTGATAACTGAGTCTCAGCACTGCCCTCTCTCTGCGGGCTGTGGTTCAACACTGCCTTGGCACCGAGGGCTGAGATCCTGCACTGCCCTCGCACCAGGAGCTGAGGTCCACCACTGCTCTCGCACCACGGGCTGAGGTCCAGCACTGCCCTCGCTCCATGGGCTGAGGTCCACCACTGCTCTCGCACCGGGGGCCGAGGTTCAGCACTGACCTCTCATTGCGGGCTGATTTTCAGAACTGAACTGAGGTTCAACACAGTCGTCGCACTGCAGGCTGAGTTCCAGCTCTGCCCTCGCACTGGGGGCTGAGGTCCAGCACTGCCCTTGCTTCGTGGGCTGAAGTCCAGCACTGCTTCGCTCTGCGGGCTGAGGTCCAGCACTGCCCTTGCTTCGCGGGCTGAGGTCAAGCACCACCCTCGCACTGCGGGCTGAGGGTCAGCACTGCCCTGGCACCGCAGACTGAGGTTCAACAGTGTCATTCCCCTGCGGGCTGAGATTCAACACTGCCCTCGCACCAGGGGCTGAGTTCAAGCACCGCCCTCGCTCCGCGGGCTGAGTTTCAGTATGGCCCTTGCACCGCGGGATGAGGTTCAGCACTGCCCTCTCGCTGCAGGTTGAGGTTCAGCACTGCCTTGGCACTGCAGGCTGAGGTGCAACACTGTCGTTGCCCTGCGGCTGAGTTTTAGCACTGCCCTTGCACTGAGGGCTGATATTCATCACTGCCCTGGCACCTGAGGCTGAGTTTCAGCACTGCCCTCGCACCGCGGGCTGAGATTCATCACTGCCCTTGCACCGGCGGCTGAGGCTCAGCACTGCCCTCGCACCGCGGGCTGAGATTCATCACTGCCCTTGCATTGGCGGCTGAGGTTCAGCACTGCCCTCGTTCCACGGGCTGGGATTCAGCACTGTCGTTGCCCTGCGGGCTGAGTTTCAGCACTGCCCTCGCACCGCGGGCTGAGATGCATCACTGCCCTCACTCCGCAGGCTGATGTCCAGCAGTGCCATCGCTCCACAGGCTCGGGTCCAGCACTGCCCTCGCACTGGGAGCTGAGGGTCAGCACTGCCCTCTCACTTCGGTCTGATATTCAGCACTGCCCTCGCTCAGCAGGCTGAGATTCAAAACTGCCGTCGGACTGCGGGCTGAGGTTCAGCACTGCCCTGGCACCGCAGCCTGAGGTTCAGCATTGCACTCGCACCGCGGGCGGAGATTCAACACTGTCATCGGACTGCGGGCTGAGGTTCTGCACTGTCCTCGCTCCGCGGGCTGAGGTCCAGCACTGCCCTGGCACTGCGAGCTGAGGGTCAGTACTGCCCTGGCACCGCAGGCTGAGGTTCAGCAATGACCTCGTACCGCAGGCTGAGGGTCAGCACTGCCCTGGCACCACAGGCTGAGGTTCAACAGTGTCATTGCGCTGCTGGCAGGGTTTCAGGAGTGCCCTCGCACTGGGGCTGAGGTCCAGCACTACACTCACCCCGCGGGCTGAGGTCCAACACTGCCCTCACACCGCATGCTGATGTTCAGCACTGCCCTCGCACCGCGGGCTGAGGTCCAGCGCTGCCTTGCTCCGCGGGTTCACGTCCAGCACATGCCCTCACACCGGGGGCTGAGGTTAAGCACTGCCCTCGCACTGCGGGCTCAGTTTCAGCACTGCCCTCGCACCACAGGCTGAGGTTAAGCACCGCCCTCGCACTGCGGGCTGAGTTTCAGCACTGCCCTTGCACTGCTAGCTGAGTTTCAGCACTGCCCACGCACTGCGGGCTGAGTTTCAGCACTGCCCTTGCACTGCTAGCTGAGTTTCAGCACTGCCCACGCACTGCTAGCTGAGTTTCAGCACTGCCCTCTCTCCGCGAGCTGAGGTCCAGCTCTGCCCTCGCACCAAGAGCTGAGGTTCAGCACTGTCCTTGCACCACGGGCTGAGGTCCAGCACTGCTCTCGCACCACGGTCTGAGGTCCAGCACTGCCCTCGCTCCGTGGGCTGAGGTCCACTACTGCTCTCGCACCGGGGGCCGAGGTTCAGCACTGACCTCTCATTGCGGGCTGATTTTCAGAACTGAACTGAGGTTCAACACAGTCGTCGCACTGCGGGCTGAGTTCCAGCTCTGCCCTCGCTCTGCGGGCTGAGGTCCAGCACTGCCCTTGCTTCACGGGCTGAGGTCCAGCACTGCCCTCGCTCTTCGGGCTGAGATTCATCACTTTTCTCGCACCATGGGCTGAGGTTCATCACTGCCCTCGCTACGCAGGCTGAAGTCCAGCACTGCCCTGGCACCTGGGGCTGGGTTTAACAACTGCCCTCGCACCATGGGCTGAGGTTCAGCACTGCCCTCGCACCGGGGGCTGAAGTTCAGCACTGCCCTCGCACCGGGGGCTGAGGTCCAGCACTGCCCTCGCACCGCAGGCTGACGTTCAACGCAGTCGTTGCACTGCTAACTGAGTTTCAGCACTGCCTTCTCTCTGCGGGCTGATGTCCAGCTCTGCCCTCGCACCACGGGCTGAGATTCATCACTGCCCTGGCACCGGTGGCTGAGGTTCAGCACTGCCCTTGCTTCACGGGCTGAAGTCCAGCACTGCCCTCGCTCTGCGGGCTGAGGTCCAGAACTGCCCTTGCTTCGCGGGCTGAGGTCAAGCACCACCCTCGCACTGCGGGCTGAGGTTCAGCACTGCCTTGGCACTGCAGGCTGAGGTGCAACAATGTCGTTGCCCTGCGGCTGAGTTTTAGCACTGCCCTTGCACTGAGGGCTGATATTCATCACTGCCCTGGCACCTGAGGCTGAGTTTCACCACTGCCCTCGCACCGCGGGCTGAGATTCATCACTGCCCTTGCACCGGCGGCTGAGGCTCAGCACTGCCCTCGCACCGCGGGCTGAGATTCATCACTGCCATTGCACCGGCGGCTGAGGTTCAGCACTGCCCTCGCTCCACGGGCTGGGATTCAGCACTGTCGTTGCCCTGCGGGCTGAGTTTCAGCACTGCCCTCGCACCGCGGGCTGAGATGCATCACTGCCCTCACTCCGCAGGCTGATGTCCAGCAGTGCCATCGCTCCACAGGCTCGGGTCCAGCACTGCCCTCGCACTGGGAGCTGAGGGTCAGCACTGCCCTCTCACTTCGGTCTGATATTCAGCACTGCCCTCGCTCAGCAGGCTGAGATTCAAAACTGCCGTCGGACTGCGGGCTGAGGTTCAGCACTGCCCTGGCACCGCAGCCTGAGGTTCAGCATTGCACTCGCACCGCGGGCGGAGATTCAACACTGTCATCGGACTGCGGGCTGAGGTTCTGCACTGTCCTCGCTCCGCGGGCTGAGGTCCAGCACTGCCCTGGCACTGCGAGCTGAGGGTCAGTACTGCCCTGGCACCGCAGGCTGAGGTTCAGCAATGACCTCGTACCGCAGGCTGAGGGTCAGCACTGCCCTGGCACCACAGGCTGAGGTTCAACAGTGTCATTGCGCTGCTGGCAGGGTTTCAGCAGTGCCCTCGCACTGGGGCTGAGGTCCAGCACTACACTCGCCCCGCGGGCTGAGGTCCAACACTGCCCTCACACCGCATGCTGATGTTCAGCACTGCCCTCGCACTGCGGGCTGAGGTCCAGCGCTGCCTTGCTCCGCGGGTTCACATGCCCTCACACCGGGGGCTGAGTTTCAGCACTGCCCTCGCACCACAGGCTGAGGTTAAGCACCGCCCTCGCACTGCGGGCTGAGTTTCAGCACTGCCCTTGCACTGCTAGCTGAGTTTCAGCACTGCCCACGCACTGCGGGCTGAGTTTCAGCACTGCCCTTGCACTGCTAGCTGAGTTTCAGCACTGCCCACGCACTGCTAGCTGAGTTTCAGCACTGCCCTCTCTCCGCGAGCTGAGGTCCAGCTCTGCCCTCGCACCAAGAGCTGAGGTTCAGCACTGTCCTTGCACCTCGGGCTGAGGTCCAGCACTGCTCTCGCACCACGGTCTGAGGTCCAGCACTGCCCTCGCTCCGTGGGCTGAGGTCCACTACTGCTCTCGCACCGGGGGCCGAGGTTCAGCACTGACCTCTCATTGCGGGCTGATTTTCAGAACTGAACTGAGGTTCAACACAGTCGTCGCACTGCGGGCTGAGTTCCAGCTCTGCCCTCGCTCTGCGGGCTGAGGTCCAGCACTGCCCTTGCTTCACGGGCTGAGGTCCAGCACTGCCCTCGCTCTTCGGGCTGAGATTCATCACTTTTCTCGCACCATGGGCTGAGGTTCATCACTGCCCTCGCTACGCAGGCTGAAGTCCAGCACTGCCCTGGCACCTGGGGCTGGGTTTAACAACTGCCCTCGCACCATGGGCTGAGGTTCAGCACTGCCCTCGCACCGGGGGCTGAGGTTCAGCACTGCCCTCGCACCGGGGGCTGAGGTCCAGCACTGCCCTCGCACCTCAGGCTGACGTTCAACGCAGTCATTGCACTGCTAACTGAGTTTCAGCACTGCCTTCTCTCTGCGGGCTGAGATCCAGCACTGCCCTCGCACCAGGGGCTGAGTTCAAGCACCGCCGTCGCTCTGCGGGCTGATGTCCAGCTCTGCCCTCGCACCACAGGCTGAGATTCATCACTGCCCTGGCACCGGTGGCTGAGGTTCAGCACTGCCCTTGCTTCGCGGGCTGAAGTCCAGCACTGCCCTCGCTCTGCGGGCTGAGGTCCAGCACTGCCCTTGCTTCGCGGGCTGAGGTCAAGCACCACCCTCGCACTGCGGGCTGAGGGTCAGCACTGCCCTGGCACCGCAGACTGAGGTTCAACAGTGTCATTCCCCTGCGGGCTGAGATTCAGCACTGCCCTGGCACCGAGGGCTGAGGTTCAGTACTGCCTTGGCACTGCAGGCTGAGGTGCAACACTGTCGTTGCCCTGCGGGCTGAGTTTTAGCACTGCCCTTGCACTGAGGGCTGATATTCATCACTGCCCTGGCACCTGAGGCTGAGTTTCAGCACTGCCCTCGCACCGCGGGCTGAGATTCATCACTGCCCTTGCACCGGCGCCTGAGGCTCAGCACTGCCCTCGCTCCGCGGGCTGGGATTCAGCACTGTCGTTGCCCTGCGGGCTGAGTTTCAGCACTGCCCTCGCACCGCGGGCTGAGATGCATCACTGCCCTCACTCCACAGGCTGATGTCCAGCAGTGCCATCGCTCCACAGGCTCGGGTCCAGCACTGCCCTCGCACTGGGAGCTGAGGGTCAGCACTGCCCTCTCACTTCGGTCTGATATTCAGCACTGCCCTCGCTCAGCAGGCTGAGATTCAAAACTGCCGTCGGACTGCGGGCTGAGGTTCAGCACTGCCCTGGCACCGCAGCCTGAGGTTCAGCACTGCCCTGGCACCGCAGCCTGAGGTTCAGCATTGCACTCGCGCCGCGGGCTGAGGTTCAACACTGTCATCGCACTGCGGGCGGATATTCAACACTGTCATTGGACTGCGGGCTGAGGTTCTGCACTGTCGTTGCCCTGCGGGCTAAGTTTTAGCACTGCCCTCGCACGGCAGGCTGAGGTCCAGCACTGTCCTCGCTCCGCGGGCTGAGGTCCAGCACTGCCCTCGCTCCGCGGGCTGAGGTCCAGCACTGCCCTTGCACCGGGGGCTGAGGTTCAGCACTGTCCTCACATCACAGGTTGAGGTTCAACACTGCCCTGGCTCCGAGGGCTGAGGTTCAGTACTGCCTTGGCACTGCAGGCTGAGGTTCAACACTGTCATTGCCCTGCGGGCTGAGTTTCAGCATTGTACTCGCACCGGGGGCTGAGATTCAGCACTGGCCTCGCGCTGTTCGCTGAGATTCAGCACTGCCATCCACAGCGGGCTGATGTCCAACACTGCCCTCGCGCTGGGGACTGAGGTTCAGCACTGCCCTTGCACCACGGGTGGAGGTTCAAAACTGTCGTCGGACTGTGGGCTGAGTTTCAACACTGCCCTTTTACTTTGGGCGGAGGTTCAGCACTGCCATGGCACCGCAGGCTGAGGTTAAGCACTGCTTTCACACTGCGGGCTGAGTTTCAGCACTGCCCTCGCCCTGCAGACTGAGGTCCAGCACTGCCCTCGCACCGCGGGCTGAGGTCCAACACTGGCCTCGCACCAGGGATGAGGTCCAGCACTGCCCTCGCACCAGGGGCTGAGTTCAAGCACCGCCCTCGCTCTGCGGGCTGAGGTCCAACTCTGCGCGTGCTCCGCGGGCTGAGGTTCAGCACTGACCTCTCGCTGTAGGCTGAGTTTCAGCACTGCCCTCGCACCGCGGGCTGAGGTCCAGCACTGCCCTCGCACCGCGGACTGCGGTAGAGCACTGCCCTCGCACTGCGGGCTGAATTTTAGCACTGCCCTCGCACCGTGGGCTGAGGTCCAGCACTGCCCTCGCACCGCGGGCTGAGGTCCAGCACTGCCCTTGCACCACAGGCTGAGGTCCAGCACTGCCCTCTCACTGTAGGCTCAGTTTCAGCACTGCCCTGGCACCGAGGGCTGAGGTTCAGTACTGCCTTGGCACTGCAGGCTGAGGTTCAACACTGTCGTTGCCCTGCAGGCTGAGGTTCAACACTGCTCTTGCTCTGCGGGCTGAGTTTCAGCTCTGCCCTCGCACTGTTCGCTGAGTTTTAGCACTGCCCTCGCACCGGGAGCTGAGGTCCAGCACTGGCCTCGCACCAGGGGCTGAGTTCAAGGACCGCCCTCGCTCTGCGGGCTGAGGTCCAGCACTGCCCTTGCACTGCCGGATGAGGTCCAGCACTGCCCTCGCACCAGGGGCTGAGTTCAAGCACCGCCCTCGCTCTGCGGGCTGAGGTCCAACTCTGCGCTTGCTCTGCGGGCTGATGTCCAGCGCTGCACTCGCTACGTGAGCTGAGTTTCAGCACTGCCCTCACACCGCAGGCTAAGGTTCAGCACTGCCCTCACACCGCAGGCTGAGTTTCAGCACTGCCCTCGCACCGCGTCTGAGGTCCAGCACTGCCCTCGCACCAGGGGCTGAGTTCAAGCACCGCCCTCGCTCTGCGGGTTGAGGTCCAGCACTGCCCTTGAACCCCGGGCTGATGTCCAGCACTGCCCTCGCACCAGGAGCTGAGTTCAAGCACCGCCCTCGCTTTGCGGGCTGAGGTCCAACTCTGCCCTTGCTCCGCGGGCTGATGTCCAGTGCTGCACTCGCTACGTGAGCTGAGGTCCAGCACTGTCCTCGCACCGGGGGCTGAGTTTCAGCACTGCACTCTCACCGCGGGCTGAGGTCCAGCACTGCCCCCGTACCGCGGGCTGAGGTCCAGCACTGTCCTTGCACCGGGGGCTGAGGTTCAGCACTGTCCTCACATCGCAGGCTGAGGTTCAGTACTGCCTTGGCACTGCAGGCTGAGGTTCAAAACTGTCGTTGCCCTGCAGGCTGAGTTTCAGCACTGCCCTTGCACTGTTCGCTGAGTTTCAGCACTGCCCTCGCACTGTTCGCTGAGTTTCAGCACTGCCCTCGCATCGCAGGCTGAGGTTCAACACTGCCCTCGCACCGGGGGCTGTGGTTAAGCACTGCCCTCTCACCGCAGGCTGTGGTTAAGCACTGCCCTCTCACTTCGGGCTGAGATTCAGCTTTGCCCTCGCACCGCATGCTGAGGTTCAGCACTGCCCTCGGACCGCAGCCTGAGGTTCAGCACTGCCATGGCACTGCAGGCTGAGTTTAAGTACTGCCCTCTCACTTCGGGCTGAGTTTCAGCACTGGCCTCGCACTGCGGGCTGAGTTTCAGCACTGCCCTCTCACTGCAGGCTGAGGTTCCGCACTGCCCTGGCACCAGGGACTGAGTTCAAGCACCGCCCTCACTCCGTGGGCTGAGGTTCAGCAATGACCTCTCACTGCAGGCTGAGTTTCAGCACTGCCCTCGAACCGCAGGCTAAGATACAGCACTGCCCTCGCACCGGGGGCTGAGTTTCAGCACTGCCCTCGCACCGCAGGCTGAGGTCCAGCACTGTCCTCGCACCGCGGGCTGAGGTCCAGCACTGCCCTCGCACTGCAGGCTGAATTTTAACTGCCCTCGCACTGCAGGCTGAGGTCCAGCACTGCCCTCGCACTGCGGGCTGAATTTTAACTCTGCCCTCGCACTGCGGGCTGAATTTTAACTCTGCCCTCGCACTGCGGGCTGAGGTCCAGCACTGCACTCACTCCGCGAGTGAGATGCAGCACTGCCCTCTCGCTGCAGGCTGAGGTTCAACACTGCCCTCACACTGCGGGCTCAGTTTCAGCACTGCCCTCGCATCGCAGGCTGAGGTTCAACACTGCCCTGGCACCGAGGGCTGAGGTTCAGTACTGCCTTGGCACTGCAGGCTGAGGTGCAACACTGTCGTTGCCCTGTGGGCTGAGTTTTAGCACTGCCCTTGCACTGAGGGCTGAGATTCATCACTGCCCTGGCACCTGAGGCTGAGTTTCACCACTGCCCTCGCACCGCAGGCTGAGATTCATCACTGCCCTTGCACCGGCGGCTGAGGTTCAGCACTGCCCTCGCTCCACGGGCTGGGATTCAGCACTGTCGTTGCCCTGCGGGCTGAGTTTCAGCACTGCCCTCGCACCGCGGGCTGAGATGCATCACTGCCCTCACTCCGCAGGTTGATATCCAGCAGTGCCATCGCTCCACAGGCTCGGGTCCAGCACTGCCCTCGCACTGGGAGCTGAGGTTCAGCACTGCCCTCTCACTTCGGTCTGATATTCAGCACTGCCCTCGCTCAGCAGGCTGAGATTCAAAACTGCCGTCGGACTGCGGGCTGAGGTTCAGCACTGCCCTGGCACCGCAGCCTGAGGTTCAGCACTGCACTCGCACCGTGTGCTGAGGTTCAGCACTACACTCGCACCGCAGGCTGTGGTTCAACACTGTCATCGGACTGCGGGCTGAGGTTCTGCACTGCCCTTGCACCGGGGGCTGAGGTTCAGCACTGTCGTTGCCCTGCGGGCTGAGTTTTAGCACTGCCCTCGCACGGCAGGCTGAGGTCCAGCACTGTCCTCGCTCCGCGGGCTGAGGTCCAGCACTGCCCTTGCACCGGGGGCTGAGGTTCAGCACTGTCCTCACATCACAGGTTGAGGTTCAACACTGCCCTGGCTCCGAGGGCTGAGGTTCAACACTGTCATTGCCCTGCGGGCTGAGTTTCAGCATTGTACTCGCACCGGGGGCTGAGATTCAGCACTGGCCTCGCGCTGTTCGCTGAGATTCAGCACTGCCATCCACAGCGGGCTGATGTCCAACACTGCCCTCGCGCTGGGGACTGAGGTTCAGCACTGCCCTCGCACCACGGGGGGAGGTTCAAAACTGTCGTCGGACTGTGGGCTGAGTTTCAACACTGCCCTTTCACTGCGGGCTGAGGTCCAGCACTGCCCTCGCACCGGGAGCTGAGGTCCAGCACTGCCCTCGCAAAGCGGGCTGAGGTCCAGCACTGGCCTCGCACCAGGGGCTGAGTTCAAGGACTGCCCTCGCTCTGCGGGCTGAGGTCCAGCACTGCCCTCGCACCAGGGGCTGAGTTCAAGCACCGGCCTCGCTCTGCGGGCTGAGGTCCAACTCTGCGCTTGCTCCGCGGGCTGATGTCCAGCGCTGCACTCGCTACGTGAGCTGAGGTCCAGCACTGCCCTCGCACCGGGGACTGAGGTTCAGCACTGACCTCTCACTGCAGGCTGAGTTTCAGCACTGCCCTCGCACCGCGGGCTGAGGTCCAGCACTGGCCTCGCACCAGGGGCTGAGTTCAAGCACCGCCCTCGCTCTGTGGGCTGAGGTCCAGCACTGCCCTTGCACCCAGGGCTGATGTCCAGCACTGCCCTCGCACCAGGGGCTGAGTTCAAGCACCGTCCTCGCTCTGCGGGCTGAGGTCCAACTCTGCCCTTGCTCCGCGGGCTGATGTCCAGCGCTGCACTCGCTACGTGAGCTGAGGTCCAGCACTGTCCTCGCACCGGGGGCTGAGGTCCAGCACTGCCCTCGCACCGCGGGCTGAGGTCCAGCACTGTCCTCACATCACAGGTTGAGGTTCAACACTGCCCTGGCTCCGAGGGCTGAGGTTCAGTACTGCCTTGGCACTGCAGGCTGAGGTTCAACACTGTCATTGCCCTGTGGGCTGAGTTTCAGCATTGTACTCGCAGTGGGGGCTGAGATTCAGCACTGGACTCGCGCTGTTCGCTGAGATTCAGCACTGCCATCCCACAGCGGGCTGAGGTCCAACACTGCCCTCGCACTGGGGGCTGAGGTTCAGCACTGCCCTCGCACCACGGGGGGAGGTTCAAAACTGTCGTCGGACTGCGGGCTGAGTTTCAACACTGCCCTTTCACTTCGGGCGGAGGTTCAGCACTGCCATGGCACCACCGGCTGATTTTAAGCACTGCTTTCACACTGCAGGCTGAGGTCCAGCACTGCCCTCGCACCGGGAGCTGAGGTCCAGCACTGCCCTCGCACCGCGGGCTGAGGTCCAGCACTGGCCTCGCACCAGGGGCTGAGTTCAAGGACCGCCCTCGCTCTGCGGGCTGAGGTCCAGCACTGCCCTTGCACCGCGGGCTGAGGTCCAGCACTGCCCTCGGACCGCAGCCTGAGGTTCAGCACTGCCATGGCACTGCAGGCTGAGTTTAAGTACTGCCCTCTCACTTCGGGCTGAGTTTCAGCACTGGCCTCGCACTGCGGGCTGAGTTTCAGCACTGCCCTCTCACTGCGGGCTGAGGTTCCGCACTGCCCTGGCACCAGGGACTGAGTTCAAGCACCGCCCTCACTCCGTGGGCTGAGGTTCAGCAATGACCTCTCACTGCAGGCTGAGTTTCAGCACTGCCCTCGAACCGCAGGCTAAGATACAGCACTGCCCTCGCACCGGGGGCTGAGTTTCAGCACTGCCCTCGCACCACGGGCTGAGGTCCAGCACTGCCCTCGCACTGCAGGCTGAATTTTAACTCTGCCCTCGCACTGCAGACTGTGGTCCAGCACTGCCCTCGCACTGCGGGCTGAATTTTAACTCTGCCCTCACACTGCGGGCTGAATTTTAACTCTGCTCTCGCACTGCGGGCTGAGGTCCAGCACTGCACTCGCTCCGCGAGTGAGATGCAGCACTGCCCTCTCGCTGCAGGCTGAGGTCCAGCACTGCCCTCGCACTGCGGGCTGAATTTTAACTCTGCCCTCGCACTGCGGGCTGAATTTTAACTCTGCTCTCGCACTGCGGGCTGAGGTCCAGCACTGCACTCGCTCCGCGAGTGAGATGCAGCAATGCCCTCTCGCTGCAGGCTGAGGTTCTGCACTGCCCTTGCACCGGGGGCTGAGGTTCAGCACTGTCGTTGCCCTGCGGGCTGAGTTTTAGCACTGCCCTCGCACGGCAGGCTGAGGTCCAGCACTGTCCTCGCTCCGCGGGCTGAGGTCCAGCACTGCCCTTGCACCGGGGGCTGAGGTTCAGCACTGTCCTCACATCACAGGTTGAGGTTCAACACTGCCCTGGCTCCGAGGGCTGAAGTTCAACACTGTCATTGCCCTGCGGGCTGAGTTTCAGCATTGTACTCGCACCAGGGGCTGAGATTCAGCACTGGCCTCGCGCTGTTCGCTGAGATTCAGCACTGCCATCCACAGCGGGCTGATGTCCAACACTGCCCTCGCGCTGGGGACTGAGGTTCAGCACTGCCCTCGCACCACGGGGGGAGGTTCAAAACTGTCGTCGGACTGTGGGCTGAGTTTCAACACTGCCCTTTCACTGCGGGCTGAGGTCCAGTACTGCCCTCGCACCGGGAGCTGAGGTCCAGCACTGCCCTCGCAAAGCGGGCTGAGGTCCAGCACTGGCCTCGCACCAGGGGCTGAGTTCAAGGACTGCCCTCGCTCTGCGGGCTGAGGTCCAGCACTGCCCTCGCACCAGGGGCTGAGTTCAAGCACCGGCCTCGCTCTGCGGGCTGAGGTCCAACTCTGCGCTTGCTCCGCGGGCTGATGTCCAGCGCTGCACTCGCTACGTGAGCTGAGGTCCAGCACTGCCCTCGCACCGGGGACTGAGGTTCAGCACTGACCTCTCACTGCAGGCTGAGTTTCAGCACTGCCCTCGCACCGCGGGCTGAGGTCCAGCACTGGCCTCGCACCAGGGGCTGAGTTCAAGCACCACCCTCGCTCTGTGGGCTGAGGTCCAGCACTGCCCTTGCACCCAGGGCTGATGTCCAGCATTGCCCTCGCACCAGAGGCTGAGTTCAAGCACCGCCCTCGCTCTGCGGGCTGAGGTCCAACTCTGCCCTTGCTCCGCGGGCTGATGTCCAGCGCTGCACTCGCTACGCGAGCTGAGGTCCAGCACTGTCCTCGCACCGGGGGCTGAGGTCCAGCACTGCCCTCGCACCGCGGGCTGAGGTCCAGCACTGTCCTCACATCACAGGTTGAGGTTCAACACTGCCCTGGCTCTGAGGGCTGAGGTTCAGTACTGCCTTGGCACTGCAGGCTGAGGTTCAACACTGTCATTGCCCTGTGGGCTCAGTTTCAGCATTGTACTCGCAGTGGGGGCTGAGATTCAGCACTGGACTCGCGCTGTTCGCTGAGATTCAGCACTGCCATCCCACAGCGGGCTGAGGTCCAACACTGCCCTCGCACTGGGGGCTGAGGTTCAGCACTGCCCTCGCACCACGGGGGGAGGTTCAAAACTGTCGTCGGACTGCGGGCTGAGTTTCAACACTGCCCTTTCACTTCGGGCGGAGGTTCAGCACTGCCATGGCACCACCGGCTGATTTTAAGCACTGCTTTCACACTGCAGGCTGAGGTCCAGCACTGACCTCGCACCGGGAGCTGAGGTCCAGCACTGCCCTCGCACCGCGGGCTGAGGTCCAGCACTGGCCTCGCACCAGGGGCTGAGTTCAAGGACCGCCCTCGCTCTGCGGGCTGAGGTCCAGCACTGCCCTTGCACCGCGGGCTGAGGTCCAGCACTGCCCTCGCACCAGGGGCTGAGTTCAAGCACCGCCCTCACTCTGCGGGCTGAGGTCCAACTCTGCGCTTGCTCCGCGGGCTGATGTCCAGCGCTGCACTCGCTACATGAGCTGAGGTCCAGCACTGTCCTCGCACCGGCGGCTGAGGTTCAGCACTGACCTCTCGCTGTAGGCTGAGTTTCAGCACTGTCCTCACATCACAGGTTGAGGTTCAACACTGCCCTGGCACCGAGGGCTGAGGTGCAGTACTGCCTTGGCACTGCAGGCTGAGGTTCAAAACTGTCGTTGCCCTGCAGGCTGAGGTTCAGTACTGCCCTCGCACTGTTCGCTGAGTTTCAGCTCTGCCCTCGCACTGTTCGCTGAGTTTCAGCACTGCCCTCGCATCGCAGGCTGAGGTTCAACACTGCCCTCGCACCGGGGGCTGAGGTTCAGCACTGCCCTCGCACCGGGGGCTGAGGTTCAGCACTGCACTCGCACCGGGGGCTGTGGTTAAGCACTGCCCTCTCACCGCAGGCTGTGGTTAAGCACTGCCCTCTCACTTCGGGCTGAGATTCAGCTTTGCCCTCGCACCGCATGCTGAGATTCAGCACTGCCCTCGGACCGCAGCCTGAGGTTCAGCACTGCCCTCGGACCGCAGCCTGATGTTCAGCACTGCCATGGCACTGCAGGCTGAGTTTAAGTACTGCCCTCTCACTTCGGGCTGAGGTTCAGCACTGTCCTCACACTGCGGGCTGAGTTTCAGCACTGCCCTTGCACTGCGGCCTGAGATTCAGCACTGCCCTTGCACGGCTGGCTGAGAGAAAGCACTGCACTTGCACTGCGGGCTGAGATTCAGCACTACCCTCGCACGGCTGGCTGAGGTCCAGCAATGCCCTCGCACCGGGGGCTGAGGTTCAGCACTGCCCTCGCACCGCGGGCTGAGATGCATCACAGCCCTCACTCCGCAGGCTGATGTCCTGCACTGCCATCGCTCCACAGGCTCGGGTCCAGCACTGCCCTTGCACTGGGAGCTGAGGTTCAGCACTGCCCTCTCACTTCGGTCTGATATTCAGCACTGCCCTCGCTCAGCAGGCTGGGATTCAAAACTGCCATCGGACTGCGGGCTGAGGTTCAGCACTGCCCTTGCAACGGGGGCTGAGGTTCAGCACTGCCTTGGCACTGCAGGCTGAGGTTCAACACTGTCATTGCCCTGCGGGCTGAGTTTCAGCACTGCCCTCGCACCGCGGGCTGAGGTCCAGCACTGCCCTCGCACCGCGGACTGAGGTCCAGCACTGCCCTCGCACTGCGGGCTGAATTTTAGCACTGCCCTCGCACCGTGGGCTGAGGTCCAGCACTGCCCTCGCACCGCGGGCTGAGGTCCAGCACTGCCCTTGCACCACAGGCTGAGGTCCAGCACTGCCCTCTCACTGTAGGCTCAGTTTCAGCACTGCCCTCGCACCGCAGGTTGAGGTTCAACACTGCCCTGGCACCGAGGGCTGAGGTTCAGTACTGCCTTGGCACTGCAGGCTGAGGTTCAACACTGTCGTTGCCCTGCAGGCTGAGATTCAGCACTGCCCTTGCTCTGCGGGCTGAGTTTCAGCTCTGCCCTCGCACTGTTCGCTGAGTTTTAGCACTGCCCTCGCACCGGGAGCTGAGGTCCAGCACTGCCCTCGCACAGCGGGCTGAGGTCCAGCACTGGCCTCGCACCAGGGGCTGAGTTCAAGGACCGCCCTCGCTCTGCGGGCTGAGGTCCAGCACTGCCCTTGCACTGCGGGCTGAGGTCCAGCACTGCCCTCGCACCAGGGGCTGAGTTCAAGCACCGCCCTCGCTCTGCGGGCTGAGGTCCAACTCTGCGTTTGCTCCGCCGGCTGATGACCAGCGCTGCACTCGCTACGTGAGCTGAGGTCCAGCACTGCCCTTGCACCGGGGGCTGAGGTTCAGTACTGTCTTGGCACTGCAGGCTGAGGTTCAACACTGTCATTGCCCTGCGGGCTGAGTTTCAGCACTGCCCTCGCACCACGGGGGGAGGTTCAAAACTGTCGTCGGACTGCGGGCTGAGTTTCAGCACTGCCCTCACACCGCAGGCTGATGTCCAGCACTGCCCTCGCACCAGCGGCTGAGTTCAAGCACCACCCTCGCTCTGCGGGCTGAGGTCCAACTCTGCCCTTGCTCCGCGGGCTGATGTCCAGCGCTGCACTCGCTACGTGAGCTGAAGTCCAGCACTGTCCTCGCACCGGGGGCTGAGGTTCAGCACTGACCTCTCACTGCAGGCTGAGTTTCAGCACTGCCCTCGCACCGCGGGCTGAGGTCCAGCACTGTCCTCGCTCTGCGGCTGAATTTTAGCACTGCCCTCGCACCGCAAGCTGAGGTCCAGCACTGCCCCCGCACCGCGGGCTGAGGTCCAGCACTGCCCTTGCTCCACGGGCTGAGGTCCAGCACTGCCCTCACACTGCGGGCTGAGGTCCAGCACTGCCCTCGCACCACAGGCTGAGGTCCAGCACTGCCATGGCACTGCGGGCTGAGGTTAAGCACTGCCCTCTCACTTCGGGCTGAGGTTCAGCACTGGCCTCGCACCGCAGGCTGGTATTTAACACTGCCCTCACACTGCGGGCTGAGTTTCAGCACTGCCCTGGCACCGAGGGCTGAGGTTCAGCACTGTCATTGCCCTGCGGGCTGAGTTTCAGCACTGTCCTCTCACTTCGGGCTGAGGTTCAGCACTGCCCTCACACTGCAGGCTGAGATTCAGCACTGCCCTCGCACCGCTGGCTGAGGTCCAGCAATGCCCTCGCACTGCAGGCTGAGGTTCAGCACTGTCGTCGGACTGCGGGCTGAGTTTCAGCACTGCCCTTGCACTGCGGCTGAGGTTAAGTACTGCCCTCTCACTTCAGGCTGAGTTTTAGCACTGGCCTCGCACCGCGGGCTTAGATTCGACACTGTCGTCGGACTGTGGGCTGAGATTCAGCACTGCCCTCGCACCGCTGGCTGAGGTTAAGTACTGCCCTCTCACTTCGGGCTGAGGTTCAGCACTGCCCTCGCACCGCGGGCTGAGGTTCAACACTGTCGCCAGACTGCGGGCTGTTTCAGCACTGCCCTTGCACTGCGGGCTGAGATTCTGCACTACCCTCGCACCGTTGGCTGAGGTCCAGCAATGCCCTCGCACCGGGGGCTGATGTTCAGCACAGCCCTCCCTCCGTGGGCTGAGGTCCAGCACTGCCCTCGCTCCGTGGCCTGAGGTCCAGCACTGCCCTTGCACCAGGGGCTGAGTTCAAGCACCGCCCTCACTCTGCGGGCTGAGGTCCAGCACTACACTCGCTCCGCGAGTCAGGTCCAGCACTGTCCTCGCACCAGGGGCTGAGTTCAGCACTGCCCTCGCACCGCAGGCTGAGTTTCAACACTGCCCTGGCACCGAGGGCTGAGGTTCAGCACTGTCATTGCCCTGAGGGCTGAGTTTCTGTATTGTCCTCGCACCGCGGGCTGATGTCCAGCACTGCCCTCGCTCCGGGGGCTGAGTTTCAGCACTGCCCTCCCACCGCAGGCTGAGGCTCAGCACTGCCCTCGCACTGCGGGCTGAGGTTCAGCACCGCCCTCACTCCGTGGGCTGAGGTCCAGCACTGACATCGTACGGCGGGCTGAGGTCCAGCACTACCCTTGCTCCGCGGGCTGAGGTCCAGCACTGCCCTCGCTCCGCGGGCTGAGTTCAAGCACCGCCCTCACTCTGCGGGCTGAGGTCCAGCACTGCACCCGCTCCGCGAGTCAGGTCCAGCACTGTCCTCGCACCAAGGGCTGAGGTTCAGCACTGCCCTCGCACCACGGGCTGAGTTTCATCACTGCCCTGGCACCGAGGGCTGAGGTTCAGCACTGTCATTGCCCTGCGGGCTGAGTTTCAGTATTGTCCTCGCACTGTGGGCTGAGGTTCAGCACTGCCCTCGCACTGCAGGCTGAAATTCAGCACTAGCCTCGCACTGCAGGCTGAGTTTCAGCATTGCCGTTGCTCTGCTGAGTTCCAGCACTGCCCTTGCTCTGCGGGCTGATGTCCAGCACAGCCATCGATCTGCGGGCTGAGGTTCAGCACTGCCCTCGCACTGTGGGCTGAGTTTCAGCACTGCTCTCACATTACGGGCTGAGTTTCAGCACTGCCCTCGCACTGCGGGCTGAGATTCTGCACTAACCTCGCACCGCGGGCTGAGGTCCAGCACTGCCCTTGCACCAGGGGCTGAGTTCAAGCACTGCCCTCACACCGCGGGCTGAGGTTCATCACTATCGCCAGACTGTGGGCTGAGTTTCAGCACTGCTCTCACATTACGGGCTGAGTTTCAGCACTGCCCTCGCACTGCGGGCTGAGATTCAGCACTACCCTTGCACCGCTGGCTGAGGTCCAGCAATGCCCTCGCACTGGGGGCCGAGTTTCAGCAATGCCCTCCCACTGCAGGCTGAGGCTCAGCACGGCTCCCGGTTCAGCACTGCCATGGCACTGCAGGCTGAGGTTAAGCACTGCCCTCTCACTTCGGGCTGAGATTCAGCACTGCCCTCGCACCGCGGGCTGGGGTTCAACACTGTCGCCAGACTGAGGGCTGAGAGACAGCACTGCCCTTGCACTGCGGGCTGAGATTCAGCACCACCCTCGCACCGCCGGCTGAGGTCCAGCAATGCCCTCCCACCGTGGGCTGAGGTTCATCACTATCGCCAGACTGTGGGCTGAGTTTTAGAACTGCCCTCGCACTGCGGGCTGAGATTCAGCACCACCCTCACTCCGTGGGCTGAGGTCCAGCACTGACATCGTACCGTGGGCTGAGGTCCAGCACTACCCTCGCACTGCGGGCTGAGGTCCAGCACTGCCCTCGCACCGTGGGCTGAGGTCCAGCACTGCCCTCGCTCCGTGGGCTGAGGTCCAGCACTGCCCTCGCTCCACGGGCTGAGTTCAAGCACCGCCCTCACTCTGCGGGCTGAGGTCCAGCACTGCACTCGCTCCGCGAGTCAGGTCCAGCACTGTCCTCGCACCAAGGGCTGAGGTTCAGTACTGCCCTCGCACCGCAGGCTGAGTTTCAACACTGCCCTGGCACCGAGGGCTGAGGTTCAGCACTGTCATTGCCCTGCGGGCTGAGTTTCAGCATTGTCCTCGCACCGGGGGCTGAGATTCAGCACTGGCCTCGCACTGCAGGCAGAGTTTCAGCACTAGCCTCGCACTGCAGGCTGAGATTCAGCATTGCCGTTGCTCTGCAGGCTGAGTTCCAGCAC
Source organism: Carcharodon carcharias (assembly GCF_017639515.1). Taxonomy (NCBI): domain Eukaryota; kingdom Metazoa; phylum Chordata; class Chondrichthyes; order Lamniformes; family Lamnidae; genus Carcharodon; species Carcharodon carcharias. The sequence continues at coordinate 24,688,732 of NC_054483.1, read as the reverse complement.
TGCCATCGATCCGCGGGCTGAGGTTCAGCACTGCCCTCGCACCACTGGCTGAGATTCTGCACTACCCTCGCACTGCTGGCTGAGGTCCAGCAATGCCCTCGCTCCGTGGGCTGAGGTCCAGCACTGCCCTCGCTCCGCGGGCTGAGGTCCAGCACTGCCCTCGCACCGCGGGCTGAGATTCAAAACTGTCGTCCGACTGCGGGCTGTGTTTCAGCACTGCCCTCGCAATGCAGCCTTAGGTCCAGCACTGTCCTCGCACTGCAGGCTGAGGTTCAGCACTGCCCTCGCACCGCGGCTGAGATTCAACACTGTCGCCAGACTGCGGGCTGTTTCAGCACTGCCCTCGCACTGCCGGCTGAGATTCAGCACTGCCCTCGCACCGCTGGCTGAGGTCCAGCAATGCCCTCGCACCGGGGGCTGAGGTTCAGCACCACCTTGGTGCTGCAGGCTGAGGTTCAACACTGTCGTCGGACTGCGGGCTGAGTTTCAGCACTACCCTCGCACCGCTGGCTGAGGTTAAGTACTGCCTTTGCTCCGCGGGCTGAGTTCAAGCACCGCCCTCACTCTGCGGGCTGAGGTCCAGCACTACACTCGCTCCGCGAGTCAGGTCCAGCACTGTCCTCGCACCGGGTGCTGAGGTTCAGCACTGCCCTCGCACCACGGGATGATGTTCAGCACTGCCCTCGCATCGCGGGATGAGGTTCAGCACTGCCTTCGCACTGCAGGCTGAGTTTCAGCGCTGCCGGCTGAGTTTCAGCACTGCCCTCACATCAGGGGCTGAGGTTCAGCACTACCCATGCACTGCGGGCTCAGTTTCAGCACTGCCCTGGCATTGAGGGCTGAGTTTTAACACTGTCATTGCCCTGCGGGCTGAGTTTCAGCATTGTCCTCGCACTGTTCGCTGTGATTCAGCACTGCCATGGCACCGCAGGCTGAGGTTAAGCACTGCCCTCTTACTTCGGGCTGAGTTTCAGCACTGCCCTCGCACCACAGGCTGAGGTTCAACACTGTTGTCGGACTGCGGGCTGTGTTCCAGCACTGCCCTCGCACCGCTGGCTGAGGTCCAGCAATGCCCTCGCATTTCGGGCTGAGGTTCAGCAATGCCCTTGCACCACTGGCTGAGATTCTGCACTACCCTCGCACCGCTGGCTGAGGTCCAGCAATGCCATCGCACCGGGGGCTGAGGTTCAGCAGGGCCCTCACTCCGTGGGCTGAGGTCCAGCACTGCCCTCGCTCCGCGGGCTGAGGTCCAGCACTGCCCTTGCACCAGGGGCTGAGTTCAAGCACCGCCCTCACTCTGCGGGCTGAGGTCCAGCACTGCACCCGCTCCGCGAGTCAGGTCCAGCACTGTCCTTGCACCAGGGGCTGAGTTTCAACACTGCCCTGGCACCGAGGGCTGAGGTTCAGCACTGCCATGGCACTGCAGGCTGAGGTTAAGTACTGCCCTCTCACTTCGGGCTGAGGTTCAGCACTGTCGCCAGACTGCGGGCTGAGCTTCAGCACTGCCCTTGCACTGCGGGCTGAGGTTCAGCACTACCCTCGCACCGCTGGCTGAGGTCCAGCAATGCCCTCGCACCAGGGGCTGAGTTCAAGCACCGCCCTCACTCTGTGGGCTGAGGTCCAGCACTGTCCTCGCACCGCGGGCTGAGTTTCAACACTGCCCTGGCACCGAGGGCTGAGGTTCAGCACTGTCATTGCCCTGCGGGCTGAGTTTCAGCACTTCCCTCCCACCGAAGGCTGAGGCTCAGCACTGCCCTGGCACCACGTGCTGAGGTTCAGCACCACCTTGGTGCTGCAGGCTGAGGTTCAACACTGTCGTCGGACTGCGGGCTAAGTTTCAGCACTGCCCTCTCACTGCGGCCTGAGGTCCAGCACTACCCTTGCACCAGGGACTGAGTTCAAGCACCGCCCTCGCTCCGTGGGCTGAGGTCCAGCACTGTCCTCACTCTGCGGGATGAGTTTAAGCACTGCCCTTGCTCTGCAGGCTGAGGTCCAGCACTGCCCTTGCACTGCGGGCTGAGATTCAGCACCACCCTCGCACCGCTGGCTGAGGTCCAGCAATGCCCTCCCACCGCGGGCTGAGGTTCAGCACCACCTTGGCTCTGCAGGCTGAGGTTCAACACTGTCGTCGGACTGAGGGCTGAGATTCAGCACTGCCCTCGCACTGCGGGCTGATTTTCAGCACTGCCCTCGCACTGCGGGCTGAGGTCCAGCACTGCCCTCGCACTGCGGGCTGAGGTCCAGCACTGCCCTCGCACTGCGGGCTGAGGTCCAGCACTGTCCTCGCACTGCGGGCTGAGGTCCAGCACTGTCCTCGCACTGTGGGCTGAGAGTCAGCACTGCCCTCACTCTGCAGGCTGAGGTCCAGCACTGCCCTCTCGCTGCAGGCTGAGGTTCAGCACTGCACTCGCATCACAGGCTGAGGTTGAGCACTGCCCTGGCACCGAAGCCTGAGGTTCAGCACTGCCCTTGCACCGGAAGCTGAGGTTCAGCACTGCCCTCGCACCGCGGGCTGAGGTCCAGTATTGCCCTCCCTCCGTGGGCTGAGGTCGAGCATTGCCCTCGCTCCGTGGGCTGAGGTCCAGCACTGTACTCGCACTGCAGGCTCAGTTTCAGCACTGCCCTGGCACCGAGAGCTGAGGTTCAGTACTGCCTTGGCACTGCAGGCTGAGGTTCAACACTGTCGTTGCCCTGCAGGCTGAGTTTCAGCATTGTCCATGCACGGGGGGCTGAGGTCTAGCACTGGCCTCGCACCAGGGGCTGAGTTCAAGCACCGCCCTCGCTCTGCGGGCTGAGGTCCAGCACTGCCCTTGCACTGCGGGCTGAGGTCCAGCACTGCCCTCGCACCAGGGGCTGAGTTCAAGCACCGCCCTCGCTCTGCGGGCTGAGGTCCAGCACTGCCCTCGCACCGCGGGCTGAGGTTCAGCACTGCCCTCGCACCGCGGGCTGAGGTCCAGCACTGCCCTCGCACCATGGGCTGAGGTCCAGCATTGCCCTTGCACCGGGGGCTGAGGTCCAGCATTGCCCTCACACCAGGGGCTGAGTTCAAGCACTGCCCTCGCACTGGGGGCTGAGGTCCAGCACCACCCTCACTCCGCGAGTGAGGCCCAGCACTGTCCTCGCACTGGGAGCTGAGGTCCAGCACTGCCCTTGCACTGGGGGCTGAGGTTCAGCACTGCCCTCGCACTGGGGGCTGATGTCCAGCACTGCCCTCGGGCTGGGGGCTGAGGTTCAGCACTGCCCTCACACCGCGGGCTGAGGTTCAACCCTGCCCTCGCACTACGGGCTGAGTTTTAGCATTGCCCTCGCAACGCTGGCTGAGGTCCAGCAATGCCATTGCACCGGGGGCTGAGTTTCAGCACTGCCCTCCCACCGTAGGCTGAGATCCAGCACTGACCTCGCACTGCGGGCTGAGGTCCAGCACTGCCCTCGCACTGTGGGCTGAGAGTCAGCACTGCACTCGCATCACAGGCTGAGGTTGAGCACTGCCCTGGCACCGAGGCCTGAGGTTCAGTACTGCCTTGGCACTGCAGGTTGAGGTTCAACACTGTCGTTGCCCTGCGGGCTGAGTTTCAGCACTGCCCTTGCACGATGGGCTGAGGTTCAGCACTGCCCTGGCGCCGCAGTTTGAGGTTCAGCACTGCCCTCGCACCGCGGGCTGATGTCCAGCACTGTCCTTGCACCAGGGGCTGAGTTCAAGCACCACCCTCACTCTGCAGGCTGAGGTCCAGCACTGCCCTCACACCGCGGGCTGAGGTCCAGCAATGCCCTCGCTCCGTGGCCTGAGGTCCAGCACTGCCCTTGCATTGGGGGCTGTGGTCAAGCATCGCCCTTGCTCCGCGGGCTGAGGTCAAGCATCGCCCTCGCTCCGCGGGCTGAGGTCCAGCACTGTCCTCGCACCGGGGGCTGAGGTTCAACACTATCGCCAGACTGCGGGCTGAGTTTCTGCATTGCTCTCGCACTGCGGGCTGAGTTTTAGCACTACCCTCACCCCGCGGGCTGAGTTTTAGCACTGCCCTCACACTGCGGGCTGAGGTCCAGCACTGCCCTCGTACTGTGGGCTGAGAGTCAGCAGTGCCCTCACTCTGCAGGCTGAGGTCCAGCACTGCACTCGCTCCGCGAGTGAGGTCCAGTACTGCCCTCTCGCTGCAGGCTGAGGTTCAGCACTGCCCTGTCACCGAGGGCAGAGTTTCAGCACTGACTTGGCAACGCAGACTGAGTTCAACACTGTCGTTGCCCTGCAGGCTGTGTTTCCGCATTTTCCTTGCACGGGGGGCTGAGGTTCAGCACTGGCCTTGAGCTGGGGACTGAGATTCAGCGCTGCCCTCGCACTGCGGGCTGAGGTCCAGCACCGCCCTCGCACCGCGAGCTGAGGTCCAGCACTGCACTCGCTCCGCGAGTGAGGTCCAGCACTGCCCTCTCGCTGCAGGCTGAGGTTCAGCACTGCACTCGCATCACAGGCTGAGGTTGAGCACTGCCCTGGCACCGAGGCCTGAGGTTCAGTACTGCCTTGGCACTGCATGTTGAGGTTCAACACTGTCGTTGCCCTGCGGGCTGAGTTTCAGCACTGCCCTCGCACTGCAGGCTGAGTTTCAGCACTGCCCTCGCACTGCAGGCTGAGTTTCAGCACTGCCCTCGCACTGCGGGCTGAGATTCAGCACTGCCCTCGCACTGCAGGTTGAGTTTCAGCACTGCCCTCACACCGCGGGCTGAGGTTCAGCACTGCCCTTGCACCGGGGACTGAGGTTCAGCACTGCCCTCGCACTGTGGGCTGAGGGCCAGCATTGCCCTCGCACTGCGGGCTGATGTCCAGCACTGTCCTTGCACCAGGAGCTGAGTTCAAGCACCACCCTCACTCTGCAGGCTGAGGTCCAGCACTGCACTCCCTCTGCGAGTGAGGTCCAGCACTGCACTCGCACCGCGGGCTGAGGTTCAGCACTGCCCTCGCATCGCAGGTTGAGGTTCAACTCTGCCCTGGCACCGAGAGCTGAGGTTCAGTACTGCCTTGGCACTGCAGGCAGAGGTTCAACACTGTCGTTGCCCTGCAGGCTGAATTTCAGCATTGTCCATGCACGGGGGGCTGAGGTCCAGCACTGCCCTCGCACCGCGGGCTGAGGTCCAGCACTGCCCTTGCACCAGGGGCTGAGTTCAAGCACTGCCCTCGCACTGGGGGCTGAGGTCCAGCACAGTCCTCGCACCAGGGGCTGAGTTCAAGCACCGCCCTCGCTCTGCGGGCTGAGGTCCAGCACTGCCCTCGCTCCGTGGGCTGAGGTCCAGCACTGCCCTTCCACCAGGGGCTGAGTTCAAGCACCGCCCTCACTCTGCGGGCTGAGGTCCAGCACGGCCCTCGCACCAGGGGCTGAGGTCCAGCACTGCCTTCGCTCCGTGGGCTGAGGTCCAGCACTGCCCTTGCACTGCGGGCTGAGGTCCAGCACTGTCCTCCCACCGCTGGCTGAGGTCCAGCACTATCGCCAGACTGCGGGCTGAGTTTCTGCACTGCTCTCGCATTACGGGCTGAGTTTTAGCACTGCCCTCTCACTGCGGGCTGAGATTCAGCACTACCCTCGCAACGCTGGCTGAGGTCCAGCAATGCCCTCGCACCGGGGGCTGAGGCTCAGCACTGCCCTCCCACCGCAGGCGGAGGCTCAGCACTGCCCTGGCGCTGCAGGCTGAGGTTCAACACTGTCGTCGGACTGAGGGCTGAGTTTCAGCACTGCCCTCGCACTGCAGGCTGAGATTCAGCACTGCCCTCGCACTGGGGGCTGAGGTCCAGCACTGCTCTCGTACTGCGGGCTGAGATCCAGCACTGCCCTCGCACTGCGGGCTGAGATCCAGCACTGCCCTCACTCTGCGGGCTGAGGTTCAGCACTGCACTCGCACCGCGGGCTGAGTTCCAGCACTGCCCTCGCACTGTGGGCTGAGAGTCAGCACTGCCCTCGCACTGGGGGCTGAGGTTCAGCACTGCCCTCGCACTGGGGGCTGAGGTCCAGCACTGCCCTTGCACCAGGGGCTGAGTTCAATCACCACCATCACTCCGCGAGTGAGGCCCAGCACTGTTCTTGCACCAGGGGCTGAGGTCCAGCCCTACCGTCGCACTGCGGGCTGAGGTCCAGCACTGCCCTCGCACCGCGGGCTGAGGTCCAGCACTGCCCTCGCACCGCGGGCTGAGGTCCAGCACTGCCCTTGCACCAGGGGCTGAGTTCAAGCACCACCCTCACTCTGCGGGCTGAGGTCCAGCACTGCACTCACTCCGTGAGTGAGTCCCAGCACTGTACTCGCACCGGGGGCTGAGGTCCAGCACTGCCCTCGCACCAGGGTCTGAGTTCAAGCACTGCCCTCGCACTGGGGGCTGAGTTTCAGCACTGCCCTCGCACTGGGGGCTGAGGTCCAGCACTGCCCTCACACCGAGGGCTGAGGTCCAGCACTGTCCTCGCACCAGGGGCTGAGGTTCAGCTCTGCCCTTCACACTGAGGGATCAGTTTCAACACTGCCTTCGCTCCGCGGGCTGAGTTTCAGCATTGGCCTCGCACCGGGGGCTGATGTTCAGCACCGGCCTCGGGCTGGGGGCTGAGGCTCAGCACTGCCCTCGCTCCACGGGCTGAGGTTCAGCACTGGCCTCGCACTGCGGGCTGAGGTTCAGCACTGGCCTCGCACTGCGGGCTGAGGTCCAGCACTGCCCTCACACTTCGGGCTGAGGCTCAGCACTGCCCTCACTCCGCGGGCTGAGATCCAGCACTGCCCTCGCACCGCGGGCTGAGATCCAGCACTGCCCTCGCACCATGGGCTGAGGTTCAGCACTGGCCTCGCACTGCGGGCTGAGGTCCAGCACTGCCCTCGCACCATGGGCTGAGGTCCAGCACTGCCCTTGCACCGTGGGCTGAGGTCCAGCATTGCCCTGGAACTGAGGGCTTAGGGTCAACAGTGCCCTGGCACAGCGGGCTTGTTTTCACCACTGCTTTGGCACTGTGCGCTATGTTTCAGCACTGCCCTGGCACCGGGGGCTGGGGTTCAGCACTGCCCTGGCACCGTGGGCTGAGTTCCGGCGCTGCCATTGCACCGTGGGCTGAGGTCAGGCACTGCCCTGGCACCGTGCGCTGGTTTTCACCACTGCCCTGGCACCGTGCACTGGTTTTCACCACAGCCCTGGCACCGTGCGCTGGTTTTCACCACTGCCCTGGCACCGTGCGCTGGGTTTCACCACTGCCCTGGCACCGTGCGTTGGGTTTCACCACTACCCTGGCACCGGGGGCTGGGGTTCAGCACTGCCCTGGCACCGGGTGCTGAGTTTCAGCACTGCCCTGGCACCGTGCGCTGGTTTTCACCACTGCCCTGGCACCGTGCACTGGTTTTCACCACAGCCCTGGCACCGTGCGCTGGTTTTCACCACTGCCCTGGCACCGTGCGCTGGGTTTCACCACTGCCCTGGCACCATGCGTTGGGTTTCACCACTACCATGGCACCGGGGGCTGGGGTTCAGCACTGCCCTGGCACCGGGTGCTGAGTTTCAGCACTGCCCTGGCACCGGGTGCTGAGATTCAGCACTGCCCTGGCACCGGGGGCTTAGGGTCAGCACTGCCCTGGCACCGTGTGTTGGGTTTCAGAACTGCCCTGGCACCGGGGGCTGGAGTTCAGCACTGCCCTGGCACCGGGTGCTGAGATTCAGCACTGCCCTCACACCGCAGGCTGAGTTTCAACACTGCTCTCGCACTGCACTGCCGTCATGTTGCACTGCAATGCATGCTGAAATTCAGCAATTCTCTGCACTGCACTGAGGCTGAGTTTCAGCACTGCCCTCGCACTCGGGGCTGAGATTCAGCACTGCCCTCGCACCGCGGGCTGAGTTTCAGCTCTGCCTTCGCACCACGGGCTGAGTTTCAGCACTGCACTGCACCTCGCACTGCAGGCTCAGTTTTAGCACTGACCTTGCACTACACCAGATTTCCTGATGTGGTTCTTGAACTGAGGCTTTGAGGAGGTGATGGACCAATGAAGCAATACCTCACGCTGTGCTGCAGCAATCATTGGGTTTGTCCTGATTTGTCTGCATGGGCAGATGTGAAAAGTGCTCCAGCATGCCTTTGGAGCAATCATATGAACAAGGAGCAAGAGGAGGCCATTCAGCCCCTCAAGCCTGCTCTGCCATTTAGTAAGATCATGCTGATCTGGCAGTAACCTGAAATCTGCATCCCACCTACCCCGTTAACCTATCACCCCGCACTTGCTCCCCAAGAATCTATCCACCTCTGCTTAAAAATATTCCAAGTCTCTTCTACCACCATCTTTTCAGGAAGAGAGTTCCGAAAACTCACCACCCTCAGAGAAAAAATTTCTCCCCATCTCTGTCTTAATTTTTGCACAGTGACCCTCTAGTTCTAGATTCTTGCACAAGAGAAAACATACTCTCCACATCCACCCTGTCAAGACCCCTCGGAATCTTGTATGTTTCAATCAAGTCATCTCTTAGTCTTCTAAACTCCAGTGGATACAAGCCTAGCCTGCCCAACCCTTCCTCACAAGACAACCCACCCATTCCAGCTTTTAGTCTGGCAAACCTTCTGTCAACTGCTTGCAATGCATTTACATCCTTCCTTAAATAAGGTGGCCAATGCTGTACACAGTCCTCTAAATGTGGTCTCATTGGTGCAACTGAAGCATAACCTCCCTACTTTTATATTCAATTCATCTCACAATAAATGATAACATTCTATTCACTTTCCTAATTACCTGCTGTACCTGCATACCAACCTTGTGAGATTCATGTACTAAGACACCCAGATCCCTCTGCACCTCAGAGCTCTGCAATCTCTCACCATTTAGATAATATGCTTCTCTTTTATTCTTCCTGCCAAAATGGACAATTACACATTTTCCCACATTATACTCCATTTGCCAGATCTTTGCCAACTCAATTAACCTATCTATATCTGTTTGTACCCTCCTTATGTCATTTTTACAACTTAGTTTCCTACCTATCTTTGTGTCATCAACAAATTTGGCAGCCAACCCTTCAACCAAGTAATTTATATAAATTGTAAACAGTTGAGGTCCCAGCACTGATCCCTGAGGCACACCACTCGTTACATCTTGCCAACCTTGCCAAAAAGACCCCTTTATGCCTACTCATTGCTTCCTGTTTGCCAGCCAATCTTCTATCCATGCCAGTATATTACCCCCTATAGTATGATCTTTTATTTTCCACAATAATCTTTGATGTGGTGCAATATCAAATGCCTTATGGGAATCTAAGTACAGAACAGCCACCGGTTCCCCTTCATCCACATCACATGTTACTTCCTCAAATAACTGCAATAAGTTGGTTAAACACGATTTCCCTTTCACAAAACCATGTTGACTCTGTCTGCTGACCTTGAATATTTTCCCTGTGACAGATGTTAAGCTAGCTGGCCTGTAGTTTCCTGCTTTCTGTCTCCCTCCCTTTTTGAATAATGGAGTTACATTTGCTATCTCCCAATCTAATGGGACCTTCCCCGAAACTAAGGAGTTTTGGAAAATTAAACCCAATGCATCAACTATCTTTCTAGACACTTCTTTTAAGATCATGGGATGAAGTCCACCAGGACCCAGGCTCTTGTCAGCCCACAGCTCCAACAATTTACTCAGTACCACTTCTCTGGCGACTGTAATTTTTCTGAGTTCCTCCCTCCCTTCCATGTCCTGGTTCATAGCTGCTTCTGGGATGTTACTTGTATCCTCCATAGTGAAAACTGATGCAAAATAGCTGTTCAATTCATCTGCCATCTCTTTGAATCTGGAGACTTGAGAAGAGAAAACACTTTCTATGGAACCAATGCTCATGTTCTTAACTCTTTTCTTTTTAAAATATTTATAAAAACTCTTACTATCTGTTTTTATATTTCTAGATAGTTTTCTCTCATAGCATAACAGGGGAGTTCTCCCCAGTGTCTTGACCAGCAGTTATCACTCAATCAACATTGAACAAAACCAGATTATCAGGTCATTGTCACATTGCTGTTTGGGGGATCTTACTCTGTGCAAATTGGCTGCCCCTTTTCCTGCATTATAAAAGTGACCACACTTCAAAGAATACTTCATTGGCCCTCTCCAAGCTCTTTACAGCCAGAGATAGTGCCAAGTCTTCTCAAAATGCAAGTCTTTTATTCTTTGAGAAAGCCTGAAGTTTGCAAGGACAAGGAAGGACTGGGGGCATTGGGAGTTGTAGAATTTTATACACAGGATTTTTATGTCAGGTACATCCAGCTAAGCAGTTTCAGTGTTTGACTCTACACATGTTCTTGCAGTGAAATTCCTGAATAGGCAACTCATTTTCCTTTCAGGAACTGCTGACCAGCCGGAAAGCAGTTAATCGGAATCGGTGTGAGCAATGTGGTGTCTGACCAGTAGAGGTCCATCAATCTACAACAAGACAAAAGGAACAATCGTGCCAACTGCAGCCACAGAAACAAAGCATCATTCACAAAATATCAAGAGGTTTCAGAGACTGCAACACACTTAACTCTCAATCGTCTCAGGTTTTCATCTGCTAAAACTGCAGACATGATGATCTATCTCACCAATTTGTTTTGTGTGATGAAATGCTTCCTGACATCAGCCAAAAGAGCCTAGCTCTCATTTTAATGTCCCCTTGTTTAGACTCTACAAGAAGAAATAATGTCTCTTCATCGACCTTATCAAATTCTTTAATCATCTTAAACACCTCAATTAGATTACTCCTTAATCTGCAGTACTCGAGGGGATAGAAGTCACCTAAATTAACCCTTTTAGCCCCAAAATCATTCTGAAGGTTTCTTAATTTCAGTGAGTGGTGACAGTGTCTCCAAGGGGTACATGATACCAAAAGCTAACTCAGTGAAATATTTCCCCCTCGGGCCAAGTTCCCAGTGTCTAGGGCAATCCATTCCTCCTTAGTCTTACTAAGGCGACTCAGCATTCTCTCACTGTCGAGCAGAGGTTTCATATGTACTTTTCAGTGCACATGTTCAGAACTTCTGGGATGTAATTTTACAGCCCCATCATGGTGGGGGTGGGGCTGTAGAATTCGGCAATCTGTTCATAATTCCATTGACTTCAGCGGAACTGGAAGGGCTGGAAAATCCCACCCTTGGTTTCTCCTGGTTGGAGTACAGAGCAGTGTTAGCAAAATACCCTGAAAGGCCTGGTGCTGTACATTCGTTACCCCTGGGTCAAAATCCTTGTGCTCCCCAGCAACGGCTCTGTAACAGCATCTTCACCACACAATCAATCATTCAAGAAGAAACTCACCAGCACCTTCGCAAGGACAATTCAGGACGGGTATACAAACATATAGTGAGTGTGTTTTTTTTTTAATTTATTTGTTCATTGGATGTGGGCATCGCTGGCTGGGCCAGCATTTATTGCCCATCCCTAATTGCCCATGAGAAGGTGGTGGTGAGCTGGTGGGGTAAAGCGGCACGAGGTGAGTTGCTCTCCCCAATCCATGGTTTTATTTGTTGTCGCCAGCAAATTTTGGGCCATCGCAAACTGCGAGAAGATTGTTGAATAATGTAGGTCAGAGCAGGGAATTGCAAAGAGGAATATTTTGAAGTTACAGGATTGGGACTTGGATTTAAACACCTAGCAACAGGGTCAGTGTAAAGGGACAAAGAAATTTATGCAAAGTTCCATCTCTCCAACCCACGACGAAGGATAGACCATGGAGCTGCTTGAGATCTGCAGTGGGTGCTTCATCGCACAAGAGTGAATGGTTCTTTATGGCCACCGATCCAGATGTTTGCCAGCACTTGCAGCCCCTGTCTTTCCCCTGCCATGTTGTATTTCTAACAACTGCTACACATGGGAAAAGGAGGAGGTTCTGTTCTGTTCAACACAGAGCTCAGCTGCAAAACACACAAGAGGGGGAGGGAGACAAGTCGAGGCTGGTTGCATTTTTCTGGCACTCCGAAACATTTGGCACCTTCAAATTGCCCTAGGAGGTTGGCGGGAAGGCAGTACAGGTGGTTGCAAAGGAGCATGCCGTGGGCTGCCCCCCACCCCCTTGTCTCCACCACGTTCTGTCAACTCCACCACACCTGACCATGAACATCTACACACCCTTCATAGCCCTGCGGCAACCCAAGATTTCTAAGACAAAGGGGAGGGCAGGGCAAGCGTTCAGCACTCCTTGGGTAGTGTGCAACCATTCAACAGTGAAATGTTGGACCATCACAAGTAACATGGAGCTGCTTCTGATCAGCCTCTGTCCACCATGTTGGATTTGAGTAAGAGAAGCAGCGTGATTTAAATGGTCAGCAACAAGTCACAGGTTGCCATTGATTCATTTCTATTGGTTCTGTCTAAGTTTGTAGTAGTTTTGGAAGTTTTCTCATGCTGTGAAATCACAGAGTGGTGAAGCATATGCTGAAGACATGGTTCTGGCTTCAGAAATTCTGGCCAGACCATTTGCCCCCAGTCAGGGGTGCTGTAGTTACTTTCTGCATTGGTTTGCAGTATGACCTGTGCGTAGTTACCATGTTTGATTGTTGCTTACTCGGTTGTCAAGCAGAGTTGAAGGGAAATTTCATAACCACGCTAAGATCCATCAATAAATCTTCCATGTCAACCTCTGATGTATACAGAAAGTCATAAAATCTATCAACAACTATTTATCACAAGGGGACTACACTGATTAGGTCACCAAATGGTTTTCAAAATTTGTCATTCGCAACATAAACAAAGGCAACCACTTCTCTGTTGACCAATCCCTGCACTGTACTTTTCAAATCAGGCAAGGTAAACATCTTTCCCAGTCTTGTCAAAACAGCTAATAAATCACCTCCTTCCTTGGGCTTATTTGACTCAGAGATAAAGAAACTCCAAGATCCACAAAAAAAAAGTGGCAGCCTTTTAATTTCAGCCTTGGCTCAGTGGGTAGTGCTCTTGTCTCAAGGTTTGAGACCTGTAGGCCTGAGCACCATTCTAAAGACATTAGCACACAACACTGGAAGACACTCCAGTACCTTACTAAGGGAGTGTTACCATGAAGTCAATGGTCTGTCTGCCCTCTATTGGAGGGATAAAAGATCGCATGGCAATATTGGAATATATTCTCAGTGTTCTGGTTCACCTTTGTGTCTCAACCGGCATCACCAAAAAATGATGACCCTATCCTCAATCGCATTGCTGTTCATGGGATCTTGCTGTGTGTAAATTGGCTGCTGCGTTTCTTCCAGCAGTGATTACACATAATGCTTGTGAATCACTTTGTGATGTTCTGTGATCATGAAAGGCAGTGTATAAATCCAAGCTCTTTTCTCCATTACAAGCACTGCTGAAAATATCCACCCTTAACTCATCGGGCCTCTCCAATTAGCACCTTTGTCAACCTTGTCTTCCTCTCCAAGGCTGGACTAACACTGCCCTGGCCCCCTCCCCTGCCAATCCTGCCCACAACAGTGAGAGTGTCCTCGTTCCAAAGCCACCTGCAATATCCTTCGTTACTGCAATGTGGTTCATTGTCACTCCTTGAAATCTCTGCAGCTTATCATGCGATCTGCCTTGCAACCTTGCTCTACCTTGGTATATGTAGCCCTGCCAAACCAGGAAGCTCATCATCATCAGACAGTAATGGACCACATGCTGACTCACAACGAGTTAGAATAATAACATTGGTGGTCCCTTGGACCGAGGTGAATATTGCTATATAAATTGGTTGCTTTTTTTTTGTCATATCGTGCCAGCAGTAAGCACTAGATAAATACACAGAAAGCATGCCCTTCGAATTGGGAATGAACCAAGATTAAATCTGCCAAAAGGCCTTTCCTTTGGCGAGCAAAAGCAAACGTAGCGAACTCAAACTTCTTCCAGTTTTGACGAACGGCCATGGGCCCGAAATATGACCTCAGTTTCCCTCTGAGCAGCTTTGTTTTTCTTTCAGCTTTGCAGCATCTGCAGGGTTTTGCTTTTGTATTGTACATCTGGTTTTACAGAGGTTTGGGGAGAAGGAGATCTCGGGTTTGCTTGACATGATGGTGCTGATAGCAAGATCAAACATAGGAATTTATGGGTGAAGGAAGGCAGTGGCGTACCGGTGTTCCAGAGACCCAGGGTAATGCTCTGGGTAATGCCAGGTTCGACTCCTACCATGACATATGGATTACCATTTGAATTCAATTTTTAAAAAAAACCTGGAATTAAAAGTCTAATGATGATCATGAAACCATTGCCAAAAAATCCATCTGGTTCACTAATGTCCTTTAGGGAAGGAAATCTGCTGTCCTTACCAGGTCTGGCCTACATGTGACTCCAGACCCACAGCAAAGTGATTGACACTTAAATGAACAAGGGCAATAAATGCTGGCCTAGCCAATGATGCCCACATGCCATGAATGAATAAAAGAAAGTTGATGAACAACACAGTATGTGCGCAGTCCAAAACCAGAGAACGACAAGTTTCCCATCATTCAAAATACCTGCTAATTCTGGCAAGCCGAGGTTAACCGAGTCTATGGAAACAATTCACTTCTCAGGATAGCCCAGTGAGGAGTGAGTGTGGGTGACAAACATCAAAATCAGAAAATAATAAGAATCAGAAAGGGTGATAGCCCAAGAGCACTAACCTTGCAAAAAGCAAAATATTGCAGATGCCAGAGATTTGAAATACAACCCAAAAAATCCTGGAAATAATCAGTAGACAAGGCTGTTACCAGTGTACTTTGTACCTGTTGTGCATCCCTTTCCAAAACAAATCGACTTCCACTGTTCTGTCCAACAATTGCAAGTATCTCATGAAGTGAGTTGGAGCATCACTGGCAAGGCCGGCATTTGTTGCCCATCCCTAGTTGCCCTTGAACAGCGTGGCTTGCTTGACCATTTCAGATGGCAGTTAAGGGTCAACCACACTGCTGTGGGTCTGGGGTCACATGTCGGCCAGACCAGGGAAGGACGGCGGATTTCCTTCCCCAAAGGACATTAGTGGACCAACCAGATGGGTTTTTAAACAGCAATCTACAACAGTTTCATGGTCACTATTACTGAGACTAGTTTTTAATTTCAGATTTTAATAATTTAATTCAAATTCCAATCGCTGCCAGGGTGGGATTTGAACCTGCGTCCCCAGAGAATGAGTGCCTCTTACTCAAACAATCACCGCCTTCAAAAATATTTCCACGCATGGAATGTACTGTCTGATAGGGTGGTGGCTATGGATTCAATAGCAACTTTCAACAGGGAATTGGATCAATGCTTAAAGCATAGGAAAACTGCAGGGTGATAGGAAAGAGCAGGGGAGTGGGATTAACCAGCTTGCACTTCAAAAGAGCCAACACAGACTCAATGGGCAGACAGGCCTCCTTCTGTGCTGTGCTATTCTATGATTCCACTTCCTCTTTTTGCATGATGCCGCTCTGGCCATGATTGTGGGAATTGTGGCCTGGCAAAGTTGAGGAGCACGTTTACTGGGTTGAAGTGGTGATGGGGGGAGAGGCAGTTCAGCAAACATCACTAGCCTCGCGGCAATCCACAAATCAAGCCTGGTAAATCAATGTCCACCCCCACCTCTCCAAAAACTGTCAAAGTCAACAATTCTCCTGAGGCTGCCCAACCAATAGCATCAATAAAATTTTTAAGAAATCCTTACAATTGGTCACAAATCTCCATCAATTTGAATTTTGAGAACCGAAAGAGGAGACTCCAGGTTGAAAGAGTTGACTGCACTTTACTGCAGATTTATTACAGTTGATTACCAGTTCACACAGCTAACTCACAACATTGTGCAAGGAAATTTTAGCAACATGTGCTGTACAGAAGGATTCTTCCTACGTGGAGTTATGCAGCAGCAGCTTTCGAAATGCTTCAGGTCAGCCAAAACGTGACGTACAGCCAACGTACTGTTCACTGCGTCTTTCCAATTGTGTTTGTCTGTGCATGAAAGAAAATAAAAATGTATGCAATAAAAATACTTGATCTGTCCACTGTGTGTTTTATCAGTAAGGGAATATATAAACATCTGTTTTCAGTTCTGCAGAGCCTCTATCTTGTTGACCTTTATAAGGCATTACCATAGAATCCAGATGGAAGGCATAACATTAGCTGGATTCAAAAAGCTTGTATAAATATTACTGTTTGGCAACCGACAGGAAGAATGCAGCCTCCCTTATTAAATCAGGCTTATGGTTTTAACTATGTATAACTTGGGGGAAAATAATAAACTTGAAACAAAAGCAATGAGTGCCACAATATCGTTATGTTCAACTGCAGAGAATTCTGCATTAGTCCCATTAGCCTTGAAAATATATAAATAATATGTATGTATGTCAGGACAAAAGTGGGTGAATAATCAGGTAGCGAGCCCAAAAGGTTTGAAACTCCAAGTGGTCCCTGCCTGATGGCAAAAATTGAATTTGCACAATTTATGCACTGGGTATGAGGGGCAAAAAAAAGTGTCCCACTGAGAATCCCGGTTCCATTTGGAAAGTATGCCATCTTGGCGTTGGACTGGCAACACAGAGAAGGTAGGTGCCAGGTTCAATCTGTCTTTGTAGATAGTGACTTGGCAAGATTGGGTAAAATGGGCATTCATCAGTCAGCACCTCCCTTTACACCCCACACAGTGTTTGTATTTCCTGAGAAGACCATGGAGGGAAAAGTTGCGAGAAAATTGAAGCAGACTGTCTTTTTTTTTAAAACCAGGACCGCACTAACCCAGTATCAACCCCCACTGGTGGAGGCAGAAGTGAAGCTGCCCTCTGAGGGTTTTGTGGTTGGAAGTGTTTGGGACTGGTCCATGTTCCTTGGCCTGCTTTCTGATGCAGTCACCTCAGGCGGAAAATACAGAGCTCTTCATGTTGAGACAGGATGGGATGGGTCTGGGCTGCTTAACTCCACCAGCAAACAGCCACTGGTCGCTCACCTTGTAGGCTAGGGCTGAATGGATTTGGTCACTTGAGCACTTTCCTTCCCCCATTGCCTTGTGCAATGGTGTACTTGCCCCTTCTGGAATGGCATTACCAGGCCAGCTCTCCTAGCAGCAACAAGCTCATGGAGGCCTTGGGAGGTGACGATCAAGCATTTACTGGAGAAGGTCAAGTGGAAAGCGTCAGTGTAAACATACTGTAAGGTATCAATCACAAAGACTTTTATGATGCTCAAGGCCTTGCAAGAGATGCTGGGATGAAGCTGTTCATTGTTTTGCACGCATGCATCCAGTAACTTTCTTTAACAGCCTCACTTTCTTGACATTCTTTGCCGTGACTTCACTTGTTTTTTTTTCTCCTAGCTTTTCTTGGGTAATGCTTTCTGCTCCTTTGGCAACTCCGGTAGAGGTCTCAGGAGAAAAGTTACAGAGAGTTACATCAAGTCTACAGTGCAGAAACAGCTCATTCAGCCCACTGTCACTCAGGTTCCACATGAGCCACCTCTAACCCCTTTTCACCTCACCCTATCAATATATCTTTCTCCCTCATGTGTTTATCCAGCTTCCCCTTAAATATAGCTATAGCATTCACGTCAACCACTCCCCAGTGTTCCACGTTCTCACCATTTTCTGGGTAAAGAAGTTTCTCCTGTATTCCCTATTGGATTTATTACTGACTATCTTACACTGATGGCTTTGCATGTCGGCCTGCCCTACAAGTGGAAACAAATTGGCCACATCTCCTCTATCAGGGGTAATAAATGAAGGTATGGGGAGGGGTGGTGCAAGAAAGGTTTTCGAGCAGGTTGATGGTTCTAGCAGACTGAATTCCCCATTCTCAAATAAAGGCATTCATTACTTTCTGAATGCTGGAAGGGTACACGAGGAAAGAAATGCCATTACCTGTCCTCCAGTTTTCATTGGTCTTTGTTGGGGCTCTTCAGACAATCCAGTATTGAGAAACCTCAAATCATTACAGGGGCGATAATGATTGGGATCATGTGCTGGGGACGGAAGACACAATCATCATTACATTGTCCACAGCAGGCTCTAGAGAAGTTATTCACCCTCCCTCACTGATAAATGTTACCTTCAAATCAATAATGTAGAGAGTTTAGACTGGAATGAAAGAATAGAGTCAAGATGGTGGCTTCAGTATTCCCAAAGTCTAACTTGAGGAATTGCACCCTATCCAAGACCAGATGTCAAGCAGTCTGACAGAAAAGAGGCAGTCCAGGGCTTGAGAGAGCTAGTGGAGAGCTGCAGCCAACCTATCCCAAATCTACCTTGTTTTCTGGCAGCTGTTATCATACTGAAGCTTTTTCATTCCAACACGTCTACACAAAGTACCCATATCAAAAAGAAAATAATTTATCATCAGTAGCTCCTGTGAAGCCTTCTGGCCAAATACATGGAATAACGTCAGTTGCTTCTCCTTTTCAAATCTATCATTGGAAATTGAGTGGACTTGGATTTTCCTTGCTCCTGTTCTGCCGGGTGACCACACAGAGAAAGAAAATAAAGAGACATGTTCTTACCAAGAGGGAAGGCTGTTGTGATTTTGCCATTTGCTGCATTCTTCACAGTACTTAGTACTTCATGTAGTATTCCCAAACCGGCAGACAACTTGATCTCGAGCCTCTCCAGGTTGCACAAGAATGTTCTGAGGATCACTGCCCCCAGTTTCTTTCACTCTCTATCAGAAAGCAACGTCCTCTCTGACTCCTCAACTTCACAGGGCTGAGGTAAGGAACTTATCTTGTGGGCAAGAGTGACCCCAGCTCATAATCTATCAAATTGTCACCTCGATGGATGTAATTCCAACATCATGGACGCTGCCTGCTCAGCCCTGAAATCAACACAGTCTGACTCCGATGCTCACACTACTGAGCAGAGAAATCAGCATTAGACTGCCTCAGTATGTAACAGTCCTGCCCATCAGTCAGGTGGTTGTTGGTTCAAGTCCACCTTCAGGGCTTGAGCGCAAGAAACTTGGCCGATACTCAGATACAGTACTGAGGGGGTGCCATCAGATGAGACCTTAAACTGAGGCCCCTTTTGCCCTCTCAGGCGGAAATGAAAGATCTCCAAGAAGAGCAAGGGAGTTCTTCCCTGTGTCCTGGCCAATATGAATCCCTCAATCAACATAACAGCCACATCATCTGTTTTTGAGTTGGGAGCTTGCTGCGCACAAATTAACTGCCATGCTTCCTACATTTAAAAAGAACTTCATTGGCTATTCTGCACCTTGGGGTGTCCTCAGGTTGGGAAATGCAAAGTCTGTTTCTTTCACACATTATTTTTCCAAAGCCAAATTTCCAATGATTCCCAAAGTTCACTTGTGTGCAGTAGCCAAGATGAGCAATTCAATTTACAAGCTGGAGAGAATTTTAATAACAAAACCATTATCTCTGTTAGAACCAGTAACACAGTCACTGAATCCAAGTCTTACCAAATCTTAAAACATGTTCAAATACTCTACAATTGGAGGAAAGTAAGCCACATTTTATTAGTCACTAAGATAAAAGCAAAAAACTGCGGGTGCTGGAAATACAAAAAAAACCAAAAATACCTGGAAAATCTCAGCAGGTCTGACAACATCTGCGGAGAGGAACACAGTTAAGGTTTCGAGTCTGAATGACCCTTCAACAGAACTAAGTAAAAATAGAAGAGAGGTGAAATATAGCTTGTCCCACCTACCCCCTCCCCCCCCACACACCCCCCCCCCCTCCCCCCCCCAACCCCTTAAACCAGCTTATATTTCATCTGTCTTCTATTTTTACTTAGTTCTGTTGAAGGGTCATTCGGACTCGAAACGTTAACTGTGTTCCTCTCCGCCGATGCTGCCAGACCTGCTGAGTTTTTCCAGGTATTTTTGTTTTTGTTTCACATTTTATTAATGTCTGACAGCTGGCTATTGCTTCTTGGGAAATGCAACTCCTCATTGCATGATTGGTTTTCAAGGTGAATGTTCTTGCGGAAATAAAACTATACGATTTTTTCAGAAAAAGCAGTGAGATTGTTCAGGTTCTACCTTGCTCAGAAAGAGCTGTCGGGTTGGTTGGAAATTATGCTACTCTCTGACAATCTTTGCTACTTTCAACATCCATCTTCTTCCCATCGACCCTTACAACCTCACTTAAATTTCCAAACCCTTCACCTCTGTCCCCCTGCCCCTACCTCCTTCCACCACAGTCAATTTGCCCAGCCATCCCCAATGTTCCAGTTCTAAAAGGAGTATCAATCACCTCCTGCCAATCCTGCCACCACAGGGGCTGCCATCAACTCCTTTGTCAAATCCCAGAGGGATAAACTCTTGGACTTGACACACAACTGGCCATCGCGATACCTGATTTCACCAGATCAAGCACGAGCATGCTCCATTCTTCACCACACTCCAGAATCTTGTTCCAGGAAAAGGATAAGTCCAGGGTCCGTGCAATTCTGCAACCAGCCTGTTCCTTCAAGTCTCAGCCACCTTCAATTCAAACATAAAGGACAGGGAAATCATAGTCACCAGGTGGCGATATCTTTGTTGAATCCTCTCCTACTTCTTGCTGCTAGGCATCCTCACTAGCTCCCCTGCACTCTATCCATAAAACCCTGGATGGAGTTACAAACTCATTTTGTCCCCAAGATCCATTGTGTTTTCCCTGAATGCCTAATCCCTTGATCACCCTCTGCCAATGCTTCTCTCTCCTCGGGCAACTACCCTGATTATTTGAAGACTATTATTTTCACCTCCTTCTCAAAAAAACCACTCAATCTTTTCATCCTTGCCACCTCCAACCTCCCTGTATTTTTTTTTTGAGGTCATTACTTCACATTTCCATGGCCCCCTCTTCTCCAGTCTGACTTATGTCTTTCTCACCTCATCAAACAGAGTCCAAAGCAAGGTCATGAAGACATCAGTGACTCCGATTGTGGTGCTGTTATCATTACTTTCAAATGTTCACATAATTTTCATTTTTCATGCATAGATTTCATTCAAAATTCTTTTCATTGTACCAGCCTCCTCGAATGCTTGTCCTCTGTAATCTAGCTTCATGAGACTGTCATTGCATGTTTCCATCCTTATCTATTTTAACAGAGTCAGAAGGTCTCCAACAGTGATCTCTTCACACCCCACTCAAGGATCCTCTTCCTTGTCTCAATGTTACCCCTCAATTCTATCATCTGCAGGCATGCAGTCAACTCGCACACCTTTGTGGGTGATCCAAAAAATCCCACCTCTCTGCTACTCTGCACCCTGTCTCAGCAATCAAACTGTTCATCTGATATGCAGACTAGATAGTTCCTAACTTGCTCCAGTCTATCAGCAAGAGTGACTGTCTTTGGCTGTCACAGTAAACTTTACCCACTTGACATTGATACCTTATCCTTCCCTGGCCTCCACCTTGAGCACCATGTCAGTTGAATGTTCAGTCTGAAGATGACTTTCAAGCCCCATATCTTCTCCGCAACAAAGGCTGTTTATCTGCATGCCTCCAAACCAACCCTTAACATGTCTTTGTAACTTCCTAACCGACAATTCCAATGCTGCCTTAACTGGATGATCCTCAGCCCCTATCCAGAAAAAGAAAGGCTTATATTTATGTAGCATTTCTCATGACATTAGCACTTTACAACCAATGAAATCCACAAACAGCATTCTGCTCTTTACTAGATTACCTGTTTTTTTTTTTGAAGTGATGTTGGTATCCAAGCTTGATACTGTCAACTTGTGGTAAGCTCCCACATTGGTCTAATTCATTCTTTAGCTTTGACAAACATCAGTTCCCCAGCTTGCAAAGCATTACATTCTTAAACATTTATTAAATCGCAAAACAGGTTAATCAAAATTTTAAGTGATTTGACTTCCAGAAATGAAACAATTTATTGGTTTTATTAGTATCACCAAATACAACAAGAAAATTTAGATATCTATATACCTACAAGTAGGATATTCATGGGGGTCTGCAATATTTGAACCAATCCAGGCAAATTCTTAGCTCAGAATATTAAACCATGACTTAAAGTGCACATTTATACACCTTAAATTTCATAAGCAATGAGAGATGACTTGCCCCAAAACTACAAATTCTGAGATAACTATCATGTGACCCTTATTTATCTCATATGCTCACCAAGCCAGAGGATGGCAACATTACCTAACGTATACTTCACTCTTATTAAAATATGGGTGACCTTCCATTTCTTATCACTAAGACATATTACAGGGCAATAGACATCACACCTTTGCAGAATAATGGTAACTTAAACCAGAACTTTTGCATCCAACAGCCATAACTCTTACAGCAAACTTTATATGCCTCTTAAATTATCATAACCTGACAACGTATCCTGCTTGCTTGTCTAGCCTGACAACCTAATCTAAACCATGTGTTCGCCTCTATCACTTAGACACAAATATATTATTACTGTACTGTTTAGCTATTTAACTCATCATTTCTCACTAAATGTTCTCTCAAATCTCTGAATTACGCTCAATGTTTTTACTCACGTTAATTGCTTGTGGTGGAAGGATAAGTCCAAAGCTAGTCTTTTTCTACAAATTGGTTTATTCTTGAGACAGATCTTAAACATAACAGACTTCCTAATGCCTCCCACACCTCAGTTTTCCAGCTGTATCTGTTTATACTGTTTTAATGGGAGAACCAATGCCCATCACCTATTTTAACTAGCAATTTTCGTTAACAATGTAATTGCTATGCAGTGTAATTACTGATACATTGACAAATGTATGCTTATGGCTGCTGAACTGTATTTTCACTGTAGCCCATGATACTCTTTTCCCCAGACCATGCTGTGAACCTCTTGTACTACGTAGAGTCAGGCTTTTCCCAATTCTGTAGCTATAGCCTCCTCAGGCCCTAAATGGCCCTTTTTCTCCCAAGCATTCCATTTCTTTGAGTTCAGCCTTGAGTGTTTCTCATCTCCATTCATCCCTCCAACTGGCAGCAGAATCTTCGCCTGCTCGGTTCCTCCTTTCTGGAATTATCTCCAAACACTCCCTCTGCCTCTCGACTGTCTTCTTTTGAAAAGAAAAACTTCCATGTAAGGCCATCTCTTTGACCAAACAGTTGGTCACTGCTCTCGACCTTTCCCTCAATTGAGTTCTTCATTTTGGACAATTTCCATGAAATGGGAAGAAGAAAGAATGTCTCAGCAATCAGTCGTCCACTGCCCTGCTGAATCTGCTGCATTATCTAATTTTGTACAGTAGATTGGAGAATGACTGAGTTGGTTGATGTAATCCATGAGCATTCTCTCATTGGCCATTACAGGTACTTAAATTTATATTGCGAAGCCTCATAAAATGAGACTGGACTGGAGCACAGTGTAGAGGAAGGGTATGGCAACATAGGAGGCAAATGGCACACCTCCAGATGGGAAATTGAAACCAGGTGATGTATGAGCCAAGTAGTTTCTCTGCACTGTTTTGTAATAAATGACTGCAAGAAAGGACAAACATTGTCACATATATTATACAGGGCCAGGGAGAGCAAAGACATCAGTGTTTAGAAAAGATTATCTCTATTTATATTCCATATTTTTCCTTTTCAAAAGGAGGAACAACACCTCATATGTTCCTGAGAAGGTTGGCTTTCCAATGAACTTCGTTCATAACATGGTGTGCTGAGTTTCAACAGGGCAAGGGGCACTTTCCACCTCTCAGTTAGCAAGAGTAGGGGCTCAACTCATCATCTCACCATCTCACATTGTTGGGAATGTTGTGTTTTTGAAAACTGAGTGTAGGGAGTTCTGCTTGCAATCTCTCACCTCACCCCTCTCATCCCCTTTTAGAAGTTGAGGGAAGATATTCAGGGCAGATTTTCAGGACATTGTTGTAGTGATAACAGTGTTCTGGCAATTCATAGAATCATGCAACACTGAAAAAGTCCAATCAGCCCATTGTGCCCCTTACAGCTCCCTGACTTGAGAAACTATTTCTCAGAATACCCATTGAATGGATTTTTAATTTAGCAACCAGCTGTTAAATGGATAGTATTCAAACTTACCGTTCAAATGAACTGAAAATGGGACATGACTGATGAAACTGGTTGATGCCAGATTTCAATGGTCCAATTGTCATTTGTTTCCAAGCAGATTCCCATGTTGCAGTTGCTGTTGCTGCTCATTAACACCACTCCTGAGCAGCCCCAGACAACGCAGCCTGGCCTTGTGGACTCCATTCAGTCCTCCAAGACCCAAATGCACCCATTGTACATCCTGAGTGAAAGGCAAAAACAAAGAGCAATTTCAAGAGAAGGTGGATAAGGTAAGAAACAGTTCTCTCTTTCAATCTAAAACACATACTGATTGCCCTCTAAAAACATCATGTGAAGCCTAGATACTTGTGGACATGCTGGCTAACTGGCTGTTTGGAGCATGAACACCAGTTGCATGAGATGGATGCAAAACACAGTGATCTGGATCCCCTCTCCACCTCACACTTTCAGATATTATTTGAACGCCTACAAATGTCAGTCTGAAGATGACTACAAACTATAATCCATTTTGTTATTTTTAATCAGTGCCAATGGATTTTACTTCAAGCTCTGGACATCACATGACACAATGTTAAAGATGTACAACATCTTTGTTTTTAAACACAGAACTTCCAGCCCAGTGACAGACTATTCAGTCCAACTGGCCAGTGTCAATGTATTTCCTCACCTTCTAAAACATTAAACACAATCAAACCGATTTTCATAACCCTCATCACTTTCATTGTCAGTTCTCGTTAAAACTTAATGGAAACAAATAAACAGTGAATGTGGATCATACAAAGATCTGAAGAGGTTGTCATGATACTTACATGGTATTACATTCCATGGTTCATAAAACTATACAACAGAGACAGGTCATTCAGCCTCTTGGAGAAGAATGGGCCTCTCGACTCTGGAGTTTAGAAGAATGAGAGGTGATTATTAGATGGATCCAAGCAAGATGGTGAAGTATGAAACAAGACACAGATCCTTTCCTTGTTAATAGGTTTATTCACAGGATGCAGCATCACCGATCTCTGCCTCCAAACTACCAGCCCAGCGTCCCAGCTGACTTCTTTATATGCTGTTTTGAAAATCCATAAAACTAATGAACACATAAACTAATTAACTAATTGAATGCCCTTAAAGGGGCATGTGCTCTCAGTCCTTAATTAAACATTGCCCATCACCTGTGCATCTTTAACAACATAATCAACCAACTATGAGCAGTGATCTCATCAAAACGCATAAAGTTCTTATAGGGGTTGACTTGGTAGACATTGAGGGGCTGTCCCTTGCTGACTGGAGAGTCTAGAACAAAGCATTGTGGTTGACTCTTAAATGCCCTCTGAGCAAGGTTTATTAGGGATGGGCAACAAATGCTGGCCTACCCAGCGATGCCCACATCCCATGAACAAATATAAAAAAAAGGGTCAGAGTTTCAGGAGAAAGGGTCAGCGATTTGGGATTGAGATGAGGAAAAATTTGTTCACTCAGAGATTTGTGAATCTTTTCAATTCTCTACCCCAGGGAGCTGTGAATACTCAGTCTGAGAGTATTCAAGAATTTCTGAGAACAAATGATCAAGGTATTATGGCGATAGAGTAGGAAAGTGGAATTAAGGGAGGAGATCAGCCATTACCTTAATGAGTGGCAAAGCCTTGTTTGAGGGGTGCATGGTCTACTCCTGCTCCTGTTTCTTCTGTTCTTGCACTCCACACAAGTGTCCTCGTCTCCGACTTGATCTTAGCCTACTGACATTAATCTTCTATTTCTTTCTCCCTCATGCTTTCATCTAACACCTCCTTAAATGGATAACGATAAACTATTCATGGATCTGCAGCCTCAAATTTACAGGCAGGTTCCATCTGATCTGTGAATGGCCTCAGCAGTTTCCAGTCAGCCATGTTTATCTTGATTTGCTCGTACAAACACAAAGTTAGCAGCCAAAGAGTCCAAACGTGCCTCAGGCTTCCCTTTAGCAGTTCCACTTAAGATCAGCCACTGAAAAGAAAATATGAGCGAGCATATTGTTTAAGCAAAACAATTGTGCGTGAATAAAAGCTAATAGGCATCATGGTCTGTTTCTAATTGCACTGCACCCATATTCTGCTCAATTTGTTCTCCCTTTGGCTGAGTGCAGGCTTGCAGTTACATCACCAAGAGGGACTCGTCATGTTCTATCTGGAAATGTAGCAACTTGTCCCAATTCCCACTCTTTGCAAACATAAAGCAGCAAGTTTCAAATAGAATTGAACTCCATCTGCCATTGTGCACAGCAAATCTCACCCCAATAAAACAAAAGGCAGTTTCAATCTCACAAGAGATTCCTGAAAATCCACTGTTCTGAGATGGGTCCTTCTGTCTTGAACTCTGGGCGTTCACACTCTGGTATGTCAGGGAGATATAATAATTTTCATAATATTATTGGAATTTCTTGTAAAACAGAGTAATAGTGGGATGTGACATGTGCCCATAGGTGTCTGGATGTGTGTGTGTCTGTGTGTGTGTGTGTGTGTGTGTGTATATGTGTGTGTGTGTGTAAGGCTTAATTGAATTACAGGCAGCTCGTCTGGGTGCTTTGATGTAAGGGGAGAAGTTAGGTTTGAAGTGTTAATTAGATAAACATGGGGAAGTTTAGAAACAAGGGAAAATTTGCATTTTTAATTAAACCAGACTAGATTGTTTTCAAAGGAGGGGTGAAATGTGTCATCGATCCAGGTGAAGTTTAGAAACAGTGTGTTTATTTTTCCCAAAGATTACTGTGAAAACTTACTGCTATGAGAGTTTTTTTATTTTCAGGGAAATAAAATCTAAAGACACGGTGAAACAATGGATATTTGCACTCAAAGATGAAGATGTGTATAAAGGAGAGAAGATTGTTTGTAAGAGTAGGCATTTTAAGATCTTACAAGTGTGAAAAAGCCTTCAGCATCTATGCCTCCAGCTGCTGTCCCCAGGAACTGAAGTGAAGGGAATTCACTTTGAATTCGACTTGTTCAGGGTATCATGTTTCTTTGCCTGGGTCTTTTCAAATCCATGTGTCTTAATGAAGGTGTAACCGGGAGTTAAATTGATTAGGAGATTTAGAAGTTATCATAGTAGTAATTTGTGGATCTATGTATGCATTAAAATCATTTCTCTTATTAATAAATGTTTAATCTAGTTTTGTAAAACCTAGAAGACTTGAGGCTCTTATTACTACTGAATTCAAGGCACACATCTCAAAATTTACACACATTGCAAATAAGTTGTGGCAGTTGTTTCAAGTTTGGGATTTGAACAACTCAGCTTTTACCATCTGCTGTGTCATAACAAGTATCTGCTTAACTAGTTAGTCATACATCCAAGCAGGTTATACAGTACCCACATAGCACCAATTAAGGCATGATTCCGACTTCAAGAGAGTGAGAGAGGGAGAATCGAACACAGGACTGACTAATGTCAGTCGTATGTCATCATCTACGTCATACATTAGCATGTCCCATCTGTTAACCATTAAAACTACACTGACTCTAATTCCTGATCCATTACCAATAGCACTCCCTCACTTATTCACAAAGCTTTACTGCACCCAAATAGGATTGCCCTGGTGGTGAACCCAAAACTGGCCAAACACCAGAATAGTGGCGAGTACAGCATTAAAATGGCAAAATAGGTCTCAAGCTCATCACAAAATGTGCAATGAACTCCAACCGGCTGCTGTGTCCCACCGTGCACATTATGTTCTGTGCAGTGGTTGTTCTGAGTGCAATGTAAATCAGTGTGTAACATTTATAAAAAGGTCTCACCTCAGTGAGCTGACTGCACTCCTCTGGCCAAATAAAAAAATACTAGCAAGAAAATGTCAATCAAATGATTTTCATGACACGCCAGCAAACAGAACGTCTTTTCTGCAGTTGGTAAGATTCCATGTTGTCGATAGCTCATTTCCCCTGAATTCCTCGGATCAGGAGTTTCCAAAAGGAAAACTGACACTACCCGTAAATTGTGTAGTGTATTATGGAATGAACTCTGTGGCACTGCTAAGTGGAATATGAAAGATTCAAATTTATATCGTGTTTTTCATGACCACCGGATGTCTCTAAGTACCTCACAAAACCACCAAAAATACTTTCATACTGTAGTCACTTGAAAATGTCATGGAGGATAATCGGCACTAATTTGCACACAGCAAACTCCCACAAACGGCACTGTAATAATGACCAGATATTCTGGTCATTTTTTTTGTCATGTTGACTGAGGGATAAATATTGTTTTTTGTCAGGTTGACTGAGGGATAAATATTGGCCAAGTCACCAGGGTACCACCCTCCTGCTCTTCTTCCAAATAGTGCCGTGGGTAGCCTTGTCGTGATGTTGAAGCCATTGTGATTGTGAGCTCAGTTTAATGGGAGTGCTGGTCTTTTCCTGCCTGTCATTTTCTTATGTTTGTTCATATATATCCATGAATGAAAGCTGGCAAACCCTATAGGGATTTGGCTATTTCCAGTGTGAGAAATTTCTACAAGCTTGCATTCTTTACCCAATGTGCACTGCCCTCAAAACACTAACATTCCGACACAAACTTCTTTACTTGTTTTTTTTTACTAACCTGAAAATTCGAGTGGGTGACGTCACAAAGTGCTTCTTCACGCAAAGGGTAGTACAAATATAGAACTCACCCTCAAAAAGCTGTTGAGGCTGGGGGCTAATTGAATGGCATTGGAGGCTCGAAGGTTGAACAGGCTCTTAATTTTACTCCTCACACTGTCTAATCTACTCCTGTAAGTCAGGAATTAAAAGTCTGATGATGACCATGAAACCATTGCTGATTGTCGTAAAAACCCATCTGGTTCACTAATGTCCTTCAGCGAAGGAGTTGGCACGCCCGCCTTGTCTCCCTCTTGAGGCCGTTCAGTGGCCAATTAATAGCATCTTAAGGGCCACTCCCCACCCGGCTGCAATTCTGCGGCCGGCAGGAGTGGGAAAACCTGGCAGGTTGCTTGGCAGGCAGGAAATGGCTGGGTTGGGGCGGGGGGGGGGGGGGGGGGGGGGGGGGGGGGGGGGGGGGGGGTGGTGGTGGTGGTGGTGGTGGTGGTGGTGGTGGTGGTGGTGGCGGGGGGGGCACCCCTTTCACGGGCCCCAAGACCTGACCTCCATGATCACTCCCTAACTCCCTTCGGTGTTTCCAAACCAGCCCTCTGGTCCCCGACATGAGAGCCCTCGCATGGATGAGCCTAACTGAGATCCCGCTGCCAGTCTGCAGGTTACCCATGTTGGGCCCTTGCTGCCCTCGCTAAACTTAGTTTAATCAGAACCTGATGCTGGGGCTTCTAGCAGTTAGGCCGGTGGGAGCGCATGTTATCCTGGCCTAGGCCATAGCTCCAATCAGCCAGTCAGACCTGTCTCAGGCAAGGCCTCCTCTCAAGTGAGGGGCGGAGTCCCACCTCCGGCTAATTAACATTCCACGAGGCGTTAATTTGGCTGCGGGGCTCCTGACATGCATTCCCCAGTAACTTTCCTGGTGGTGAGGCAGCTCCTGGCTTGGGAAAATTCAAAAAGAGCTGCAAAATAACAAAGAAGATATGATGAGAGGAAAGCACTGAAGGAGACCTCACACTGAGGTCTCTGCTCGACCGGCAGCTCTCAGCGGGGGTGGGGGGGTGGGGTTTCACCATCCTGATGCCAGGTCTCTCAGGCTGGCACTGAGTTAATGAGTTAATGAGTTAACAGCATTTGCTGGGCAGCCTTCAGAAGTCACGCGAGGCCCTTGCAGGTCCCATGAAGTCCCTGAGCCACCAGTAAATCCTGATAGCTTGAAGGATAATACGTTCCAAGTGGCTCATGGATGAGTCTAACTGATATCCCGCTGCCAGCCGGCAGGGTTCCCATGTTGGGCCCTTCCTGCCCTCACTAAAACTTAGTTTAATCAGACATCAGGCACTCATGCCCAATTCTCCCGCCACCCCTCGCCATCATGTACACTTCAGCAGGCCCCATTAACTTGCGTCCATTGTGCTGCCTCTCGGATTGTTGGCTGGTGAAATTTTAATGCAGCACTGCTATAGGTGTTTCATTTGGATTTCAGTGAAGTGCATGTGTGAATTTTGCAAACAGTATATACTTAAACTGTCATTCCAAACGTGGCATCTACCAGGACAGAGAATGGGGTTACGTTCAAGGATATCTGCTTGACACAATAAATCAGATATCCTGTTAAAACGGGGAATACGTGTTGACAAAATACATCAGTTATTTAGCCGTCCTGCTGGTTGACCAGTTAAAATCATGCAATTTTTGTTTTTTAGCAAGTTATGGTGCCGTCTATAAAATGTTTACCCCTGAAGGAATGAAGACTAACATGGTGTTGAAACAAAGGGATACAGTGCCATGCTGCTCAATCAACTCAGGGCTCTCCGTGTTCTCAACTGCACTTCGTGTTTCCACTGGAACTCACTTGCTTTGGGTCAAATCGATGATTGCCAAGCCAAACCCTAACCAGCTGTTGGGTCATTTGGCCAGTTCCAATTTTCCATGGTACATTTTCGTGGTTTCATTGTTGTACACAATCAAAGCTATTTTGTGATATTTCTCAATTCAGAAAGATCTTCTGAGGTGAAGTGAAATCAAAAAGTCTTCATTGAAACCACATAACGAAAGAACTACACTTGGGAAAGCTCCACACTCATGCCTTTTGAAGTTTTCACACGGGATGTTTGTCCAGCTTTCCATGCAGCGTTGGGTGAAAAATGTAGTTCTCATAGCTGTTAGTTATTTCTAACCATGCACACACATACTTGTACAGATAACTCAAGCATGTAAGCACCCAATGCCAAAACAAGAAGGAACAATAATAGAAGAAAGTATTTTCTATCACTCTCAAAGAAACAAATACAGATGTGGAAGCTGTTGTAAGATGTGTCTAGTTTGGTGGATCTCACAAAGAGGTTCTGAGTCCTGTGTCATTTAACAGTCTTTATTAACTACTCATAATCATATGAATTCTTTTTATGCGTTCACGGGATATGGGTCATCACTGGCTAGACCAGCATTTATTCCCCATCTCTAATTCCCCTTGTTTAGAGGGCATTTATGAGTCAACCACATTGCTGTGGGTCTGGAGCCACGTGTAGGTCAAACCAGGTAACGGCAGCAAATTTCCTTCCCTAAAGGACATCAGTGAGCCAGACGGGTTTTTACAACAATCGGCAATGGTTTTATCTTAGACTTTTAATTCCAGATTTTTTTTTATTGAATTCAAATTCCACCATATATATATAAATAATATGTACAAGGGTGAGCTAGGAGCTTTCTCCATGCTTGCCTTTACACACGTCTCTGTCCAGTACAAGAATACCCTCTCATCTAATCACTTCACTTTGTGGGCAGTACCATACGCAGTCCCATGCTAACCCTTCTATGCCCCACCCTTACACTACACAAGTATGATCTAGGCATTAGGTGGGGCCAATATTCTTCCAGTTACTTAGCAAGGCAGGGCAGAGGGGGCACCGGAAGAAGGTAGAAAAGTCAAAAAAGGGAAAGGAGAATTGTTGAATACATATATAAAGTCACTGATCAGGAGAAGATGTGGAAAGAGATCATTAAGTTTTGGAAGACAGAGTAGAAATGGGTCTGGCAGATTTATGTCTTCCAACCTCTCACCAGTAGTGCCAAGGAAGTTCAGTGTAGCTTTGTTTGACAGACAAACATTTGGTTGATTTTGATGGATGACCTCTAATATTTCCCCTGAACTCACACCTTCCTCTAGTTTCTCTCCCATCTCCCCTCATCTCTCTGAACTCATCTTATCCAAGAGACCCACCTCCTGTTCTCTTGATCCTATTCCCACTAAACTGATGACCCAATTTCATCTCCCAGCCCATGTTAACCATTATTGTCAATGGTTCTCTCTTTTCAGATGTTGTTCCTTTGTTTTTTAAATGTGCTGTCTGTCATCACTACTCTCCTCAAGAATAAAGACAACCCCTGACCCCACCATCCTTGAAAAACTACCGTCCCATCTCCAACCTCCCTTTCTTCTGGAAAGTCCTTGAATGTGTTGTCACTTCCCAGATCGATTCCCATCTTTTCAGGAACTCCAAATTTGAATCCTCCAATCAGGTATCTGCCCCTGCTACAGTACTGAAACTCTTGTCAAAGTCACAAATGACATCCTATGTGATTGTGACAAAGATAACCTATCCCTCCTCATCCTTCTTGACCTGCCAGCAGCCCTTGACATGGTTGACCACACTATCCTCCTCCAATGCCTCCCCACTGCTGGGGGGTGACGTCTATCACCTGGTTCCATTCTCATCTATCTAATCATAGCCAGAGAATTACTTGCATTGGCTTCCCTTCCTGCTCCCATACCATTACCTCCGGTGTCCCCCAAGGATCTATCCTTGGTCCCCTCCTATTTCTCATTTACACGCTGTTCCCTGGCGACATCATCCGAAAGCACAGTGTCAGTTTTCACATGTACACTGACCACACCTAGCTCTACCTCACCCCTCCCTCTCTCGACTCCTTCACTGTGCCTGGGTTGCCAGACTGCTTATCTGTCATCCAGAACTAAACGAGCAGAAATTTCTTCCAATTAAATATCTGGAAGGCTGAAGCCATTGTTTTTGGTCTCCTTTCCAAACTCCACTCAGTAGCTGCTGATTCCAATCCTCTCTCTGGCAACGGCCTGAGATTGAACCAGTCTGATGGCAACCTTGGTGTCACATTGGATCTAAGATGTGCTTCCGAACTCACATTCATGCCATTACGAAGACTGCTTTATTCCACCTCCATAACAACACTCAAATTCACTCCAATCAGCAGCATGAAGAGAGCAGCTCATCACTGAGTGCAGCTAGTACAGAGTTTGAGGTAGGGATTGGCGAGTGAGAGAATGCAGCACAATGAGGGTGGATGGAGGTGCTATTCTGACCTTTACACAAGGGGAGTCGGCCAAGAGATGGAGCCAGAGGCCAGCAGTAGGCTGTTAGAGCTGAAGCCAGGAAGTATTAATGAGGTGAGTATATAGGTGAGTAGTTGGTGAATGTTAAGTTTCTTCTTCTTTCTAAGTGGGGTGGGGGGCATAGTTTTTAAAAACGATACTGGGGAGATAAAAGTATTGCATTAAATTTACAACTTAACTAATTAAACCACTTGACATAACTGTAGATAATCACTTAGTGTTATTTCCAAACTTAATTAGTTAAATTAAACACAATAAGGATGGCAGGGCAGGTGACGTGTTGCAGCTGTGATATGTGGATAATGGTGGAAACACATGTAATCCACATCTGCACTAAGTTTGAGAAACTGCCATTCAGAGTTGATAAGCCAGAGGCTGAGCTTCAGAGGTTGTGACATATCAGGAAAGGGAGAGTTACCTGGACACTGTGTTCCACAGGGCAGTCACACCCCTTAGGATAGGGTCTTCAGATTTGCTCCATGGTCAGAGTCAGGAGGGTATGGCTGCAACTGAGGCAGGTATGGGGAATGAAAAGTAGAACTGGAGGGGCCTCAGCTTTTGCAATAATCTAACTGGCTCAAGGTTCTTGCAGCCTGTATGGTCAACTGTGGGGGTTGCATGGTGGATGAGCTGACTGACCATGGTCATTTCGGTGGAGAGAGTTAATGGGGATGTATTGGGATTAGGGGGGCTAATATAATCAGGGGTTAGACATAATTCATTCTCACTGAGAGCGAGATCCAGGCTGCATTGCCTGCCAGTTGCCAGGGTTCAAGACATTTGCTCGGGGCTGGAGAGGAACTCGCAGTGGGAGGACAAGGATCCAGTTGTTGTGGTCCGTGTAGGTGCCAACGACATAGGCAGGACAAGGAAGGAGGTTCTGCTTTGGGAGTACGAGCAGCTAATGGCTAAACTAAAAGGCAGAACCACAAAGATAATAATCTCTGGATTACTACCTGAGCCACAAGTGAATTAGCGCAGGGTAAGTAAGATTAGAGAGTTGAATGCATGGCTCAAAGTCTGGTGTGGAACAAATGGGTTTCGATTCATGGGGCACTGACAGCAATACTGAGGGAAGTGGGAGCTGTACAGCTGGGACAGCCTTCACCTGAACTGTGCCAGGACCAGTGTTCTCACAAGTCATTTAACTAAGGCAGTAGAGAGAGCTTTAAACTAAATAGTGGGGGTGAGGAATCCTCTGAGGGGAGATGTGGTAAATTGAAGAGAATGGACAAGGCAAGAGAGCAAAGGTAGCGAAATGGGTAATAATAACCAGAGTGTGGCAGGAAGGGACAGAGTGTACAAATTTAAGATTGCACCAGCATATAAGACCAGAGTCTGCAAGAATGGGAATGAAGGGACAGAATTAAAGGTTCTCTATCTAAATGCACCCAGCATTTGTAACAAAATTGATGAATAGAAAGCACAATGGAAATAAACATATGTGACCTGGTCACTATTTCAAAGATTTGATTGCAAGGTGACCAAGGTTAGGACCTAAATATTCAAGGCTATTTGACATTTCGGAAGGACAGAAAGCTGGGAAAAGGTGGTGGGGTAGCTCTGTTAATTAAGGCCGACACCAGTACAATAGAGAGAGATGACCTTCATGCAGAAGATCAAGATGTAGAAGTAGTTCGGATAGAGATAAGAAATAGCAAAGGTAAGAAATCATGTGGAGGAGTAGTTTATAGGTCCCCTAACAGTATCTATGCTGGAGGACAGAGTATATAGGAAGACATAATGGGGACTTGGAAGAAGGGTACTGCAATAATCATGAGTGATTTTAATCTTCATGAAGATTGTATGAATCAGATTGGCAGAGGTAGTCTGGGAGGTGTGTTTGTGGAGTGCAGTCGGGACAATTTCTTAGAGCAGGACATTCTAGTGCCAAACAGGGAACAGGCCATTTTAGGCCTGGTACTGTGCAATGAGACAGGGTTAATTAATGACCTCATAGTAAAGGAACCTCAAGGCAACAGTGATCAGTGCATGATAGAACTTTGCATTCAGTTTGAGGGTAGGAAGTGTTAGTATGAGACTAGTGTCATAAACTTAAATAAAGACAATTACAAGGGTATGAGGGCAGAGTTAGTTGAACAGAACTGGGAAAATAGGTTAAAAGGGAAATGAGCAGTGGCAGACATTTAAAGGGATGCTTTATAACTCTCAGCAAAGATATATTCCATTAACAAAGAAAAACTGCGAGAATGATACACCATCCGTGTTTAACTAAGGAAGTGAAGAATAGTATCAAATTGAAAGAAAAGGTGTACAATACTGCGAAAATTAGTGGTAGGTCAGAAGATCTGACAGGTTTAGGAAATTGGCAAAGAATGACAAAAAAGTGAGGAAGGAGACATTAGAGTATGAGAGAAAGCTAGTTAAAAATATAAAAACAGAAAGTAAGAGTTTCTACAAGAGTTTCTTTAAAAATAAAAAGAGTAACCACAGTGAGCATTGGTCCCTCAGAGAGTGAGACTGGGGAATTAATAATGGCAAACAAGGAAATGGTTCAAGTGCTGAACAGGCATTTTACATCTGTCTTCAGTGTAGAACACACAAAATCAAGAGGTAAAACTGAGGGGGAAACTTAAAACAATCACAATCACTAGGGAAAAGGTATATGACAACTGGTAGAAATAAAGATTGTAACGTCCCTGGACCTGATGGCTTTCATCCTAAGATCTTAAAGAAGTGGCTACAGAGATGGTTAATGCATTGGTTGCGATCTTCCAAAATTCCCTAGATTCTACAAAGGTCCCAGCACTTTGAAAAATTGGTAACAACTCTCGATCCAAGAAAGGAGGGAGATAGAAAGCAGGAAACTATAGGCCAGTGAGCCTAATATCTGTCACAGGGAAAATGCTGGAATCCATTGTTTCAGAGGGGTTATAGCAGAGCATTTAGAAAACCATGGCAAAATCAGGCAGAGTCAACATTGTTTTATGAAAAACAAATCATGTTTGACTAATTTATGAGAGTTCTTTGAGGAAGTAAGAAGCTAGGTGGATCAAGGGGAATCTGTAGATGTGGTGTACTTGGATTTCCAAAAGGCATTTGATAAAGTGCCACAATAAAGGTTACTATGTAAAATAAGAGCTCATGGTGTGGCGGTAAGATAATGGCATGGATAGAGGACTGGCTGCTTAACAAGAAGCACACAGTCGGCATAAATGGGTCATTTTTGGGTCGGCAAGCTGTAACTGGTGGAGGACCACAAGGATCAATGCTGGGGCCTAAACTACAATCTATGTCAATCACTTGGATGAAGGGAGCAAATATATTGTAGCTACATTTACTGATGACACAAAGAGAGAGAGGAAAGTAAGTGGTCAATAAATAATAAAGAGCCTACAGTGGGATTTAGTAGGTTAAGTGAGTGCGCAAAAATTTGGCAGATGGGTTAGAATGTGGGAACATGTGAACTTGTCCACTTTGGCAGGAAGAACAGAAAAGCAGCTTATTATTTAAATGGAGAGAAAATGCAGAACTCGGAGCTACAGAGTGAATGTACAATTGCAAAATTTGCGGATGACACAAAAATAGGTGGGAAAGCAGGTGGTGAGGATGACAGGGGGATACAGACAAGTTAAGTGAGTGGGCAAAAATGTGGCAGATGGAATATAGTGTGGGTAAAATGTGAGGTTATGCACTTTGGCAGGAAAAATAGAGGAGCTGAATATTATTTAAATGGAGAAAGACTGCAGAAGGCTGCAGCACAGAGGGATTTGGGAGTCCTTGTGCATGAATCGCATAAGCTAACATACAAGTTCAACAGGTAATGGGGAAGGTAAATGGAATGTTGGTCTTATTTCAAATGGAATGGAGTATAAAAATAGGCAAATCTTGCTAAAACTATACAAGGCACTAGTTAGACCACACCTAGAATACTGTGAACAGTTTTGGTCCCCTTATCTAAGGAAATATATACTGGCATTGGGGCAGTCCAGAGAAGGTTCACTAGGTTGATCCTAGGTATGGAGCGATTTTCTTATGAGGAGAGGTTGAGTAGGTTAGGCCTGTATTCATTGGAGTTTAGAATAATGAGAGGTGGCTGTATTAAAACATATAAGATTCTTAGGGGGATTGACAGGGTAGATGCTGAGAGTTTGTTTCCCCTTGTGGGCAAAATCTCAGACTAAGGGGTTGCCCATTTAAATTAGAGATGAGGAGGAATTTCTTCTCTCAGATGGTAGTGAATCTGTGGAATTCTTTACCGTAGAGGGCTGTAGAGTCTGGGTTATTAAGTATATCCAAGGCTGAGACAGACAGATTTTTAATCAGTAAGGGAATCAAGGGTTATGGGGAAAAGGCAGGAAAGTAGAGCTGAGGATTACTAGACCAGCCATGGTCTCATTGAATGGTGGAGCAGACTCGACGGGCCGAATGGCCTACTTCTGCTCCTACATCTTATCGTCTTATGGTCAGAGGGATCTGGGTGTCCTGCTTTATGAATCAGAAAAAGTTAGGGTGCCGCAAGTGATTAGAAAGTCAAATGAGATGTTGGCATTTATTGCAAGAGGAATTAAGTATAAAGTTCGGGAAGTTTTACTGGAGCTGTGCAGAGTCTTGGTGAGACAACACCTGGAATACAGTGTACAGTTTTGGTCTTCTTACTTAAGAAAGGACATAACTGGTTCAAATGTCAACTGATGGAATAAAATACTAGAGAAAGATCATAACAAGTGAAGGCTGAAAAATAATCCAAGGTAGTTCATTCTTATCAAGGAGGACACAATCTGGAAACTCACTGGATTGAAGTCAGTGTCCGCATTGCATAACATCTCAACAATTTCCTCACAATCTTGTTGAGGATTAAATAAAACAGACTTGAACTCAACTTAGCAGGTTCAGAGAAGGTTCACTCAACTGACTCCTAGCATGTGGGTGTTATCTTATAAGGAAAGGCTGGACAGGCTGGGCCTCTGTGTATCAGGGTTTAGAAGGATGAGAGGTGTTCTTATTGAAACATATAGCATCCTGAGGGGGCTTGACAGGGTGGATGCTGAGAGGATGTTTCCCTTGTGGGGGGTCCTTGAGCTAGGGGCCACAATTTAAAAATTAGGGGTCTCCCATTTAAGACGGAGATGAGGCATAATTTTTATCTCTCAGAGGGTCATTAGCTTGTGGAATTCTCTTTCCCCGGAAAGCCTGACCCAGGAGGGTGGGTCACTGAATTTATTCGAGGCTGAGTTAGACAGATTTTTTGATCAACAGTGAAGTCAGGGTTTATGGAGGCTGACAGGCAAGTGGAGTTGAGGCACTATTAGAGCAGCCATGACCTTATTGAATGGTGGAACAGGCTTGATGGGCCAAATGGCCTACTCCTGCTCCTAATTCTTGAGTTCTTAGCTGCTGAAACCCTCATTCATTCTTTAGTTCCCTCTGGACTCAAATGTTCCAACATATTTCTGGCTGGTCTCTCACATTCTACCCTGTGTAAATGTGAGATCCTCTGAAACTCTGAACTCACAGCAAGTCCTGTTCCCCTATCACCCCTGTGCTTGCTGACCTACACTGGCTTCTGGTCAAGCAACGTCTTGATTTTAAAATTCTCATCCTTGTTTTCAAATCCCTCCATGACCTCACCCCTCCCTACCTCGGTAATCTCCTCCAGCCCCACAATACTCCAATTCTGACCTCTTAATTTTTATCGCTCCACCATTAGCAGCCATGCCTTCAACTGCCTGAGCCCCAAGCTGTGGAATTCCCTCCCTAGACCACAATGCTTCTCCTACTCACTTTCTTCCTTTTAGGAGCTTCTTAAAACTTACATCTTTGACCAAGCTTTTAGCCATCTGACCTAATATCTTCTTATGTCGCTCCGTGACATACTTTGTTTTCTAATGGTCCTATGAAGCACCTTGGGATGCTTCATTATGTTAAAGGGGCTTTAGAAATCCAAGTTGCTGTTCATTGCTATCATCAGGACCCATGAACTTCTGCCTAATTTCAAATGTTTGGGATAACCACTGTGCACTTGACCAGGATCATGACACTTGTGGCCCCGATCTTCTCACATCTCAGAGTGCACAGGTTGAGCGTGGAACACAAACCCAAAGGACTTCATGTGGGTGGATGGGGTTTGCCTGTCAACTCTTCAGAAGACGCCAAGTCAATGGGAAGACAAGAATGATCTTTTTCCAAACGTTATTTCTCCAGAAGCAATAAACACATCCCCTGAGCTCTTGGCTTGCCACGGAAGCTAAATGGTTGCCATTCCCCACATGTAAATGTGCGTGCACACCAGTGAGACAATTAACTACAAGAGGCACAGCATGGTTAAACAGCTGGCATGGAAGCAACCCCAAGGCACATTGTGTGGATGTCAGATCAAAGCCTTTTTCTTGCTGGAAAGACACTGCTCGAACGATTAAATATGCAGTGCAAATAAGTTATGCAATGATTAGAAGAGTCAAGGCTTTATATTATTTCAACCTTAAAAGCAGATGACATGCCAACCTTTCTTTTATCTAGTTTTAACAAAAGGGTTGCTGCAGAAAATATGTACTTCTGGATTCAAGTATGGAAAAAGAAAAGAGAACACGCACACACATCATTCTGACTCTCAAAGCTGTGGTTCTTTCAGCTCCAGCACTAACTCACTGAGTCATGCAAAGCTGGATAACTGTGGCTGGCCTACGAAAATCTTCAAATATTGTACATTCCACGCACGAATGTATGGGAGATTCACAGTCACGGAGGCATGGGGGATAGATATATGTATGCAGAGGGCGAGAGGCGGAGGGGGGAGGGAGAGCAGACGGAGGGATAGGAGAGGCCATGAGGATGGTTCAGCTCGAGAGGAAGAGGAGGAGGTGGTACGGGTGTGGAGACATTGTGAAAAGCAGAACCAGAGAGGACAAAAACGAGAGGGCGTACAAGGACAAGAGATGGCAAAACAAGACAAAGGTCAAGTGCACAGAAGGCCACAAGCAGAGCTAATGGGGGAAGAGTTACCAACCCAGTGAGATTGAGCAAAGGAGAAGAGAATGAATGAGAATAAGCACAAGTGCAAGGACAAGCATGAGGGCACATGTACAAGACGGACAGGAGCAAGAGTGTGTGCAAAAGAGCTTGTCAGGGCAAGCACAAGAAAGGGAAAGAACACAAGAGAAAGAGAGGCAGCATTAAAGAGGCAACAAGGGAGAAAGGGCATGATGGAAAAAGCAAGTAAGAAGAAGGTTACACAGGATAGAGCGTGCAGAGTGACTGAGATTGGCATTGAGAAGAGGAATATACGTGCAGACCAAGACTCAAGCAAGAATTCAGGCTGCAGGCCAACTATCATCTGGTTCAAATATCAACTGATGGAGTAAAATACAAGAGAAAGATCATGACAAGTGCAGGCTGAAAAATAATCCAATTTAGTTCATTCTAATCAAGGAGGACACAATATGTCCAGATTGCATAAAATCTCAACAATGTCCTCACAGTTTTGTTGAGAATTAAATAAAACAAGCTTCAACTCAACTCTTTCCTGAAGTGGCCCTACAAGGCAAGGCAAAGGATGGCACTCACTTATACTTACCAGTCTCATTGGCTAGGGTGATCTTCCATGCATGAACCTAGTCAGCAGACATTGGGCTAAAGTTCTCGGCAAACATTAATTTGGTCACTAAACACTGATGGCAAAAAGACCAATCAAGTATTGCATTTCCTTTTCACCCAAGTTTGACACGGCACTTGCACAATGCTGTGTAGGTAACATGCAGTAAATTGCACCCAAGACTCCCCAGAACTGTTGGAGAGGAGGAAACCTGTACCCCAAACTGTTGTTGAAGTCCGTCATTTTAAGAGAGAGATAGATAGCTGCACTGAAACAGAAATATTGAAGGCTGTAGAGAATGAGGTGAGACTGGGTGGCTCATGTGGTTAAAAGCCCACTGGTATAGATTGGATGGGCCAAATGGTCAATTACTGTCTGCTAATCATTCCGTGAAACAAGGGAGGGAGAGAAGAGAAAGTGATTTACATCATTGTGACTGGGAGGTTAAAAATAAATATCGCACAGTGGATTACGGCAAGCTTTGTATCTAGTATATCCCAAAACCTCATGGCTTCAGGGTGGAGGCATTGTAGCTTGGGGCCATCTTCAGCTGAAACAGCAGAAAGCATCCTTGTGGGTGAGCCATC
This sequence comes from Carcharodon carcharias, assembly GCF_017639515.1. NCBI lineage: Eukaryota > Metazoa > Chordata > Chondrichthyes > Lamniformes > Lamnidae > Carcharodon > Carcharodon carcharias. Next base: position 24,647,779 of record NC_054483.1, on the reverse strand, counting down.
ACGTTATTACAGAGGTGAATGCACTTTTTCAATTGAAAACACAAAATTCCAAACGCAGATGACAAAGTACAGAAAACTAAAGCTTCAGGAAACAGGGCAGCATTTCACATTGTGCACTAACAGACTGTCAAATCTTATCTTCTCACAGATAATGATGCAATAGTAAGAGCTTTAAGTGGGTGCCCAATTCTAGGTCACTTACTGCATCAGTGAAATGGTTTAACAAGTAATGATCAATTCAAATCTCCAAATCCAATTTTCTGCCAGTTCTTAAGGGGATAACAGATGGCTGGCAGGATGATAATATAATTAACTCCTCTTGATAATCCCATAAAACCTAAAAGCAAAGCCTATAGATTGAATTACACCCTTGAACTCGTTGCCTGCTATTTATTATCCTTTGTGATATATTTTTCAGCTTGGCATTTTTCTTAACTATTTCAGCCATTATCCTGAGTGCGGCCAAGATAACATCAAGCAAGTGAAAGGCAATGTGGAGATATTGTGATACGTCTTAATTTGATGAACAAGGTGAAACGCAGGGCAGGATGGGGCTGGGTCAAAAGAGGAATTTCTCTTTTCCATTTTTATGGATGTTAAAAAAAGTAAGCTAGGATTTCAATCGTAGTCTGCTCCTCCATCAAACTTTAAAGTCCAAGTCCCCAGATAAACTTTCAGAAGCACCTCCTTCTTCAGCCGTCCTCACTTCTCTTTGCCTGTGAAGCCTTTTGAGGTGTGTGCTCTCTTTCAAGGTGCCAACTGTTGCTGCAAGAATGTGGGGGAAATTCATGAAGATACAAGGCGCTTTCATCAAGTGTAAATGCAAGTATATGTTTAGCTTCTCATTAACATTCTCAGGAAGACTTTTCAGGACATTGTGCCTTTGGTCAAGAAGTACTGACAGCCCCTCTTTCAAAGGGTTTAAACCATGAAAGGCAAGAAAATATTTCACTCGTCACCTTTGTCAAAGATGTACCCAAGGTCCTGGGGTCTTTCAGTCTAAGTGCTCTCCATATTGCTGTTCAGTCCAAAAGATTGTAGACTGCCTCATAAAGGAAAGCTTGCCCTGATTTATACCAAGCAAGTGTTAGATTCCAAGCAGCATTGCATACTGCCCTCTCTCCACCCCAGTTGATGATTCAGTGCTCCTCCATCATAAAGTTACAACAATCCAACTTTAGAAAAATACGCCACACTTCCACAGTCAACACTGCATTCAAGATTAATTGTCAACGTTCTTATCATCAGCCACAAGTGATTTGCTAACTCCAAAACTGTCAGATTTCTCGAGTGCAAACTCAAAATTATTCTGATGTGGGTTTTTTTTGCCAGTTTTAAAGTTTATGAAATGAGCAACAATCATCGTTTAAGAAAGTAAAACATGATTTTTCAATCCAGCTGACTGCTGCTTGCGTATGAGTAGAATTGTGAACCCAAAGAGACAGAAATGACTAAAACAACTCAATGCCTAGGTTCTTCCATCTGTAAACTTGCATTGAGAGCAAATGGACAGAGATCCATTTGACCCATGTTACATCACCATCCTTCACAGCATTCAACTGCTAAGGTATCTCAGCCATGTGATTTCCCTGTGTGCTCCGGAATTCATAAAGCTGTTCCAGTAGAGTTACAACACTGGCATCTACCCAACAATGTGGAAATTTATCCAGGTATGTCCTGTCCACAAAAGACAGGGCAATTGACTTGGACAATTAAGAACTTAACTGGAATAGACCATTTAGCCCCTCAAACCTGCTCCACTATTTGATACGATCATGGCTGATCTTTGGCTTCAACTCCACTTCTGTGCCATACAACACTCCTCACATCCATTGATTACTCAGAGACCAAAAATCTGTTTATCACAGCCTTAAATGTATTCAACGATGGAGAATTCAAAACTCTGGGGTGGAGAATTCCAAACATTCACAATCCTTTGAATGAAGAAATTTCTCCTCACCTCAGTCCCAAATGATCAGCCCCTTATTCTGAGATTGTGCCCCCATATTCTAGATTCTCCAGCCAGGGGAAATAACCTATTAGTCCATACAATGACAAGCCCCTTTCAGAATCTTGTATGTTTCAATGAGATTACCTCTCATTCTTCTAAACTTCAGAGGGTTTGGCCCAATTTACTCAGTTTCTTATCATAGGCCAACCCCCTCATCTCAGGGACCAATCGAGTGAACCTCCCACCTCCCATCAGTCTACTTTCAATTATCAGTAAATTGTAGGGATGGTCATCAGTAGTGTTATCAAGCAGCACTTACACAGCGATAACCTGATCACTACACTCAGTGTGGGTCGGTCAGGGCCACTTGGCTCCAGACCTAATCAGTTCAAACATGGACAGAAGAGCTGAACTCCTGAGGTGTAGTGAGAGCGACTGCCCTTGACATCCAGGCAGCATTTGACTGAGTGTGGCAACAAGGAACACTCGCAAAACTGGAGTCAATGGGAACCAGGGGGAAAACTCTCTGCTATGAAGTCATACCTATGAAGGAAGATGGCTGTGGTTGTTGGAGGCCAATCATCTCAGCTCCAGGACATCACCACAGGAGTTCCTCAGGGTAGTGTCGTAGGTCCAACCATCTTCAGCTGCCTCATCGATGACCATTCCTCCATCTTTTAGACTTGCGTGGTTTTCTTTTGCCAGATTTAAAACTCGGAAAAGGTTAACAATCACTCTATTTCTTTACAAAAACAAAGAGACTAAATTCCAAATTGACTGACTTTAATTGCTGCAACAATGCACTGCACTTCTCAACTCTGAAAGGTTGCTATTGCTCGATTTGGATGAACACTGTCATCTAACTTAACACCTTTTTCCTAAATGAATTAATGCCTCTGTTAAAATAGCTACCAAGTTTGCTCACATTACCTATCAAAGCCTGTACTAAAAAGAGAGATCTCAAGACTGATGGTATAATCAAAACACAATTTCACTCCAATGTTAGCTGTTACAATCATGATTTAACACTGATCTGAAAACGTACTTTCCATTTTCTGTTATCCGTCCTTTATAATTGTCTTTGTTTGATGTTTACCTGTGACATCCTCAGCTATTACTAGTTGTACAGGTCGCACGTGGCATAAACATGTGCACAATTTGATGAATTACAAAACCTCTTAGTCATTTTCCCCAGCCATTTCCCTAATGATGTAGAGTACAGTCAGAGCTAGGTGTTCAAGAACAAAAATATTTATCCAATCTTTATTTCTTCCTTACATTGTTCAAAGTCAAATAAAGGTTTAGCTGATGCTTTAGCTAATGGTGCGTAACTTCATTCCATGTTTCCGCAGTTTTTTTTTAGAAAAGGTAGGAGTTGGTGAAATTCAAGCGCTTGTGTTATTTTTACTTGCTATGTTTCATCAATAAATTTGATTAAGGCTTCACCACAAGGCTTTCAAACATTCAATCTGTTCACAAGAAATTCTGATTCCTTCCACCAAGTACAGATAGCATCAGGAAGTGGTCCATTTTCAGCCTCTTACCCACATTGCTGAACAAATGTCTTCAAACCATTTCATGTGAAATCTGTAATTCAGCCAGTTAGCTTTTCCCTCCATTCCACAGTGCAGCCAGCTGCATCAATACACACTGCGAGTCTGCAAATGAGGAAAAGTGCGTCAATTGTCAGCTTTGCTGAACTTGTGTTCCAGGCTGATTTACTACATTTTTCCATCAATTAGGGAATGGGGCACAAGAAAACAACATCTAAAAAGGCATGAAAGAAAGGCTTCAGATTTATATCCGTGCTGTGGATGGCCGTTGGCAAATGCAATGGGGGTGAAATTGGTGCTGGGTGGGACCACAAAACAGGCAATAGCCAAGAATTAGCTCACATTACACTCTGGCAATCTTTGCTACTGTAAATTTCACTACCCGCCCCCTCACCCCAAAGAGTGTTTCGTATGGTACTACCAGGCAGGAGTTGTTAGAAATTTAGAAACATGGTTTAGAGAGAACATATTTGCATGGATACAGAACCGGCGAAGGGGCAGATAGCTACAAGTGAGGGCAATTAGTTCTTTCTTTCAGATGGGTGCCTTTGGACAGGGATGTGCACAGGCCTCTTTATGCAATGTATATGAACATCAGCACAAGAGGAGTCCTGTCAAAGTCTGTTGACGCTAACAAAGAGGCATGGCAAATTGTGAGGAAGAAGACAGGAAGACTTCTGCTGGTTCCAAAACCAGGCAATATCAATTTTAGGGATGCCTTCAGCTTCCAAGTACTGCCCAAGTTTCTAGTGTGGGTATATACTCCAGCTCGAGTTTTGTGTACAGTTCTGGGCACCACACTATCGAAAGGATGTGAACGCAGTGGAGAGACTGCAGAAGAGGTTTACAAGAATCGTTCCAGGGATGAGACACTTCAGTTATGAGGATAGATTGGGGAGGTTGGGACTGTTCTCCTTGGAGAGGAGTAGGCTAAGAGGAGCCTTGTTAGAAGTATTCAAAATCATCAGGGGACTGGGCAGAGTAGATAGGGAGAAACTGCTCCCCCTCGTAAAAGGAGCAAGAACGAGGGGGCACAGATTTAAAGTGATTTGCAAAACAAGCAAATGTTACGTGAGAATAAATTTTTTCACACAGCAAGTGGTTCGAGCCTGGGATGCACTGCCTGGAAGTGTGGTGGGGGCAGGTTCGATGGAGGCATTCAAGAAGGCCTTGGATGATTATTTGAATAGAAACATAATTTGAATAGAAACAATCTGCAGGGGTATGGGGAAAAGGCAGGAGAATGGCACTGAGACATAATGTTCATTCGGAGAGATGGTGCAGATGTGATGGGCTGAATGGCCTTTTTCTACACCATAACAATTCTGTAATTTCACTATAAACTTTGGCAATGGAGTCAAACTCAGAACCCCGGAAAAGAGAAGGGGGGTGGGGTAAGCCTGCTGGAGGAGATTAATGCTCCATGTGGTGTGTCAAATGGTTGCTACCCCAAAAGCCTTTATTTACATATCATGACATCAGAGTTCACATGAATACAGCAAGCCACAGTGTACAGAGGTATTTATCCAAACAGTTTATGCAATGAATTCCAAGGCACAATATGGTAATGCTAGTCGTTCCATTCTTAATACATGCACACATTCAATTCCACATTCAGTTATAAACTTTAGGGACATACAGATATAGACAGTGATCTCAGGATACAGAGCACCACTTAGCAGACTTTGGGTGGAATTCTCCCATCCAGGACTAAATCCCATGGCGGGGATGAGGACGGGAACGGAGCGTGTTTCCCACCACGGAGGCCACTGGGAAATACTATGGAATCTTGCATCCCCAGCATCATTAATTATGCAGTTGGTGTCATGAAAATATAATAATTTCCATAGTATTATTGTGATTTATTTTAAAAGTGGGTTAATATTGAGGTTTGGATTAGTTTCTCTGTGTGCATGTGTTTGTGGGGGGGGATTTAATTAAATTGGAGACAGCTGGTCTGGAGGTTCTGAGTTATCAACAAGAAGTTAGGTTTGAAATGCTAAATATGTAAACATGGCTGAAGCTTTAGCATGAGGGGAGGTGATGGCATAGTGGTATTGTCGCTGGACTAGTATCCCGGGGAAATGCTCTAAGGACCCAGGTTCAAATCCCACCACAGTAGAATTCAATAAGATCTGTAATTAAAAGTCTAATGATGATCATGAAACCATTGCTGATTGTTGTAAAAACCCATCTGGTTCACTAATGTCCCTTTAGGGAAGGAAATCTGTCATCCTTAACTGGTCTGGCCCAAACCCACAGCAATGTGGCTGGCTCTGAAATGGTCTAGCAAGCTACTCAGTTGTTATAAAGTCACAAAAAAGTAATGGAACCGGACAGTCCACCCAGCATTGATCTAGACACCAGAAACAACAACAGCAATCACAGCCCCTGTCAACCTTGCAAAGTCCTCACTTCCTAACATCTGGGGACTAGTGCCAAAATTGGGAGAGCTGCCTCACAGACTAGTCAAGCAACAGCTTGATATAGTCATCCTCATGGAATCATACCTTACTGATCCAGATTCCACCATCACCATCCCTGGGTATATCCTGTACCATATGAAGCACAGTCATTGCAGAGGCAAAGTTCTGCTCTCATATTGAGGATACCCTCCATGGTGGCACTACCACCATGCTAAATGGGATAGATTTTGAACAGCAACTTAGCATAGGGCATCCATGAGGTGCTGTAGGCCATGAGCAGCAGCAGAATTAGACTTGAACACAATCCGTAACCTCATGGCCTAGCACATCCCCCACTCTACCATTACCATCAAGCCAAAAGATGAACCTTGATTCAATGAAGAATGCCAGGAGCAGAACCAGGCATACTTAAAAATGAGGTGTCAACCTGGTGAAGCTATAACACAGGACTATGTGTGTACCAAGCAGCAACCAATCCCACAACCAATGGATCAAATCTAAGCTCTGCAGTCCTGTCACATCCAGTCGTGAATGATGATGGACAATTAAACAACTCACTGGAGGAGGAGGCTCCACAAATATCCCCATCTTCAATGATGGAGGAGTCCAGCACAGCAGTGCAAAAGATAAGGCTGAAGCATTCACAACAATCTTCAGCCAGAAGTGCAGAGTGGATGATCCATCTCGGCCTCCTCCAGAGGTCCCCAACATCACAGATGCCAGACTTCAGCCAAATTGATTCACTCCATATGAGATCAAGAAACGGCTGAAGGTACTGGATCTGCAATGGCTGTGGGCCCTGACAATATTCCGGCAATAATACTGAGGAATTGTGCTCCAGAACTTGCCACGCCCCTAGCCAAGCTGTTCCAGTACAGTTACAACACTGGCATCTACCCGGCCATGTGGAAAATTACCCAGGTATGTCCTGTACACAAAAAGCAGGACAAATCCAACCCAGCCAACTCACGCCCCCATCAGTCTACTCTCCATCATCAGTGAAGTAATGGAAGGGGTCATCAACAGTGCTATCAAGCAGCACTTACTTAGCAATAACCTGCTCACTGATGCCCAGTTTGAGTTCCACCAGGGCCACTCAGCTCCTGACCTCATTACAGCCTTGGTTCAAACATGGACAAAAGAGCTGAACTCCTGAGGTGAGGTGAGAATGACTGCCCCTGACATCAAGGCTGCACTTGACCGAGTGTGGCATCAAGGAGCCCTAGCAAAACAGGAGTCAATGGGAATCAGAGGAAAAACTCTCTGCTGATTGGAGTCATACCTAGCACAGAGGAAGATGGGTTTGGTTGTTGGAGGCCAGTCATCTCAGCTCCAGGACATCACTGTAGGAGTTCCTCAGGGTAGTGTCCTAGGTCCAACCATCTTCAGCTGCTTCATCAATGACCTTCCTTCCAGCATAAGGGCAAAAATAGGGATGTTCGCTGATGATTGCACAATGTTCAGCACCATTCACGACTCCTTAGATACTGAAACAGTCCATGTCCAATTACAGCAAGACCTGGATAATATCAAGGCTTGGGCTGACAAGTGGCAAGTAACATTCACGCCACACAAGTGTCAAGCAATGACCAGCTCCAACAAGAGAAAATCCAACCACTACCCCTTGATGTTCAATGGCATTACCTTCACTGAATCCCCCACTATCAACATTCTGGGGGTTACCATTGACCAGAAACTCAACTAGACTAGCCATGTAGATACTGTGGCTACAAGAGCAGGTCAGAGGCTAGGAATCATGTGACGAGTAACTCAACTCCTGACTCCCCACTGCCTGTCCACCATCTATAAGGCAGGAGTTTGATGGAATACTCCCCACTTGCCTGGATGAGTACAGCTCCCACAAACACTGAAGAGGCTGGACACCGTCCAGGACAAAGTAGCCCACTTGATTGGCACCACACCCACAAACATTCACTCCCTCCACCACCGATGCACAGTAGCAACAGTGTGTACCATCTACAAGAAGCAGTGCAGGAATTCACCAAGGCTCCTTAGACAGCACCTTCCAAACCCATGACCGCTACCATCTAGAATGACAAGGGCAGCAGGCAGATGGGAACACCATCACCTGGAGGTTCCCCTCCAAGTCACTCACCATCCTGACTTGGAAATATATCACCGTTCTTTCACTGTCACTGGGTCACAAAGTCCTGGAAATCCCTCCCTAACAGCACTGTGGGTGCACCTACACCACATGGACTGCAGTGGCTCAAGAAGGCAGCTCACCACCACTTTTTCAAGGGCAGCTAGGGATGGGCAATAAATGCTGGCCCAGCCAGCGAAGCCCACATCCCATGAATGAATAAAAACAAAAATGAGGTAAGGAAAATTTATATTTTTAAATAAACCAGGGTAGTTTGAATTTCAAAGAGATGTAAGATGTTACACCTAGCCAGAAGAAGCCAATCCAAACAGTGTGTTTATTTTTCCAAAGGTTACTGATAAAAATTGGTACTATGAACGATTTATATTGTGAGAAAAGTAAAGTTGCAAAAACATATTGGAACAATGGAATTTGCATTAAAAATGGAGAAACATGTATAAAGGAGATGGGGCTATGTCTAAGAGGGGAAGGCATTCCAAGATCTAACACAAGTGTGAAAAGCCTCCAATCTCTGTGCGTCAAGTCGCAGTCTACAGGAACTGAAGCTGAGAAAACTCACTTTGAATATCGCTGTCCAGGGTATTGTGTACCTTGCCTGGGTCTGTTTAAATCTATTTGTTTTTATTGTTGAATTAATGGTGTTGTAACTGGAATCCAGATTAATTAGAGGTTTTAGGGGCTATTATTGTAGTAATTTGTAGACCTATGTATGTGCTTGAAATCCTTTCTTTTGTTCATAAATATTTATTTTAGTTTTCTAAAAACCTATGAAGTCGCAGTAGTCTTATTACTCCTGAGTTCAGGACACACATCTTGAAATAAAATACAAATGGCAAAACAGTTCTGACTGCGTGATCAAGTTTCCCTCATGGATTTGATCCACCTGGCACACATCATCTGCCACATCATAACAGGCGGAGGTTTCCTGACGTCTAATGCCCTGCCGTCATTTCCATGTGCCATATTTAAAAGGTGCCTGGACATCCTCACTCTCAATGCTACCGACAGAGATGTCTGGAAGGGAAGGCGAAGGTCCAGCGCCCAATTTCAGTGACACCGCTCTGCGCGTCCTCCTGGACCGTGTCCAGATCCGGAGGAATATACTGTTCCTAGCTGATGGGAGGAGGAGGAGGCCAAGCAGTGAAAGGAACCCTGAATGGGCAGAGGTGGCAAATGCTCTCATTGCCCAAGCTGTCCAGTGCAGGTCAGTCATACCATGCTGGAAAAGGATGAACATCCTCATTCACTCCACCTGGGTAACTGAAGCATCAGCTGCTCACAGTAACCACGAGACCAATGAAAGTCAGAGCATATGGGTCTCAGTGGCAGCGGTATCGTCAGACATCACAGCCCCACTGCAGTGCATCCACTCTGTGGTGGGCTGACCACTGTGGCCTCCTTTACCCTTCCACATACTGAGACCAGTGCTGGATGGAGGGGGTGTGGGGGCTAGGGGGGAAGTGGGTTTAGGTGCAGAACTCTGCAAATCAGATGCGTGTCTGATCCTTCTCCTGACATGTGGATGAGCTCAACGCTCTGAAGGGAGCTGGTCCACAACCCTTCTGAAGGTGGCAATCTCCATGGAGATTCTCGTCCACAGATTCTGCTGGAGATGCATGCAGACCTGCACTCCATTGCTGAAACCATGGGGGAGCTTTCGCACATGAGAGGAGAGGGGACAGGGCACCTCGACTTCCCTCCAGATGATCCTTCTTCTCAAGGAGTCAGGCCGGAGCCTTCAGGCACAGGAAGGGGTGAGGAGTGGCAGCTGGGCACCCCTGGGTCATCGACTCAGGAATCTCAGAGGGTGTCCTGCCCTTCTGAATCCCCTCTGCGTGTCACCCTGCCAGCCTCGTCCTCTGTGACTGCAGAGGGAACAGCTGCCCTCAGGAGGACAGCCAAAGGAACCCTCCAGGCCTCAGCTCTCCAGAGGACGGCCGCCAAGTCATCAAAGGCAACAGGGCAAATTAGTCGGCGGGCTGCCTTCACCCCTGCTGCAGATGTCAGGGGAACACCTCAAAGAAGAAGGAGGAGGTTATAGAAAATAAAGGAAATTGTAAAAACAACTGGCTGCATGGGTGAACAAATGATTGTAAATATATCACTTTCACATCTATAATGTCCACTGTCTTTTTTCAGTGTGGTTCTTAAGATGGTGTGAACACACCCCTCCTCTCCTGAAGATACCCATCCCCCAAGTGAATCTGCAGAGAGTCAAGGATATGTGGCAGTGCCTTTGTGAGCCATGTGCAAGCACTCCCCCGTGCACACTGAGCCTTCATCCATCATCCCGGGTCCCTAGCATGGTCAATGCTGCCTGCTGGGGTTCCCTTTCAGGTGTCCAGCTCAGATGATCTGCATCTCCGCCCACCCACTGACCCAACTCCCATGCAGCACCTTGGCACCTCCACCATGAGGCTTTGCTTACCTTCGACCAGACCAGTGTGCTGGATGTGACATTCTTTTTGTGCTCTGGCACCATTTCTGCTCTGCCAGTCACCCACGCCCTTCCCCCCATCACCATCGACTCCCCACCCCAGCATTATATTCAACCTCTCCACTGTTACCCCCCCACCCAACCCAAACACTTATCCTTTGATAATGTCCAGGTGAATATTCACATTCCCTTCCTCCCTGAAAATCCCACCCCAGTGCACATTGACCTGCCCAACCTCCTCCTGTCCACATCCCGACTTGGTGTCTACCTCCAAGTCCCCAGGAATGACCCTCACTGCCCCTTCACATGGCACCATCGCACCCTCGCCCTCCCACCCTGCTGGCTCACTCTGCCCCATGTCACCTTGACCGTTCCCTCATACCACGCCCACCCTGAGACCTCTCCATAAGGAGTCAGCAGTTAACTCCACTGACCCCTCCCTATGAGCCCCTTCACACTTGGACATAACATCCCATTTCACACCTGGACATAAGCCCCCCCGCCCCCAATTACACACATGGGCATAACCCCCCCACAATTCCTACCTGCCAACTAACACGACCCTTGCCAACATTGTCATCTGTTGCCTCTGCTACCTTGCTACACGCCTGTAATACCCTTACCAGCACCCCCAATGCCACTGGCAGCCTCTAGGCCTCCACCCCCACCACCCCTTCTTTCCTCTCCTAACCTTCTATAACCCCCTTCAACAGTTCCCCGCCATCCAAAAGTACTTCCTGCTGCAACTAGAGGATTGGAGCCCATGGCGAAGGCCCTGGAAGGAGGTCTGAACCAATGGATTCCACTGGAGGAGGTTGAACGATGTCCCTGGAGGAGGCTCAATGTCCCTGGAAGAAGCTCTGAAGATTCAGTGATGTCCCTGGAGGAGGCTCCAAAGGCTGAGCGATGTCCCTGGAAGAAGCTCTGAAGGTTGAGCCTTGACTTGGAAGAATGTGGGAATGTTGGGTGAGGTTGCTGCGTTGAGAACTTACTGGGAGCTGCTTTGCCGAGGAACCTGTGGGTGAAGCTCCACCCACACTGTGCTGCAGCTGGAGGCCTCCATCTTCTTCTCGGATGCCCACGAGCTGAGCAAGGTCCTTAAGATAAGTCCCAACTTTTGCACGCCATGTTGGTCTGGACGCGTTCTCTAGTTGTGAGGAAAATATGGGGAATTGGAGTACTTTCCATGAGAAGAAAGAACATCAGGAAGAGATCCCGTAAAATGAGGGGGCTTGATCTTGGGAAGGTAGGTGGAGTGTTTCCACTACTCAGTAACTTAAGGACAAATACATTTAAGAGTTCCACTGAAGCAATGAAAGAAGGTGTTATTGTAACGGAGGTGCCTTTCAAAGAGACAACACAATTACAATGGGCCAAATGGCCTTGTCCTTTGCTGTAACCTTCTACAAATGATAGTTGGATGGAAACCAGTTTGTCTTTGGAAGAAGTTGGTGATGAGATGTCCATCATTACATGAGGGTCCTCTAGCACCCTCCGTTCCTCAGTTCACAGACAGCAGTCAATCCGAGAGCCAAGATTACACACGGTGGAACCCTGAAAAACACAGCATGTTGTGGCCAAGAAACATTCTGCTTGGATTACATTTTCTAGACACTCAGGATAAAAATAGTTTATTCAAGCCTTTTAGGGCCACGGTCCATTTAATCATTCATTCAACAAATCAAACTATCCTTTCAAAAAAATCCTTCAAAACAATTCTTAGATAGAAAAGGCATTCTACACACAAGGTGCTTCAACTTGTTGAAACAAATGCAATGTAAGTAGGTAAGAATGCAGAGACAAGAGGGTCTATTCAGCTCAGGCTGTTCAGTCTCATCTTTCATGAGTTCTTTCAGCTCACACTGACCATTTTCCATTCAATGAGCAGCATATTTAAAAAAAACCTTCGCATTATGTCAAACGTTCTGCCTCATTTAAAACTTGTATAGATCACAACTGAATGGGGTTTGGCTTTATCCAGTGGAATGTTATATTTGGATCAAGCACGTGTTTATCTGAAGTCAATTGTGTAAGATGCTTGAATGATTGTTATGGGTTTACTCCTGAATCACAGAAACATGGTTATCTACAAACAGCACAATGGTACCTTGGTGCAAAGTTCCACATTGAGGTTTTAGACTAATCCTGGACTGAAGGAGAGTTATTTTTGGCTAACACCAATTTTTATTTTGACAACCATTATCAGCGTCTCAATGTTTACAAACCAGGCAAAGCTGAATCACAGAGCAAATCCGGAGTCCCACTTAGCTCCAACAACATGCCAATGACCATGTCGGAAAGTATCCCGAACTTCACCTTGGGAATACTTCCACATCCCACATCCTTTGCTGTAGCAACTGATCATCAGGTATATTGTTACAACTGGTAGCAAATTGGTGGTATTTTTGTTGCACAGGACCAAACCTAACTGGATCTGCATAGATTGGCCAGACTCAAATGCACACAGGACTCTTTCAACCAGAGGAGACATCAATCACTGCAGCCTTGATTCAAACAGCAAGCCATGTCAACTGTGTTCCCCGCTGCATGCCTGCTTCTCCTGCCAATATTTTATCAGCCCATCAATTGTCGCCTTGCATGTTCAAAAAGATTCTGCTAAATTCTGAAATCAGCCTGTGTGTTATAAAAAAGTACGAGTTGCATCTTCAATCAGCATTTTTCATGAGCTTCGATGACAAGTTGAACTTTGATATTGCTGAGTGGTGGGGAACCCGAGCAGGGACTTTGATTTTCAATGGAACAACAGCAGCTTGTGTTTACATCATGCCTGAAAGGTAAAAAAACATCCAAAGGTGTTTCCCTAAGTGTTATCCAGCAAAACGTGACACCCAGTCACATCGGGAGATATTAGGCCACAAGGACAAAATTTTGGTCAAAGAGGTAGGTTTTAAGGAGCGTTTTAAAGGAGTAGAGAAGTGGAGAGTTTGAGAGGGCATGAGCTTTGGGTCCAGGCAGCTGAAGGCACAGCCACCAATGGCGGAGCTGTTAAACTGGGATGCTCAAGTGGCCAGAATTGGTCAGAGCACTGCAATTATCACAGGAGGGTTGGTGGTGGCAGGAGAAGATTACAGAGATAGGGAGGGGCAAGGCCACGGGGGCATTTGAAAACAAGGAAGAGGATTTCAACATCAAGGTGTTGCTTAGCCATGAGCCACCGAAGGTCAGGAAGCACAAGTCAAATGGGTGAGAGGAACTTGGTGCGAGTTTGGACACAGGCGGTGGAAATTTGAACTGAATCTCCGGAAGCTGGCCAGGTGTGTGTTGGAAGAGCCAGATCCACAGGTGACAAAAGGTATGGATGTGAGTTTGAGCAGAGAATAAGCTGAAGAAAAGGTGAAGTCGGGTGATGTTACAGATGTGGAAATAAAGATCTTCGTTCTAATGCGGACACATTGCAGCCCTGTTACAGTCACCCATGGGTCCACAACTCAGGTCTGGCAACTTGCTGCCTTTGAGCAGCGGTGTCCAAATTCAAAACACAGAGCAAAAACCATTTGAGTTACTGCAGGGGGATAAACAGCTACGTCCTTTGTATAAGGCGAGATGTTAAAAAGAACACAGTGTCATCTACTCTTCCCTATCGCTAGCATCAACAAAGTTTCATGTTGCTGACTGTTGCATTAATCTACAAAGCTGAAGTCACGATTCCTTGTCCAGGGAGCCTCAGTTTAACTATGCTGCCACAAAGATTGGAGCCTCAGTCAGCTCTGAGTGACGAGGATCCTTGTGTGGTCTCGGGAGCAAGTCACTAGTTGTGAAGGTTGAGTTGTGTTTTTTGAAATTCGAGATATATCCCCGGCAGCTGTAAGCATAAATGCAAGGTCTTTGTATTTCTTCAGATTTCAAACCATTTGCATCAAACCGTATGATCGGGCTTCTAGTTTCAACATGACGTAACCCACCAGGAGTGGGCTCTGTACACCATTGGGAGCATTGTTCACCTGAGATACCAATCACAAAAGACCATTTCCATCGCACTCTTGTGATCCCTACCTGAGCATGCAAGATCTCACTGGGGATTATAAATTAACCTGCGGTTCCTAAAGCAACTACACGCCAAAGAAAACAAGTTGTCTTGGCAACCCCACAGTCCCCAGTGAGTATCATACCCGTTAAATTTCTACAAATTTATTTGAACATGGAACTATCAGTGGTGGTATTGTTGCTGGACTGGTAATCCAGAGACCCAGGGTAATGCTCTGGGGACCTGGATTCAAATCCCACCACAGCAGATGGTGAAATTTAAATTCAATAAAAAAATTTGATTTGAAAGTCTAATGATGGCCATGAAACCACTGTCGATTGTTGTAAAAACCCAGCTGGCTCATGAATGTCATGTAGGGAAAGGAAATCTGCTATCCTTACCTGGTCTGGTCTACATGTGACTCCAGACCCACAGCAATGTGGTTGACTCTTAAGTGCCCTCTGCAATGGCCGAGCAAGACAATCAGTTTATCAAGGCAATTGGGATGAGCAGTAAATGTTGGCCTAGCCAGCGACGACCCACATCCCACGAACGAATAAAAAAAAAGTGTCTCCGTTTTAAATAAAAGAAATGTTTAGCAAAATTGAGACCAAATAAGCTGTGTACTGCACATAATTTAAGCAGAAGGGGTCATCTTTACAAATCAGGGACAATGTAATAGGAGATGGAGGAAATTGTTTTTTGATGACAAGGATTGTGTAAGAGTGATCGAAAAGGAAAGCTTCATAGATTTCAAAAAGCAACCAGATAGGTTCTGGTCATCTGACAGCATTTTGGATTAGTGCAAATGCACCAAGGGAATTTGTTGTTTTGGTTGGCGACATTCTTTCTCCTGTCTGAAACTATTACTATGTCTGTAGGAAGTAGGTTTTCAAGATGGACTTAGTTCATAATGGCTTCTATTTACACTCTATCAATCTATGCATAATGGAAGTATTTCTCCTGTCAATTATGAGTGTTGCCCTACATTCAGCCAGATAAGCACTGTACTGATGGCTGCTCTATTCAAACGCATTGGTTCTGCTGTTCACAAATCAGGGAGCCATAAATATACAGTGACCTCTGGTGGACACAAGGCCCACCTTAAGGAATTATTCTGGATGGGACTGTGCCACGTGTTGTAAACCAGCTACACTCAAAATTCTCTAAGCCTCTGACTCTTGTCACAGCAAATCTCCTGTAGCACTCAGTCGGGCAAACAAGGTGTTACTGAATGGGAGTCCTGTCTTCTCTCCATTTCCACATGCAGGCCCAGCAGGTCATGTCATCCAATCTACAGAACTATTATTCCCACAGTTAAGCTTCTGTCAAATTCCCATGGTTTTGGAAATTGAATGTGTCAAATTTCTGACCCTACCCCTGATAATTTTGAACTGTTCTCAGAGATGTGACTGATTCCAAGTCTCCTGGACCACTGGGCATGCAAAGGGTCTGGTGTGGATTCATCCTGTATTTCAGCAGCTTCCTCTCAAAATCACAGGGTTGATATGAGTTCATTTCTCCAGGTCCAGCTTTCCAAAAGTTGTGTGGGCAACTCCGTTGCAATTGCGAACTCTTGTTGGGGTGGGGCAGGGGGTAGGGTTTGGCCATGATACAAGAACTCACATTTATACAGCACCTCTGACTGAGAAAAACATCCCAAGGTGCCTGACTGATGTCATCTGTCAAACATGGACCACGATGGTGAGGTTGATATCAGCAACAGTGGGCATAAGCTTGACCAAAGGGGTGGTCTCGAGGAGCGTCTGAAAGGAGTGGGTTGGGAGGTCAAAGAAGCTTCTGGCCCCTACGAGGGCCAGGCAGAGGAAAGTCTGGCTACCAACAATCAGAAGAAGACCATGGAGTAAAGCATCTGTCCGAATGGTTCACCAGGTTTGATGATGATGATCTGTGTGCCAGTGCGATACAGGGCACAGCCAGTCACATTTTCACCCAGTTTTCTGGATATTCTGGCCAGCAGATCACCATCTCAAGCAGTAAAATCTGAGTCCAGGCAGCGCTGGAATGCCCTCTCTGCGAAATTCTTCAGATCAAGCGACTCCCAGTGTCTCAGGAGCTGGAAAACTTGCCAACGTGGCATCAATGGCCCCTCCCCCTTCAGTGTGATGCCTTGATCACTTGATCAAAGAGACATTAAGAGTCATACGGACTCAAAACGTTCACTCTGTTTCTCTCCCTCCACAGATGCTGCCAGACCTGCTGAGTTTTTCCAGCATTTTGTTTTTATTTCTATACAAAAAAATACATTTTGTTCCCATGGTAACTGCAAAGATCAGAGCAGATCCAGTAAAATTGCAGGATTGCAGGAGTTATCCCATTGTGGAACATGAAAGTGTACAGTTGCGTTTACTCAATGGTGTGAGGGAAGCAATGAAGGTGAATATAACCGAGCTGTCTGAACTGGTATAGAATCAGTGGCCACTGTCGCCTCACTGTAAATCTATTAGGTGGCCTTAGCCCTGCTTCCTGCCAGGTAGTGAACAGCGTTTCTCACTTGTAATAGACACACAGGTTATTAATTTCACATCACAATTAATGACACATGAATGAATTTACCAGAATGGTTCCACAGATTAGGGATTTTATGCATACGGTTAGGTTGGTGAAGCCAGGGTCCTTCTCCTTAGAACAAACGAAGTTGAAGGGAGATTTGATAGAAATGTAGAAGATCACGAGAAGTTTAGATAGGCTGCTCAAAGATAAACTGTTTCCATTTACTGATGGTACAAGAACTGGGAGACACAGGTTTAAAGTTTTGAAGAGGTTCCGGAGGGATGGGAGGAGCATTTTCAGATAGCTAGTTGTAATGGCTTGGAACTTGCTCTCTTCAAGGGTAGTGGAAACTAGATGGTGAATTATTTCGAAAGGAAATTGGGTAGATGCTTGAGAGAGATGAACTTGAGGGACACCAGGGATCGAGTGGGGGAATTGGACTGGCTGGATTACTCTGCGGAGAGCCAGTGTGGACTCGATGGTCACTGGCATCCTTCTGTGCTCTATGAGTGCTCTGAAGCAGATATGAAATGGACATTGGGCTGAATTTTCTGGCTGGTGGGAAGGGCGTAGCGGGAGCGGGCAGGCTTAGACCCGATTGCATAGCGGGAGTGGGCAGGCGTAGACCCGATTGCATAGCGGGTGTGGGCGGGCGCGCTCAGCCCACCAGGTCCAATAGTGACCTAGCGGCCTGTATAAAGGAAGGCCTTGGAAAGGCTGCTCGCAATGGCTGGGCAAAGGGCTCTGCAGAGGGGCAATAGAGGTTATGCAATTCCGCAGGGTAGACCATCAGAGCTGGCCAGGCTGGAGGGTAGGGCAGGGGGGGCACTGTGCCCCTCGTCTTTCAGATGACTCCCTTGCTGCCTTCCTCGAGGAGGTGGCAGCACGGCAGGAGGTCCTTGTGCTCCAGGATGGGAGGAGGAGTCCCCACACATGACCAAATGTGCCTGGGAGGAGGTGGCGGAGATGATGGACTCCTGCGACATGGTGCAGCACCCCTGGATCCAGTGTCGCAAGCGCTTCAATGACTTGTTGTGCTCAGGAAGGGTGAGCACCATGTTGGCATTGGTCATTTAACACAGCAGGTAGGCTTTCCCCACTGCTGCATCCCCCGCTTCAAGGTGGCATGGCAATGAACCATCTGTTGCCCTCTGCGCTCCACGTACTTGCGCCTCCTTGCTATGGAAGGACCATGTGGTGCCTAATGTGATGTGGGAAGCATGTGTCCAACGGGGTGTGGGGGGTGGTGCTGGGGAACAAGCCTAGCATCTTTGTGTGAGTGTTCGGCAGCAGCGGGGTGAGGAGGCACTGGAGCCCTGATATGTCCCACTCTGGTTGGGGTGGGCCGTCCACGAAGATAATCCATGTACAATTTGCACAAATCAATGCTCTTCTCTTATTTTCAGGAGAAGAATGCACATAATGCAGCAGAGTGTGCATGGACTGGCAGAATGGCGCAATTAGCCATTCTCAGCTGGTTTGAGCAGCAGGTCCTGGATTTGGAGAGGCGCCATGCACCCAGGTCCATTGGTGTCGGTGAGGCTGGGGTGCCACAGCCAGATGTGTATGCCCAGCAGTGAGGTCACCATTGTTCCCCCAGCAGCTGGGGCAGTGCTGAATGTTAAGTGATTTAATTTTGCAACATGGCTTGACCATTGCTGTGGAAGGATGAGCACGTCAACTGATCCAATGTCCTTGTTCTTCCTTTCAGCATCAGCAGAGCAGGGCTGGGAGGAGGAGCAGCAGAGGCCCCCTCTCATACCTGAGGGCCCTGAAATCTCACCAATGTCACACCATCTCTGCCACAGGCACCAGCGCAAATACTAGCACCTGGGTGGGAATTAGAACATCGGCTAGTGTCCCGGGGCACAGCAGTGAGGGCACTTCACAGCCGCTGGAGGAGCTGGCAGAGACAGAGAGTGCCCATGGCGCCAGTAGCCAGAGGACTACAGGGGATCAGGCACATGCTCAGTTGGTGCCAGAAGATGTTCCTCTTGAGTCGTCCACAACGCAATAGGGGCATGAAATGCGGCCGGGTGTGCGGGAGCATCTGGGGGAGATACAGGAGGCTGTGCTTGGCTTGGTGTCTGTGCTGGAGGAGTCTACACGGATGATTGCTGAAGCAATGAGCCTCATGGCCAAGCACCATGCCTCCTCCATGGAGAGAGTGGTGACTCTCGTGGAGAACCTCCTCCAGGAGACCCATCAGGGCTTCCTGGGGATGTGCTCTGACCAGCAAGCCCTCACATCGGCATTGACCTCAGCTGGTCAGTGCCAGTGTGGGAGATAGTCTGGGCACCAAGTTTGCCAGCTCGGTGCCCATCTATCCAGGATAAGCAGGGAGGTGTGAAGTGACCTCACGTCGGACCAGCAGCTGCCTGTCGTCTCTGCAGGCATCTCTCAGGGCTCTCCAGATGAGGGCGGCAGCTCCTCCGCCCCTCTCCCAGTGACCGTATCATCCAATGAGGCTGCGACGACTGGGGAGATGCCAGCTGTGGAACTGGCAGCTCTCCACCCAGGTGGGGCCAGCAAAGGCTCCACAGCCCAGAGGACGACTGCTAAGGTCATCGAGGCCAACAGGATAGCAGAGTCAGCAGGCTGGCTCAGATGCCACTCCCAGCGATGGGGCAGCACCAAGACATAGCACCTGGAAATGTAAACATAAGACACCTTAGGCGCACCACTGGTTTCTAACTGATGCTTTTGTGTTGGCCCAAGATGAGGTCTTTATGATCTGCTTTGAATTGGAACATCCTTGTCATTTTGTTTCATTAGGTTTCTTTGCCTGTGATATTAAATTCAGAGACATGTGACCATGGCTGAGGGTTCCTCTTTTCTTCTGCATGTGCATGGTTTCCAAAAATGTTAGGAATGCTTTGTGGGACATTCAGCTTTATTAACAAGGCCCTTAGTTACTGTTCCTAACCTGGAAGATTTGGCACTTAGGTATCGAGTATGGCGCCTACAGCTCAGGCTTGTCCTGGAGGTCCATGTGTGGTATGCTAGCTGAAGGTTCATTGGATTAAAGCCTCCTGGTTGTCCCTGCCTCCCTGCAGTATGCCCGGGTCAGTGTCTATCCCTCAGCATTTCCCTGTGCTCATCCTCGGACTCACTGCTGGACTCATTGTGTGCAGCTGCAGCCGCTGTGTTGATGTCTTCATTGCCCACTGCGTCCCCCCTTTCCAGCACAAGATTGTGGAGAGCGCAGCGTGCAAACACTATCACCGACACATGATCTGGGGTGTATTGGAGTGCGCCCCCTGAATGGTCCAGGCATCAGAAGTGCATCTTGAGAAGACCGATGGTTCTCTCCACCACAGTCCTTATGGAGGCATGGCTCCTATTGTACCGCTGCTCAGCCTCTGTTCTTGGATGGTGAGAGGCGTCATGAGCCACCTTCTGAGGGGATAGCCCTTGTCACCCAGCAGCCATCCATCCAGTCGGGCTGGAGCACTGAAGAGACCCAGCACCTGGGAGTATCTGAGGATGTAGACATTGTGGGAGCTGCTTGGGTACCTTGCACAGACTTATAGAATCAGCATCCTGTGATCACACACTATCTACACGTTCATGGAGTGAAAGCCCTTCCTGTTGACGAAGGCACCGGGCTCACCTGCTGGAATATTGATGTGTACAGTCGATTGCACCCTGGACAAGGGGGAAGCCAACAAAGGCTGCAAAGCCTCTGGCTCAGTGTCTGACTTGCCTGGTCCCAGTGGAAGTGGATGAAGGTCAATGCCCATCTGAACAGAACGTCTGTAACCTGCTTGACACAAGTGTGGACAGCTGATTGGAAGACATCACAAAGATCACCCACCGACCTCTGGAAGGAGCCAGAGGCATAGAAGTTGAGGGCAGCTGTGACCTTTAGAGCCGCTGGCATGGGGTGTCCGCCCACACAGTTAGGGGAGATCTTAGGGCCAATCATCTGACAGATATAATTAACTGTCTCCCTTGAGAGTCGGAGCCTCCTTTGGCACTGCACCTCAGACAGATTGAGGTAGCTGCTTCGCCGCCTGTATACCCTGGCAGCAGGATAGTGGCATCTTCTGCAGCTCCTTCCGCCTTGGTCTACCGCTTGGCCTTGCGCCCCTTGAACCTGCACCTGTCCTCCCAAAAGTGGCTCCCCTGGAGGCTGAGTGTGCATTCCTGGCCTCCTCCCCCTTCCCAGCCCTCCCTTCCTCCTCAGAGGAGGTGCCTCCAGTGGAAAGTTCAGCTCCCATTCCCAGGCTATGGGAAAGCTTCCAGAAACCTGCAGGCCCAAAAAAGATACCTCACTGCAGAGAGCTGACCTGAGGGTTAAGAGTCCAGACAAAGCAGCTGGTATGTATTTTAAAGTATCCCAGATCACACAGACAAGTATCAGTAACTTTGAAAAATCAATATTTGACTGAGCACACTCGCGATCTCACTGAACCCTCTTATCCTGCCCGTGGATGAGGTTTATGCAAACGTGTCCTACCCACCTGTCCATTGTGCCCGTGCGCCGACCCGAAGATTGCACGGGTGCCAAAAAAAATCGCTGCCGATTGGCACCTCAAGGGCCTTAAGTGGCCTGTTAATTAATGGCGGGTGCGCATCGGGGAGCATTGCGTGCCCGCCCAATGAAATATCGCAATGGTACGCGGTGACATCGAAATGCTCACCTGATGTCGCCACACGTCATTTTACATGCAGCTCAGCCCTGCACACCAACAGGAAAATTCTGCCCATTAAACCAAAGGATATTTCTTAAGTCCGATTATCGATTACAATTTTTGCAAGAATGACGATATTTAAGGAAACTTGTCCATAAAAAATATGAGATCAATTAATGTTTTGTGACATTAAAGAAAGGATTCACTGGAGAGAAAGGCAGCACATCATTGAAAGTACTTGTTTGTCCCAAACAACCTGAGGATGTCTTAGAATCCAAGCTTGGTCATTTAGGACAGAAATTAGGAAACACTTCTTCAAACAAAGGGTGTTAAAAGTGTGATATTCTCTCCCACACAAATCTCAATGAATAATATTAAATCAGAATTCAACAGCTTTTAGCCTGCTAAGGGTACTGAGGGATATGGAGCCAAGGCAATATAATCAAATTAGCAAAGAGATCAGCCATGATCTCACTGAATGAACAGGCTCAAGGGGCTAAATACATGAGTCATGTTACTGCTTCTACTGCTTCTGCTGCCTCATCTGTACATATATATCCTGTTATGGACAGGAGAGAGAGGCAAAAATGAGCTGCTTTATTCTTCTGCTGTCTGTTGTAGGGGTGTTTTTAGTTTAAAACAGGCTGTGACACTCATTCCAAAAACCCTTGGTTTGTGTCATCAATTTTTGAAGTAACTCACAGCAAACCCTTTAAGGATTACATCAGAAATGTAATTTATTCACGTATTTAAGCCCAGAGAATGATCACAACTTATCACGCACATATGCACACACACACTTACACACACACATGCACACACAGACATGCACACACACATACATACACATATATAGTAAAGGGTTAGAAAAGAGGGGATATTATAACTATGAATAACTTAACAGTAAAAAGAACCACAGAAATGGACGTCAGTTCACGTGATTTCCAGAGTCCAGGGTGGGTGGTGGGGATTCCCTCAGGGGGAAGCTCCAATTCAGGCAGGTTCCTGGCTGAAGGCAGAGGTGCAGAATTTTGTTAAAGATGATGGTAGCGCAGTGATATGAGGCTAATATCCAGAGTTGTGGTCTGCTTGGCAGGCAGTGTCCAGTGGCTCCCAGATAAACAAACTTGTTGCAGGCTACTTGCTCAGCCTGGAGCCTTGCTCTCCAATGCTTGCAGGTTAGCGTTAAATCAGCAGACTGGCCTGCTTCTGAGTTCTCAACTGTATAAAGAGATTTCAAAATGCTCACTTGAGTCACATGGCCTCCTTCCTCCACATTGGAGTCTGGACCTGGCTTTTGTTTTATAGCTTATAACGTCCCAGACATTAGTCTCTGAAAGAGTCATTATCCATATGGATGATCCTGTTCTGGGTAGTTATTGTCTTGGTAGATCCTCAGACACTGCTAGAGGGGTAAGCTTATAAAGATGCAAATTATGTCCATTTCCTTTCAATAGTTCCATTTGAAATGGACCTTAACATTGATAGGTGTGAGATTCCATGAGCAAGATATCAGGGCATGTCTCCAGTGCAATCCATATAATGCCTTGCATTTATAATTCCAGACATCAGGTGACTTATGGCAGCCAATTTTTAGTTCAGCAAAGTTAATTTTTAAAGAAGTAAAAAAGAATAAAGTTTGATTTACATAGTTTATTATTTAATTCGTGTCTAAGGGACATGACTGTATACACTTACAAGTATCTACATATGTGAATATACACAATTAGATAGACAAGTAGATAGATAGATCAAGTGAGATTGAGAGATACCATAGGGAGATTTCATAGTAACAGATGCATAGACAGGCAGACGACAAAGATATTGTAATTGTTGATAGAACAGTAACAGAAGAGATTGACAATTACAGTTGGTTGAAAGGAAGTTCTTCTTCTTATCGTGTCCACGGACAGTCTATACATGGCCCAGACAGAAATGGACACATTTTTGCACCTTGTTGAATTCAGCAAGATCTGCAACAGTGCAGGATTCCTCTAGTGATAGGCATTGCAGGAGATGTTGCATAGTCTTGAAAGGAATTGTGCACATTATATAAGATTTATTTTGATACATTTATTTCCTATCCTCACACATAAGCCTTAAATTATTCCACAGCTTATAAGTGGGCAATAAACTGCTTTGAGGTCTGGATCAAAGTGCTTTATGAGCTTGCTTCAAAATGGTAGGCAAAGGACGATGTAGTTAACTTGCCAGCAAATTTCACCACCTTTACTTGCTCGTCACTTCCAACCTGGTAGCACAGCTCAGGTGAGCAAACAACTTTGCTGGGAACTCAGATTGAATTTACATGATTTAACTTTGCAACAGCACGAAATGGAAGGGAGTTGCCATATCAACACATAAACCTTAGCATCTAGAAGATGTATTTGAGGCTCTGGACCATTGGCCAAACCATGCATCACCGTGCCCTCAGTCAGAAGAATAGAGTTCCCATCCAAGTATCCATGTGGAAATGTACCTGTAAAATTGCACAGTTGATAATTTCCCATTTACAATCCAAAAGGAAAAACCATGTCACATGGCACTAGGCTTGACACATTCACACAGTGAGGTGACTTGACCCGACTGGAATAAGCAACACCTTCCAAGAATGCTTGTATTTTGCAGATAGAATTGTTTGTTTGCTGTTGGATGTTGGCCTAAATTAACATCTTCATGTCCATGGTGGTATTCTTGAGCCAAATGGAGAACACTCAGTCCTTACACAAGCTAACAACATTTCAGTTTGTGTTTCTATTTGGTGCCAGCTAAGCAATGTTAACTCTGAGGCTCACTCGTCCCTTTTGGAATGGGCTGAAAGCCCTTCAGTAGACAGTCAAGGTCACAAGCGCACCAATTCTCTCTTCCCCTTTGTGTCAATGCACAAAATTGGATCTCCTGTTTCAAAACTTTCCCTCTTATCATGTTGCCCAACAGGGGTGCTTTGAGGAATTATTATTCCCATTGGCCTTTGGGGCACCAATGAATGATCCATTTCTCTGACATGTGGGCAGGGAGCCAAGGCAGCCAAAGAGATGATGCAGCAAGGAGCAGGGCTCGTTCCATTCTCCAATGTTGGCCTGCCGGTGTTCATCATGGGACTTGGTCAATAGTTTGACCTCTGAATTGAGGCTAACAAAGACAAACAAGTCTTTGGAGCCTGTTTCACAGTCAGACTTCAAACTGACAGTGGGATGCAAGAGACAGAGAAAAAGGAATAATGCACAACTTGCGATTTTTTTAAAACAAAGTAGTGAAAATTTAGGGTACGCCATCATTATTAGAAATAAAAAAATATGTTAAAAACAAAATAGAAATGGGACAAAGTATGCAAGAGGAGGGTTGAAAAAATAGGTACTTATTTCAATCAAGTTGACAACACTGTCATGAAAAGCCTGCTGAAAACTGAGAAGTGTTTCTCCTGTAAAATCAGTACTTTGTTCAGTGTCCTCATGCGTGAGCTGAAAGCAGTCCTAGTTTAAGAAGTCTGCAATTCCCTGGAGTTGCCAGGAGCCTAAGATATAATTCTCATAATAACCACTTAGTTTTGTTTGGAGAACATCTTGCTTGGAACACAGTCTGCTCAACAGAATTGCAGAAAACAAAATCATAATTCCAGCGTGATGTAACAAGAATATTATATTTTCCTCCCGTGCTTAAAAAGGAGTTAGGAAGACACCCCGTACAGCTTGATCCTGGTGCGGCATCTGCACTACCATCTCACGTCAGAGTGATTCTATCTTCTGAAGCCAGTAACCACAGTTCAAGGCTTCAAAGGGTAGAAAGTTTGGGCATTTTTTTCCCCCCTAGGGTCTGACAGTCTACAAGGGGTCCTCAAATCAAATGGAGACCTAGTCAAAAAAATAGCCTCCTTTCATAAACATCAGAAAACAGAAGAACATTAATAGAAATTCCGATCGTGCAGTCAAAAGACAACTCGGCAACATTGCAAATCCCATTGTGTGGCCCAATAGAATTGCAAATCCCTCATTGTGAGTTTTCAGTTCCTTTTGTTCCAACGCACCTCTGGAACAGAATCAAAAAGCTTCTGAAAGCTAATGTGCTCAGTACACTGAGACTGCAGCAATGGTTATTCTCAAGCTTGCTGTCCTAACACCAGATTTAGCAGCATAAATGGTGCTGATTCAGATTGTAACATTTCCAGACTCTGTCTTTGCCTCAGGTCATCTGCTGCTGAAATCGTCATGTGCAAAATTTATAAGATTATTATGTTTTGGGATTGTCTCTGGAATTTAGGGTAAAATGCAGGAATGAAGGGTGTCATGTGACCTGTGTTAAATTCTGCCCGACAACAAAGCTGGATGGCTTGGATGTCAAAGATTAAAAGGGAGCCCAGGTTGTTTCACTGGTAAGAAGGTGCAATATGTTCACATGATGACTGTGGCTAGACGATTAGTCTCCAAGTCTCACAGGGAGTTGTTAGGAATGTCAGGCCTGTAAATGGTTATACCTTAAACTGTCTGTTCAAATTCAAGATAGAATGGAGTTGGGAGTCTAAAGGATAGCTAATTAACATTTCCACCTGGCTACAAGGCTCATGTGATTCACATTGTCATCGAGATGCATTTTGAGATGGGAACATGATATAGAAAGCCATTGTAGAATCAGTCTACAGGATTTCTGAAGACACTCCTGAACCTGAGTGAGATAGAGGCAGCCCGTCGCTATAGTTCGCCACACAAAATGTGGGTGGGAACTCATGACCGGATTGAAGAGACTAAATTTGAGAGGATTTGAATGAGGCTGCAAGGTTTGGCTAGAGGGAGGAATCTCCATGTTAACCCTCTCAGTGAAAGTCAGTTCAGGGATTAGAAGTTATCCCAGCTAGAAAAGGGAAAAGGAGGCAAGCCATTGGGAGTTGAGAATAGCTATGGACTGATTCCTGGACAATGAAATGTCCACTTAAGGAACAGAGTAAACTGTAAGCAAGGCAGGGGTTTTTTGGTTGTTTTAAAAGTTAAATGGAGAAACTTTACTGTAGTTTGAAGTATAAGTTGCCAACTGAAGGAGTGATTAGACAAGGTTGGTTTTAGTTTGTTTGTTGCAGTGAAAGCCTTAAAATTGAAATCTTGACAAGTGACCCTTCCAGTCAGTCACTAGAAATTCAAATACCTTCTTCAAAGTTATCAGCCTCTGAGAGGATTGTAACACACCTCTTGAGTTGACTATCCCAACACTCTCCTAGCCAGCCTCCCATCTTCCAACCTCCATTAACTTGAGCTCATCCAGGTTTGCTGTCTGCATGCTAACTCACATGAAGTCCCTTACGTCCATTACCCCTGTGCTCGCTGATTGAGATTGGCTCCCGGTCCAGTAATGCCTCCATACTAAAACTCTCATTCTTGTTTTCAAATCCCCTCCAAGCCCTTGCTTGTCCCTATCTCTGCAAACTCCTCCAGCCCCATGACCCTCTGAGATCTCTACACTCCTCCTATTCTGGCCTCTTGAGCATGCCTGGTTTTAATCACTCCACCACTGGCTGCCCTGCCTTCAGTTGCCTAGGCCCCAAGCTCTGGAATTACCTCCCACAACCACTCTGCTTCTCTCTTTCCTCCTTTAAGACACTCTTTGTCGAATCTGCCCTGAAACCTCCTCATGTGGCTTATTGTCAAATCTGTTCCATAAGGCTCCTGGGAAGTACTGTGGGGCATTTTATGATGTTCAAGGTGCTATATAAATGCAGGTTGTTCTTGTTGATACTGGTCTTCCAGAATCCACATTATAATAATGACAATGTTCAAGCAGCCTTAGTTTTCATTTTATCTTCTTGGATTACTAACAGGCAACCTTTGTGTATCGTATGTCATCACCACATCTTTCTGCGTTACTAATAAGAACATAAGAAAGAGGAACAGGAGTAGACCATTCGGCCCCTCGAGCCTGCTCTACCATTCAATAAGATCATGGCTGATCTTCCTGTGTTTTGATTTCCACATTCCCATCTAATGCCAGTGCCTTTGATTCCCTTGCCTCACAAGAATCTATCTACCTCCGCCTTAAAAATATTCACTGACCCCGCCTCCACCACCTTCTGAGGCAGAGAGTTCCAAAGTCACACAACCCTCTGAGGGAAAAATTTCTCCTCATCTCTGTCCTAAAAAGGCAACCCTTAATTTTAAAACAACGCCCCCTAGTTCTGGACTCACCCACAAGAGGAAACATCCTTTCAATGTCCACCTTCTCAAGGCTGTTCAGGATCTTGTAAACTTCAATCAAATCGCCCCTCCAGTGGAAACAAGCCCAATCTGTCCAACCTTTCCTCATTAGACAACCCACTCATTCCAGGTATCAATCTGGTAAACCTCCTCTGAACTGCCTCCAATGCATTTACATCCTTCCTTAAATAAGGAGACCAAGACTGCTCACAGTATTCAAGGTGCTGCCTCACTAATGCCTTGTAGTTCTAGTTCTGTCGAAGGGTCATGAGGACTCGAAACGTCAACTCTTTTCTTCTCCGTCGATGCTGCCAGACCTGCTGAGTTTTTCCAGGTAATTCTGTTTTTGTTTTTGTTTTGGATTTCCAGCATCCGCAGTTTTTTTGTTTTTATCCTTACTTTTATGTTCAATCTCTCTCGTAATAAAGGATAGCATTCCATTAGCCTTCTTTTATTACTTGCTGTACCTGCATACTAAATTTTTGTGACTCGTACTAGAACACCTAGATCTCTATGCACCTCAGAATTATGCTGCCGTTCTCCATTTTAGTAATACTCTGCTTTTTTGTTCTTTCTGCCAAAGTGAACAACTTCACATTTTTCCACATTAAACTCCATTTGCTAGATCTTTGCCCCACTCACAGCCTATTTTTATCCATCTGAAACCTCCTCACGTCCACTTTACAACATACTTTCCTATCTACCTTTGTGTCATCTGCAAATTTAGCTACCATGTCTTCCCTCCCCTCATCTAAGTCATTGATATAAATTGTAAAAAGTTGAGGCCCCAGTACAGACCCTGTGGGACTCATCACATCCTGCCAATCAGAAAAAGACCCATATATGCATAATCTCTGCTTTCTGCCAGCCAGCCAATCTTCTATCCATGCCAATCTGTTACCCATAACACCATGCGCTTTTATTTTCTGTAATAACCTTTAACATGGCACCTTATCAAATGCCCTCTGGGAATCCAAGTACAGGCTCCCCTTTAACCACTGTGCATGTTACTGCTTCAAAAAACTCCAATAAATTGGTTAAACATTACTTTCCTTTCACAAAACCTTGAGTTCTTCTAAGCATCCAGCTATAACCTCATCAATGATGTGGTAGTGTAGTGTTTGCATTAGTTGAGTGGCAATCCACAGAATGCAAATCCAATCATGGCAGTTTGACAGTTGAATCGGCGGTGGGTGGGGGGGGGCAACAGTGGTGTCATGGTTATGTTATTTGACTAATAATCCAGGGGCCCAGGCTAATGCTTTAGGGACATGGGTTCAAATCCCACCATGGCAGCCTGTGGAATTTGAATTCAATTAATAAACTTGGAATATAAAGCTAGTCTCAGTCATGGTGACCATGAACCTATTGTTGATTGTCATAAAAACCCATCTGGTTCACTAATGTCCTTGAGGGAAGGAAATCTGCCATCCTTACCCGGTCTGATCTACATGTGACTCCAGACCCACAGCAATGTCGTTGACTCTTAACTGCCCTCTAAAATAGCCCCGCAAGCCACTCAGTTCAAGGGCAATTAGGGATGGGCAACAAATGCTAATGATGCTAGCGATGCCCACATCCAATAAAAGAATAAAGAAAAGGAAAGCTAGCATCAGTAAAAGTCAGACTGTTCCAAAAATCCAATTGTCTCCCTCCTGCCCTTTAGGGTGGGAAGCCTGCCCTCTTTACTCCACCTAGCATATATGACAAGGGTAAATAGGGATTGACAGTACTTGCTGACCTTACAAACCATGAATGAGTGTTGACAGAGTATAAATCAAGGTAAACTGTTTCCAATGGTGAGGCATTCTAACCAGAGGTCACAAGTAAATTCAAAAGAGGCAGAGGCAAGATGAGAGGATTTCTTTTTAATGAAGCAAGTTATTTTGATCCATCATGCGCTGCCTGCAAGGTTTGTAGAAACAGATTGAAGAATAACTTTCAGAAGGAAATTGGATGAACACCTGCAGAAGAGTGGCACAGATTGGATGGTCTTCTCCCACCTTGGAAGTTTCGATGAATCTTCACACCAAGTATGGATTAAATCCGACAAATTCATGTTCCAAGTATCTGTGCAACTAAATTACACAACAACACTAGAACCCTGCAGGATCCTTCATCAGCAGGAATTTGGATGGCTCTGCAAAGCAACTTGATGTGAGCACAGTTGGGAGGTGTGTGATCTGAAGAGGTGTCCAACATCAGGCAACAAAAACCTCAATCCACTCCTCGCGTCTCTAAACAGTGAAACCAAAGGTTATGTAAGAATTCCTCCTTTAGCAGTTAGGAGATCCAAGGACAAATATGTACTTTGTCCCATATCACATGCTGCGCCCAGCCATTGTTGTCTTCATTTCGTGCTTTCCACTTTCATCCAAACTTTCTTTCCTTTATTCATTTTTTATGGGATGTGGGTGTTGCTGCCTGGGCCAACATTTATTGACCATCCCTAATTGCCCTTGAGAAAGTGGTGGTGAGCTGCCTTCTTGAAATGTTGCAGTCCATTTAGTGTAGGTACACCCACAGTGCTGTTGGGAAAGGAGTTCCAGCATCTTGCCCCGATACAGCTTTGGTCATGGATGATAATTGTTTCAGTAGACCAAAGTTTTATAACATGTTGACACCTCTGAAAGAGGCCATCTGCCCGAGCAGGCCCATGCTTCTCTTTATGCACCACATAAGCCTTCTCCCACTCCTTTTCATCTCACTCTATTGACATAACTTTCTATTCCTTTGTCCCTCATACATTTGTCTAACCTCCCCTTAAATATGTCTATGACAATTGCCTTATCAAATTCCTGTCATCAGCTCCACATTCTCACCACTCTTTGGGGAAAGAAGTTGCTCCTGAATTCTCAGTTGCTTTTCATTTAATTTTATATTTTATATTTTTATGTTCTATTATATTTATTATATTATATTATATTATATTTATATTATCTAAAAATATTTTATATTTCTGAACCCAAGTTTTTGTCTTGCCGATAACTGGAAGCATCTTCTCTGCCCCATCGATGCTTATCATAATCTTGAAGAAGTCAGTTGGGTTAGCTTTCAGTCTTCTCTCTGATAGAACCAAGGGTCCCAGCCTGAGATTTCACAGTGCAGAATTTCTTTATCCCAGTCCATTTCTTATTTTCGCTGTTCTCTCCCCTTTCTGCTCTGTTTGCATTACTCCATCCTGTCAACTGATTCCCATATTCATCCTTATCTCAAGTGATCTAAAGTCTCTTGCTACGCTGTTCACATGTGGCAGACTCCAAGACAGGCTCATCCTATTTTTTTCCACTGCTCGAGACATAGCCTTGGAAAGCTGGAGTGGAGCTGGTGGGAGAACTCAACAGCTAAACCGCAACCACCCGTATGCTTTACATTTCACTTATTGAGAACAGGCACATTTTAAACTGTTTCAGAAGTTGTCACTGGAATAAGCCAACACCAATGAATTCGTGATTACTCCAACAAACATTCCTTTACCTTTTCCATCTGGGGCTCACTTTCGAACCTATTTGCTCACATTATGAACACCACGTTGGGCCATGCTGTTTGGTGAAGTTTAGTTACGTTCTCAGGCCACAGTCTCGACTCCATCTGTCTGTGAACTCACTACCATCTCCCTCCAAAGGGATCAGGGATAATTATCATTCCTCTACACGGCAACCATTCCACCCTCAACCGTTGCCACCAGGATGTGGAAAAGAGCTGATTTTTTTTACCTGCGCGACAGCCGCTGTTATCTCACAAGGTGGTGGTGGTGTCTGAGGAAGACTTTTCAACCACATCTGGGTTCATCCTTCCAGAATGCCCGCCACAAAGGCATCCAATTCGTTTGGAAATTTCATGGTTTTCATCCCCCACTACACTGTGTTGATCATTCTCCATATGAAGCAGAATGTTCTGCATGAGTCGCCACATGACCTTGAGCTTGCTCGAACCCCCCATGAATCTTTGTCTTACCCTCTGCCACTCAGTTTCAGCTCATGACTTTACACATCTTTGTGAAGTCAGCTCCTCCCAAGGGGCAGGAGCCCATGTTTCTCCGATCAGACTTTGGACCGGGGATCAACCTTAAAGTAATTGACTGAAGCATTTTCAGCTCTTTTGAAGAGAAGCGCTTGTAAATGCAAAACGTGCTTTCTTCTCCAGTTGGCATTTGAATGTCTCACGATGCTGGAAGTATTGACGCCCTCAGCAGGTCTTCAATGAAATATTATGTTTTTACTTCGACCCTACTTCTGAAATTGAAAACCCCATTGTGAAAAAAAAATCATGGTCCCCATTTCCCCAAAAGTGCAAATTGTAAGGAGCACAATGTGCCTGAGGAATTAAGGGACAGAGAACGAACATTCCCACGCATGTCTCCAACAAATTACACCTGTTAAATGGATAGACCAATCTTCTGGAATGAAAGGGCTGCCAAGTGGAACATCAAGTGCAAGGACAACGTACTGCTTGGAGAAAACGACCCCGTGTCAGGTGAAACACAAGAAAAGAAAACAGGCGAAGGCAAAATAAATATCTCTCTCGGTAAAAATTAACACCAGCAGCAACTACAGAGACATATAGAGGATCCACTGGATACATTTCAGTCCAGCTTAACGCTTCGAGCACGAAACTCGTTCATTTCCAACCAACACACGTTTTCCAAGATGCATTCTTAATTGTTCGTACTACCTGACCTGACAAAGTTAAATAAAAATGGTTCTATCTCTTCCTTCTCACAGTCATCCAGCCACTCTTCCAATCTTCCTCTTTGTGGAATCACAGGCACAGTCGACAGGCATGACTCAACAGATACAGTGATAGAATCATACATTTCAGCCTCTCATGCCTCTGCTGCTTCTTGGAAAGAGCTATCTAACTGGTCCCATTTCCTCAGCTCTTGGACCATACCCCTGCGATTTTCTTCTTATATGTATATTCTTATGTATATATCCAATTCCCTTTTCCAAGTTCCTGTTTCAACCAGCTTTCTGGCAATATTCCAGATCAGAACTACATACTGTTTAAAAAAAATAATAATTTGCCTAAAGTAAAAGCAAAATACTGCAGATGCTGGAAATCTGAAACAAAAACAGAAAATGCTAGGAAAACTCAAGCAGTCCAACAGCATCTGTGGAGACAGAAACAGAGTTAACATTATGAGTCTGTATGACTCTTCTTCAGATAATAATTTGCCAGTTATTTTGCCAGTTATCTGCATCCTTTGACCACTGACCCTTTTGCCAGTGGAAACATTTACTCCTTATTTACTCTGTCAAAATTCCTTCCAACATTGAACACCCCTCTCACCTCACTCTTTGGTAAGTCTTGTGGCCAAGCCAATCTGGTTTATTTGGATGCAAGACTGGCCAGGTTGAAGGGTTTTCCCACACCGAAGCATCTGTGCCTCTGAGACAGATGCTCTGGGTTTGAGTCCCACTTGATGATCAAGAAAAGTGTGCCAAACAGGCTGAACAGCAACCTGTAAATCCATCCAAATTATGCCATTGGCGAGTTGTCAGGGCGGGAGAGATTCCTGGTCATTCATGCAATGAAAAGAACTTTGGAGCCTCTGCCATCACGTCATAATATTAGACTACAACATACATGTAGAAGTTCATGTTGCCACAGTTACTCGGACTCCCTGAGTGAACTCTTACACGCTACCACCACCAACAGCCAGTCTTGTGAGGAGAACAATGCAGGCTTCTCTAGTCTGTTCACTTAATTCCATTCAGGTAAATCTCTTCTGCACCATGGCCAAGATTTGAACATATTTCCTCAATTGTGATGCCCAGAATTGGACACAATACTCCAGCTGAGGTTGAACCAGTGATTGAGAAAGGAAGCCCCAAAAACTCAGCTTCTTTTCTTCCTCCCTATTCTTCTTCCTCTCTTTGCATCTGGTGTCCTTTCTCTGTCAATGTTGGCCTCTCTCTCTCTTGTTCCATCTACAACTGCTCCTTCCCCTTCTGACTTGACCTCATACTGATATTTTTATTAGGAGGTGGCTGTTAGAATGTTAAGATGTTTTCACTAAATGCTGGGAGGCATCCCTTGATGGATTTTAGGTTAATTAAGTTGGGACTGAAATGAAATGTATGTTCTAATGGTTAGGTACTAAAATGCTCTTATAAAGTGGTGCAAGATGGGTCATGACAGTTATCAAATTAAGAATTAAATATTTATGGAAGTGTTTCAAAGATTGATAGTCAGTAAAACAAAGGAATGAGTGTTTAAGATGTTTCAATTAAATACTCGGCAGTGGGTCCCAGTGGGTAGAGGTTAGAATTAAATAAATGAGTACAAATATTAAACATAGGTGTTCCAACATTTTAAATGGTCAATTAACTCTGCGCTATAAAGTTACTATCAAATAAAATCAGCAAAATTTGAAATGTATTTTGTTTGCTTCAGTTTGAAATTGATTCCTTGTGCCTCAGAATGCCTAGATGATGTGAAAGGTGCTAACTGAATGCACTCATTTGTATATTGAGAAAGGGTGAATTTGTTGGCGAATTGCCACAAGCCAGTTATATCGGGACTGGTCTACAACCTTCTGATCGGCTTTGGCAGTATTACTGCCACCTGGTTATCATGATACAATGGGCAGGATTTTCAGGTCATCGGGCAGGGACGGTGGGCAGGCCCAGGAGTGGCCAGGAAACAGACCGCCGTCTGTGATTGGCCCCGGACTACAATTTCACCCTGTCTGGCCAATTAACGGCCAGCCAGCGTTGAAAGGCGCGCTGAAAGGCCCAGTGCTGCCGGGGTGAGGGGGGCGGGAGGAGGGCGAGCGCTGAAGTCACTGCAGGCGCGGAGGGAGCGGGCACTGAAAGCTCCCCGGAGACAGAGAGCTTCCTCAGGGAGCTGAAGGATTTTAAAGCCAGAAATAAACATTATGAAATTCCGAAAAAAAATTCCACCCATACGAATCACTCACCTAAATCCATTGATAATAAAAATTCTGCCCAAACATTTTTATTAGTTTAAATTAATACTGGGTTTCCTCAAAAATCCAAAGGCCGCTGGGCTGGTTCGCCTGCCCACTAACAATAACATTGGACAAGCAGCGAAAAATCCAGGTCAATTACTCCATTAAGGGCCTTAATAAGCCTCTTAATTGTCGGCGGGTGCACTGCCGACTCTCACGTGTACACCGACCAAAATATTGTGCGAGTGCGCGATGATGTCAGGACACTCACCCGACGTCATCGTGCGCTATTTTACACCCGATCAGGTTGGGCACATGCCACCCGTGGGGCGTAAAATTCTGCCCAATGAAAATACGATTACACCCTTACGAGTGACCAATGAAAATGACTGATGTATCTTTTTTATTAAACAGATATATATCTATTAATCCACGAGAATATGTCCAATTCCCTTTTGCAATAGTTAAGAAGCAAACAAAAATTATTCCAATTTTTTTCTCATTCGTTCATGGGATGTGAACGTTGCTGGCTAGGCCAGCATTTATTGCCCATCCCTAGTTGCCCTTGAGAAGGTGGTGGTGAGCTGCCTTCTTGAACCGCTGCAGTCCATGTGGTGTAGGTACACTCACAGTGCTGTTAGGGAGGGAGTTCCAGGATTTTGACCCAGCGACAGTGAAGGAACGGTGATATATTTCCAAGTCAGGATGGTGAGTGGCTGGAGAGGAACTTCCAAAAAAAAAATCCAAAGGCCGCTGGGCCAATTCGCCTGCCCACCATGTGGTGATGCATGGTGTTCCCATGTATCTGCTGCCCTTGTCCTTCTGGATGGTAGAGGACATGGGTTCGGAAGGTGCTGGCGAAGGAGCCTCAGTAGAGGCTCTAATGTCCTCATTAGAAGAATTGCAATGAGCTGGATACAAATCATCTTCAGATCAGTCATACGCTGGAAGAAAATACGATGTCTCAAAGCTGTGTGATTACACAGCTAAATTTTCTTCATTATTAGGATTGGGTGCTGCAGGCAAGGTTTTGGTGTATTACCCACCCCCTAGTCATACTGAATGTAGCAGTTTGATATCACTGAGTGACTTGCTAGGCCATTTCAGAAGGCAATTGTGAGTTGGCCACAGTTTTGTTTGGCTGGAGTCACACTCGAGCCAGAGCAGGTAATTCAGTAAGTCTGCTTTCTAAAGGGCATTACTGAATTGGCGGTTATGTTCTGGTACTCTTGCAGTCAGAACACTGTCACTGTGTATAATCTTGAAAAGAGTGGCACAGCTATTACAAACACTCAACCATTAAAAAAAAACGCCTAATAACTAGCTTACGTCAAAAAAAAATCAGACAGCAAATCAAGTTGTCAGATGTAATAGAAGATCAAATCAGGAAATATTTTAAAGTTCAGTTGAACTGGATGTGAGATCATGGACCTGCTGACTAACATTATCATCAATCCTACCAATACTATCATGGACAGATGCATCTGCGGCAATTAGGTTGGTGAGGATGAGGTCAAGTATGTTTTTCCCTCTTGTTGGTTCCCTCACCACCTGCTGCAGACCCAGTCAGGAAGTTCTGCCCATTAGGGCTTGGTCAGTAGTGATGCTACTGAGCCACTCTTGGTGTTGGACCTTGAAGTCCCCCACCCAGAGAACATTCTATGCCCTTGCCACCCTCAATGCTTCCTCCAAGAGGTGTTCAACATGGCAGAGCACTGATTCATCAGCTGAGGGAAGGCGGTACAGTGTAATCAGCAGGAGGTTTCCTTGCCCATGTTTGACCTGGTGTCATGATACGTCATGGGGTCCGAAGTCGATGTTGAGGACACCCAGGGCAACTCTCTCCCAACTGTATACCATTGCTGGCTCTCGCCGTCATTAGACTTTTAATTCCAAACTTTTATTGAATTTGTGGTGGGATTAGACCCCAGGTCCCCAGAGCATTCCCCTGGGTCTCTGGATTACTAGTCCAGTGGCAATAACATTTTGCCACCACTGTCCCCAAACTAACCAGACTGAAGCCATTCATGTACTCAGAATTTCTTTTTGTTCTCTTCCTTTAGGAATGAATAACATCTCTTTCATTCCTCACAGAATCACAGTGCAGAAGAGGACCTTTGGCCCATTGAGTGTGCACCGACACATGAGAAACACCTGACCTTCCTACCTAATCCCATTTACCAGCACTTGGCCCATAAGCTTGAATGTTATGATGTGCCTAGTGCTCATCCAGGTACTTTTTAAAAGATGTGAGGCAACCTGCCTCCACTACCCTCCCAGGCAGTGCATTCCAGACCGTCACCACCCTTTCTTCACATCCCCCCTAAACCTCCTGCCCCTCACCTTGAACTTATGTCTCTTCTGACTGACCCTTCAATAAAGCAGAACAGCTGCTTCCTATCCACCCTGTCCATGCCCCTCATAATCTTGTTCACCTCGATCAGGTCGCCCCCTCAGTCTTCTCTGCTCCAATGAAAACAACCCAAGTCTATCCAACCTCTCTTCATAACTTAAATATTTAATCCCAGGCAACATCCTGGTAAATCTCCTCTGCACCCCCTCCAGTGCAATCACATCCTTCCTATAATGTGACGACCAGAACTGCACACAGTACTCCAGCTGTGGCCTCTATACAACTCCAACATGACCTCCCTACTTTTATAATCTATGCCTCAATTGATAAAGGCAAGTGTTCCATATGGCTTTTTCATCACCCCACTAACATGTCCCTCTGCCTTCAGTGATCTATGGACACACACACCAAGGTCCCTTTGTTCCTCAGAACTTTCTAGTGTCATGCCATTCATTGAATATTTCCTTGTCAAATTACTCCTTCCAAAGTATATCACCTCACACTTTTCAGGGTTAAATTCCATCTGCCACTTATCTGCCTATTTGACCATCCTGTCTATATCTTCCTGTAGCCCAAGACACTCAACCTCACTGTTAACCATCCGGCCAATCTTTGTGTCATCTGCAAACTTACTAATCCTATCCCCACATAGTCATCTATGTCGTTGATATAAATGATGACTAATAGGGGACCCAGCACAGATCCCTGAGGTACGCCACTGGACATTGGCTTCCAGTCACTAAAGCAGCCTTCTGTCATCACCTTCTGTCTCCTAAAAATAAGCCACTTTTGAATCCACCTTATCAAATTACCCTGTATCCTCGTTCGGGTAAAAGTTAAATTTGTGATTTCAGATTGCAATGAGTCCAAGGTTGTTGTAAAAACCCATCTGGTTCACTCATGTTGTTTAGGGAAGGAAATCTGCCATTCTTACCTGGTCTGGTTGATGTGTGGCCCCAGACTGAAGCAATGTGGTTGACTCTTAACTGTTCTCGATGGAAATTAGAGATGGGCAACATATGCTGGCCTTGCCAATGATGCCCACATCCCACGAAAGAATTAAAAAAATGAGGGGGTAGGGGCAAATTCTTACAAAGAATAAAAATATTTCAGCATTAACAGATAGAAGAATGCAATTGTTTATGAAGTTGGTAGTGTCCATTATATTCTGGAAATGGTGTGGTGGCTGGATAGGTAATGGTTGGGATTGTACAGCTTGTTGGACCTCTTCCAGCCAAATGAAAATTCACTGGCTCAAGTGCTGAGGTAAATTAAGCTGCAAGTGCTGGATCTCCGAAATAACCAAAGTGCTGGAGATTGACAGGAAAACCTTCAGCCTCTCAAATGGGAAAAGGCAGGTTTGTGTTTCATGGGTGAGGGCCATATCAGCAATGACACAAGAGTCATGCGTTTAATTTTAAATGGAAAAATTTCATTACAATATCTACAAATAATACAACCTGCTATAGCTCTGCTATTTCTAATTCCAGTTGATGCACTGCGCTATACGTCTCTCCAACGTAAACTGCCCCCCACCCTCTCGCATGACATTGTTTTGGTAGCGAGAGATCATTGAAAGCAGAGAAAGTTGGAATAAGCAATATTCCAACATCTGGACATGCAGAGACATACAAGTTCAATTCTGCATTCTAAAGGCACCTGGCTGTATAGAATGAAATGAAATGAGGAACCATCAAGGGCAAGACTTCAATTTCTACAGCACCTTGCCGGACGTGCTTTACAACCAATAAAATACTTCTAGTCACAGCTGTAATGTAGGAAACACGACATATAACTTGCACACAGCAAGATCCCGCTGACTGCAACATGCTCCTGACTGGATCACCTGTCTCAGTGATGTTGATTCAGAGAAATATTGACCCAGCACACGACAGACAGCTTCCTTGCCCTTTTTCAAAGTAGTGCCGTGGGCCACTTGAGAGAGCCTTGGTTTAACATCTCCTCTGAAAGGTGGGTGAGAAAAGAGATTTCAAGACAGAAAAGGAAAGACAGAAATGAGAAACAAAGATAAGCAGAAACGGACAGAATGGTTTTAGGTCACAATTTTTTCTCCTTGTCGGTTTCCCTCTGTTACAATGTTCCCATTCTCTGACCGCTGTGCTTGAAGAGTTGGCTCACTCTTCAAAGTTTATTTTTTGATTCCTCCTCAACTGCGTGAGTTTTTCATCCCTCCTCAACTAAGTATCACAGCCAGAGAAATGAGCTTTTTGGAAACATGGGTGATGGCCTCGCTTGCCCAGACTGTTGGGCTTTTTTTTAAACATGGTTATAAAGAAGGTCAATGTCCCACATCAGAAAGCAAGACTGGCACAAAAGCAGTACCCTGGAGGGACAAAGGCAATGATGGCAAATGAGTCACATCTTAACTGCACAGTGGCTACAAATTAGTGGGAGCTGCTCAATGAATTGACTGTCAGACAAGGACCAGCTCACTTCCAACACATGGCTTTTACTCACTCCGGCTCATATCCCAAAGAGGGACAATTATAAAATGATTCATTTTCTTTATTTCTATTTATTTAAGGAGCAGTCGCAGAAATTGAGGGGTACCAGATGATGTTATAAAACCACAAGTCCACAGCTTGAATAGGTTTACAGTAACAGTTGAACCTTAAGATTTTGCACAAGTGGTTTATATATATTTGTCAGCAGCTGTACCTATATACAGTGCGTCAATTCTGGCGGAGCTGGGAGAAATTCCTTCAAAATCACTTCAATTCTTTCCATTCATTAAGCAAAGGAGAGTCAGAGGGGCACTATCTTGAAGAAAAAAACGTCCCGTGAATCTTGAAGTGTGCAAACTATTAAATGGATGTGTTCAGCTTTATATCTTGTGATATTGGCTGTAGCCAACCTCAGGTGTTTAGATAAAACTGGTTTATTTACGTGATGTGCAACATATACAAGGTGCTTTACTGAGTAGGCACATCTCCTCTGGTGCTGCCTGTCTGTGTACAAAGTCACAAGCACCTGACTGCTGATGTCACAGGCACATGATAGTCTACATCGCTCATTAGCATATCAATTCTATTAACCCATGACATGACACAAACAACAGAAGATTTCATGTTTTAAAATTTTTGCTGCAAAAAAAAAACTAAAATCAAAATCGATTAAACATTATATAGTCGGCAACTGGTATACTAAACTACAGAAAAGGTTTCTAATTGAATAACTGACACATCTGAATGCCCCATGACATGATTACACATTCCGCCGGTTTTTAATGTTGGGATTCTATCACAAAAACGTGCATGTTCAAGTTGTAAGTGAGAGCAGCTGGTGGTAACTGGGGAAAGGTTAGGGCATCATTCTTAAGTATTTCTGAGAACCAGTTTCCAATGGGGGGGAGCGGGGGAGGAAAAGGGAGTCTGTGCCTGTGCTCCCTTGGTTTTGTGAATAAACCTACATTAAATAAAAACTGGCTCCAGATTCCTCCTGTACTCAGTGAATGAGCAACAAATTATCACATTCCCAGCAGACAAGAAGCCTTGTAGATGAAGCCCCAAACTCCTCCCACCTATTCAACAAGTTTATTTCTCCCTGTCACACAAGGGGAAACCTTTCACTCTCCCAGCAGCCCTTGAAAGTGCCTTCTCTTGATCGCCTGAACAACATTGAACTGATTTCCCACAGCAAGGCACTTTCCGACAACTCCTTTGTCTTTAAACCTCTATAATTCCTATCTCTTCAAACAGGAAATCCATTCTCACCAGCGTTTGACTTGGTGGATAACACAGAAACAGTCTTTCCCTGTGCCTCCAGCTGTTTTTGGCCTCTCTCTACAGGTCTCTGAGGCTGACTGAGAGTCAGTGTCCAGCGAGACCAACTGCCCCTCTTTTGGGTCAAGGTGTGAAAACTGGCTCTTCAGCCTCTATGGTCTCTGCCTCCATGGCAACCAAATCACATGGACCTGTTTCCAGGACAATCACCATCCCCTCTTCAGGACACTCTGACTTTAAATTAAAGGAAACATTTTAAAACATATCTGTCTGGTAAAGTCTTGCAATTGTAACACTGGTCAATCAGTTGATTTATCTTTTTTCAAGGGGTGTGGGCTTTGCTGGCTGGGCCAGCACTTATTGCCCATCCCTAATTGCCCTTTGAGAAGTTGATGGTGAGCTGCCTTCTTGAACCGCTGCAGTCCATGTGGTGTAGGTACACCCACAGTGCTGTTAGGGAGGGAGTTCCAGGATTTTGACCCAGTAACAGTGAAGGAACAGCGATATATTTCCAAGTCAGGATGGTGAGTGACTTGGAGCGGATCTTCCAGATGGTGGTGTTTTGACAAGTTGAAGGTGGAGGGAGTGGATGTTGAAGATGGTGAAAGGGGTGTCAATCAAGCGGGCTGCTTTGGCCTGCATGGTGTCGAGCTTCTTGTGTTGTTGGAGCCTTGTAGATGGTGGACAGGCTTTGGGGAGTCAGGAGGTGAGTTACCCACCACAGGATTCCCAGCCACTGAGCTGCTCTTGTAGCCACAGTATTTATATGGCTAGTCCAGTTCAGTTTCTGGTCAATGGTAACCCCCAGGATGTTATTAGTGGGAGATTCAGTGATAGTAATGCCATTGAATGCCATGGGGAAATGGCTGGATTCTCTCTTGTTGGAGATGGTCATTGCCTGGAACTTGAGTGGTGCGATTGACCTCTAACAACCACAACCACTTTCCTTTGTACTAGGTATGACTCCAACCAGCGGAGAGTTTTCCCCCTGATTCCCATTGATCCCAGTTTTGCTGGGGCTCCTTGATGCCACACTCGGTCAAATGCTGCCTTGATGTCAAGGACAGTCACTCTCACTTTACCTCGGGAGTTCAGCTCTTTTGTCCATGTGTGGACTAAGGCTGTAATGAGGTCAGGAGCTGAGTGGTCCTGGCAGAACCCAAACTGGGTGTCAGTGAGCAGGTTATTGCTAAGCAAGTGCCGCTTGATAGCACTGTTGCTGACCCCTTCCAACACTGTAATGATGATCGAGAGTAGACTGATGGGGCTTGAAATGGATGTTTTGGATTTGTCCAGCTTTGTGTGTACAGGACATACCTGGGCAATTTTCCACATAGCTGGGTAGATGCCAGTGTTGTAGCTGTACTGGAACAGCTTGGCTAGGAGCGCGGAAAGTTCTGGAGCACAAGTCTTCAGTACTATTGCTGGAATATTGTCAGGGCCCATAGCTTCAGTCTTATCTTTTGCATAGATATGTTAGGCTCTCCAGTGACTAGTTCAATTGTCCACCACTATACACGACAGGATGTGGCAGGGTTGCAGAGCTTACATCTGATCCGTTGGTTGTGGGATCGTTTTGCTCTGTCTATCACATGTTACTTTCACTGTTTTGCGCGCAAGGAATCCTGTGTTATAGCTTCACCAGGTTGACACCTCATTTTTAGGTATGCCTGGTGCTGCTCCTGGCATGCCCTCCTGCACTCTTCCTTGAACCAGGGTTGGTCCCCTGGCTTGATGGGGGTAATGGTAGAGTCATGCCAGGCCATGATGTTACAAATCATGTTTGAGTACAATTCTGCTGCTGCTGATGGCCCACAGCACCTTATGGATGCCCAGTCTTGAGGTGCTCAATCTGATCAAAATCTCTCCCACTTACCATGGTGGTGGTGCCACACAACACGATGGAGGGTATCCTCAATGTGAAGCCGGGACTTTGTCTCCATAATGACTGTGCGGAGGTCACTCCTACCAATACTGTCATGGACAGATGCATCTGCGGCAGGCAGGTTAGTGAGGATGAGGTCAAGTATGTTTTTCCCTCTTGTTGGTTCCCTCATCACCTGCCGCAGACCCAGTCTAGCAGCTCTGTCATTTAGGACTCGGCCAGCTTGGTCTGTAGTGGTGCTACCAAGCCACTCTTGGTGATGGACATTGAACATTCTGCGTCCTTGCCACCCTCAGTGCTTCCTCCAAGTGGTGTTCAACATGGAGGAGCACTGATTCATCAGCTGAGTAGGGGGCAGTACCTGATAATCAGCAGGAGGTTTCCTTGCCCATGTTTGACCTAATGCCATGAGACTTCATGGGGTTTGGAGTCGATGTTGAGGAGTCCCAGGGCAACTCCCTCCCGACTGTATACCTCTGTGATACCACCTCTGCTGGGTCTGTCCTGCCGGTGGGACAGGACATACCCAGGGATGATGATGGTGGTGTCTGGGACATTATCTGTAAGGTACGATTCCGTGAGGATGACTCTGTCAGGCTGTTGCTTGACTAGTCTGTGAGACAGCTCTCCCAATTTTGGCACTAGCCCCCCGATGTTAGTAAGGGGGAGTTTGCAGGGTTGACAGGGCTGGGTTTGCTGTTGTCATTTCCGTTTCCATTGCTGATGCCCATTGATGCTGGGTGAGCCATCCAGTTTCATTCTTTTCTCTAGACTTCTTAGCAATTTGATACAACTGGCTTTCTCAGCCATTCCAGGGGCCATTTAAGAGGCACCCACATTGCTGTTGGCCCAGAGTCACATAGGCCAGAGCGGGACAGGACAGCAGATTTCCTTCCCTAAAGGGTATTAGTGAACCAGATGGGTTTTTACAACAATCAACAGTGGTTTCATGGTCATTATTACTGAGACTAGCTTTTCAATTACAGGTTCATTAATTAAACTTAAATTCCACCAGCCACCGTGGTGGGATTTGAAACCTTGTTTCCAGAACATTAGCCTGGGCCCCTGGATTACTAGTCCAGTGACTATACAACAATGCCACCGCCTCCCCGCTAGGTAGAAAGAACAGCCATTTTACACACAGAAAGATCCCACAAAGAGAAACCAAAAGATTTGCTCAATAAACCTGCTGAGTATTTTTAGCATTTTCTGTTTTAATTTGAGATCTACTGATTAGTCTGTTTGCTAAAAGCTGGTCAAGGGAAGAATGTTGGCCAAGACACCTTGGAGGTCATGGGGTAATTACGGCACCGAATGAGGCCATTCTGCCCTTTGGTCTCCCCGCTCTTCTTCAAAGCATGCTGTGGAATTCTTAGCATCGATCTGAAGCACCAGAACAGACGGACTGCTCTTGCTCAAAGATCTGCTTCAGATCATCGGCTGAGACGTTGAGGTGAGGGCCTGTAGTGAAGCTCGACCAGGTAGTTCAAGCAAAGAGGAACCTTCCCGTTTAACTTTCAGAAAGGATTCCAATTATTTCAAACATGCAATAATATTTCATAACCACTGATTGCTTTTCCTGTCTTCTCTACATTTCCAGATGAAGAGAACTTCATAGGCTGTACAATTTCCAATGTTGCCTGTGACATCATCTGTTCTTGTACATTGACCACATTAGTACCCCTTCCAGTCTTTTGGTTATTGTTAGAGGGGCAGTGCCTCTCGACATGCCTGATGGCAATTGAAGGATGGATTGGTCCATTCAAACCATCTCTGTTTGATTGCCAGTAAACAATGACATCAAGCAAAGTTGGGAGTGCGATCAACTTGCAGAACTGCAGGCTGTTGGAGACTAAGCACTTGTCTCAATCCTTCTGGGAGGTTTGCCTCAATTTGGAGAAATGTGAAAGGACTCAATGGGTGACGTTACTTGGATATTTTTATTCATCTTCATGTGAATGAAGTGTTGGTGAAAGAGATAAGTTTCCAGTTTCCAGCCACCTCAGCAGCATCATAATTGTTGCAATATCAGGCTTTTAATAACCTGTTTACTCTCTCTTAGCATTTACATAGCTTCAGAGAATAATACAGAACAGAGGAAAAG
The DNA here is from genome assembly GCF_017639515.1 of Carcharodon carcharias. NCBI lineage: Eukaryota > Metazoa > Chordata > Chondrichthyes > Lamniformes > Lamnidae > Carcharodon > Carcharodon carcharias. The sequence continues at coordinate 24,602,974 of NC_054483.1, read as the reverse complement.
CCATTCCACCCATCTTGTCTGTAGCAGTTCTTTGGTTCACCTATCCATTTAGTCCCCTGCTTTGTTTGCCAATTATCTTAAATTTATTCCCTCTAGTCACTGACCTGTCTTCTACTGGAAACAATTTCTCCTTATTCACTCTTTTAAAACCCATCATTGGTTTTGAACATCTCAAATAAAATTTTTCTTCACCTTCTCTGTTATTTATTCACTCATGAGATGTGGACATCACTGGCAAGGCCAGCATTTGTTGCCCATCCCTAATTGCCCTTGAACTGAGTGGCTTGCTTGGCCATTTCAGAGGGCAGTTAAGAGTCAACCACATTGCTGTGGGTCTGGAGTCACATTTAGGCCAGACCGGTTAAGGACAGCAGATTTCCTTCCCTAAAGGACATTCTTGAACCAGATGGGTTTTTACAACAAATGACGATAGTTGTCATGGTCACCAGTACTGAAACTAGCTTCATATTCCAGATTTATTAATTGAATTCAAATTCCACCAGCTACCGTGGTGGGATTTGAACCCAGGTCCCCAGAGCATGTCCATTAGTCTGGGCCTCTGGAATACCAGTCCAGTAACATGACCACTCTGCCACCATCTCCTGCAAAGAGAACCTCAGCTTCTCCACTCCCTCATCCCTGACACCAGTCTAGTAAATCTCATCTGCACCTTCTCAAAGGCTTGGGGTGGTGCCCAGGATTGAACATAATACTCCAGCACAGGCCTCACCTGTGCTGTATCAAAATTTAGTAGAAAGTCTTTGTTCTTGTACTCGATGCATCAATCAACAAAGCCAAAGATGCTGTGTACTTTATTTCAAAGCTGTCTCAACTTGTCGTGCCACATTCAAAGCTTTGCGCACATACAGGTATACACGGACCCTAAGTGCTTCTATTCATGCAATCTTTTTAAAATTGTACCATGCAGTTTGTACTCACTCTCCTAATTCTTCATTTAAAAACGTATTGTTTCACACTTCTCGACATTAAAAAATGCAATGAATATAAGATGCAAGGTGTGGTCTGTCCAGATCACAGTTCCAGGGCAGAATCTAATAGCTACCAGTCAGTTAGATAGGCAATATCCATTCATCAGGAAAAAAACATTTGTACATATGGATATCCAACTCTCGCCAAAAGGTCACTCCCTCTGCCATATAATTTATGTAGTGTGCATCATCTAGAAACACACTGGATGCACACTGCAGCAACTCGCCAAGGCACCTCCGACAGCACCTTCCATACACACAACCTCTACCACTGAGAAGGAGAAGGGCAGCAGACACTTGGGAACACCACTACCTGCAAGTTCCCATGCAACTTCCATACTCCTCTGACTACAACATGTACCAGCTTAAGTGTGGCTGGGTGAAAATCCTGCAGTTTCCTACCTTAGCACTGTGGAAACATCTTGACCACATGGACTGCAGCAGTTCAACAGCAAGGGTCCTCACTCACTTTTCAAGGGCAGTTGGGAATGGGCAAGAAATGCTGGCTGAGCCAGCGATGCTCATACCCTGAGAATTAACTTATAAAACACTTAATGGCACAAATAACTTTGAGCTTTGGATCAAATTATTATTTACTTCTGGAAGTAGAAATGGAATGAAAGCACTTTACAACTCATAGCAGTCATATAAAGCACTCTTTAGATTTCAAGGCTTTGAGTGACAAGCTGAACAAAGCATTCACAGAGGCTAAGGATCAAGTCTGTCCCCTCCCAGCCAGGAGAGTGATGGTAGCACACAGGATGAGCAGATCTCACTGAGGAAACAGGACTAAAGATTGTGGATTTTAAATGAAAGTTCGAGTGAGCATTAAAGAGAAGCTTGAGCATTTCTGTCTTCCTGCTTCATAGTGACCGCTCAATTTTCTGTCGAGTGATTTGACACGGACTGGTCACAACCATTTACGCACTCGCCAAGTCATTGATCTGAGTGATGCCCGTCAAGGGGGGGATTAGCTGAAAGGAACTCAGGCATTTTCTTCATTACAAAGGGGCCATGGAGGGGTACCAAAGCGAGAGTTGACTTTAAAAACTTTCTCACATCTTGTCGGAAATTAAAACTGAGTCAGGCACCTGGAAGCAAGCTGGACAACCATCACTTGGCGAGTGGGAGGAGAGGAGGAAAAAAAATGATGCAGACTTGAAGTTAATGAAAATACAAGGGACCCCTGTCAGAATAGTTCAATCAGGAATTATTTGCAGGAGAGATGCAGCCCAATGCCTCTTTGATTAACAATGAATGAAGCGTGCTAAGAAATATTTAGTGTCAACACTAATACAAATGGGAATGGAACAAGTAGATTACTCAACAGATGGTGCTCATTTTTGCCATTATGTGGCTTTGGGTTCGTGTCTCTCTGCAGTGTTTTGCACGTCATATTGAGCTCTGGTTACACAGTGGTGAGATCCAAAAACAATGCCTGCGGTGGAAGCAGAATGCAAAGTCTCCATCTCCTTGCGCTTCCAAACCTGTTTCTGTTGAAGAAACTCTTTCAGCAGAGCTGTGGCCGTGATACCTTCTCTCTCCCTCATCCCTTGAGGCACTCTGCATCACATGACAGAGGGCAAGAGAGAAAGGGAAAGAAGCATCGCGTCTTCAAAGCATGCTCAGGTGTTCAACATGAAATGAAAATACTTGGCAGCGCAGTGGGCTGTCACAATATTGGCAAATCAGTTTGCACAGCAAGATCTCACAAACAGCAAGACTGCTTCCCACAGCCCTTGCCAACTCACTGCTCTTCTTCAAATAATACCATCGAATCATTAAAAGCACTGCCAAAATCCTCTACTCAAGGCTTTGTTGCCTCCATACTCAGTTTTTCCATGCTTTCCATGCTCCATGTACCTGAACTTGTCCAAAAAATTGCAACCTGCATCCTAAACCACACAAAGTGCTGCTCACCAAACTCTGGTGCACTTTCAGTGACTTCCAAATTCACAGCACATTAACCATAAAATTCTTGTCCTTGACCCTCCCTATTGTGTTCCCTGCTTTCTCTCCAAACTCCTTCAGGCATTTGCCTTAATCACACTCTCTGCTCCTCTAAGTCTGGCCTCTTGAGTATGAGCAATGCCTTTGGCAATTCCATTAATGTCACTGATGGCATGACCTTCAATTATTGACAGTTCTCTAGGCTATCACCCAATTGGGCACTGGACTGGGCCTATACAATCTTATTACATATTGGTCCTGACAGCCAGTGGACTGAAAAGACTTCGAGCCATCATTCTCGACTCCACTCTCAGACTCTCCACAAATCCCTCTGCCTTGCTGCATCTCTGTCGACATTCAAAGCCTTCTCATCACAAACTGTCATCACCTTATCCCAATTCCACTTACACATTATTTGGATGAATTTCCTATGACTAATCCATTGGACTGAACATGTCAGCCATGACTCAGTTGGTAGCACTCTCACCTCTGAGACAGTACGCCATGGGATCAAGTCCCAAAGGTATGGCACAAAAATCTAGGCTGACTGTTTAGTGCAGTAGTGAGGGCGTGCTGCACTGCCCTAGGTGCTCTCTTTTGAATGAGATGTTAGGTTGCTGCCCTATTTGTTTTGCCTGTGGAGCTTCTGCTGGTTGAATGCAATATGATGGTATTTTTACATGTGGCTGTGTACGTTAGAATGTCTCCATGTGCTTGATGTTTATGGTGTCTTTGTGCATGTCTCAAAGAGAGGGCTGGAATGCTTTTCGACAAGGATGGAGAACATGTCATTTAGAAAGTATTTCCACTGATGAGTCCTGGGTTTTTGCACCTCTCCCAGGGGGTCACATGGCTCGAGCAGGGGTGATAGGTAAGGCTGGGGGTAGGAAGTAACTTGTCATGAGGCTACAGCCAGCATACGTTTGGGGAAGCTCATGGTCCATCTGAGTCTTTTGCTACCATTCATTCCTTCTTGCTTTTTTCTCCAATGACACGCTTACTCCTGTCAAAGAAAAAAAAACTTTTCTAGCTTTCCAACAGAGGATCTCAAAGTGGCCGCGTCATTTCTTTTGTCTTTGAGAAATAACATGACTGGATACATTAAAACGTGGTAAAGAAAATACAATGAATGCAAGAGTATCGACTAAGGCTAATAGGCAACTTGTTTCTGGAAAAAGACATTTTCAGTGAACTGTTTTGTGAAGACAATGAAATAAACTTATCGTTGAATTGTGCCATGTTGAGATACAGATTGTCCCTTGAAGTTAGCAGCCCTCCTTTTTGCTGTTACTTAACAGGCTATCCCAGTCAATTTTGTCAGAACATGTTGTCTACATGAGCATTGAGATGGTAAGTTAGAACTTGTCAAATCCTTCAAGTACCGACAGAGACTTTTCACCACTTGTTGTCTCATTCTCTTTTTCCAAGGAACCCTAGCGATCTCTCAGCCCCAGCTTGCAATCTCTCCCTCCATTCCTCTTGGCCATTCTCCCAGTCTCCCCCCACCTCCACCCCACCCAATGACTCACCCTGGCTTCTCGGTTGCTGCTGGGGTTACTCTGAGTGGTGCTCAGCTGCTGCCTTCTGCCAGAAGCCTTCAACCTGGCTGCTGCCTGGCATGAGGGATAGCAAACAACTTCTAATCAGATGCTGTCCTTAAATTCTGCAGGACCCCCATGTGTTCACAGCGTTTCCCTGCTGCTTACAGGTGCTCCCATTCTCTCCTTGCCTCCCCTCCAGTATTGGTGGTCCATATTCCTGATGTTGCCCTGAGCTACCAGTAAATGAAGGCCAAGATTCTGTCACTCTGTCTTGTGTACTTTGAGGTAATACATGCATTTAAACTCCACGCTGACAGGAAGATGATAGCTTCCATAAAACCTGAACATGGTGTTCAACAACACACCATTCATTCTCTGCAATGCTCAGTGTCCAGAAATAGCTGTCAGATCAAATGTGAAGGCGAGAATCATGGCACGACAACTGGTAACTGGCAGGTTCTGACGTTCAAGGACTCAGTACTGCGTGAGAGCTGCCAGGTTTGCCTTGAGCTGCTTAAGAAACAAGTGAGAGGCCACGTCAATCAGCCACTGTCTCAGATATTGTCTTTGGGCCATTTGAAACACCCACTCCCTCAGTCATTGTTCACATCCTGCAGTGCAGAGAGCAACAGGTTGTGGTCAAGGAAACAGCAAAAACAGTCCAGGGATGCTGACGTTCTCTCGATGTCACAAGACACAGTTCCATCACACAATCACATACTTTGTGACTTTGGAAATCTCCAGCCATTGTTTAATGTGCACCAGTGGAAGGTGAAAAACATCACCAAAAGCTCTTCCATCTTGATTGAACAGGATAAACTACTTTGGAAAAACCATTTTCCTGTGTAAATCCCTTCAGTGCTGTAACCAGTTGAAATTGCATACAAAGGGCCAAGTGTAATGGCCCCCACACGATCTTCTTTCTCACCCAGGGAACACACCCAACATTAGAAAGTCATGCTGGAAAGACACACACGTATATAAAGCCCTAAGATAAAAGCAAAAAACTGCAGATGCTGGAAAGCCAAAACAAAAACAAAAATACCTGGAAAAACTCAGCAGGTCTGACAGCATCTGCGGAGAGAAACACAGTTAACATTTCGAGTCCGAATGACCCTTCAACAGAACTAAGGAAATATAGAAGAGAGGTGAAATATAAGCTTGTTTAAGGGGGGGGTGGGACAAGTAGACCTGGATAGAGGGCCAGTGATAGGTGGAGATAACCAAAAGATGTCACAGACAAAAGGACAAAGAGGTGTTGATGGTAGTGATATTATCTAAGGAATGTGCTAATTAAGGGTAGAAAGCAGGACAAGCAAGGTACAGATAGCCCTGGTGGGGGTGGGAAAAGAAAAATCTATATAAATTATTGGAAAAAAAGGGGGGGATTGGAAAGGGGGTGGGGATGGAGGAGGGAGTTCTTGATCTAAAATTGTTGAACTCAATATTCAGTCCGGAAGGCTGTAAAGTGCCTAGTCAGAAGATGAGGTGCTGTTGAGCTTCACTGGAACAATGCAGCAGGACAAGGATGGACATGTGGGCATGAGAGCAGGGTGGAGTGTTGAAATGGCAAGCAACAAGGAGGTCTGGCCTTTTTTTCCCAATAATTTATATAGATTTTTCTTTTCCCACCTATTTCCATTATTTTTAAATGTATTTCCATCCATTGTTTTATCTCTACCTTTTAGCCTTTTTCGATTCCTTCACCCCACCCACCCCCACCAGGGCTATCTGTCCCTTGCTTGTCCTGCTTTCTACCCTTAATTAGCACATTCCTTAGATAATATCACCACATTCAACACCTCTTTGTCCTTTTGTCTGTGACATCTTTTGGCAATCTCCACCTATCACTGGCCCTCTATCCAGCTCTACTTGTCCCACCCTCCTTAAACCAGCTTATATTTAACCTCTCTTCTATATTTCCTTCATTCTGTTGAAGGGTCATTCGCACTCGAAACGTTAACTGTGTTCCTCTCCACAGATGCTGCCAGACCTGCTGAGTTTTTCCAGGTATTTTTGTTTTATATAAAGCCTTCACCATCTTGCAGTGTGCAACATCATATCTTAGGGCCAGAATCTTAAGATCTTGAGGAAACTTGATGTGATGGGTACTGAACAGATGTTTCCCCTTGTGGGGGAGTCCAGGACTCAGGGACACAGTTTCAAAATAAGGGGTTTGCCATTTAAGATGGAGATGAGAACAATTTTTTTCTTTCTGAGGGTCATGAGTCTTTGGAACTCTAGACTCCGGAGAGCAGTGGGGGCTGGGTCATGGAATGTTTTTAAGGCAGAGGTGGATTCTTGACTTGCAAAGGATTCAAAAGTTATGAGGGGTCGGCAGAAGGTGGAGTTGAGGACACAATCAGATCAGCCATGATCATATTGAATGGCGGAGCAGGTTTGAGGGGCCGAATGGCCTACTCCTGCTCCTAATTCATATGTTCAGAAGGCCCAATTTCTCAATGATAAAACAACCAGAACCATGTATCTTTGGAAAAGTGCAAAACAAGGTCAAGACTGTGGTTATGGGTGAGTTTGATGTTGGTTTTTAAACCATTGTAGAATGTTTCTAAAAATTTCACAATCAATCCCACAATTATCTCAAATCCTATCAATTCCTCATTTCCATTTTCTGGACCAATATCTGTATTAATATCAATATGACTTTGTGTATCAGAACAGGAGGAGACCATTCCACCCCTCAAGCTGATACCATCAGTTCACAAAGTCAGGACTAATCTGCATCCCAACTCCATTAACCCCGCTTTGATCCATATCCCCAATCCCTTTGTCCAATAAGATCAGCTTCCCAATTTCTTTCTTGAATGACGTAGCTCTTGGTTTAATATTGCACACCTGACCGCTGACCCCCCGTCTTCCCCATCCGGAACCCTGTACCATTTCAAAACCCCAAATCAATCACCCTTTAACCATCTAAATTCAAGGGAATATAACCCAAGTTGTGTCGCATGTCCTCGTAATTGAACACTAATAGCCCTAATTCTGACGTATATACGCTGGATCTCCTCCAAGGTCGATCTCTCCTTCCTGAGTTACAGTGCCCAGAACTGAAAGCAAAGCCCACGTTGGGGTCTATCTGAAACTCTGTGCAACTGGAGTCCAACTTCCTTTTCTATGTATTCCAGCCTTCTTGAGTCTAAAGGTCAACATGCCATTCGCCTTTCTGATGTACCTGTGCAATGGCTCTGAGTGACTTGTGTTGCTTATTCCCTCCAGTTTCTAGTTCCCATCATTTCAAAAATACTTTAACCTACCTGTCTTGGATTGAAAATGGATTATCTTTCACTTCCCCACACTGAACTCCACCTGCCACACTTCTTCCTGCTCACTTCATCTGTTTGTATCCCTTTGTAACTTACTGCTCCCACTGACACATCTTTACTGTTCTTCTTGTCAACTGCAACTTGGATAGAAAACTTTCTATTTCTTCATCCAAGTTATTACAAAATATGGTGAAAAGCTGAGGTTCCAGTACAAATCCCTGGCAAACATCATGTGTCACATTCTACCAATCACAATATATTCACTCCCTTTATCCCAACTCTCTTTCTCCTACCTACCCACCAATGCCTATCAGTAACCGCATAATTCTTTATGCTCTCATTCCTGCGAATAATTGCTTTTGCAAAACTTTATTGAATGTATCTTGGAAGTCCATGAACACTCCCTTATCCCACCTTGTCAGACATGACTGACCCTTCCCAAATACCAGACATGAATATCCCTCTATCCAGCTCTACCTGTCTCACCCCCTCTACCAGCTTATATTTCACCACATTTCTATATTTCTTTAGTTCTGATGAAGAATCATACAGACTCGAAACGTTAACTGTATTCCTCTCCACAGATGCTGTCAGACCTGCTGAGTTTTTCCACCTATTTTTGTTTTTGTTTCAGATTTCCAGCATCCGCAGTATTTTGCTTTTATTATAGACACGAATATTTTCCTGGTTTGATAAGAAGCAGCATACTTACTGCCTCATTCACATCAAGGAACACTTTCATGCTTTTACCCAATGGATTGTATGTCGACAGTGGGCTGCTCGTGGCAGAAAGAATTCTTCATTGTGAAGTTAAATGTCAATGTCTTGCTCAAGCTTTTCCTTTACCTGTCCATTGTTTGAATGTTTGGTATCCGCGATGGGCTGTGTTAACTTGCTGCATTGTCTGATGGTCTGTTTTTCCTATCATATTGCTGGGAATTACAACAAAGGAGAATGGTCAGAGTGAATAGAACAGGGGTGCTAATCTTTCCTCAGTTTGGTTTTGGTCTGACTCTGAGATACGCAGGCCAAGTACAGCATAGTAGGTATGTCATTTAAACCCAATTTCTGAGGGATCACAAGCCCTTTTATATTACTCCAAAGTCTGCAAGGAAGTTTCCATGAGATCTCATCTGACTGGTTAAAACTGTTTGAATAATTAGTGAACCATTTCCACAGTGTTCTGCTTGACTCGATTCAATGTCTTGCTTACACTGTTACTAAGTAACTCTATTCATGAATAAACCTGTTTGATGACTTTCGGCTGTGGCAAAAAGTGCTTTGGCTGGGCTGATCTTCTGCATCTTCTCATGTGACAAGTGAAATGGTGGTAGGGCTTTTGCAGTGAAAAGGTTTATTGTTTACTTGGGGCATACTTCATCAGGAAACAAGGGCTTGTCTCCAGGGGTGGGTTGGCCCTTTTTGGCATTTGGCAGAAAGAAAATCTATCAGGAATGTACCTGAATCATAAAGCCGAGATCCTGCCTGGGCGTCGAAAATCCCAGGGCACTATTTCAAACAGGAGCCGGGGAGTGCTCCCCAGTACGCCGGCCAATATTTATCCCTCAACCCAAACTGCTCAAATAAATTTTCCAGTCATTTCCACATGGGATCCACGTTTATGGGAGCTTGACCTGCACAAATCGGTTGCCAGGGTACCAACATCACAGCACGTCAAAGAAGCATTTTCATTGAATAGGAAGCTCCCTGGGATGTGGCCTGAGGTGTTGGAAGGTGCCAGGTCAATGCAAGATGTTCTTTCTTGATCATAATGTGATCTTCATCATTGAAAGATAGATGGGACAGTTTCCTGTTTTTTTTCTGCGTTTGAAGTCAGTGAGGTGGGATTTCTTGATTTGAGTATCTGTGTAGGTTTACTATATGGTCCCTTTTGGAATTATCTCCTTGCAGTTTACAGGGATTACTTCAGGGCAATGGAGGATTGACTTGCCGAGTCTTGTTAAGTAATTTTCTTAAGTCAGCAAAAACCAAGGCTGCTCTCCCAAAGCGACTTGGATTTTTTTTTTTGCATAGTGCTTAGAGTTTATCCTGCCTGTTGCCGGAGTGACATAGTTAAAACTTTTTCGGGATGTTTGAAGAGTGATAAAGCTGTGGAGCAGAACACTAGGAATGGCAAATAAGCAGAAAGTGCAGAAGAGCTGAAGTGACAATGAGATGTGTTGCTGGAGAATGCTGGAACTGAGGGATAATGTGAGAAGGTGTGTAGGTAGAGTGGACCATTGGGAAAAGAAGGAAGGATTTGCATTTAAATGGCACCTTTCACAACCTCAGGATGTCCTAAAGCAATTTACAGCCAATGGAGTATTTTTTTTTGATGTACAGTGACTGGTCCAAAACAAGAAACATATCAGCCAATTTGTGCACAGCAATGTAACAAGACCCAGATAATCTATTGCTGCCCTGTCGGCTGAGGAACTAATTTTGGCCCAGGCCCTGGGGAAAATTCCCCTACTTTTCTTCAAAATCCTTTACATCCACCTGAGAGGGCAAGCCGGGCCTTGGTTTAATGTTCCATCTGAAAGACGGCACCCCTGACAGTGAGAGTGCTGCACTCTCTCAGCTTCAGGTGCCATTTTGTGATCAAGGCTTTGAAGTGGGAACTGACACGATTCAGAGGCTCAAGCACTATCAGCTGGGCCAGAGCTGACACAAAAGGGCTCCTTTGGGCAGAACACCCTTCAAAAGTTCCAAATTTAAGTTTGGGGCATGTTGTTGGGGTGGGAGAAGTTCGCATTGGCAAAGAATAATTTCCTCATTGAACAGTTCAGAGCTAGAATGGGGACTTGTGATTTGCTGATGTGAGGCACACTTCATGTCCTACTTACTGGAAAGCAGTGTAGGCTACTTTAACTGGGAAAAGAGAACTCAAATGGAATTGGTGTACTCTTCCAGAAAGTAAAATGGAGTAACTTGGCTTTCATCAAGCTGAGTGTTGCTGACCCTGGGGGATTTGTTACTTTTGAAACCCACCATGTAGTCAACATTCCATGTTACATGGGTTAGGCGTAGAGTAAAGCGTTCTCCATTCTTCCCCAACAACGTGACTTATCCACAAAAATTGTTTGTCGCAACACATGTATTGAGCTCTGTTGTCCCACGTTTTGGCACTTGGAGTGAGATAGTCTGTGTAAAGTGAATGGACACCAAACCGAGGCACATTTCTACAGTGGCATGTTAATGGCGAGGGATCTGCCTAGAAGAAGCCGGGAAATCCCCTCCAGGAACATGACATGCAGCATGGAGAGAAACAATTTCAGCTCCAATTGAAACCCACAGGTGAAAGAACGGTTTGGGAGCCAGCAGCAAGCTCTTCAGCTCAATGGTGATAAAGTGGTGGATTGTCAGAAGGTTCTTGTTTGCGATGATTAAATAATTAAACAACTCAACCGGTAAGTAGTCAACATGTAATTTGATAATTCACAAGTAAATTGGCAGCGTTAAGATTTGAACACAAGGTGCCCTTTTCTGTATTGTGAGATCCTATGAGCTCACATGGCATCTTTGAGTGGTTTTAAGCTTATATACTTTATACCAAACCCCAGTCCTGCAAGTGAGAGTCTGGCCTTCTATATTGGGCAATGGGACCAGCTCAAACGTGTTCAGAGGATCGGTTTATAGCCAATTGGGCATATCCATGTGGTTTTGCCATGAGCTAGTACGAACATATGGGGCAGAATATTATGCTCTGTATGCGGGCGCGCGCCCGACACACCCGAGCATAAAATGGCGTGCGATGACGTTGGGCGTTTGTCCCGGCATCATCGCGCAGTCTCACGATATTTCGTTTGGCGAGTGCGCGCCAGAGTCGGCCACGTGCCCGCTGATAATTAAAAGGCCTATTAAGGCCATTAGCAATCGAAATAAATTCAAATTTACGCCGCCCGTCCAACCTAACGGGTGGCTGGCAGGCAAAAAGGCCAAGTAGCCTTTACGCTTTTTAGGAAACCTCATCCACAAGCAGGATGAGGTTTCCTAAACTAAATAAACATTAAATGAAAACTTTATTTTTGAATTAAAAACATGACCCAGCTCGCATGACAGAGTCATATGAGAGGACAAGTTTTATTCAATTTTTATTCACTTCGGTATTTTTTTTACACAGCGCTTCAATCTCCCTGAGGCACGAGACTGAAGCGCTCTTTCTCGTGCATGCGCAAGCTGCATGCTAGACCTGGTTCTCCTGCTTCCCTCCCCCACCTGCGCAGGTAGCGCTCAGCGCTGTTGCTCGCGATTCTTGCAGGGTGGGCCAACTAAGGTGAAATGCAGATCGGAACAGATCACGGGCGGTGGTCAGTTTCCCGACTGCCCCCATCTGCCCCCCTTCGAGCACCCCCGCCAAGGGCAAAATCCTGCCCGTGAAAACCACGTGGTGCCTCAGGGCTGCTTTATCTCTGGGAAGAAAACATCAAGTAGACTGATTGTGTTATGTCATTCAGCCAGCCTGGTGTTAGCTCCAAAGGGGCCGTGAGATCGGCATCTCGTCACATGGCGCTGCAGTGAGGATGAATCAGACGTGGTGTGGGCAAAGGGAGGTGAGCCAAAGCGTTTTCTCAAGTCTGATGTTGCTCATACATAAACTCGGCTGAAGTTGATCAATGAAAGGGTTCCCTTGAGCTTGGTTGTTTGTGGTGAAGCATGGCTGGGGGCATGTTTATGATTGTGTCAATCACAGGCCTGATGGGGAAGTGTAACTCAATGGACCACAGGCAGTCCTGGGGTGGCACCAGAAAATACCTCATCAAATCGGGCCAACCCCTTGAGGACTGTGGTTGCATTTCCGCACACAATCAGAGCTAAGCGGGTATCACAACCTTCCGGAACTTGCCAGTGTGCTAAAAGTGCTCCGGTGAGCGTGTGCGCACCCTGTCAAACTCAGCATCACATTCACAAGGCAAAGCATCACTGGAAAGTAACAAGGGGGAACAGCAGAAAAATTGTTTCGCAAAGAATGTGAAAACAGTCTTTCAGTTCCGTAAAAAAAAAATGCAAAGGAGTTAGGTGAGAGAACTCAATGGCTTACACATGTTTTTTTTCTCCCCTGCAGTGTGCTATTCTGACCATATCACATATTGAGCGGGTTTTCTCACCGTACAATTATCTTCGAGGGCTCACTAATGCTATAATTGGGATGGTCGCCACAGGGAGATAAATGCACAATGGTCAGTATGACTCATTGAAATGGATTGGTAATGCTTAGTTTCGACCCGTTCTTTAGGGGCTTAGGAATTTACATGGCTTTTCCTCAGAATCTCTTGAAAACTCTGAAATAATTGCATTGCAGCAGCATTTTTTAATGTGCATATATATGTACGCACACAAAGATCAAAACAAATCCAAACCTCTTCTCAAAAGATGCACTGGCTGAGCCAGTCAGGAAACAAAAAAATTTTACTTTGTGGCAAGAGTGAAATCTTTATTTATTACTCAGTGGAAAACATTTCCTTTCTAAAAAGCTTCCACTTGAAGGTGAGCAACCTTGACACAAACATACAAGAACAGAAGAAATAGAAGGAGCAGGCCATTCAGCCCCTCGAGCCTGCTCCATCAATCAATATGATCATAGCTAATCTTCTAGCTCAACTCCACTCTCCCGCAGTGTCCCCATGTCCCTCGATTCCCTAAGCTTCAAACATCTGTCGATCTCAGTCTTGAATATACTCAACTGCTGAGCATCCACAGCCACCTAGAGTAGAGAAATCCAAAGACTCTGAACCCCATGAGTGAAGAAATCTTTCCTCATCTCAGTCCTAAATGGTGAAACACTTATCCTGAGACAGTGCCTCCTAATTCTAGATTCACCTACCAGGAGAAACATCCTCTCAGTATTGACATGTCCCTTAGACAAAAAAGAAATCATAAACTATGTAAATCAAACTTTATACCTTGTTGCTAATTTAAAAATGAACTCAGCTGAACCAAAAAATGGCTGCCACAAGTCGCCTGATGTCTGGAATTGTAAGATGACCACTAAGGCATTATATGGATTGCACTGGAGACATGCACTGACATGTTGTTCATGGGATCTCACACCTGTCACTATCAAGGTTCATTTCAAAAGGAACTATTGAAAGGAAATGGACGTCACTTGCATCTTTATAAGCTTACCCCTTGAGTGGAGTCAAAGGGTCAACCAAGACAATAGCTACCCAGAACAGGGCCATCAATATGGGTAATAATTCTTTCAGAGGCTGACGACTGGGACATTATAAGCCATAAAACAAAAGCCAGGTCCAGACACCAGATTTACATCCTTTTATGAAATGATTGTGGAGGAAGGAGGTCACATAACATGAGTGACCATTCTGAAATCTCTTGAAACAATTGAGAATTCAGAAGCAGGCCAGTCTGCTGATTAACCTACAACCTGAAGGCCAACAATTCCAGGTTGGTCAAATAACGTGCAACAAGTATCAGCCCCTTGAAGCCTCTTTATCTGGATGCATCTGACCATCGCCTGCCAAACAGACCAAGTCTGTGTATAGCAATCTCATCTCGCTACATCGTCATCCACTTCAAAGGGACTCCGTGCTGCTGTCTTCAGCCAGGAACCCACCAGAACTGGAACTTCTCCTTCAGGGACCCCGCTCTCTGGTCTTTGACTTTCCGGACTCTGGAAATCACGTGAACTGATATCCATTTCTATGGTTCTTTTACTGCTCAGTTATTCATAGTTGTAAAACTGCTCTTTTCTCTTCCTCTTTCTGTATATTTTGTGTATGTGTAGTAGTAGTTCTGATTATACCCCCACCGCCTCCCAGCCTGGTTTGAATGTGTGAATAAACTAAACTTCTGATTCCATCATGAGAATTTGCTGCGAGTTACTTTAAAAATTAACTACACAAAAGGTTTTGGAGAATAAGTACCACAGCCTATTTTCAAAATTACAACACCTCTACTTACAGATAGACAGTGAGAAAATGAAAGAAATCAGTTTTTCCTCTCTCTCTTGTCTTTAACAGTATGTACCCTGTCAAATCATCTTACAATTTTACACATTTCAAGGATATGGACAAGTGAGGAAAACAGAGTTCAGAAATACTGCTGCACTGACGGAGATGAGTTTAATCCATGCTCTTTGGGGTGAAGGATTGTAAAGATTCATAACCCTCTGAGTGAAGAAGTTTCTCCTCATCTCAGTCCTAAATGGCCGATCCCTTATCCTACCCTAAGACCGCTAGTTCTAGACTCTCCAACCAAGAGGAGACAACATCTCAGCATCTCAAGGCATGAAGAAGCCTACATTTTCAATGAAATCACCTCACGTTCTTCTAAGCTCCAGAGAACATAAGGCCATTCTCATCAACCTCTCATCAAAGGACAGCTTTCAGTAACTTGCAAGGCTCTGTGCATTGTGCTCTAGAGATTTGCATGTCCAACAAACTTCATCACAATCCTGCAACTGTTTCATGATGATATGACTTCAACTGTCTTTAGCGGGGGATCTAAAAGAGATGCCTTCAAAATCCAGATTGATGTCAAGCAAGGTTGTGTGATAGCCCTCATAATATTTGCAATCTACCTGGTGTTAGCTATTCACCTCGCTAAGACCATAAAACCATAAGACAGAGAATCAGAAGTAGGCCATTCAGCCCATCGAGTCTGCTGTGCCATTCAATAAGATCATGGCTAATCTGATAATCCTCAACTCCACTTTTCTCCATAACCCTTGATCCCCTTACTGATTAAAAATCTGTCTATCTCAGCCTTGAATATATTTAATGACCCAGCCTCTACAGCCCTCTGCAGTAAAGAATTCCACAGATTCACTACCCTCTGACAGAAGAAATTCATCCTCATCTCTGTCTTAAATGAGCATTCCCTTACTCTGAGATTATACCCTCTGGTCCTAGACTCTCCCACAAGGGGAAACAATCTCTCAGCATCCACCCTGTCAAGCCCCCTAAGAATCTTATATGTTTCAATAAGATCACCTCTCATTCTTCTAAACTCCATTGAGTACAGGCCCAACTGACTCAATCTCTCTTCATCAGAAAATCTCTCCATACCCAGGATCAACATGGTGAACCTTCTGTACCTCCAATGTCAGTATATCATTCCTTAGATAAGGGAACCAAAATTGTTCACGGTGTGGTCTAACTAGTGCCTTGTATAGTTTTAGCAAGATTTCCCTATTTTTATACTCCATTCCCTTTGGAATAAAGGCCAACATTCCATTTGCCTTCCCTATTACCTGCTGAACTTACATGTTAGCTTTTTGGGATTCATGCACAAGGACTCCCAAATCCCTCTGTGCTGCAGTTTTCTGCAGTCTTTCTCCATTTAAAAAATAATCAGCTCCTCTATTTCTCTTGCCAAAGTGCATAACCTGACAAAGGTCAACTGCTCTGTGGTGTCAGAATTAATTACCGCCTAGATGAAAAACTCTTTAACCTCAATCGCTTCCATGCCAAAACCAAACTGACCATCATAGGCGTACATGATTTACAGTTTGAAAAACTGCTGCAAAATCAATAATGATGGACTGAGCCCTGTATCTGGATGACCTCTCCCAGGTCCTGTTTTCTCAACTCTCAAAGGGCCAGCACTTTAAAGGAAGACAAGGAAAATGCTACAACGACACTCTGAACCTCTCGTTGAAGCACAGCAGCATTGATATCGGTGACTGGGAGGAGCTCGCTACCAATCATTTAAAATGGTGACGTGTCCATTAAGCAGCATCATACTTTGAGTCACAACATCTTAGCATTGAGGCTGAGCGGCTGCAGAGAAGGAAAGAAAAGGCAGCAAAGCCTGCACTCCGGATCCCTCTGCCTCATGAGGCATCATTCCCGGTGTGCCCAAAGATCTCTGAGTCAAAAATCGGCCTGTTCAGTCACATGAAGACCCATGGTAGAAACTCACCACCTTGTGTCGACATCATCCTCAAATTGAGGGACAGCTGGAGGAGGAGGACAGCCCTCTCATTCCAGCAATCAGTCCAGTGAACCTCCGTTGCATCCACTCTTAAGGTAAGTATATCCTTCCTTATATAAACGGGGCCTAAACTACACAAGTAGTCCAGGCGATCTTAGCAAAGCCCTATCTCACTGTAGCAAGATACTTTTACTCTTATATTCCAGCCCCCCTTCAACAGTGACAGGCCAGGATCTAATTGAGGGATTCAGATAGTTTGTACATAGAATAACAGCTGGACCTGTGGATGACGGGGTGATGATGGCAGCTCTGAAAGGGAAGGAGAAACAGTGCCGGAGAAGAGGGAACCGTTTGCAATCTCAGCGAGCATGGGGGCCAGGAAGGGAAGTTGGGTGGTCAGCAATTTAGTAGGGGTGGGGGGATTAAAAGGGCAGAAGCTGGATCTCATGGACAATATGAGCTCAAGAGAGGGCAAAAAGGGAAACAGAAAGAAGTGGGGTTGGAAGGGGGATACAAGTATCTAATTCAGAGATGAAGGGAGAGGCTAGGAGATAGGATAGGAGATCAGTAAATCAAAGGAACAAGTGGACAGAGAGTTGAGAGGCAGGTTGAAAGCACCGAGGATGAGCGATCATTTGGTGCAGAGGATGGTGGAAGAAAGCAGTTTGAATGTGTTAGAGAGAAATGTGGTGGCAAAGAACGAGGATTTTAAAGACAAGGCAAAAGAGGTCGAAGAAAGTGAGGAGCGAAAAGGTAGAGAAGGTGGAAGAGAAGTAGAGGGGACAGACCACAGCGAGGTTTGGTTCATAGGGTCACCGTGCCATCCCAATGAGGATTCAGTCAGGGGGAAGGTATCACCACCCCTCAACCAAGCTTCCTCCAAAGTCAGGAGGTTGATGCAGTCCATCCATTATGAGCTCACGGATGACAAGGATATTGGGGGAGAGATGGGGAGAGTGACAATGATTATTGATGTGCAGCCAGAGTCCACAGGGTTCAGCAATGGAATAAGCAAATTGGCAAGATTAGCCCAAGTCAGCAGGTTGGCTAAGAAGGCTGGTCAGATAGCAGGGACGGACAGTTGGGCATTACTGCTTGTGAGGAATACCTCAATTGAACCTTCAGATAATGGGTCAGGAGAGGTGAAAAGGCTATTTGTGGTCCAACCCAAGAATCTGGGACAGCCAAAGGAGGGAATGAAGGTCAAGAAGCAGTCAAGAGCTGAAGGAGGCATTTGGGAAGAAAAATAACCAAGATGGGAGAAATGAAAGGAAGCGTCACTGGGCCACAGTAAAATAAAGATGGTAATTGAGGAGTTCAGATGGTTTATATATAGAATAATGGATATCTAGGAGTGAGTTACAAACTGAAATCTAATCGAGGGGTTTAAACAGAGGTGAGTCACCAGAGCCAAGGTTGTAAAACAAGGAATTCTTTCCCACCACCCATCTAAATGTCAGGTCCGATTGGAGCGTAACTGACTGCTTCAATGGGAATTAGATCCCTTCTTCCTTGCTGAGCAATGCTTGCATGGGGCAATTTTATGTAACAAGGTAAGTTGTCTCTCAGTTCTCCGGGACAAACTCTAATACGGGCTATCATTTGTTTTGGTTCCTTGAAACCATGTCATTAAGGAGCAGGCAGTCACATTGTATAAAACTGATTATTGTCATTACTCATTCCAAAAAGCTTCAGCCCAGAAAAAGTAAGCATTACGAGAGATCTTTAATTGGAAACGCATGTTGGCTGAGGTGACCCAGGCTGACTGCCAAACATTTCCCCAGCATTCCTGAATAATGCTGACTATATAAGGCTGGCATGAGATGGTTTGTAAAGGAACTGGGAAGGAAATGAGACATTTTGAAAACTATTTATAGTTCAGTTTTAAATCACGCTTTTTCCTTCAATGTTACAAGTTTTCGTGTAAGTGGTAATTCGTTCAAGCAACCCATCAAAAGGGCAATTCCAACAAACCGAGCTGTCACTCAACTGTCTCCGTGAGTATCTTTAGTGTTTGTTTCTTTAATTTGACCCAAGCAATGTTGCACAGGAATGGAAAATTCCACCAATTGTTGGGACAGGTCCAGTCTTCCAACACAAATTAAAGCAGTACCGCTGACCATTCAGAATGCCATCATACAAAGACAGAAGGTATTCTTGACAAACAGAAAAATCACTTAACCAGAGAGTCTCGTGTTTCCATGGTAATTCTCATGGCAACTTCAATGGTCAGCATTAGATTACAGTGGAAATGATAATGTTGAATTTCGGTGTTAAAATTTAACAGTTTAAAAAAATGTCAGTACTAAGTGCATCATAGTTATATATTTCCAATTCTCTCTGCTCATGATTTGGTGTGATTTGCAAAGATGCTGTTAATGCTGTAGGAACTCAGAATTCACCAATGCTCCTTCCAAACCCACAACCACTACCATCTAGAAGGACAAGGGTAACAAGTAGATGGGAACACCGCCATCTGGAGGTTCCCCTCCAAGTCGCTCACCATCCTGACTTGGAAATATCTCACCATTCCTTCACTGTCGCTGGGTCAAAATCCTGGAACTCCCTTCCTAACAACATTGTGGGTGTACCTACATCACATGGACTCCAGCGGTTCAAGAAGGCAGCTCACCACCACCTTCTCAATGGGCAATTAGGGATGGGGAAAAAATGCTGACCTAGCCAGCGAAGCCCACATCCTGTGAATGAATATTTAAAAAAGAGGTATGTCATGTCTGTACCTTGGTGTAACTCCCTCCATCTGCTTGGAAGCAACATCTCCTGTCTTGCAGCAATAGACCCAAAGGTTCTCCTCCCAACATGGGAGCAACACTGGAAAGCTGGGCCCAAAGCTGGGTACTTGACTTATACACAAAAGGCAGTTTCTGTAATGTGAGGAAAATGCCAAACATGCTTCTATGGAATGGTTTTGGAAGAGTAGCAGCAGTGTCAACACATGCCCATCTTTTGAAACATGAGCCTCTTAACCTTGGAGAAATTCTCTTTGCAAATGCAGGATATTCCAACAGTGTGGTGCCCTTACATAGAATGCAGTGACCAAATTATATTTTGTTCTGAAATGACATGGACTTAGCACAGGCGTAAGACAACCAATCCTCCTTCAACACATGTCAACCGAGCAACCCATCGCTGGACACAACAACACCAAATATAGTCAGAAACCTGACAGAATAAAATCAGTGGTATTTAAGGGTTGGCATTGTCTCAGTCACTTGGTAGCACAGACTTGGAATATTGCTGAAAAGAGAGACATGTCAATGAAGCTTTTCATTCTGCACTCACTGGGACAAATGCAAGAATAGCAAATTTCAAACAAATGCAACAATTTATTCTACAGGGGAAAAGGGTACTGATTGGTTGACAAGTCAACTCTGATTGGCCGAGGCGTCACCATGGAGAAAGCAATGGGAAAGCCCCGGACTCCCCAAGCTCCTGGGTAATTCAAAAATTACACAAGGCTTGATCATATTCCTCTTGTTTGCAGAGAACAAGTTCCTGCATGTGAGAGTATGTCACTTCTAGCAGGTGTAAATGAGTGATATTTTGAGCTCAACTGATTTTCTGAAATTGGTCGTTAGTGTAGCTATTAGTGCACTCAGTCATGAGGGACACTGTAGAAGGAGAGAAAATGTTCCTGCTCTCTTGCCCACATGTCTGTCCTTGGCTTGCTGCATTGTTCCAGTGAAGCCCACGGCAAACTGGAGGAATAGCACCTCATCTTCCGACTAGGCACTTTACAGCCTTACGGACTGAATATTGAATTCAACAACTTTAGATCTTGAACTCCCTCTTCCATCCCCACCCCCTTTCCGTTTCTTCCCCCTTCCTTTTGTTTTTTCCAATAATTTATATAGATTTTTCTTTTCCCACCTATTTCCATTATTTTTAAATCTTGTATGCCCTGCTAGTCTTTCCACCCCACCCCCGACTAGAGCTGTACCATGAGTGCCCTGCCATCCATTTTAATTAGCACATTCGTTTAGATATCACCATTTACAACACCTCTTTGTTCCTTTGTCTGTGACATCTTTTGATTATCTGCTCCTATCACTGCTTGCTTGTCCCTACAACCAACGCACACCCCCCAACTTGTCTCCCCCAACCGCCCCCCCCCCCCACCCCCACCTCACCCCCACCTTAAACCAGCTTATATTTCACCCCTCTTCTAACATTCACTCAGTTCTGTTGAAGGGTCATGAGGACTCGAAATGTCAACTCTTTTCTTCTCCGCCGATGCTGCCAGACCTGCTGAGTTTTTCCAGGTAATTCTGTTTTTGTTTTAGAAGATGTTCCTGTTGGTCCAAGGGCCGAAGAGCAAAGGACAAAGGAGAAATTTAAGGTGAATGGCAAAAGAATTGAAAGTGATCTGAAGAAAAACCTTTACGCACAGTGAGTGTTTAAGGTCTGAAATGCACTGTCTGAGAGTGTGGTGGAGGCAGGTTCAATCAAAGCATTCAAGAGGGAATGAGAGTGTTATCTGAAAAGGAAGCATGTGCAAGGTTATGTGAAGAAGGCGGGAGAATGGTGAGTTGCACATTCAGAGAGCTGGTGCAGATACAATGGGCCAAATGGCCTTCTTCTGCACCGCAACAATTTGGTGATTCAGTGAACTGGTTTAGTTTTCCTCGTCTGGTTGCAAGCACAGGCAACATGTGCTGGCTATCAATTTAACAGTCAGGCAGGGCATAAGAGTTCTTAAAGCAATGCGACCGGTTTGTGGGCCCGTCACGATAGCAGCGTCAGTCACTCAACTTAGCTGGTGACAATGAACAGCACTTGTCCTTGAAACAAACAGCCTGCATCAACAGTGCTGGGTACAGTTTAGAAGATTGTTCCTGCCATCAGCTCTGTTTGTCGGTGTGGGCTGATGTTTTCCACTGACTATAAACACAACAGAGGCTGCAATAAATGAGGAGGAATTAACACGATGAGACATATACCTTTTCACGTAAGCAGATGCACACTTATTAAGTTTGGCATTGCTCTTCATACTCTGGAACCCAAGGGTAGAAGAGGATCTCTAGTCTGTGTGTGGGTGTTTCGAGGAACACAAAGGCAATCTCATACGGAGAATTGAATGTGCGTGGGCTTTGCAATGATAACCAAGCTAGTTACAAGAATAAGAGCTATACTTAATAAGAGCTGGCAAATACATGGCTGCAATTTTAAAGAGCAATGCCAGAACAAGACACGCATCAATCTTGGTGCGAAAGATTTGAGATTGTCTGTTTAACAAACACCAGAGACTTCTCTAATTCTTGGTATATCAATGAAAAAGATCTTTTAACAACAGTGAAACAAAGAAAAGACTTGCACTTGCCTTTCTCACAACATCCCCCAAGCACCTCACAGCCAACAGAAAGTGTGTTTTTACAGTGGTCATGTGGGAAACACAGCAGCCAATTTGTGCACAGCATGATCCCAGTGCAATCACAACCTGATGATCCATTTTTCATGATGGGATGGTCATTGGCTGGGTTGGATTTGTCCTGCTTTGTGTGTACAGGACATACCTGGACACTTTTTCCACATAACCGAGTAGATGCCAGTGTTGTAGCTGTATTGGAGCAGCTTGGCTAGGGGCGCGGCAAGTTCTGGAACACAAGTCTTCAGTACTATTGCTGGAATATTGTCAAGGCCCATTGCCTTTGCAGTATCCAGTGCCTTCAGCTGTTTCTTGATATCATGTGGGGTGAATTGAATTGGCTGAAGACTGGCATCTGTGATGCTGGGGACCTCTGGAGGAGGCTGAGGTGGATCACCACTTGGCACTTCTGGCTGAAGATTGTTGCAAACACTTCAGCCTTGTCTTTTGCACTGCTGTGCTGGGCTCCTCCTTCATTGAGGATGGGGATATTTGTGAAGCTTCCTCCTTGTATGAATTGTTTAATTGTCCACCACCATTCACGGTTGTACGTGGCAGGACTGCAGCACTTAGATCTGATCCATTACTCTAACAACCAGGATTGTGCAATTTAGGCTGGAGTGTGTAAGTGACAAAGGTGCAGGGCCATGTTTGGATGGAGTGTGCTTGATAAAGCAGATTCTCCTTTGTTTTATATGCATATTGGTTTGGGATATCCTCCACATGTTCCATCAGCAATACACCCACCCTGCTGAACCTATCTCCTGCTTGCTGTTTCATCTAACCCATACCCTTTACAACTCCATGACTTAGAGAGGTTTGTCATCTATTTGACCTCTCAAAGTTCATCTCTATTCCATTTAGCTCCTGAAGACTAATTTGAAAAAATATATTTTTCTAACTGAAAAACTGTTTGGGAAGAAGTGTACAAACTGTGTATTGATGGTCAAAGTAGGTCATGAGATTCCAGAGGCTGGCCATAACTGTTTGTAGAGGAAATTGTGCAGATCTAATATGAGCCTAACTCCGCTGTTGCTGAGTGTTTGAGTTCACTTTCTCCAAAGTTTTCCACGGTTTACAGGAAGCATTTTTATTCAACCTTGTTTAATTTCATGATCTCTAAGCTGTACAGGGTGTGAGTGTGTGTATGGTGGGCTGTGTGTCTGAGTGTGTCAATGAGTATGTGTGTGGGTATATGTGTGTGTGTGTGTGAGTGAGTGTGTGTGGGTGTATGTGTGTGTATGTATGAGTGTCAGGAAGTGTGTGTGAGAGAGATCGTGTGTGAGGGGGTGTATCAGGGACTGTGTGTCTGAGTGTGTCAGTGTGTGTGTGTGTGTGATGGAGCGTGTATGTGAGTGTGTGTGTGAATGCGTGTGTGAGTGCATGTGTGTGTGAATGAAAGAGTGTGTGTGTGAGTGTATGTGTGTCTGAGTGAATGAGTGTGTCTGTGTATCTGTGTGTGAGTGCGTGCGTGTATGTGAGAGAGAGAATGTGCATGTGTGCATGTGTCTCTGTGTCTCTGTGCATGTGTATGTATAAGTGTGTGTGTGTGAGATAGAGTGTGTGTCTGTATGTGAGCATGTGTCTGTGCATGTATATGTGTGTGTGTGAGAGAGAGAGAGGGTGTGCATGTGTGTCTGTGTGTGTGACTGTGTATGTGTGTGCGTGTATATGTGTGAAAGAGAAAGTATGTGTGAGTGTGTGTCTGTGCATGTATGTGTATGAGTGTGTGTGAGAGAGAGAGTATGTGTGTGTCTGTGTGTGTGTGCTGTGTGTGTGTGAATGAGTGTGTGTAGGTGCATCTGTGCATGTGTGTACATGAATGTGTTTGTGTGTGTGTGTGTGGTGTCTGTGTGTGTGTCTGTGTCTGTGTATAAGTGAGTGTGTGTGCATGTCTGTGTGTGTCTGCATCTATCTGTTTGTGTGTGTGTGTGTGTGTGTCTGTGTATGTGTGTGTATGAGCGTGTGTATGTGAGCGAAAGAGTGTGTGTATGTGTGTAACTGATCCAAAGCCCAACCCTAACTAAAAGAGGACAGACTCATTGACCTGAATCCTGAAATGTACAGGCATCGACAAGCAGCTGCAGAGTGAAATCTTGAAGTGCAAAACTGGGTTACGAGGTGAACATTGCTGCCATAGTGCAGCCTCGAGACCACCATGGAGTTACACCACAGGGGGGCACAGCTCATGTTGCTGTGACCAGCTG
Organism: Carcharodon carcharias; assembly: GCF_017639515.1. Taxonomy (NCBI): domain Eukaryota; kingdom Metazoa; phylum Chordata; class Chondrichthyes; order Lamniformes; family Lamnidae; genus Carcharodon; species Carcharodon carcharias. The sequence goes on along the minus strand of NC_054483.1, from coordinate 24,578,722 downwards.
CTATAACATTCACAACACAGCAACTTGGATAGTCCTGAAATACGAGGTCCAAAGAGTTAAACAATCAAAAGTCAAATGAAGTAATGTTGAAGGCAACTGTCTAATGGAGATTTATCATTTTAACATCTCAAGACAGAAGTGGTCCAAGGGGTTACGCAGAGTGACGAAGGTTTGCTTCACTCTTCATTTCCTGCTTGTTGTGCAATGCTAAGAATAGAAGGTGAAAGGGAATTAACTGCTGCAGTGACTCACATTGGCCAGCATCAGGTTCCCGGAGGCAACACACATGTCAAGGCTGTGCATGCAAAGTGGTTTCCAAGAGGAAGATCCTGCTCGACTCCAAGCACCCCCTCTACCTGATTCCAGAGATGAAGTCAGATCAAGAATAGTGGATAACACCAACTTTCGCAGTGCAAAGATCCTGGACAGTGCTTCCAGAAGAATCTCGCATCTAAGGCTGAGTATTCCTCCGTGCAGAAGGAGCAGATTGCAACCAAACTGACAATGCTTGCAATTCTCAAAACACTTTACAAGGCTGACACATATTAAACCCAACTGTTCTTTGCAGTAAAGATTTATGATGCATAAGAGCTGTTAAATAGGAGAGCATTTCCTATCTGCTACCTTTGTCCAGGAATCTTGGCCTTTTATTGCCCATTGACAAGCTGACGTGTGTTGAAGATGAAGCACTGTAACGATTCTTCACCATTAAACCACGGCTTGCTGATTCCAAAGAACAATCCTGAGATCTTGATTCCAAAGCATGCTGAGCCTTTGGAACTGAGATGTCGGATTGGGAGGCCTTGTTAGCGATATTACCACTTGAATGGTCAACCATTTTTGGACAGCTGTTAAAGAAAGAACTTGCATTCCTGTCATGCCTTGAACTACTTCAGGACATACCCAGGTGTTCGGTAGCCAAAGAAGTACTTCTGGCCACTGTTGTAATGTAGGAAATGCAGCAGCCAAATTGTGCATAGCAAGCTCCCACAGAAACAAATGTTTGAAGAGGTGACGATCTGCTTTTGTAGAGCTGACCAAAGGAAAGAGTGCCAGCCCTACACTCTAAATAGTACCATGGAATCTTTTACATCTGGTTGTGATGCTAGTTCAAGTGTCATTGAAAGGACAGCACCTCCAACAAGGTAGCATTCCCTCTGCATGCTCAAGTCTGTCCAGGCATTCTTCCATCGGCTGCATTAAACCAAGGTTCAGAAACCGTACTTTCAGGTCTTGAGTCAGAGGGTTGTGGGTTGAAGTCCCACACCAGAGTTGCAAGTACAGAACCCAGACTGACACTGAGGCAGATTCAAGCTGACTTTCATCAAGCTTGCTGAGGCTTTCAAACCAGGATCTTCCGGAGATCTTTCCGTAGTTTTGAGAGTTCTTCTATTTGTTCTGGGGATGTGGATGACATTGCCAAGGTCGTGTTTATTGTCCATCCTGAGCTGGCAAGAGACAACATGAAGAGTCTACCATGCAGTGAGTAACTGGAGTCATGTATGGGTGAGACCGGAAAGAAGAGGCAGTTCCCCTTCTCTGAAAGGCCATTCGAGAAGCTTGCAACTCATTTTTCTATTCTTGGCACCAGCGCTCAAGTCACTGACTTCAACTTGACAACTTGTGGTGATGGGATTTGAAGTCCACTTGCCGGCCTAAAGGCCACTGCACTACCATACGCTGTGAAGGGGAGACAGGAGCAAGGACAAAGGAAGGCCTAGTGTCCCTGGGAATGCATCAGAATTTACACGTACCCCCCAAAGTGTGTGCCAATGTTTTCAGGGGGTCCACATGAATTTGTCGGTGTCGCACATGAGATAATGCAGGAGTGAGAACAGGAAATCTGGCTGCTTCAGCCAGCCCATGCCGGTGTTTAATGAAGTGACAGAAATGAAAGGCAGTACTAGGCCTTCAAGAAGCACTGCAGAACATCCAGTCTTTTATGACTTTTTTGTATGTTAAACACATGTCCTTTAGTCCTCCCCCATCTGTCAAGAATCTATCAATAAGCATGCAATGTAGCCCTTTCATTTGTCCCCCACATAAACACTCAGTCCAACCCTTTCATTTATCCCCTGTTTCCTGGAGGCACCCAAGCACAGTTAGGGTTGAAAGACACTGCAGGAGAGTTCATTATTTATGTTGTGACAGCGCTGTGCATGTACAATACCGGCCTGTGGCCTCCGAGAACTGGAATGCTTCTGTCAAGCGTCAAAACCTACAGGCAACAAGGACTGTAAACGGCAGTGGTTCTCAAGGACAGACAGAGCCCAAGATGAGAGAGGCACAGGCCAGGGGAGGAGGCTGGCTGGGGGAGAAAACATCAAACTACAAGAAAGAGATAAAGAGGCTCTGGTGAGACAGGGGTGCTGGCATGGGAGAACAGGGCGGGGAAGCAAATCTGGACTGTCAGAGGTTGGTGGGGACGGGGGGGGGGGGTACGGAAGATGGTCCCACAGGGAAAGAAAGACGAAAAGGGTAAAAATCTGGGATAGCCAGGAACAAAAAGAACACAACAATTGTTTGACAGCCAATCTCATGTTCTCCCATGTGGAATGTTTCCTCTATATTTCTTTATTTACAGCACATAATGACTACATTCTCCTTTATTGGAGAAATGCCTTTGTGGGCTGTGACTTGCTGTAGTCATGGCCTCTGATGTCACCCTTCATAGATACCAGTTTGGGGGCAGAGGTCATTCTAGCCACCACATGGAACATCTTTCTGACACTCCATGCACATTTGTGTTTCAGTTGATTAAATTATCCAGGAGGGGAGATGGAGAGACTGGTTCCTCTGATGGGGCTGGGGTTGCTGGGGAGGTAGAGTGTGAAACAATGGTACATAATCTTCAAATATCAGCTGGGTCCTTCACAGGTGATTTTTTTTTTCACTCTTTCACAGGATGTGGGTGTCGCTGGCTGGGCAAGCATTTGTTGCCCATCCCTAATTGCCCCTTGAGAAGATGGTGGTGAGCTGCCTCCTTGAACCGCTGCAGTCCGTGTGGTGTAGGTGCACCCATAATGCTGTTAGGGAGGGAGTTCCAGGATGGTGACCCAGTGACAGTGAAGGAACGGTGATGTCAGGAAGCACATCTTCATACAATGTGGGAGTGGAAAGCTGGAATTCTGTCCCGTGGGGATGAGCAATGAATGTTGGCCTTGCCCACCATGCCCACATCCCAGGAAAGAACTTTTAAATAAGTTCTTGAAACTGGGAGTCAATTGAAAATTTGCAAATGGAGATTGATCGATTGTTGTTGGGGACATGTAATAAGGGTTATGGAAACAAGGCAGGTGGGTGGAATGAGGGTGCAGGTCAGTTATGGTGGGACAGGCCAGAGAGGCTGAATGGCCTACTCACATATGTGTCTCAGGGAAAGGAGACGTCAAGCACAGTTAAATGCACTCAAGGTAAAAGGATGAGAATGTAAGCAATGAAAGCTGTATTACCCTGGGATCATTTTCCCTGCTATTCCCCTTGTGCAGGAACTTGATAGCAAAAGAACTCCTTACCTTGGTTGCACCCAGTGAAACAGTTTGGAAAGAACATGTCTACATCTCAACCACAAACAGCGGATAGAGGAAGCGTTTGCTCTGTGCTCATGATATTGCTAGACAAAGCGAACAGCTGAAGCTTGCTTCGCCCCCACCCCAGCACCTCTCCGGGCCCTGCCCACCCTCCAGGGAAACAGAAGATTCACATGAGCCAGAAGGTGCACGACAACCAGAGGTAGCAGAGCAGAGCACCATTTGAGGCGATCCTGGTAAAGACATCCCTGAATCCCAAATCAGCAAGAAAATACAAACAAACAAAATCTGTGGATTGGCCGCAGTGCTCATTTGGGAGAGCTGATGTATGGGGGGGTTGCGTGGGGGGGTGATGACAGTGTGCCAAACCTGGCTGTTTTATTCCCATTCCGCCCAGTCCTGACAGTTTAGTGCAGGAGTCACAACATTGTGAAGTAATGTCCACATGACCCAGACCATTGGAAATACAAAGATAAAAGCAAAATACTGCAGATGTTGGAAGTCTGAAACAAAAACAAAAAATGCTGGAAAAACTCAGCAGATCTAACAGCATCTGTGAAGAGAAAGACAGAGTTAACGTTTTGAGTCCATTTGACTCTTCATCACTGGCGGCTGTGCTTTCAGCTGCCAAGGCCTTAAACTCTGGAATTCCCTCCCTAAACATCACCACCTCTCTCTCTCTCCCTCTCTGCTCCTTTAAGATGCTCCTTAAAACCTACCTCTCTGCCCTTTTATGTAGCTCGGTATTAAATTTGATTCAATAATGCTCTGATGAACTCGTGTTTCCCGTGTTAAAGTTATAAAGAGAAATACAAGTTGTTTGTTGGTGTTAAAGGTATGAATGGATCCAAACTGATGAATTGAGTTAACATCTAGTACTTTTTGTGGGAGAGAGTTCCACCCTTTGTGTGAAGAATTGTTTCAAACTTCTCACCTGAATGACCTTCCAATGATTTAAGGTTATATCTCCTTGCTAGGAGTGTGGGCAAATGATCTCTGTGATGCTCAATGGCCAAGAGCATCTCTTTCTCTGCAGTGCCTGTACTGACATGTCTGAAGAGGCAATGGTGGCTCTTTCTGGGCAGGATTCTTCTCCAGGAATCCAGCCAAAAATGAGGTGGGGCAACAACACACAATGAAGCAAAAGGTCATTTATCCCATTGCTGTTTGTGGGAGCTTGCTGTGCACAACTTGGCTGCTGCGTCTCCAACATTACAACAGTGCATTAGTGCTGCATTGTCTGTAAAGTGCTGCAAGTCATGTGAAAGGGGCTGAACAGCACAAGAGAGAGATGTAACTGGCTGAAGACAATGTCCAACAGGAGAAGCTTGTTAGCTGTGTGAGAAGTGTTCCAGGATCATTTTTGGAGGTGCTTTATGGGCGGCTGCTGTTCATTTTTCCTCACATGACCACTAATTGAGTCACATCCTCGGGAATGACACGTTCCCGTGAAGCATTAGCAGCATTAACGATAAAAAAAGGTAACCTGGCACTTTTTGAAAGGAAAGGATCAGAGTGTAGTGTCCTGTGCTTACTGCAAACAGAAACACAACAACATTGATCAGCCGATGAGACAGCCAATGGGAACAAACTCCAATGGTCGCACAAAGGCACAATTTCTCATCTAACTGCAGGTGAGAAGTCACCAACTGAGTGGTGTTCTCCATTTCAACAGAGAGTGTGACATCAGCTTGAGGATGCAGTGTGGCACCATTTCATACCTGCTGCTACACCACTTAAACTGGTGCTAAATCCAATGAAACCATAAGTTTTTAAACTGGGCTCCCTGGATCCTCGATGAAGGGTGGGGAGGGCTTGGCAAAAGGTCCACAAAACAACAATCTAGCTGTTTTGTTTTGGGTGCCTGACATGAGAAGAATGTTAGCATTTGGAGGGGCTGCCTGGAAGTGTGTGAATATTTGTGGGGGTTCCCCAGGAGTGTGCCATTACTTGCAGGGAGTCACTTACATTATTGGCTGCTGAATTTGCAACATTACAACACTTCAAAGTACTTCATTGGCTGGAAGGGCTTTGGGACAATCTGAGGTCATGAAAAGTGACGGGCAAATGCAAGTTCTTTATTCATTCATGGGATGTGGGCTTCGCTGGCTGGGCCAGCATTTATTGCCCATCCCTAATTGCCCTTGAGAAGGTGATGGTGAGCTGCCTTCTTGAACTGCTGCAGTCCATGTGGTCTAGGTATACCCACAGTGCTGTTAGGGAGGGAGTTCCAGGATTTTGACCCAGCGACAGTGAAGGAACGGCGATATATTTCCAAGTTAGGATGGTGAGTGACTTGGAGGGGAACTTCTAGGTGGTGAGATTCCCATGTGTCTGCTGCCTTTGTCCTTCTATGTGATAGAGGTGGTGGGTTTGGAAGGTTCTGTCAAAGGAGGCTTCGTTAATTCCTGCAGTGCATCTTGTGAATGGTACACACTGCTGCTACTGTGTCTGTGGCGGAGGGAGTGAATGTTCCCCTGAGAAAGGTTTCTTTCTGTATGACACACCTGAGTCTAGTCCACTCCAGAGGGCAGTTAACGGAAGACTAGAGTCACATCTACGCTAGACCAGGTCAAGACAGTAGCATCCACCCAGAGAAGACACCAGTGAAAAATTGGGATTTTTGTGACAATCCAATCGCATCACAGTCACTTCATAACCAGATTTTGTCAACTGAATTCAAATTCTCAAAATTTCATGGTGAAATTTGAACCATTATTCTCCGAGTGACTGGCGCAACCACTACCCTATGGTACCTCTGCTCCTTGCATCAATATTGACAGGGGAGGCTCAGCTAAGATGAAGTGATCCCGTGGAGTGTGCTATCAGTTGCAGAGGACGGCTGAGATTGTATTCATATTACCGAGTTCCTAATTCCCCTCCGCAAAACTTGGTTAATGATTGCATTGGGGCTGGGGGCAATGGGAGATGTGAAAATGTGCACTGGATCCCCATAAGCCCACTCCCCGATTCTAAAAGCATTAAAATAGAAAATAGCCCTCAAGGAGAAACATGATGCAGCTATTCCTGATCAAAACAGGCACTTCAACACAACGGGTTTCAAGGTTTCACACATGAGGGGGAGGGGGAGAGGGGGTTCCGTCTGTTGCAATGAAAACCATGCACTAAAAAAATACTAAAAATAGGGAAAGACCCCAGACCCCCAGGTTCAAATCTGATCCTCAAACATTTATTAGGTAGCAGAAGTGGAGCCACGGGACGATACAGCTCAGGAGCTCCCTCGGTCCCGGCTGCCCATTAAAATGGGACAAAGCTTCGCCAAAGAAATGAAAACCCAGCAGAATTATTTGGAGAAATCCGACACGGTAGCCGGAGTTCTTTGCAAATGAGCTCGAATTGTCACGCCAACGGTTGTGATGCGCTGCAGGCGATTTTTAACCAAATGCCAGTTTTATTTAAGAAACTTATCTCTTTTTTAAAATTGTAAATTAAAATGCAATATGATTTGCGTGTGAACCTCCAGTATAACTAGCAGTGCGTTCAACTGCACTTACATTGTTAAATAACCCCCACCCCCCACCCCCCCCAAAAAAAAATCAATGAAAACGCTTGCAAACTCGCAATGTGGGGCTGCCAGCCTGCTCTCTCATTCTAAGTGCTGCCTTTGTGCGCTTGCGCCTCCAACTTCAGGACAATTATTCAGGGTGGCGAGTACTGATGTCGAATTCTGAATGGACAGTTCCAGTAAGATGCCTTTCATTGGTAGCTATGATTCTGCTTACGATTTCATTGAGATCTTCCCCCGAGATAACACTTGTATAAATGTGCCTTTGCAGTTCATAAAGTGACACACACACACACACACACACACACCCATCCATCCAGATACACACTGAAGCTGGTGCGAGAGAGAGCAGAGAAAGAGGTGGACGAGCTCAGTTGACCTGATCACCGACTCGTCTGCAGCGATGTTCCACAAATCAGCTCTCTTTGCGATCCTGGTGTCCGTTCAGCTCGGTGGCTGGTCGGCTGCAGATGAAATAGCTCCACCTGTTGAGGATAAGAACGACTCTCTGCCATCCAGAAGGATGAGATTTTCCGCGCAGAATTCAGGTAAGTGCACACAGCTCCTGCTCTTGTCTTGTGCCCAGGTTTAAATCAGCTGGAGACCGGGTTCTCCGCAGTGGACCCGGCTTCTCCAGTTCCTCACTCTTGGCGTCTCCTATCCCACTCACTGGACCTCCTGTACAATACAGGCAAGGCAAGTGCAGGCATTTATGTACAGTTTACGACTGCTTGAAACAAAATCCAATTTTGACGTGTTTTTTCAGGTAATATGCTTTCTGCACCCAGTTTTGGAGCAGCAGAATTGCTAGAAGTGGATACAGTTTCACGTTCTAACCTGAGCTGGCCAATCACTTCCTGCTGAGCATGTTGCCATTGAGATTCGTTTATACTGTAAATACAGTTGTTACTGTAAAAACTGGTTACTTTCAAAATAAAACTTGTGTCCGTTCAATGCACTGTCATTAAGTTTCCTGGATCTATAGACCATACTGATTTTATATTTAAAAACATGAACTTTTACCTGCAAGTGTGGTGATGGGGCATTGTTCAAGTGACTACCTGGTAGGAGATAAAGGTGTGGACTCTGTGTGTGTGGAGGGGAGGGGAGGGGAAGGGGGTCTGCACTGAACACTGAAGGAAAGGAGTCAGCTTACACAAACCAGACTGTAGCATTGTCTTCCTGGACGTTGTTTTCCGCAGTACCCAGGGGTGTGCGAGTGTGTGTGTGTGTGCTTGCTCACTCCTCAAAGTGCTCAGCTGCCAAGGGAAACCAGGGTGAAACACGCTCAAGACAAACAAATTTTTAAGTCTCTTTTTTTAAATTTTTGAATGGGAAATAATATCAAGTAGCACCACTCAGTTAGTGACAGAATGCAAAGTTGAACATCTAAACTTAGCACAACTGAGACTGTGTCTGCTGGTGAAGTCTATGTCAACGTGTCCATACTCTTGGATCTTGCTCTGTTTTTTGACAACCCCCATTTATGCAGCTGTCACAACCCAGAGATGGAGCTCAGTCTGCTCTCATGTGGGGTCTTTTTTTTTGTAATGTTCAATCTCAGTTGAGAAATCTGCTGAATTGTTTGAAAAATCAAAAGCAAAAAATTTGCACAAGTAGCTTCTGTAAGAAAAAGGTATATTCTGATTTGCTTTGCTGCATTCTGTATGGTACTGACTGAGTGGCTGCTTCCAATACCGCGGAGAGCTGCTGATAAAACATGCAATAGAGAGTGGAGTGTCTGAGAAATCACATCAAGCATCCTTTACAAGGTATTTTGCAGCAATGATTATGGACACCAGCTATTAGTCTGAATGTCACCTGATGCTCCAAAGTGCATTTCACTATTTTATTCCCTTTTTTTTGCAATACTTGACTTCCAAATGCCGACTTAAGCTTTTCCTTAGCAAGACCCTTCACACAAAATGTGCCTTCCTTGAAGTCTCATTGCTTCGCATCAAATGGAGGAAATGGTTTTTGAGTGCTGTCATTAGGTTTTCACTGGTGGTGGTGAAAACCATGAAGAATTCACCTTTAATGCTTCAGAGGCATCACCATGAGCTTCACACCCAGACATTTATTTTGAATGTGCAGTTAGCATTGCTATACCAATGGCAGCTTTGGCTCAGTCATCAGCTTCTCCAAAGGCACAAGCTCAGCCTGAGTGAGTGCTATGCTGTCAGAACCACCAGTTTCCTGATGAGATATTAAACTGAGGTCACATCTGACCCCTGAGGAGGGTGTAAAATATCCCATGGCACATCTCGAAGAAGAGCAGGGGGAGTTCCCCCTGGTGTTCTGGCCAATATTTATCCCTCAATAAATACCATTAAAAACAATTGAACTGCAGTTACACCTCATTCACTCTTCATGGGAGCTTGCTGTGTAAAAAATTGGCTGCCATGCTTCCTGCATTACAGAATTGAGTACGCATCTAAAGTATCTCATTGGTTGTTAAGCGCTCAGGGTCTAATTGAGGTCATAAAATGCACCACAGAAATGCAAGCTCATTCACAAACTGTACTGGTTTGAGGAATTTGCTTTCTGTGGCTTCTGGAGAACGTCAACTTAAATGTGAGGCTTGATAAGAAGTATTATGAGGAAGCAACAGAAGCCTTAATTAAATTCAACATTCCATCACAGCCAGTTTGTCACTTGTGCATTCTCTCATATATGCAGTGCTACAGACAGGGCAGAGAGGGTAGGATAGTTTCCCCTTTTTCCATCTCTCAACTGATCACAACAACATATTTTTTGAAGAAGTGTTTTAACCCCTCGAGTGCTCTGACTCTCAAGAACAGACACAAAACTGGTTTTCTCTTAAGTCTTCATAAGAAGTAATAAATCATTATTTCTCAACACCCAAATGTATTCATTTTACACACACACACACACACAAGACACACAAAAATGTGCACAAGAAAAGGTGAGTACAAAGGAGTCAGCATTCCTTTAGGTTTGTTTTTAAGAAGTCCAAAATGTCAATGGGTCATACCTGAGTCTTTTGAGATGGAAGCTGGAAAGGTTGCAGACCTGATGACTACTTTTTGTTCACTGAGGAAATGAAGGTCGGAAGTTTCTGGCAATGAATCTGGAGTGGCTTATGACTTGCAGAGCAGGTTTCTGGCTTTGGTACAGTTGAGGTGCAGCAGGTTCATGCAGTAAAGATCTGGGTTGCTTCTTCAAATCGGTAGGTAAAAGATAAGTTTCACCTCTCTGCCTGTTAGTGAATTCTAAGCAATGTCCTTCCTTTTGCTGGGTGGGATCTTCTCCCTCTGAGTTCCTTTGTCTCCCAGACAGACTGACATGAGGCTACTCTCAAAAACATGTGTTCACAAGTGTTCCTTATCACAAACTGGTTTCTGACAGGCAACCATAGTATCTGTTTTTCCATTGTCCATAGAAATAATCCCTGGCAACTTGAGCATTGACACACAAAGGGGTTTTGTGTTTTGGCCGTTTGTATCTCCTTGTGTTAGAATGGGTTCCCCTCATAACCATTCGACAGAATTCCATTCTTCAGCCAATAAGTCTCTGAGGCCATTGTGCAGTCATTTCTGTATGCATTTGGACAATAGCAGCCATTAAAATTCACAAGAATTATATGTTGCATTTGAATGCTTTTCTCAGTGAAATGTCCCAAATTTACATTTTAATGTCCTGATCAGACAACCAAGCAAACTTCCAACCTTTAGCAGTTTTATGTAAATGGACAGACAAGAAAGGAGGTCACCTGACCTTTTGACTCCATCTTGTTTCAACGCAGATTATCCATTCTCCATGTTACTCTAACAGGTAAAGTGTACATTTTCCATAAATTTGCCTGGGTGTGATATAACCTTAGTCATCCCACAGTGGGTTGTTGAGAGCAAGTGTAATCTTCAGGTGATAGGTTAGAGAATGGATCATTTTCACTTTAGGGTTGGCAGGTATAATTCAGTCCCCATTTTAATATTGCACCAATTCTGTCCTTATTCCTATATAAATTGCTCTGCGCACATTTGTAATGCTTCCTGCCTCTGAAACCTTGTCATGCTGCATTTCCTGCCTTGTGACAAGTGTGCCATAGTGTCTCCACTGGCAGGAGGGTGTAATTACAGCCATGGCACTTTCTATAGAACATGAACATTGTCATAAATGAAATGCAAAGCTGCCAGGAACTATATGCATTTGTCAAGTTATTGACATATTAAAAAATAAAATTTCTTCCAATGGAATGTCTTGTGTGTGCAGTTCCTGTCTGTCACATCTTAGGCATCACACTGATAGCATATTCCTGCAACGACATGGTCCAAAGGTGCACCCCAGGTAACTTGGTGCAAGTTGGGGTGGAGTCAGTAGAGCTTTAGCTGCTATCTTGCTAAACCTTCAGGGGGCTGAGGGAAGAAAGAGATAATTTAAAAAAAAAAAACAATCATCAGTACATGTCCCTGTGACCTTTTAGCGCCATAATCCCAATAGAATTTCAAATCCATTGCTGGTGAGGAGGGTTGCCAAAGATGATCCAGGATTTCCAGGAGCTGGAGGTGAGTTTCCTGGACACTGCAGCGAGCAGCCCAGGGAGGTTGTTAACAACGCTGTTTTGGAGCTTCATCTTCAATTCTGAAAAAATGTGGGGTAACCCTCGAGAGTTGGCTACCCGACTGATGTCTCTGCCAACCTTTCCCCATTAACATTCAGTTTGTTCTCTCTGCTTTGTAGCTGAGATCATCCGGTGCCTGAACAACGCACTCCACGTGGGCTGTGGGGCATTTGCCTGTCTGGAAAATTCAACCTGTGACACCAATGGGATGTACGGTATCTGCAGGTCCTTCCTGTATAACGCTGCAAAGTTTGACACTCAGGTATGGGGTTCTTGTATGAGACACGAGGCTGGCCCTATGGGGTACGAGTGTCTGCTGTAGCTGAGTGGGTATCACTCTCTCCTCAAGTCAGATGTTTGTGGGTCCAGAGACATGCACACACACACACACACACAAAAAAAAAAATTAAGTGCAGTACTGGGGGAATGCTGCACTGTTGGAGGCACTGATTTTCAGATGAAATTTTAAACCAAGACCCTGTCTGCCCTCTCAGGTGGACACGGCGTTATTTTGAAGAAGAGCAGGGCACTTTGGTGTCCTGGCCAATATTTATTACTCAATCAATATCACTGAACCAGATTATTTTGTCATTATCACATTGTGGTCTGTGGGAGCTTGCTTGTGAAAATTGTTTATCTTATCGCCTACCTTACAGCAGTGACTACACTTCAAAAGGACTTCATTGGCTACTAAGTGCTTTGAGACAAAGGCACTGTGTGCTTAGGAGGGAGACAGTGGTGTATTGGTATGACATTGGGCTAGTAATCCAGCAGTCCAGACTAATGCCCTGGGGTGCGTGGGTTCAAATCCCACCAGGCAGCTGGTGGAATTTAAATCCAATTAATAATCTGGAATTGAACCCATCTGGTTCAATGCCCTTAGGGAAGGAGGAAAGCCTTAAATCACAGGATGATATAGATGAGCTGGTAAGATGGGCAGAGCAGTGGCAAATGGAATTTAATCCTGAGAAATGTAAAGTGATGAATTTCAGGAAGACTAACATGGCAAGGGAATACACAATGAATGGTAGGACCCTAGAATGTACAGAGGATCAGAGAGACCTTGAAGTACATGTCCATGGACCCCCAAAGGCAACAGCATAGGTAGATAAGGTGGTTAAGAAGGCATACTTGCCTTTATTAGCCAAATTATAGAATATAAGAGCATAGAAGTTATTGCTGGAGTTGTATAAAACACAGGTTAGACTACAACTGGAGTATTGTGTGCTGTTCTGGAATCTGCATTATAGGAAGGATATGATTGCACTGGAGAGGGTGCACAGTAGATTCCCCACAATGTTGCCTGGGCTGGAGCATTTCAGCTATGAGGAGAGACTGGATAGGCTAGGGTTGTTTTCCTTAGAGCAGAGAAGGCTGAGGGAGGACCTGGTAGAGGTATACAAAATTATGAGGGGCACAGATAGGGTTGATAGGAAGAAACTTTTCCCCTTACCGGAGGTGTCAATAACCAGGGGGCATAGACTTAAGATAAGGGGCAGGAAGTTTAGAGGGAATTTGAGGAAATATTTTTTCACCCGGAAGGTGGTTGGAATCTAGAACACACTGCCGGAGGAGGTGGTAGAGGCAGGAATCCTCACAACATTTAAGAAGTATTTAGATAAACACTTGAAACGGTATAGCATACAGGGTTACGGGCCAAGTTATGGAAAATAGGATGAGGATAGATAGGTTCTTGATGGTTGGCATGGACTCGATGGGCCAAAGGGCTGTTTCTGTGCTGTATAACTCTATATGACGCTACCTTGTATTGATAACCCCTAATTTTGGACTCCTACAATTGGAAACATTTTGTCGACACCTCGCCTATTGTAATTTTAAAGACAGTTACTTCTCAGCGGTTTCCTTTGCAGAGAGAAAAGCCTCAGCCTATCATTGTGTCTTTCCCGATAGTTCTAATTTGATGGGTAGATGGTATGGAGCTCCCCAGCTGTATCATTCTTTGTGAAATCACTTTCAATCTTGCCAAGTCAAGTCACTCATACAAAGGGGCACAGTATCAGGATAACAGGTTGATCATTTCAGCAGATGGAGAGATCTGAGATGAGGAGAAATTTCTTCACTCAAAGGGTTGTGAATCCTTGGAATTCTCCAGCCCAGGGGGTAGTGAATGCTCCATCATTGAATATCTTTATCGCTGAGATAGACAAACTTTTAGGCTCTCATAGGATGCAGGGAAAATCAAACTGAAGTTGAAGATCAGACACAATCATATTGAATGGCAGATCAGGCTTGATGAGCCATATAGTCTATTCTTGCTCCTATTCCTTATGTTCTTAGATTTTTAGTAAACTTTTCAAAATTCAACCTGCAAACTAAATAGAACAGAAACATGCAACACAAAAAAGGAGGCCATTCAGCCCATTGTGCCTCTGCTGGCTCTTTTATTCAGCTGGTGGCACTTGCTTGCTCTTGCTCCATCGCCCTGAAAATGTTTCCTCCTTCCAGCATTTGTCCAGTTCCCTTTAGAAAGTTCACGTTGAATCTGCTTCCACCACATTTAAACATTCATTTCCAGATCGAAACAACCTCACTGTGTGGGAAAAAAAAAATCTCCCTGATCAAACCCTGGTACTTTTGCCAACAATCTTAAACCTCAAAGTGGATGGAAGAAACAAATATCATCTTCACCATGGCATGGTAGCCAAGCGTTTGACAATTGAGCTGGGGGGGGGTGGTGGCAGGATTTCATTTGGGCCTCGCATTGGATGATGAGTCACAGTGACCTGCAGTATCTCCCAACTCAAGCAGGTTGTATTTGGCAAGTCCTTTGAGCTACCTTGAGGTACACTGTAAGTTGTACAGGTACAAGTACAATCTCACCTTGTCAGAACACTCTAGCTCCAAGGCGACACTGCTTTCATTTATCAGTAACATAGCAGCAACATCAAGGGAGCTGAAGATCAAGGTTCTGAAGCAAATTTTGGGTGAAAGTTAGTCAACTTAGAATGGGAGCAATTATAGGAAGAAGAAATCAGTTGAGCAACTTGCAAGCCATTCTGAAGTAGTCACAAGGCAGGTAGTCAGTATAATCCAGAAATCTTATGTACCCACTTTTAAGAACGAGCCAGAAAGAGAATCTGGAGGAGACTGGGGGAACACATCCCATGCATTCTTGAAACTTGGGAGTCACAAAAAGGCCAGACCTTTCCTTCGCGAAAGGACATTTGTGAACCAGGTGGGTTTTTACGACAATCTGGTGATTTCGTGATTACCAGTACTGGGATTGGCTTTTTGTTCCTGATTTATTCATTGAATTTAAGTTCCACCATCTGCTGTGGTGGGATTTGAGCTCACTTCTCCAGATTATTAGTCCAGGCCCCTGGATTACGAGTTCATTAAAGTAACCACTCAGCTGCTGTACTTGTGAAGCTTCAGCCAATGATAAACGATGGAATCAACTGCATGCAAGGCAACTGTCAGTGCATCCGCAAAGCTCCAATTAAAGGTGGGATCAAGCGGCAGGGTCATCTACAGTTGGAGAGAATAGACTTGCTTCTGCTCTTTCCTGCAGTTAGATGTCTCATTATGTCTACTTTGCTCGGGTTAGCACTAATGATTGGCAGAACAAGCAGAGAGAAGATGTTAAAAATGTAGAGTAATGGGTTGATGGTTATTTTATGACCATGATGAAATTAATGATGTAAGAGTGACATCAGTAGTCAAATGACCGAGAGGCTACAAGAGAGCTAAGCACAGAACAGGGGCCTGTGTCCTGGAAACCATGTGCTTACCTGGAGGTCTTTGTAAATAAATAATAAATTGTTTGAAGTTAAACTATACCGACTATCTCTTGGTCTGAAAAGGGGGCGGCAAAGCTTTATCAAGGTATGGTAAGACGAGAAAGCATGGTGTTCGTGAATCATCATTAATGCTGGGCCACAACTGCCCAGGTAAAACATAAAAGGTAGAGAAGGAAAGGTTTTACTGTGGTCCAGGTAGTCTGAAGCTAAAGTCAGATCCAAGATCATAGAACTCTACATCTCCAGGAACAGCAAGCATGGACCCTTACATCTGAGTAAAATGCTGACGTTAGCGAACAGAGCTTGGACCATTAGACTGGGTGAAGTAAAGGGAGAGAGGCACTTGGGACAAAAAAATACACTGCTGTTGCTGAAGCTTTTGATTTGAATGTTCCAAGAAAAGATACTTTTGCAGTTATTTCCGATATATACAGTTCAGCCTTTAGACTACGTTTCGGGACTGACGAGTATTTTTATACCATAGGGAAAAGCATTCGTCAAGGACAGTTTGAAGTGCATCGTTAACGGAATCACTTCCAAAGCCTTCTTCACCATTCGTAGATGCTCGGCTTTTCAAAAAATGATAGCGGACATTCAGGAGGAGTGTTACAGGAAACTGGACATCTGTACAATGGCAAAGCATAACACTGTGGCAATAACAGAAGTCATTCAGCTCCCTGCGTATTTCAAAAACAGGTATAGTACTGGAAATGTTTAAGTATCAGAATTCCATCTATGGAATAGGTTTCCCTAGGGATTGATTGATTCCCAAGCAAACTTGATAAATTCCTTTGAACATTTGGGATCCAGTTTATGAGTGATTTAAGAGATGAAGTGTCATAACTGTACTGAGCTTGGGAGGAACAAGTGATTTTGGACCTATGGTTCCCAAAGCTCTCCACCAGTGGGGTTTCCTCACCTCATGTCTTGCTCTGTTGTAGATTAATCAGCAGAGATTGATAGCTATGATTAGTCAATAACGTCATTATCAATGTATGATATAATTGCCAGGATGGTAAAGATGAACAAGATGGACCCAGGTCCTTTTTTTATCCAACGCTCCCAATGATCCTATGAATCAAAGTAAAATGTAGTTTGACTCCTTTACTTATTCAGAAAGTGACCTGAATATTTTCTGTGCCAGTTTCTAGCTGAGGCATTGTATCTCGAAGAATCTGTCCCACTTTTATTAAAATGGCCCTGCAAGTCAGCCATACATTTGCAAGATCAAATGAAGTGCCAGTTCCTCTGATTTTTATTTAACTAATCATCATGGCCATTGGTTGACTATTGTCAGGTCTCCACTGATTAACCTCCAGACCTGAGGGCTTGACCCTGGTACAGTGGTTAAGGATTGGCAATGGCCACCCTTGCACTGACATCATAAAACTTTAGGCTGACACTCCAGTGCAGGGTTGAGGGAGTGCTGCAAGGTCAGGAGTGCCATCATTCAGGTGAGATAATCTGAGATGGATGGAAGTAACAGACCCCAGGGCATGATCCGAAAAAGAGTAGGGCAGTTCTCCCTGTTGTCATGGTTAATGTTTATCCCTCAACCAACATCACTGAAGCAGATTATCTGGCCGTTCTTACATTGCCCTTTGTGGGAGCTTGCTGTGCACAAATTAACTGCCTCATTTCCTACCTGACAACAGTAACTACACTTCAAAATGTACTTCATTGGCTGTAAAGCACTTGGGAACATTTCTGAGATTGTGAAAAGGTGCTACATTTGGTTCTGAACTGCAGCTAGGTGGTGGTTTCCTGGTCGCAAGCACCTTTGCTAAGTGCAAGGTGATGTGAATCTTGATGGCATTTCCACCATGAAGGGTTCTGCCTCCTGCAGAGCAATGGGTCAATAAATAAGTTCAAGAGACCATTATGATATTAGTGATGTAACTCCAACATCAGTATGCAGATGACTGAGAAGCTCCAAGAGAGCTGGATGCAGCACTGGCTGTGTCCTGATTGCCACGTGCTTACTATGAGGTCTTTGTAACTGGTTTGTAACAAAAGGTTTGAATTTAAACTATACTATCTCAAGTCTATCCAAAGGGAGCAAAGCCTCACGAAGGTTAGGGAAGCCAAGACAACATGGTATTAGTGAAACCACACTGAAGCTCAGCAACAACATGAAAAGCCGTCAAAGTGTGGAGGCAGAAGCTTCGGTAAATCCATATCAAATCCATCCATCCCGAAAACCAGTGGCAAATGTTGGTGGTGATTAGGTTACTGAACTGGTGTCCGGCATTGACCAATCACTAGTAGCACTGCCCATGCTGATTGTGGTAGGGATAGTACCTGAAATGACTCCAGTAAGAGTGATGTAATCATTTTCTGGGAAATATAGGCTGTTCTAAAATGCACACAAACTGTCACAGCTCTAGCTTGCTGTATCTATCTCTAAAATTCCCCATACAAAACTTGGGTTGCAGTCCTGTTGGGTTGGCCTCAAGCAAAGATTTTCTTTCCTAAAAATATACTTCAGTCACAAAATTTGTAAATGTACACAAAGTAACAATTATGAGCTGATGATATTTTACCAAGCGTAACACAGATCCATTTTTTTTCAATGCAGTATGTGGCATTCTGAGGTACTTCACTACAATTACAGGTTATCATTACAACATCTATTTCATGTCAAACATACCCATTTTCCAGTCTCTCGGTGGTCTACAGTGGGAAGGCCTTTGACAGTGGCCTGCCCCCATTGAGCCTTTGCAGCAGTTGCTCCAGTGCATCCCTCAGCACGTAGCCTTGGACCTCAGAATGTGCTAGCAGTTATACACAGCACTTTGCAATGCAAGGTCAGCAAACTAAACAGTGTGTGTCCCTGGGAACATCCCATTGAGCACAGAGCTGCTTGGGATGGACCTCGGTAAAAACCACTGCATCTCTCTCCAGAGCTGCTTTGCAAAGGCACATTCAGAAGGAGGTAGTTGACGGTCTCTTCCCCACCACACTCCCCCCCAGGGCCTCAAGCTAAAATGATTGAAGCACTGACAGTAATGTTTTCCTATGAGCACAGGTAGTCACTTATAGCTGCAGTGAGGGATTTGCAATGCAGCCCATTGGAGTCAGGTTATCACAATGGGAATTCTTACTGAATACTGCCTTTGAGTTTTGGCAAAGCAAGTCACTTCCTAATATAGTTTGGTTCAGTGATCGCACTGTTGCCTCTACAGTCAGGCTATCATGGATTCAAGTCCCGCTCCAGGGCTTGAGCAGGCCATCCAGGTGACACTTCAGTGCAGTACTGAGGGAGTGCTGCACTGTTGGTGACACCAACTTTTGAGTGAAACATGAAACTGAGCTCCTGTCTCCCTGTTCAGATGGACATAAATGTCCCACCACATTAACTGAACAAGAACGCAGAGTTCCATCTAGTGTCCTGGCCAACACTCACTTGTCAGCCAACAGCACCAAAACAGATCTAATGCTCGCTTATCTCACGGCTGTTTGGGAGAGTTTACTGGGAGCAACTCAGCTTATGTGTTTGCTGGTGACTACGCTCAGAAAGTCATTCATTGTCTCTTTGGGGCATTCCAAGGACGTGCAGATCGTCAGAGGTTTTTATCCCCCCTATAAACATTGAAAGACTTCTGATTGACTTTAACTGTGATTGAAAAGTAAAACGCCTTGAGAAAAGATCAATAGTTGTGGAAGTACAGTTGAAAGGTATGCTTTCATTGAGGGTTCATAATTATTGATTTTGAATTCCCCTTTTGAAATGTCAAGGTGAGCTCTCATTTCATTTCTCTCTCCATTTGTGTTGTTACCTCAAGATATTACAACAAGCTGCTGAGGAGTCTTCTGGAATGCGATGATGAGACAGTGAACGGCATAAGAGAGAACATGATGGTGGGCTTGGGGACGCATTTTTCTGGCTTCGTTCACCTGCTGCAAAGTGACCACTGCTTGTCATCACCACAGAGGACCAGCTTCAACAGCCGGTCATCCAGCGAACACCAAAAACTGCGCGTCTTCCTCCGGAATCTCAATGGCCAACAGGCAGCCGCCCGTCTGGGCACAAAGCTGACATCGGCTGAGAATGAGTGATAATGGAGGAGGGTAAGGAAAGGATGCCTGGACCTGTCTGCAGAACCAAGGTGTTCCCAGTGTAATCCTTCCAATTGGTACTGTTCATATCATGGCAGCTAACAGGGAGCAAGTGCCCAAATCCAACTTGAGCAGGAGACTAACTAGTGAGCAGTAAGCATCAAAGTGCAAGCTCTTTAAACTGGCAGAGAGTAACCGAGAGTCAGAGCATCTTTTTTCCTTAGAGAACACAAGCCAAATACATGTTGGTTTGAATCCAGTCCAGGTCAATTATCAGCATTAATATTTCCAAATGCCACTCACTCCCTTTATCTTTTCCCCCAGCAATGTTAACCTTCCATCTGGAGCAGATGATGTGAGATGTTAGACAACTCCGAGTAGCCACTGAAGCTGGCTGTGGGCAGATATATTCGGAATAAATGAATATCTCTGCTTGAACAGTAGGTACAGGAATATTACATATAGAGTAACTCTTTCGAGTACAAACCCGTTTCCATCTGTTTCAGATGAAGTTAATTGTTTCATAGTTTGCCATTGTGAGATTTGAACTCTTGATCCAGCTCAGCTATCGCCGGCTTTCAGCCTTATGCTGGACCTGGCAGGTAGTTGAGGTCCGTACTATTTGGGAAAATCTCTCCGAGAGCTTGTCTCACCAAGTGGACGGGTGATTTAATTCCACAATCCAAGTAGAGACAGTCACATACATTCGTGTTCACGATCCAATACCTCCAGGAAGTCAAGCTTTCATCAGAGATTGGGTAGCACAAACTAGCAGAACCTTGTCTTATTCTCTCTGGGGGTTTTTGTTCATGCTAGCAGATATAAACATCTCCCTTCTCTGCCCACTATCTTGATCCAATTCTTAGAATCAAGCACAGAAGACAACCATGAGGCACATCCTGGCTGTATTGGCTCTTTGGAAAAGCTATTCAGTGAGCCTAAATCACCCACTTTTTCATTTTCAGGCACGTGACAATATATCCAGTTCCCTTTTTAAAATTACTGTTGAATCTGCTTTCAACACCCTGTCAGACAATGGATTCCAGATTATAGGAACTCACTGCCTGAAAAAGTGTTCATTCTCACTCGGCATTCGTCCGAACTCTTAATTATCCCCGAATGTGCGAGAAGGCTGGTGTGGCTCGTGGAAGCATCATACTGTAGGATGTCCTCTGTTCCACAGTGAAGGCGCATTATAAGCCATGTATAAAAGGGGATTTCTTTAACATCTCATACTCAATGCTGCATCAAACCCAGTGAAATTCTACACCTTAGCATGTAGCACTCTTAACTGACTTGGCAAAAAGGAGCCAGGAACAATCAAACATTGTTTTTGGAATAGATTTAGAATGCTAAGGAATCCCTTGCCCCAGTTATATTGCTTTGCAGTTGAAGGTTCTGGAACATGTCCAGTCCCATTCCGAACACCTTGATGTTAAGAATCAGCAAAGATCACCCTTCAAAACACAACAATTCTTTGTTTGAAATTACACACCCAACAGTTTAAATGTAATTTCTTTCCTCCAAATGGTTAAGGGGGTGATCTAATCTTGGTGTTTAAGATGGTAGAGGAATTTGACAGGGGAGACAAAGAAACATTGGTGGATGGCATTCCGAATAAGAGGGCATAATCTTAATATGAATATGGACAGGCCCATATCTTAGTAACTAATCCCACAGAGATAATCACGGACACATCGCAATACTCCAGTAGGAGTAGTAATCACAAAACACATCGCACGCAGGGAGAATCACAGAATAGGATAGGTGGTGCTTACAACCATCTCGACAGCCAAGATTTCATAGACATGGGGAGCAAGTTACTTACAGGAAGAAAAGAAAAGTTGTGTTCGTTGAACTCATTACAGCCCGAGCAAGAATAAAAATGTCCTTTCAACTCAACAGCAAAGACATTACACCAACATTTTGCATGCATCCTCCTTCAGATTTTCCTGATCTGATTGCAGGCTAGGCCAGGCCAGGAGATGGATGCAGAGATGGATGAGATGTGAAGGTTTGGCTGAGCGATGCTAATGTTGTTCATTAACCAAATCCTTAGGACACTTGGAAGAGCAATTGTACAATACCTTGGCAGAGACTGGGCACTTAGAGACCCTGCCATAGTAGCTTCTCAGAATCTGGGAATTCATGGAATGTTGAGGATATCCATGTTTAATCCTGCTTGCCCTACCCTGCCACTATGTAGAGTAATTGCCCCTGTCACAATACCGTTGGCCACCAAAGGGTTGGATGGGGCAAGATAGAGAGAAAAGTAATGGTTAACCAGAGAATATAAATGGTAAAATATAAGAACAAGAGCAAGCAATTTAACCCTTTGAGTCCATTGCACCATTCAGTGAGATGATAGTTGATCTGTGACTGAACTCCATACATCTGCCTTTACCCAAAATCCCTTTATTCCTTTGGTTGACAAAAAATTGTTAATCTTAGATTTATAATTAGCCATTGATCTAGCATCAACTGCCATTTGGGTGACAAGAGTTCCAAATGTCTACCACTCCTAAGAAGTCTGCTGATTTCACTCCTGAAAGTCAAATTTTTTGACTACAGCCCCAAACCCTGGACTCCCCAGCCAGCAGAAATAGTTTCTCTCTCTCTATCCGATCAGTTCCCCTACTTTGATCAACTCACCCTTTGACCTCTCAAATTACAGGAAATAAAACATTAGTTTGTGTAATCTCTCCCTAAACTTTGACCCTTGGAGTCCAGGTATCATTTATGAAATACAGGCTGCACTCCCTCCAAAGTCTCTATATCCTCCTTCAGGCATGGTGCTCTGAACTTCACCATAATCCAGCAAAATTTCCTGAGTGCTTCAAATGTCTGTACTGTGGGAGGGGTGAAGCTTCAACAAAATATTTCAACAATTCTTTTCTATCAAGCTGATGCAAGCTAAGTAACAAATACATGAGGGACCGATGGTAATGAGGTGGTCACTGTCAGTCTTGATCGCGTACCAGTTTCTTTAAGAAAAGGTTAATGCAAAACAGTCACTCATGCTAATGTTTTGCTGAGAGGGTGGCTTCCCTGTTCACAGTACAGACTAGGGTCATCCTTAACCAAAAAAAAAACAATTGTTGCTTTAAGGTTTGCAGCAGTTGCTCCTGTAAGCTAGCCAATAATATGACAAATGCCATGGACAGGTGAGGAGCCATCCATAGTTATCCTCTTGTTCCAGAAATGCTCAGAAAGCTGTCTGTCCACTGACACCACCCCACCAGAGCCCTGCCAGAAAAAACTGCTTGTGGCGGTTGACCAGGGTGTGAACCAACCCCCCAAAAACCTCCTCCAGGGTCCATTCAGCTTGTTACTCTTTGTGGATCTTGCTGTGCAAAAGAGTGACCAACCCTACAACAGCCGCTGTGCTTCAAAGCAACTAATCATGCACAAAGCATCTTGAGCTTTTGAACAGGACACAGTAAGCTGCTTGATTCATGCCAGCATCTGCTTTCTGATAACAGACTCACATTTCCATGGGGTGGAACCACAAATTAATTCCCCCGCAACCCCCACCAAGTACCAAGGTGAAAATTATGGATGGCCCCAAACTCACTGAGACACCAAATTGTCAGGTGGAGTCCAAACATATTTCTAGGATATTCTATGTTATTTATTTTTATTTCCTAACATTGTCATTTAAGTGGTCTGTATTTTACCTTGTGCCTTGATTCTCGATGCATCAGCTGCACGATTTCTTACTGTGGGTTAGTGTTTGCACTCAAGGCTTCCTGAATGTTGTCCGTTTTGTAACTATATGTTTGTAACTTAAGCATTGAAGTTATAATTACATTCATTAATATGGCAAACAAATTTTTGATGGCTCATCATGTTATTTCATGTCATTTCAATGCCTTCCTCACTCAGATTATATGCATTTAACAATTCCACAATTAAAATATACATTCATCAAGACTACAGTTTCCTGAACTCTTTCCCTCTTCCCTTTTCTCCAGTTCACATCATTAGAGAAACCAAGGGATTGCTGGACAGCTAAGAAATTGATGGAAAAACTCAGCAGGTCTGGCAGCATCTGCACAGAAAGAATCAGAGTTAATGTTTTGAGTCCAATATGACTTCTTCAGAGCAGAAATGTGATGGCTTTTATGCTGTTGAGAAAGGGTATTTTGATTTCAGACTGCGCTTGACCTTTATTCTGCTATTCACACCCACTCTGGAGCCATGCTTTGTTCCTTTACTACCATTCTCACTCTCTTTGCCTTTAGTTACATGACACCTTTGTAATTTAATCTCTGCCACCCTCTACACAATCCCTGACCTGCCCTGTTTGCTCCACCTGACCAACTCCCCTTTTTCAACAGCATAAAACCCTTCACATTCCTGCCACTCTTAAGTTCCGAAGAAGAGTCATATTGGATTTGAAATGTTAACTCTGTTTCTCTCTCCACGGATGCAGCCAGACCTGCTGAGTATTTTGCATCACTTACTATTTTTCTTTAAGATCTCCAGCATCGGCAGTACTTTGTGTTTATTTTAGAAGGTCAGGGTTTGTCTAGTCCACTGACGATCATCCTGGGAGTGATGTGATAGAATGATAATGCAACTATCAAATGATAGCAATCAGTCTCTATCCATGAGTGTACAGCAGATGCATAGTGTGAACAATTTTGGTCCCCTTATCTAAGGAAAGATATACTGGCATTGGAGGCAGTCAAGAGAAGGTTCACTAGGTTGCTCCTGGGGATGGAGGGGTTTTCTTATGAGGAGAGGTTGAGTAGGTTGGGCCTGTACACATTGGAATTTAGAAGAAAAAGAGGTGACCTTATGGAAACATATAAGATTCTTAGGGGGCTGGACAGGGTGGATGCTGAGAGGTTGTTTCCCCTTGTGGGAGAGTCTAGGACCAGAGGGTATAATCTCAGACTAAGGGTTTGTCCATTTAAAACAGGGATGAGGAGGAATTTCTTCTCTCAGAGGGTAGTGACTCTGTTGAATTCTTTACTGCAGAGGGCTGCAGAGGCTGGGTTGTTAATTATATTCAAGGCTGAGTTAGACAGATATTTACTCAGTAAGGGAATCAAGGGTTATGAAGAAAAGGCAGGAAAGTGGAGTTGAGGATTATCAGATCAGCCATGATCTCATTGAATGGCAGAGCAGACTCAATGGGCCGAATGGCCTACTTCTGCTCCTACAGCTTATGGTTTTCTGAGGAAAACTGACCCCCCCCTCCCCCCACCTCCCCCGCGTGGTGGACAGCTTTGGATGTTGTAGATCTAACGTCACCTGTTTCTCCCACACATGACACCCTTGGCTATTTGTCAAGTTTCAAAAGACCAACCCAGTTATTTCCCAACAGATTCCTGGTTTTCACTTTCCCTCACCTCCGCTGGGAAAACTCTTCCCAGAGAGTGGGGAAGATGCAGAAAGCAGAGTGGGGGGAGACAGGGTGGGTGGGTGGGGGGTGGGATGGTGGGGGTGTTGTGGCGAAAGAGTGCAAAGGCAGGCCAAGATCGAGGGAGGGAGAAGGAAGCTGAATTCACCTCCCTTGTGGACTTGCGAACCAACGACTAACAAGTAGCAGCAGCCAAGGGCTCAGGAACATGGTTCACCCGCTGAACATCAATTGATATGAGCTGAGAAAGAGAGAGAGGGAAAGAAAAACTAGCTGCAGACTTGAAAATGGCTCTTTTTGATTTTCAGTTTCGAAACGGTTACTGACTAACCCTCCCACCCAGCCCTCAAGGGTGCATGCAAACCTCCAAAAATGTATGCCGTCCAAGCTTGCCTGTGGGTGACAGTAGCTGTGATCATGGGTGTAATAGATGTACAGAGACATGTGATTACACTCATACTCAGTGACTGGAGCCAGGCCAGATTTGGCCAGAAGCCAAGGCAAATAGTGATTGATGTCTTTGGTAGGCTTGCAGAAGCTTGCAATGTGTTGTGACACTGGAACCCAGGGCAAAGAGAGAACAAAAAAAGGCACGTTCTTGCAGCGGTATGCACACTTCCTGCTTGGATTACCACCTCAGCAAGGGATCTGCATAGTCCTTTTTCTCTCTGGGTAGTCTACGTGTGCAGTGGGGGCGGGGGGGGGGCAGGGAGTGGTTCAGAGCGCTGCGAGGAGGATGACTGCATTCTCATGGCGGATGCTCCCGCTCAGCCAGATCGATCCGTCAGGAATGTGCCATCAGTTGTTGCATGGCTGGCGGCCAAGCTCGGAAAGCCTGAGTTTGTTGTCTTTTGCTTTTTGTGCTCAGTGTCACTCGCCAGTGACACAAGGGCAGATATTTCCGGCCAGCCTTAGTGGGACAATTGTTCGTGGAAATCCAAACTCTGTCTTCTCCGGTGGGTCAGGAAGTTGCTGAACATAATACAGGTCAAGAGAGTTCAGGCCTCATTCACTGGTCTGTGCTGATTTAACTCACCTCAGTCAGGAGGGAGACGGGGAAATCAGCTGGACCAACATTACAGTGGCACAGGGAGACTCATTCAAAACATTAGGGCCTATAGTGGCATTTATTGGCAAACTCTTTTCTTCCAATACCTGGATAAGATAGCAAACCAAGTGGAGGGTGTTAAACTTCCCAATTTTCCAGTTGATGGTTGGGAGAGCAGAGTGCCCAAAGGATGGGCCAATGGTGGGGGTGCAATGTGCAGCAGGCACTCATAGCATGAACACACTGAGCCACAGCTGGCAACCCTGCTTTGAAGGGGGTGACACACTGAAATCCCACTCCAGTTTCCTCTCCGAATCAACATCTTCATGTGTGATGGAAAAGATGTCAGATTATTGACAGCAAAACTCAATGAAACACAACAGAACTTGCCTTTGTCCTGTCTTGGAAGTCGTAGAATGTCCCAGAGCGATTCACCGAGTTACCACAGAAACATAAGGAGATATTCGGCCAGGTGACCAAAAGCTTGGTCAAAGAGGGAGGCTTTAAGGAGAGTTTTAAAGGAGTAAAGGGAGGTGGAGAGGTGCTGGGAGGGGACTCCAGAGCTAAGAGCCTAGGCAGCTGAAGGCTTGGCCGCTCATGGCGAAATGATGGAAATGGGGGATTTATAAGGCCATGTTTATATCAAGTTTGAGCAGAATGGCAATCCAACCATGACTGCCACTCCCCGGGAGACCTGGGCCATTGTTCCAGCAAGCCAATGATCTGGTCGATCACATTTTTTACTTGGAGGAGTGCAGAGGTCCTCAGAGAGCTGTAGGGCCGGGGGAGATTAAGAGAGAGATATGGAGGGGCAAAGGCCAAGGAAGGATGTGAGAACAAACATAAAAACATTTAAACTGAGACATGATTGGAGTAGGAACCAAAGGGAGGTCAGAAATAGAGAGGCAGAGAGGTTTCGGGAGAGAATTCAGGAGCTCAGAGCTCAAGCAGCTGTCACCAATGGTGGAGCAATTAAAATTGGCAAGAGGCCAACTCAGAGGAAGACATATGGTGTCTTGAAGGGTCATTGGGTGAGAGGAGGTCACTGAGATCAGGAGGGACAAAGCCATGGAGGAATTTGGAAACAAGGATGAGAATCTTAAAAAGACCAATACAACAGTTTGACTTGATGATAGAATGTTTAAATTACGCGTCTCGATGCTCTTAAAAAAAAACCCACAGCATTTCACAACATCACTAAAGATTTTTTAATGACACTAAATGCTGCAAGAGTATGTAAAACACAAAAACTCCTATGTCTGGTCCACCGCCGAACCTCCCTTTAGTCTTTGCCTGTTAACCACAATCAGACATGTACAGGAGTACAAAAGGACTTAAGTTTTACCATTAACTCATTTCCTTTGAAGTTCACACAGGGAATAAAGACATCAAAAAGGGTTGCTTTTGCAATTAGGGTTTCAACCATGGAGAGTGTCTTCTGCTGTGGATTTAGACCCCCTAGTTAGTCAGCAGCAGCCGTCTCCTTCCTGCAATCAGATTTAACTGTTTCACACTGAAACTGACTGAGGAACTTGCCCTCCGTACAGAACAACACCAACCTGCACTCAGACAGCACCTTTAACGTGCTAAAACACCCGGGGCCCTTCACAGGAGCGATTATCAAACAGAATTTGTCACTGAGCCACATAAGGAGTTAAGACGACAGATGACCTAAAGCTTGGCTTAAGATGTAGGCCGGGATTCTCCGGCCCTGTCACGGTGAGACTGGCTGCGGGAGATTCGGCGGCCCAGCCCATAAATGACTTTCAACAGGACCGGGCGATCTCAGTGGCGGGCAGGGCCAGAAAGACTCAGATTTTTAAGAAGCTTCTTCAAGGAGGAGATAGAGGCAGAGAGGTTTAGGGAGGGAGTTCCAGAGCTTCCTGAAGGCACGGCCCCTCCATGGTGGAGCGATTGAAATCAGGGATGTGCAAAAGAGCAGAATTGGAGGAGTGCAGAGATCTCAGAGGGGCTGGAGGAGGCTACAGAAATAGGAAGGGGAGAGGCCATGGAAGAACCTGAAGGACACGAGACCTGACTCCACAGAATATAGGTGTCCGACAAGGCTACAATTTTACTGACACCAATTAAATTTAGATTGACTGCAAATCACCTGCAAATGGATTGAAAGGAAAACATGAATTTTCTCAGTCTTTCTTGACAGAAGTGATGGGACTTCTTTAATCTTTCAGGGGATGTGGGTGTCATTGGCAAGGCCAGCATTTGTTGCCCATCCCTAATTGCCCTTGAGCTTGCAAGGCCACTGCAGAGGGCAGTTGTGGATCTGGAGTCACACATAGGCCAGGCAAGGTGAGGATGGCAGATGGGTTTTAAGTTGTCATGATCAGCAGTTTTACATTCCAGATTTATTAACCAAATTTAAATTCCAGCAGCTACCACAGTGGGATTTGAGCCCATGTCCCCAGAGGATGAGCTGGGCCCTCTGGATTACAAGTACCACTGATATTACCACTACACCACTGTCTCTGCCTCAAGTTGGTGGGTTTAGGGGAGGCATCCTGTATTGTCAAGCGTGACTCTTCACTTTCACCTCTAAATACAAAGCAGAATAATGGCTGTATCCAATGTTGAACACAAACCATGCTGTCAGATTACACACGGACACAAACTCCACACTGTATTTACCCGACCATCATTTAAGGAAACTAAGCACTTCAGTCATTCAAATAAGATTTCAGTGTGGTGTAACTGATGGTAAAGTGTTCTAGGACATACAATCTATGCTGGTCCCCATTCTCCCTCCATTGTTTCATCTGAAGCAATACTATGGAATTCCTGTGTTCCTAACAGGGGAGGCCCACATCACTACACTGCTGCCTCAGATGTCACATGTGGAGCTGACTATCTCACTGTGCACTCACAGGCACTGTGGTCTGATGTCTCAGTCACAAATAACCCAAATTTTCCTGGCTTTTCAGAAGGTGAAGTACAATTCTCTGGTGTCTGCCACACTTGAGTGGTGAGCCACAGTGCTGACTGGCTGCGTATGACTCCCACTAATCCCAGTGGGACTGAAAGGACCCAATGATTCAATATGCAGTCCGCTGCCGTTCCTCCCTCCCTCCCCCGCCAGCCACTCTACCTCCATTCTTTGTGGTGGCCACACAGGCAGCTTCAAAAAGCAGCTACAAACCACAGAGAAATCCCATCATACAAGACACAAGCACAACTGGACTCATAGAGACTGTGCTTGTTTTTCTGAAGAGCAGCCCATCGAGTCCCATTCGCTCACTCTTTTCTTATAACTCTACTAATCTTGCTATTTCGAGTATTTATCTAGTTCCCTTTAAAAAGTGCCTATTCAATGTGTTTCCACTATCCTATCAGAAAGTGCATTCCCCATTCATTGTGTGTAAAACTTCTTCCTCACTTCACCTCTGGTTTGTATGCATATCATATTTATTCTGTGCCCTCTGCTTCACGGAAGTGTTACAGAGTAACATCAGCCCATCGTGTCTGCACCAGCTCTCTGAGCATTTTAACTTGGTGTCAATCTCCTGCCTTTTCCCCATTCCTCTTAACCCTTTAGCCATTGAAAACAGTTCCTCTGTATATACTCTGTCTAAACATTGGCCTGTTTCAAGTCTGCTGTTTGCCGTCACTGTCCTCAGGGCTGAGACTTGGACCAGCAGTGTATATGCCTATGTCCCACATATGTGCAGTAACATCTCTTCAGACCATAACAAAGGACTTCACAGCCAGTTAGATCACTGCTGTCCTGTTGGCAAACACTGCAGCCACTGTGCACACAGCACGATCCCATACAGATCACATGAGTGGATGGCCAGTTGGTAATGCTAATTGGAGAAGGGAAGGACAGCCGATGAGCAGAACACCTTCCTTCAAGAGCACCTTTGGATACTTGGCATTCATCCAAGTAAACAGGTCCTCAGTCCTCCCAAAGACGGCACCTCTAAGCATGCAGCACTCCTGCTTTACTGACCCTCCAACTCTGTAGCATTCCTGCAGTGTTGTAATATGCCTTTCAGGGATAGCAGCATGACATCACCAGAAGAGAAGTGTGTCATGCAATCCAGTTTTCATTTCACTTTTGCTCTTGAGCAGAGCACGCACACACACACACACACACACACACACGCACACACACACACACACACGCATGCACGCACGCACGCACACACACACACACACACACACAGAGCTCAGATGTTTTCATAGGTATAGTCTTTGAGCTTTTACCTCTGTATAAATGTGTCTAGTCTAAATAAATGAACCCACAGTGTGTTTACCCAATCCTTTATGAGTAATTGGTGCCTTTATATCATTATAACACAAACAACATTCAGTACTGACCCTCCGACAGTGCAGCATTCCCTCAGTACTGACCCTCCAACAGTTAAGCACTCCCTCAATACTGATCCTCCAAAGTGCAGCTCTTCCTCAGTACTGATCCTCCGACAGTGTGGCACTCCCTCAGTACTGATCCTCCAACAGTGCAGCGCTTCCTCAGTACTGACCCTCCAACAGTGCGGCACTCCCTCAGTATTGACTCTCCGACAGTACAGCGCTCTCTCAGTATTGACCCTCTGACAGTGCAGTACTCCCTCATTACTGACCCTCTGACAATGCAGCACTCCCTCAGTACTGATCCTCCAACAGTGCAGCGTTCCCTCAGTACTGACCATCTGACAATGTAGCACTCCCTCAGTACTGACCCCCTGACAGTGTAGCACTCCCCTAGTACTGACCCTCTGACAGTGCAGCGCTCCCTCAGTACTGACCCTCTGACAGTGCAGCACTTGCTCAGGACCACACTGGTAGTGCCAGCTATTGATTATTTTCTCAAGTCTCTGCTGTGGGACTCGAAAGTATGACTTTCCAGAACTAAACTCACAGTGCTAACCACCTCGCCAAGACTGGAAAAAACAGCTGATCAAAAGATATGCAATTTAATAACTCAACTCTGTAATCTAAAAAACCATTTCCTTTCACTTTTCTTAATGCTGCAAGATTCATAATGTAAGCAAGAGTAATGTGGAGTCCAGTACTGAATGGGTCATTCTGAAAAGCTGCTGCGGTTAACAGGAGTCTTCCCCTGTGTTAGATGCACGATTAACAGCATCAAGAGTGCTCACTAACAGCTAATTCTGTGTGCATATGCATAATAAATACCCTAGTCAGCCACAAGGCTTCCAGGCATAACTCACACAGCAAACTGGTATGATCTGAAATCCACTGTCTGGAAGTAGACTCGCTCTTAGCCACAACTAGTAATTCAAAAGGAAGTTGTGCACAAACTTCATAAGGAGAAATTTGTGGAGCGATGGGCATAGATTGGCTCGCTCTTTCAAAGAGCTTGTCTGGGCACAATGGGATGAATGGCCTCCAATGTAAAATTCTATCATCATTAAACATTCTGAACTTCAAATGGAGGCACCGGAAAAGGGGCAAATAAGACTGATGAGGTTTTTACCAGGACTGAGAGGTTATAATTACAAGGGGAATCTGAAGAGTTTGGGACAGTTTTGTCTGGAAAAGGGATGGCTGAAGGATCTGCAAAACAAGGAAGGGTCACGCAGGGATAGACATAGAGAAAATGTTTCCACTTGTGAGGAGATAAAAACCGAGGATCATCAGTATAAGACAGTCATTAATAAATCCGATGGTGAATTCAGGAGAAATATCTTTCCCCAGAAATCGGTGAGAATGTGGAACTCCCTCCCACAGCAAGTGGGTTGACATGAATAATCTAGATGGGTTTCAGGGGAAGCTGGAGAAACACATAAGGGAGAAAGGAATAGAGGGATAGGGCAAGATGAAACAGGGTGGGAGAAGGCTAGTGTGCAGCATAAACCAAGCCAATGGCTTCCTGTGGGTTTGAATAGCCCTGTTTCTGAGCTGTACATTCTACCTAAGTCCCAGGTCTGAGCTTTTGCCTCGGTTCTGTTGCAGTGAGGCCGCTGTTACATTTGAAGGATTGGCAGTGTTTGGGGTGGGGGAGGTATCTGGTAATGAGACCATGAGCTGACCATTGGATAGTCAGTGGTAGTCAGCTGGTCAAACTTCTCCGATGAAACGTGCAGAGATGCTTCCCACCCATGAATTTTCAAGCTCCGGGTGGACCAATGGCAGGAATGAATAGGGTGACACCTAGAGATTAGAGGTTACATTTGACGACCAGTCCCTCATCCACATCCCCTCCTCAGAATCCTGTCCATCAATATGGAAACTGTCTTTAGAAACTCAGGAGAGAGAACCAGGTAAAGGTGCTCCTGGACAGAAGGGTGTCTGCACTGCCCAGAGTGTGCCCAATGACTCTGATAAACCTCTTACCCCTTCCATTTGTGAGAAGGAACCTGCATTTCAACAACCTCTTTCATAATCTAGACATCCCAAAGCGCTCTCCAGCCAATCATAACATGACTGCTGCAATGTTGGAAAGGCAGTGGACAAGTTGCAGGCAGCAAATCCCACAAACAGCCCTGAGACGATGACCAGATAATCCATTTTCACAGAATTCTCCAGCACACAATTTGGTCATTCCTCCCATCGAACCTAAGTTGGCTCTTTGGAAGAGCAATGGTCATTGCCCAACAATGCTACTGCACTGCTGACTGATGTTGATTGAGGGATAAACGGGGGCCAGGGCATGAGGGTCAATTGCTGTGCTCTTGCCTCAAAGAGTGACCGTGGAATCGATGGTGTGAGCCTGAGGCAGCAGGCAGTGCCTTGGTTCCACATCTCACCTGAAAAGCACCTCCAATACGCAAATGGGTAAAGAGAGAACATGTTTGTTTATTAAAGTACTGGGGGCTGGGGCTGATGGTGATGGGGTGGCGCAAAAGGCTGTTTGACTGGAGGAGGTGGTTGGGCGTGATGTGATAAAGACTCAAGAGTTGGGGGGCCCGGCAAGCCACAATGAAAATATATAGCCAAAGACTAACCTGTGAAGGACATCCAGTCAGAAAGGGATTGGCTTGGAAGACATTGTAAGGGAGAGCAAAAAACAAGTACAGGGTGATCCCTGACTCATTCTATACAATTCAGGACGGTAGGGCCTCAGCACAATGTTTCAATCTCTTTGTCTGGGAACAGTGTAACACGTCAAGCTTCGCAGTGGAATCTGTAAGGTTAACATTTCAAACTGATCAGATAACATCGTTGGAAACCTTTGGGCAACACAGGCCCAAGGAACACAGGGGATCAGCCCTCCTTTGTTCAATCCAGAGTTCAACTTCCTCCTGCTCTGAGAAACCAGCTTCCTGAATAGCATACACTCCCCAAGGCTCTCCAACACGCTCTCCCCCTTGCTTTAGGAGGCTCTTAAAGCCCCACCTATCTCACCACGTTTCTAATCTCCTGTCCCGCCAGCTCCTTCCTTGGTTCAACATCTGTTTTTGAGGACCTAAGAGCTTGGAGCAGGAATGGGCTACATGGTCCCTCCATTCAATAAGGTCATGGCTGATTTTCTACCTCAACACACTTTCCTGCCCATTTTCAAATTCCCCAATCCCTTTGGTATCCGAAAATCTCTTGATCTCAGTTTTGAGAGTGGAAGGTGGATTTGAAACCACAATCAGATCAGCCATATTCCTGGTGAATGGCAGTGCAGGCTCGAAGAGCTGAATAGCCTCATCCTGCTCCTAAGTTCCAATGTTCCTGGTGAATATACTGAGCCTCCACCCTGCTCTTGAAAAGACAAGTTGTTGTTAATCCCACTCAGGCCTGTAAAGAACGGAAGTAAATTTCAGTAAGAAACCCACCCCAGTGACAGTACCTGATCTTTAAACACAGTGAATTCTAACACCTGATGCCAGATGTCACCATCGACAGCCGCGGAGCACAGACCAGCTACCCAATAGCGAGAAGCAGCATCAGACAAGAGTCACTCTCACTCCCAGGAGTTTGACTCCTTTCACAACAGCATCATCAAAGGCCTGGGTGGGAGCCAGATTCAGGTTGAAAAGAGAAATATCATCCCTTTTACATCCATCAGAGGTCCCAAAGCAAAGCCACTGTGAATGAAGTGCTTTTGAAGCGGTAATGTAGGAAATGCAGCAGCCAATTTGCACACAGCAAGCTCCCACAGAGAGCAAATCATTGTAATCTGTTTTTCTGATGTTGCTGGTTGAGGGATTAATAATCCCCAGGGCACCAGGAATAACTTCTCCATTCTTTGAAATAAAAGCGGGAGATCTTTTACACCTACCTGAGAGGGTAGACAGGGCCTCGATTTCATGTCTCATCTGAAAGACGGCACCTCCAGCAGCGCAGCACTCCCTCAGTACTGGCACTCAAGGACTACTGGGGCACTGCAGGGACCAGTCCTTGGGCCCCAGCTATTTATAATATATATCAATGATTTGGATGTGGGAACCAAATGTAATATTTCCAAATTTGCTGACAAACAAAACTTGGCGAGTATCTGGTAAGTGATTAAGGTTTATTCTATTCCTAAGGGTCAAACTATATATTCTGAACGAGAGGTGAGCAGGAGAGGATAAAAGGTGTGGATCGAGAGACCTACCTGCAGTGAGACCAATGGCGGAGTGACTTCACGCACCACAACATGACAGGAGTGCAGGGAAAGCAGCTGATTGATGAGTTGGATTGGTGAGCATTTCTAGTCTTTAAAGTAAAAGTAAGGTTCTTAGTTTGTGTTTAGGTGTCTAGTCATTTTTCTCAAAAATAGCTTGTTAAGTATAAGATTTGCACTGGTGTAAAAAAATTAACTACAATGAACAGCAGGGAATTCTTCAAATGTAAAGAGCAGGGATACAGGAGTAATTAATTAACTAAAATACAATAGTGATGGTAGGATGGGTGATGTGTTGCTGCTGCAGCATGTGGGGTCTGCTGGACACCAAGATGACCCAGAGCAAACACATCTGTACCAAGTGTTTGCGGCTCAAGGCACTTGGGATTCGATTTGAGGAGCTGGAATCCGAGCTGCAGACATTGCGCCACATCAGGGTGGGGGAGAGT
Organism: Carcharodon carcharias; assembly: GCF_017639515.1. Lineage (NCBI taxonomy): Eukaryota > Metazoa > Chordata > Chondrichthyes > Lamniformes > Lamnidae > Carcharodon > Carcharodon carcharias. The sequence goes on along the minus strand of NC_054483.1, from coordinate 24,543,878 downwards.
TACCCGAACACTTTGCTCCAGGAGGCGGTCACACCCCTCAGATTAGGTTATTCAACTTTGGTCTGTGATCAGGGACAGGAGGGTGTGACTGCAGGTGAGACAGGTATGGGAACCCAGGGGGTAGCATTCGAGGAGCCATGGCCTCTACAATTGTCCAACGAGGTTCTTGCAAGCTGCGTGGACAAAAGTGGAGACTGCGGGGAGGATGAGCGAACTAACCATGGTACCATGGTACCATGTAGCCATTCAAGTGGGGGGAGGAAATAGGAATGTAGTAGTGGAAGTGGACAGTATAATTAGTGGATAGATTATGTTCTCTGCAGCTGTAAGCATGATTTCCGAAGGCTGTGTTGCCTGCCCGGTGCCAGGGTTAAGGACATCTCCTCAGGTTTGGAGAGGAACTTGGATTGGGAAGGGAGGGATCCTGTTGTCATTGTCCATGTTGTTAACAACAACATTGATAGGACTAGAAAGGCGGTTCTGCTAAAAGAATTTGAACAGTTAGGAGCTAAATTAAAAAGCAGAACCTCCAAGATAATAATCTCAGGATTACTTCCTGAGCCATGAGCAAACTGGCATAGGGTAAATAAAGACAAGGGGTTAAAGGTGTGGCTAAAAAATTGGTGTGGGAGGAATGGGTTTCAGTTCATGGGGCACTGGCACCAGTACTGGGGTAGAAGGGAGCTGTTCCAGTGGGACGGGCTTCACTTGAATCGTGCTGGGACCAGTGACCTGGAAAATCAAATAACCAGGGCTATTGGGAGGGCTTTAAACTAAATAGAGGGGGAGAGGGTTCTGGAGAGGAGATACATAGGCTTACAAAGCAAAGGGATATGGCAACCTTGCAGGGCAGCTATTTAGGTAATAATACCCTGAATGTGACAGGAAGGGACAGGGTCGACAAACATATAAAAACAGCAGCAAATAGGGTCAAAGGCTGAAAAAATGGTAACAAGGCAAAATTAATGGCTCTTTACTTAAATGCACATAGTATTCAGAATGGAATAAACAAATTAACAGCTCAAATAGACGTTAATGGGTATGATCTTAAAACCATTACGGAGACATGGTTGCAAGGAAGTCAAAGTTGGGAACTAAATGTTCAGGGGTATGTGACTTTTTGAAAGGACAATGCAGGAAGGAAAGGGTGGTGGGGTAGCTTTGTTAGTATGAGATGGATTAAGTACAATAGCAAGAACTGATCTTGGATCGGAGGATGTGGAATCCAAATGGATGGAGATAAAAAATAATAAGGGAAAGAAGAAGCGGGAGTAGTCTATAGGCCTCATAACATTAGCTATAGTGTAGGACAAAGAATAAATCAGGAGACAATGAGGCCATTTAAAAAAGGCAGTACATTAATCATGGGTGACTTTAATCTTCATGTAGATTGAGAAAATTAAAATGGCAGAGGTAGCCATGAGCAAGAATTCATAGTGCATTCAGACAGTTTCCTAGAACAATATGTTGTGGATCCAACCAGGGGTGAGGCTATTTTGGATCTGCTAATGTGTAATGAGGCAGGTTTAATAAATGATCTCAGAGTAAAAGGTGCCCTAGGAAACAGTGACCATAACATGGTAGGATTTTGCATTCAGTTTGAGAGTGAGAAACTTGGGTTGGTAACAACTCTGCTAAACTTAAATAAGGGTAATTACAAAGGAATGAGGGCAGAGTTGGCTGGAGTGGACTGGGAAAGGAGTTTAGCAGAAAAGATGCTTGATGAACAATGGCAGACATTTAAGAAAATAGTTCATGACTCACAACAAAAGATATATCCCAGTGAGAAAGAAGGGGATAAACCAACCATGGTTAACCAAGGAAGTTGAGGATAGTATCAAATTGAAAGAAAAAAGCATACAATGTGGCAAAGATTAGTGATAAACCAGAGGATTGGGGAAGTTTAAAAAAAACAACAAAAGATGACCAGAAAAATGAGGGAGAAAATAAATTTTGAGGGTAAACTAGCAAGTAATAGAAAAATGTACACGAAGAGCTTCATTAAGTATATAAAAAGGAAGAGAGGGAGCCAATTTGAACATTGGCTCCTAAGAGAATGAGGCTGGGGAAATAAAAATGGGGAACCAGGAAATGGCAGAGGAGTTGAACAATTCTTTGTATCAGTCTTCATGGTGGAAGACACCAATAGCATTCCAAAAACACTAAGTAATCACGGGGCAAAAAGTGGGGGAAGAAATATATACAATAACTATCACAAGAAAATCTAATGGGGCTCAAGGCTGATAAGTCTTCTGGGCCTGATGGGTTGTGTCCTAGGGTGTTAAAGGAAGTAGCCACAGAGATAGTGGATACACTGATGGTAATCTTCCAAGAATCCTTAGATCCTGGAAAAGTCCCAGAGGATTGGAAAATTGCCACTGTAACATCTTTATTCAAAAAGGGAGGGAAACACAAAAGGTAACTTTAGGCTAGTTTTAGCTTAACATCTGTCATTCAGAAAATGTTAGAGTCTATTATAAAGGATGTAATCACAGAACATTTAGAAATACATAATATAATCAAGCAGAGTCAGCATGGCTTCATGAAGGGGAAATCATGCCTGGACAAATGTATTAGAATTCTTTAAAGAGGTATCAAGCAGGATAGATAAAGGGGAACTAGTAGATGTAATATATTTGGATTTCCGAAGGCGTTTGATAAGGTACTGCACATCAGGCTACTTAATAAGATAAGAGCCCATGGTGTTGTATTAGCATGGATAGAGGATGGGCTAACTAATAGAAAACAAACAGTTGGGTTAAGGGGGCCATTTTCAGGATGGCAACCTGTAACTAGTTGGGTGCCACAGCAATCAGTGCTGGGGACACAATTATTTACAATATATATATTAATGATTTGGATGGGGGAAGTGAATGTACGATCGCAAAATTTGTTAATGACACAAAAATAGGAGGGAAGGCAAGTGGTGAGGATGACACAAAGAGTCCACAGAGGGATGAAGACAGGTTAAGTGATTGAGCAAAAACATGGCAGATGGAATATAATATGGGGAAAATGAGAGGTAATGCACTTTGGCAAGAAGAATAGAGGAGCTGATTATTTTTTAAATGGAGAAAGACTGCAGATAGCTGCAGCACAGAGGGATTTGGGGGTCCTGGTGCATGAATCACAAAAAGCTAGCATACAGGTTCAGCAGGAATAGGGAAGGCAAATGGAATGTTGGCCTTTATTTCAAAGGGAATGGAGTATAAAAATCGGAAAGTCTTGCTAAAACTATACAAAGCACTAGTTAGACCACACCTAGAATACTGTGAACAGTTTTGGTCCCCTTATCTAAGGAAAGATATACTGGCATTGGAGGCAGTCCAGAGAAGGTTCACTAGGTTGATCCTGGGGATGGAGGGATTTTCTGATGAAGAGAGATTGAGTCAGTTGGACCTGTACTCATTGGAGCTTATAAGAATGAGAGGTGACCTTATTGAAACATATAAGATTCTTCAGGGGCTTGACAGGGTGGATGCTCGGAGGGTGTTTCCCCTTGTGGGAGAGTCTAGGACCAGAGGGCATAATCTCAGAGTAAGAGGTCGCCCATTTAAAACACAGATTAGGAGGAATTTCTTCTCTCAGAGGGTAGTGAATCTGTGGAATTCTTTACTGCAGAGGGCTGCAGAGGCTGGGTTGTTAATTATATTCAAGGCTGAGATAGACAGATTTTTAATCAGTAAGGGAATCGAGGGTTATGGGGGAAAAGGCAGGAAAGTGGAGTTGAGGATTATCAGATCAGCCATGATCTCATTGAATGGCAGAACAGACTCGATGGGCCGAATGGTCTACTTCTGCTCCTACATCTTATGGTCTTAAAGGCGGGAATGTGAGTGGTGAGGAGGATGTTAAGAGGCTTCGAGGCGATTTAGACAAGTTGACTGAGTGGGCAAATACATGGCAGATACAGTATAACGTGGATAAGGGTGAAGTTATCCACTTTGGTAGGAAACAGAATGGCAGAGTATTATTTAAATGGTGATAGATTGGGAAATGTTGATGTAGAAAGGGACCTGGGTATCCTTGTACACTAATCACAGAAGCATGCAGGTGCAGCAAGCAGTTAAGAAGGCAAATAGTATGTTGGCCTTCATTGTGAGAGGACTTGAGTACAGGAGCAAGAATGTCTTACTGCAGCTGTACAGGGCCTTGGTGAGACCACACCTGGAGTATTGTCTGCAGTTTTGGTCTCCTTACCTAAGAAAGGATATACTTGCCATCGAGGGAATGCAGTGAAGGTTCACCAGACTGATTCCTGGGATGGCAGGATTGTCGTATGAGGAGAGATTGGGCCGACTAGGCTGGAGTTTAGAAGAATGAGAGGGGATCTCATTGAAACATAAAAAATTCTGACAGGCTTGGACAGACTGGATGCAGAGATGATATTTCCTCTGGCTCGGGGGGCTCTAGAACAAGGGGTCACAATCTCAGGATACGGGGTAGGCCATTTAGGACTGAGATGAGGAGAAACTTCTTCACTCAGAGGGTGGTGAACCTGTGGAATTCTCTACCACATAAAGCTAAGGAGGCCAAGCCACTGAATATATTTAAGAAGGAAATAGATAGATTTCTATACTCGAAAGGCATCAAGGGGTATGGGGAGAGAGCAGGAGTACGGCATTGAGATAGAGGATCAGCCATGATCACATTGAATGGAGGAGCAGGCTCGAAGGACTGAATGACCTACTCCTGCTCGCTATGTTTCAGCCTAGATCATGCGATCAAGAGTCTGGAACAGACTCTGGACTGACAAGCTGCTGTTTAAAGCCATATTTTCTTTTAAAATATGGAAGAACATTGCATTATCTGCTCATTTGGAAGCTGACCTAGATTTTTTGACTGGGAGCAAGCATGCCTTTTCTAAGAAATCACCTGACCAGCATAGGATTTGAGGTGGAAGAGCTTCTGTGCACTGCAATTATTTTAATGGGAAAAAAACTGGTTTAAAGGTAAAGGCTCATGATTTACTGGAAATCACATGACAGAGATGAGCTTTGAATGTTGGGCTTGGATTTTTTAAATTCAGTTGGGACTGAACTGAGAAAGGGACAACTGCCTAGCTCGCACTCTCTTTGTCTTGCCTGAAATCGGGCGATGGTCAGTATCCAGCTCAGAACCCTCATCTCAGTGGAATTTGTCTGTCTTTGGAAACCTGAGAGGCTGAGACAAGGAGGATTGATCCAGCTCTATTCTCATCTATGCCAAAACTCTTTTGGTTAGAACCAATACCACTCTTCAGCCAATTCAATTCACTCCATGTGATATCAAGAAATGGCTGAAGGTACTGGATACTGCAAAGGCTGGGACTGAAGACTCCAGAGCATGTCGCGCTCCTAGCCAAGCTGTTCCAGAACAGTTTCAACACTGGCATCTACCCGGCTATGTGGAAAATTGCCCAGGAATGTCCTGCACACAAAAAGCAGGACAAATCCAACCTGGCCAGTTACTGCCCCATCAGTCTACTGTCAATCACCAGTAGAGTGGTGGAAAGGGTCATCAAGATTGCTATCAAGTGATACTTGCTTAGCAATAAACTGCTCATTCATGCTCAGTTTGGGTTCCTCCAGGGCCATTCATTTCCTGACCTTGTTACAGCCTTGGGTCAAACATGGACAAAAGAGCTGAACTCCTTAACACCAAGGCAGCATTTGACTGAGTGTAGCAACAGGGAACCCTAGCAAAACTGGAGTTAATGGGAATCAGGGGGATAAATCTCCACTGGTTGGAGTCATACCTAGCACAAAGGAAAATAGCTGTGGTTGTTGGAGATCAACCATCTCAGTTCCAGGACATCACTGTAGGAGTTCCTCAGGTTAGTGTCCTAGGCTCAACTATCTTCAGCTGCTTCATCAATGACCTTCCTTCCATCATAAGGTCAGAAGTGGGGATGTTCGCTGATGATTGCACAATGTTCAGCACCATTCACAACTCCTCAGATACTGGAGCAGCCCATGTCCAAATGCAGCAAGACCTGGATAATATCCAGGCTTGAGTTGACAATTGCCATGTAACATTTGAGCCACACAAGTGTCAGGCAATGACCATCTCCAATAAGAGAGAATCCAACCAATACCCCTTGATGTTCAATGGCATTACCATCGCTGAATCCCCTACCATCAACATCCTGATGGTTACCATTGACCAGAAACTGAACTGGACTAGCTATATAAATATTGTGGCTACAAGAACAGATCAGAGGCTGGAAATCCTGCAGTGAGTAACTTGCCTCCTGACTCCCCAAAGCCTGTCCACCATCAGCAAGGCACAAGTCAGGAGCATGATGGAATACTTGTCTAGATGAGTGCAGGTCCCACAACACTTAAGAAGCTTGACACCATCCAGGACAAAACAGCCCACTTGATTGGCACCACACCCACAAACATTCACATCCTCCATCACCGACGCACAGTAGCAGCAATGTGTACCAACTACACCATGCACTGTAGGAAATCACCAAGTCTCCTTAGACAGTGCCTTCCAAACTCACCACCTCTACCATCTAGAAGGACATGGGCAGCAGATACATGGGAATACCACCACCTGGAAGTCCCCCTCCAAGTCACTCACCATCCTGACTTGGAAATATATGGCCGTTCCTTCACTGTCAGTGGGTCAAAGTCCTGGAACTCCCTCCCTAACAGCACTGTGGGTGTACCTACACAGCATGGACTGCAGTGGTTCAAGAAGGCAGCTCACCACCACCTTCTCAAGGGCAGTTAGAGATGGGCAAGAAATGCTGGCCCAGTCAGCGATGCCCACATCCCGAGACATCTACTGGAACAAGGGATCTCCAGACTAACAGTGTCAAAACCTTGTCAACTTTATCCTGTATTTTTATAAAGCCTATCCTCCAAAGCCCATCTCTGGAGAGACCCTGACCGTTTGTCCTGTGTGCGTGTGTGTGTGTGTGTGTGGGTGTGTGCTGATATGTGTGTGTGTGTAGGTGTGTGTGTGTGTGGGTGTGTGAGGGTATGTGTGGGGGGGTGTGTGTGCGGGGGGGTGTGGGTGTATGAGTGTGAGTGTGGGTGGGTGTGTAGGTGTATGGGTGTGAGTGTGGGTGTGGGTGTATGGGTGTGTGTGTGGGTATGTGTGTGTGGGTGTGTGTGTGGGTGTGTGTATGTGTGTGCATGTGGGAATGTGTGTGGGAATGTGTGCGTGGTTGGGTGTGTGAGTGTGTGGGTGTACATGTGTGTGTGTGGGGGGGGGGGGTATGTGTGTGGGGGGGCATTTGTGTGTGTCTGTGTGTGGGTGTATGTGGATGTGTGTGTGTGTGTGTGGGTATGTGTGGGTGTGTGTGCGCACATTTTACAATTGTCTGTTAACCAGTTCTTGCAACTTCTTTTAGAAAATAAATTTTGTTTAATAATAAATCAATCATTCTGAATTTATTGAAAGAAGCCTGGTTAAAGTTTCTTTTATTCTGCGTCTCGCAGTAGTGAAGGTTAGTAATTGGCCATTTTGGTGAGTGAATTAAACCTTTAAACTAACAGTACAATGTGTGAAGTAGTGGGGCTAGATAATCTGTGCACTCCTCCCATCCCTGTTGTAATTAGAAATGACAGTCATGACTGACACCGAACTGACAGAGCAGCAGATTAAAACCAGCACGAGATTTCCATGATGTAAATTGATTGTGTTGTTTGAAGTGTAGGTAAAAGCACACATGGTGTGATGGTCTTTCTTCAGGTGTGTGGCTTGGCACTGGGTCTTATTAGGATTTTCACATCTGAATCTGTTACATACATAAGCACACACATACACTTCCAATTGCATGAGAGAGCTAGGAGCGAACTCCCACTCTACTGAGACGGTGACTCTTTCAAGCGTGTCCAAGAAATTTTTAAAAACTGTCCAACAAACACACAGATCAAAAGCTGCTACCACCCCTCCAGCTGGAGGAGAAATCAATGGCAATTTCTTTCTTAATTATTCTTAACCCCTGCAGGCAACGTCTTATCCAGTGATGGACGTTTTTCTCCGAGACTGCAGGTTTGAGGAGATTGAACCAAATTCCTGTCAAGTTGTCCAGCACTCCTGCTGGTGACCACGTAGTGGCAGCATTACACAAAGGACAAGCTGCCTTCAAAGTGACTGCTGTTCTTTCTGTCTGATCATTCGGGCCTCACACAGTGTGTGTGACAGAAGATGTGGTGTGGGGAGGGGGTAGGGCTGAGTGGAGTGGTTGATATTTCCTTTTTAGTTAGCACTGAGATATTGAAAAATAATACAATCCATTTCTGCTGAACAGGAGTATGTCCTCTCCAGAAGTAAGCTAACAGCAAGATGAGAATCTTCTCCAAGCGCCTGGCCCATTGAAGTTCGTCTTTCCATCAGTAAGAGTATTCACCTGGACTTATCCAGAGTATCAGAAACTCCACACGTTTCATTTGTTGACTCCTCCCTTGTGATGACCAGGCTGTTTTCAGGCAATTTTTCAAGGTAACAATCACACTTTTAATTTCCCTGTCTGTATCTCTGGAGACCAGCACACCCCCACCCCTCCCCTCCAACCCCACCAACCACGACCCCCTGCACCCCCCCACCACCGCCCCCCCCCCCACCCCCTCCCCCCATAATGCCATTCTGTCTGTATCTTTGGAGTCTCCCCTGGTTTATTAAAACGAGATCCTTGGATGTTCACTATGTCCTTCTAGCCACAGAGGGAGAGGGTGTTTGGGACAATGCCACTGCCTCAGTCTCTCTCTCTCTCTCTCATTGCAGATTAATTTGTTCGCTCTCCGTGTGCTTCATTCTCACTGGCTTCCTCTCTCTCTGCCTCTCTCTGGTCCTCACACCATAGATTCCCTCTCTCTCTCTGCCTCACACTGAGCCTCACACTATATATTCCCTCTCTCTCTGCCTCTTTCTGGTCCTCACACTATAGATTCCCTCTCTCTCTGCCTCTGGCTGATCCTCACACTATACATTCCCTCTTTCTGGCTCTCACTGATCCTTACACTATAGATTCCCTCTCTCTCTCTGCCCCTCACAGATCCTCACACTATAGATTCCCTTTCTCTCTCTGCTCCTCACTGAGCCTCACACTATAGATTCCCTCTCTCTTTGCCCCTCACTGATCCTCACACTATCGATTCCCTCTCTCTCTCTCTGCCCCTCACAGATCCTCACACTATAGATTCCCTTTCTCTCTCTGCTCCTCACTGAGCCTCACACTATAGATTCCCTCTCTCTCTGCCCCTCACTGATCCTCACACTATCGATTCCCCCTCTCTCTCTCTGTCCCTCACTGATCCTCACACTACAGATTCCCTCTCTCTGTGCCCCTCACTGAGCCTCACACTGTGGATTCCCTCTCTCTACTCCTCACTGATCCTCACACTATAGATTCCCTCTGTCTCTGCTCCTCACTGAGTCTCACACTGTGGATCCCCTCTCTCTCTGCCTCTCACGGATCCTCACACTATAGATTCCATCTCTCTCTGGCTCTGTCTGATCCTCACACTATAGATTCCCTCCCTCTGCCCCTCACTGATCCTCACATCACAGATTCTTTCTCTCTGCCTCCCTCTGATCCTCACACTATACATTTCCTCTCTCTCTGCCCCTCACTGATACTCACACTATAGTTTCCCTCTCTCTCTGCCTCTGTCTGATCCTCACACTATAGATTCTTTCTTTCTCTCTCTGCCTCCCTCTGACCCTCACACTATAGGTTTCCTCTGTAACTTTCTCTCTCCATGACTCACTTTCACTTATTACCTGTGAGTGGGGAACTTATTTTCTTCAACCCTGGAGCCTCCGTGCAAACTGATGGTTTTATTCACCTGCAGGCATGATGACCCCAGAGTTTGATACTCCATAACTCACCTGTTTGCTGCTTCCGTCTCTCTGTCCTTTGGTGTTTCAGTCTCTGGCTCTGTGCCTCTCTATATTTTTTCTGCCTCTGTCTCTCTGTGTTTCTGTCTCTCTGTCTGTCTGTCTCTCTCCCTCTTTGTGTTGATGCCTCTCTGTCTGTCTGTTTGTTTGTCTGTCTCCCTGTCCCTCTCTTTCTACTTCTCTCTCTCTCTGTCTGTTTGTCTGTCTTTGTGTTTCTATCTCTCTCTGTCCCTCTCTAACTACCTCTCTCTCTCTCTCTCTCCATCTGCCTCTCGTGCCCACAAACTCCAGTGGGAGAGTTCTGTTGTGGAAGTTATTATCTGCCATCAGTAAGACTATTCCTCTGGATGGTAAGTGACAGGCAGATGCTGAACGAAGAATCTCCCGCTCATCAATGTGGATTCTCAGCACATCCCGTGTGTTACACTTGCTGGCATTCCCAGGCAGCAGATACATGGGAACATCACTACCTGCAATTTCCCCTCCAAGTCACACACCATCCTGAATTGGAAATATATCGGCCGTTCCTTCACTGTCGCTGGGTCAAAATCTTGGAACTCCCTCCGTAACAGCTCTGTGGACTGCGGCGGTTCAGGAAGGCAGCTCACCACCACCTTCTCAAGGGCAACTAGGGATGGGCAATAAATGCTGGTCCAGCCAACGATGCCCACATGCCAGCAAATAATAAGTAAAATGACACTTTTACCAGTAAATAATAAGTAAAATAATAAAAAGGACACACCCCCTGGCCGGCCCTCTCATCCCAACCTGATAAATAGACCTTCCCAGCAGCTTCTACAATCTGAATCTGCAAATGCAGGTTTCTTTCCGTGTCCCTACTATCCATGACAACAATTCTATTGAAAGAAATGGACACATTTAAGCCACAATCTGTTTCCAGGTTAAATCGAAAGGGAGTCAGGTTTCTGTCTGGACTGGAAGCTTTCGCTGGACACCCGCCGGCTGTCTGGCAGGGAATGTTCTCGGGTCACTAGCGGATGGAGTTTCATTCTGCCCGAGTACTGACTGATGGGGGCAAAACCCGTTTCTCCGTCCGGAGCAAGTGGGGCAAGAAGTGGGGCATCAAAGCGGTTCCTCCACCACTTGGGCGGGGGAGCGGGGGGGTTGGGGGGGTGGGGGGCGGGGTTCCTGTTTGAAATTTGTAACGAGTTAAGACTAAAAGGCAAAATAAAGTTTCTCTCTAGTGTATTCGATGAAAAGGCCCGACACTTCCTTGTCTGATGTTGGGGATTTCCGCCTTTCAGTGTCTGACTGCATTGAAATAGCAACAGGAATGAAGCGGGTCAGACAGCTTTTGGAACTGGCTGCAGTCTAGTTTTCACTTATTGAAGGAGCGGGTTGAACACTGGTACTCGGTGATCTGAAATGAGAGAGAGAGAGAGAGAGAGAAAGTGTGTTTGCAGCCCCCTTCCGTGTCCTGACTTGCACACCAGCCGGTGAGCAAGCGCTTGTCGCCCAGTGTGTGTGCTGGGCGGTTAATGGACCACTCGAGCGGGAATGGTGACATGAAGAGGGCTGAAGGCTGACCGACTCGTCAAGCGTGGCGAGATCGAATGGCTCGCCGTGACTCCTCAACTCGCCCTGGTTCTTGGCTGCTCGGGTGTGAATTTGAACGTGACTTTTAGAATTGTGAATACATTTTCACAGTCTGCCGCCCGGAGTGAGCCTTGCTCCATTTCCAATTTCATCCACTGGGAAATGCACCCAAACATCCGGATCCTCCCTCCCATCGCCGCTTGTCAACATGCGCCCAAGGTAAGAAAGGCGGGGATTGGGAATGAAGCCGCCTCGCCACTGACCATTCCTCGGGGGCCCCCAGAAACCTGCCCAGTCTGAGAGACACCAGGTAAGAGGTCATCCATCATCGGGTGTTATTCAAACCCTAAACTGAAACCCTGACCCTCCAGAGGGAGAGAGGGAAAAGCGAGATTTGATAATTGGTTCTCAGACCAATCCAGCCAGCGACCGCCAACCAACAACAGGTTTCAGTGGGAGAACTGGACAAATCCTCCTGGACTTCTGACTAACTCCCCCAATCCCCAGCGAGCGACTGCCAAAGAGCAGCGTCAAATACCCCCGCACTAACACACACACACAAACACACTAATACACACACAAACACAAACATACTAACATACATACACAAACATACTAACACACAAACACACACAAACATACTAACATCCACACACAAACATACTAATACACACAAACACACACACAAACATACTAACACACAAACAAACACACACAAACATACAAACACACACACAAACATACAAACACACACACAAACATACTAACATACACACAAACACACGCAAACATACTAATATACACACAAACATACAACACACACACACACAAACATACTAACACACAGATATAAACATGGCAACCTTTGCTCCAGTGTGATGCAGCTGTCAGTTGACCCCTCCCTCCGCTTCAGTCCCAACCTGTCCAACCCACCACTCAAGCCCATTCCAAGGCACAATCTGCCAAAGGATGCTCAATATCCCATTGGCAATTCAGTGTTGTGATCCAGCTCTCTGACCCTCACTCCTGAGGGGAGGGGGAGAGAGGGGGAGAGAGCAGAGGAGGAAGGGGCAGAGGGGGAGGGGAAAAGGAGAGAAGAGAAGGGAAGGGAGAGGAGGGGGAAGGAGGGGGGAGGGGGCAGAAGGGGAGGGGAGAAGGGAGTAGAGGGGGAGAGAGGGAAGGAAGTAGAGGGGAGGAGGGGAAGTGGAAGGGGAAGAAGTGGAAGAGGGGAGGAGATGAAGAGGGGAGGAGATGAAGGGGGGAGGAGATGAAGAGGGGACGAGACGAAGAGGGCAGAAGGGAAGGGGAAAGGGGAGAGGGGAAAAGGGGAAAGGGAAGAGGGGAAAAGAGGAGAGGGGGAAAGAGGAGAGGGGATGGGGGCCATGGTGAGGGAATGGAAAAGGGAGATGGTGAGGGGAGAATGGAAGGAGTTAATAGAATATGGGAGACAGATGGAGAGGGGGAAGAGGGTGGGGCTGGATTTCACATCATTCTGATTGCTCCTTGCAGCTTGGAGATGATGGAGGTGACCCAGTCCCCAGGGCCTGTCAGTCAGTGTCAGCCTGGCTCAGCGATGGGGGCAGTGCAGTATAACTGCTGCCTGGGTACCTCAGCCCTGTGTCTGTACACATTGTTTAATGGAGCACCTTGCTGCTCTGGTCCACATTCCTTAAACAGATTTGCTGGTTAGTTTGCAAACAATGTAGAGACAAGAGGAACCATTTGTACAGGTAGAATACTGACAGTCTTTCAGCTGAGTTCAATATATCACATTGTCAGTACATGGTAACCCTCAATCATTCCTCCAGCGCGCTGTGGACTGATGTTGTGGGCCGTCAGTTACAGCATCCTTCCCAATTCTTCATTCAGACACGTGTACCCAAGACTGCCCTCATTTACAGGATTAGACAACCCTTGCTCGTCCCCTCCCCCCCCCCACCCCCCGCCACCCCTACACCCCCTCCCCCACCCGTCATGCCTCCAAATTCACCAACACAGATCATTCTCAACTGAAAATTGAGGTATTTTCACTGAGTTTCCACTTCAAGGATTTTAGCCCACGCGGTACCAAGAAAGGTCTCTGAGGGGACTTGAGAAGGTGGATCCTGGGTGGACGTTTCCCCATGTGAAGGAGTCTGGAACCAATGGACACAGTTGAAGAATAAGAGGTTTCCCATTGAGACTGAGAAGGGGAGAATTCTTTCCCCTCAGAGGGTCATTGGTCTGTGGAATTATCTTCCCCAGAGAGCAGTTGAGGCTGGCCCATGGGGCAGGAGGTGGGGAGCGGGAGCAGATAGGAAAGTGAAACTGAGGCCACAATCAGCTCAGCCATGATCTTACTGAACGGCAGAGCAGGCTCGAGGGGCCGAATGGCCTTCTCCTGCTCCTAAGTTCCGATGTTCCTACCTGATGTGGAAGCAGAATATGTTCCGGGAGCTAAAAGCCGGGATAGTTAATTCGACAAGCACCGCAGTGCAGTCGAATGCCATTACTCCCCAGTGAAATCAGAAGATTCTTTTCAAATGGGTGAACTTGAGGTAAAATCAGATGGACCTGGGTTGGAACCATTTCAGTAGCCTGGACTTCAGACTCGCCTCTCTTCTGACATGACTGCCGAACCGAGCTTCACATCTCCGTCCGCTTTGATTCAATGGGTTCAGTGACTCCTTCTCCAATTAAAGGCCGGAAGGGACGTGGCCGGACCTCTTGTCAATCTCCGGCATGGGATGGTTCTCCTCTGCACAATGTCAGCATCCTGCTCCGTACACGACCAGGCTTGTCCTTTTGGGTTTTAATTGAGTCTAATCGGCTGGACCTCCCTTCCTCCCTTGCGTGAGGTTGGAGGTTTGAAGGGGGTGACAATACACTTCGAACGGACACAGTCTGCAATTCGAGGGGACCTCGGGGCGCTCAACTCCTCAACTTCCTTTTTAAAAAGGCGTTCAAATCTTTTCCCTCACTTTTCAAGGATGTCTGCCATTTACCTGCATCAGTTTCTTATCTGAGACCAGGTCGAGCAGTGAGACGGTGTTAGTCCCACATCCCTCTTCGTCTTTGATCACTGCCTTTAACCTCCACATGTCACTTCCACAATCGGCTGTCACTGGCCAAAGCCTGTCTTACCTGTAAGTCGGGTACACCAAGCTGGTCAGAAGTCTTGGACATGGGGATGACTCTTCCCCTCCGCCCCCCACCCACCTCCCCCCCACCCCCCCCAGCCCGGCAGGAGTTCTCTCCAGTTTTAGCAGTGTGGGTATCACAGACCAATGTGCGAATACGGGTGCATATGGGACTAAGCCAGGCAGTGATACTGAAATGGTAGTATGGATAATGAAAACTTCGAAATGGAAAAATCTAAAGATGGGTCTTGAGGATTTCCAGTGATGGGGCTGTGACTATTTCCTTCGGCAGCTTGTTCCATTGTGGGATTGTTCTTGGCGAGAAAGATTCTTCATACACTGTCTTGGAAACAAATGGCTTTAGCAGTTTGCCTGGTGATTTGTCCTTGCCCGAGGGCACCAGGTACTTGTTTCTGTCAGCTGCCACTAGTCCATTCCGTGTTTTACACAACACGCTCATGAGTTTAGAGCTCCATCCATCTCACTTGTAAACTCAAACGGCCCATTTGGGGAGCCCCAGTGAACCGGCCCATTTGGAAACAAGCGAGGACATCTGAACATCCCCAATCTCGCCCTTGTATTTGGAGAATCTGTTCGTCCGAGAAAGTTGTGGACTTCAAATGTGACCGAAACCAAATGAGATGAAGCTGGTGGAGAAGCTGGAGCGGTCTCTGCCGCTCAGAGCACAGCAGCTTCAGGGGAGATTGAAGAGAGCTGTTTAAAATCAGGAGGGGTTTTTGACAGAGTGGGGGAAATCGGTTCCACAGCCGGGCAGAGGGACGCGCCTTGACAAAAGGAAGAGGGGGCGAAGTGATTGGGTTTCTTTCTACTCGCCCAACTGCCCTTGTGCGGAGTGCACTGCTTCAGGGTGACCGGCAGCACGTTCAATGGCAACTTGCAAAGGGGAATTTGGAATTTCTCCGTCTCCAGGACCATCCCTCACCCCACCCCCTCGCCCCCTTGAATTCTTTCAAAGAGCCGGCACCAGCGTGATGGGCCAAACGGCCTCTTCCTTCGTTGGCCGACGGGAAAGACGCTTTGGTTTGAGGACCTGCCAGTGGCTGGCGGGGGGATATCGGTTGAAAGGCCGACACCTGTGGCACGGTCACCCAACACCATCAGGGAGTCCTCTTGTGGGGGCAGAGAGGGGGGGCGGGGGGGGAAGGGGAATCAGCAATGTTAACTGAAACAGCTATCCGGCCCCGAGCGTCAACTCAACCGAGGGAAAGACAGCCTCTTGTGATCAGGCCTCGGTGAGAATTACCGAACGCTTCATCCTCACAGGCTTTGTCTGCAGCGTTCTGAGAAATTGGGGCTGAGGGCAAGTAAACAGGTCTTCCACTTATCATTACAGTGACAGCAGGTTTACCACACGCTCGGAGACCAGGTGTGTCAGAGAGTGCTGAATCTCACCGCGGTCAGCAGTGGATTCTGTTCACCGCCCCCTCCCACCCCCCCACACCCCCCTACCCCGGTGCTTCGGAAACCATCGAGTAGAGCCCAGCTTTGGACACAAGTGGATCCTCGGGGAATAAATGGCACCCGTATTTAATCCACAGAGGATTGAAGACACCAGCACCATCTCTAGTAGCTGCTTTCCATACCTTCGCATAGAGGTCATGCTAACCATTTTTTGCCAACAGAATATTACTCCCAATGGAACTGCTTTACATTGAAATATTGCAACCTTAGCCGCGGCTGGAAGAAACCCCAAGTACTGTGGATGCTGCGATGCTGAAAGAGATTCTCCCAAACATCTGCTTTCGGTCTCAAGCGGCCATCAGGACTTGAATGAAGCTCTGAGAAAGCGGACGAAAGGCCCAGTGACTGTGAGGAAACGTTGCTCCGATTGAGCGGGTCTCTCCTTCCGCCTGACAGCCGGGCCATTCTGCCCCAAACAAAAGCAGGCCATCAGTGGCGGCCTCCTCCTGACACATCGAGCCCCATTTCTCCCTCAGCCAGCTCACTCACTCCGGCCTGCCGAAGCAAGCCGAGGCCACCCAGCCAAGGGATCCAGCCTCACGGGCAGGCGAGAGGCGGGGGACATGCTCCCGAGTTTCTGTCAGGCCTGCTCGCAGACAGGGGAAAAAGCGCCTGCGCTGCTCTCTGCTGCCTGAGCCCCGAATGCACAATAACATGATAAATTGAACAAACAGTGACCCAGGGACACCCACTCAAACAAAACTAGCACAAGCCAAAGGCGAAGCGGGCGGAAGTGCCCTTGCCAATCGCTTCTCATGGAGCTGGACACTGTCCAGAAGCTTGGACTGCACATATCATCTCACACTGGATTTATCCCCTCTTTTCTATGGTGTGGTTTACACACAATTCCATAGGCACCTTCCATATCAACGCCTTGCTCATATACACACAACGCATAAAGATCTCACCTTACAAAGTACTTAAAGTACAGAAGCAGGCTTTTCGGCCCAACTGCTCCGTGCTGGTGTTAATGATCCACCCCAGGTTCATTCAATTCCCTTCATCTCACTCCATCAACAGATCCTTCTATTCCTTTCTCCCGCATGCGTTTATCCAGCTTCCCCTTAAATACATCTCTACGATTCACCTCAACCACTGCCTTTGGGAGTGAGTTCCACTCTCTGGGTAAAGAAGTTTCTCCTGTATTCTCTATTGGACCGCTTCTATGTTCTCTAGTTCTGCTCACACCACAAGTGCAAACATCTTCATTCGGTCTACACTCTCAAACATTTCTAGAGTAAACACTCGTGCGCGTACAGATGATAACATGTATATATCTATATGCGTGAGAGATATTGCTTCTCCACATGAACAAGGCCTTTATATGCAACAAATATTTTACATCAGAAACACTCGTTTAAGTTACATATACATGTATGTATCGCATCTTACTAAAGTTGTGTGTATGTGAGAGTTAATTCTGCATTCCAAGTAGTTTTCACATGTCATTCCTCAGGACAATTCCATTCCTTCTGCAGACAGCCGCTTCCCATTCTGTTCCCAGTCTTTAAACACATAGTCTCGCTGTCCGACAGATAAATATCATCTGCTCACTAGACTCTACAAACACTCAACGGCAAAAACCCTCTTCCTTTTTTAGAAACATTTCACCGCATTGTGTCTTTTTTAACCATTTCAGACACAAAACCTGACTGCAGTCCCTTCAGTAGAGCCGCTTCCATTTGCTTTCCTACTCTCCAGGTGCCATCGCCAACTGGAAACCGAGCTCACAGCTAATTTACAATTCCGCTTTTCCCAGTCTGTGGAGATGGGCCGGTGTGCTCGCTACATCATTATGTGTGTATGTATATATATATATTAAAATAAAGTTAACCTGGACGCCCTCGAAAATTCCCAGAGGGTTCATAGTTCATAATCAGCAATTGCAATGAGAATTGAGGAGTCTTAAAGAGTTGAAGAGACTCGCTCTCCCAGTTTAACGAATGAAAGAATGTCCTCACCACTGCATACGTTGAAGGAACCTCTCATTCCAGTGAGCATTTTCAGACTCCGCCATTTGTTTGGAGTCCACAGGTTGAAAGAGCAGGAACCTCACAGCCGGACATTGAAATCATCCTGTATTTAACTGGGACCAGCATTCGCCTCTTTCTCATTGCGACTGGCTACACTGGTGAAAAAACTTCACTTGTTACAAATGTGCAATAAGGCTTTCCTCATGTCGTCCGCTTCCGGCTGGACGTCCACTTTGTTTCCAAATTGGGACAACTTTCTTTCTTCCGCATATTGAATCATTTTGAAAGGGTCGGGATGTCGTGTGAAGAGGAGTACAGCCGATTGGGGTTGAGAAACCCCTGGGGCGGGGAGGGAGGGAGGAGGAGGAGGGGTGGGGGGGGTGGTGGTTGGAGGTGGGGGGGGGTGGGGTGGTGCTGAGACACGTGTCCACACGCCAGCCAATAGGACATCCAAAATGATAAGGTAAATCCACTCGACATGAAGGAACGTCACATCGTGCCCAGGGTGAGTTCAGTCCTGAAAGGCTCCACTTATCTTATCCTGGGGTTGCGGCTCTGGCAAGAGCAGGTGCCGTTATTCTGGGTGGGCTCCTTGTTTTGCATTTCGATTTCAACCCAGCTGCTGTTATCACCTGGACAATCCCTTCCCCCTCACATCAGGGATTTGCCTCTTCTAGTTGAAATGATGCTCCCAAGCCCAGTCACCTCGACGCCATTTTCTGTCCAAGACATCCTCAAGCTGGAGGAGCAGCGGCTGTGTGCAGGTCAGTGTGTCCAGCGCCAGCAGCCGGCCGCATGCAGGCACGAGGCCCCGTGGCGGCTCGACAAGTGGCATTGCCGGAGAGTCAGGGAGATGGCGAGCAAAGGGAACGTGCGTTCCAGTCCCTCCCAACTGAACAGGAGTTCGTGCAACAGCCCGACAGAGCAGAAACAACTGGAGAGATGCGCCCACCCCAGTAAGTGGAAAGTCTTCCAAGTTACATGTCAGCCATTACATTCGCCTTAACATATTTTCCACCCCACTTGGACCTTGACTCGAAATACTGAGTAGATCTCTTAATGTGGTCTCCACTTGTGTTCTAGTTTGTGTCTTGTGATACTGGATATCGCTTTGAGTGGGTATCGGAGTCACAGCGACAGGACCATCATAAAGGATGATAATTACTGAGTGTAAACACTGGGCCAGCAAGCTAAAAGCTGAGCGTGTTAAGCGGAGTTGAGCAGCAAGCCCGTATTCCTGTCTGCTTCTTCTGTGTCCACAGGTCAAAATGTACACCCACACCATAGTTGTCATTTCACCATTAATAAATGGCTGTGTTTCATGTAAACACAAAAAGCTGTAACACACAGTGACAGAATAGTTCCACGCGAATAATCCTGGGCCCTGTGGCTCTCTCTCACACACACGCACTCATGAAATACAGATATGACCCACTCGGCTTGGAATCACTCAGACTGCTGAGTGAACACCGGCAGCGCATTAAAGACTAATTTCACTAAGTTGGTACAATTTTGCTGACCTAGATTTACAGATATTGCCCTCAAAAAGTAATTAATTCTATCGAAAACATCTTGCGATGCTTCTGAGACATGTAATGGGTGAATGAAAATGGTTTGTTTATTTGGCTATTCCGTATGAGGTTTCCGAGCAGCCCAGTTCACATTTGTTTCTTGACTGAACGACATTTCAGACTTAAAAATTGCAAAAAAAAAAATATTTTACTAAACTATTTCGATCTGATTGTTTCAGAATTAGTAATTGTAGAATAAAGTTTTGCTTAACCTATTTCTGTCTGAATTTTGACATAAATTCAAGACTTGTCCGTTAACGTTTTAATTAACCGATTTCAACAATTATACCAAAACGGTTCGTTGTCCGATTCACAGCATTTCACTGAAACTATTGCTGTCTGAAATTTGACACAATGTCGAATGCATTTTTAACTAATGTCCTGTCAACTGTGCCACGCAGTCGAACAAATAGAAACACAATCAATAAAGATTTGCTTGAACCGCGACTGGTTCAAGTGCCCCCCACACAACACAGAAACACACACACACACACACATTCGAATTGATTTCTTCCACTCGGTTTGAAATACGCCGCAAAAGGAGCGGGTTCTAAATTTTCGTTTGCACCCCCTCCTCGCTCACATTTCCCGAATCCCATTTGCATGTGTTCACACTGAGGGCGAGAGACCTGGCTTGTCCTTGATTTTTCCAAGTCAGGTGTTGTTTCGTCCCCTGTTACCCGGGGAGCAGTAAGTGAAGATTGATGTCTGGATTCTTGGTTTTTTTTTTAACTACAAGCAGGCCAAGTTCTGCCTGTTGAGCATACAATGTTACAATGAGCACAACACTCCCGAGAGAACTCCACAGGCGGGCCCATCAAAACCAAATATGACACCGGGTCACGAAAGGAGATATTCGGACCAAGGGCGCTGAGCGCTAGGGCGAGAGAGGCGGGCAGCGTGAGGCGGTCTGAGAGATTCTGTCTGGTAATTCTCTCTGTATAAACAGAATGGTTCAATGGAAAAAGAAATGACTGTCCACTCTGCAAGGCTAAAGACAAATTACCCAGAGTAACAGAAGCAGGGATCGGGGGTGCGCTGCGTCTTAGTGCGAAGAACATTTTACGATCAGATCAACGGTGGGGGCGAAGGGCAGGGGGGATGGGGAGGAGGGCCGATTCATTCGACCCATTTACCAAAGAGTGAGCGAAATCCGTCACTTCAGGACCCCCTACCCCCGGGACCGATCAGATCCGGGGAAAAGGAAAAGGGCTGGAGGTGGATTTTCCCTGCGAACTGCTGTCGGCTTGGCGGGAACGGCCAAAGAAAGAGAGAGAGGCCTTCAGTGTTTCCCGCTCACACTCGGACGGTGCCAGAACTGGAGAATGTATTCCGCCCAAAACCCAATTCTCAGCCCGTCCGGCTGCAGCTCAAAATGTGTCTCCCTCGAATGATAAAGGCCCCTTTGGAAAGTAACGAAAAGGTTTGAGGAACACAACGAACAGCAAAGTGCACCGAGATCCAACTAGTCCTTATATTGTGATCAGTGCGAATTCTCGCTGGTGAAGTCATCGTCCATTCGATATGGGGACAGAGAGGGGGGAGAAGGAAATCACCCTCGGCAGGAAAGGGCGATCACATTCACGACATTAAATAAATTCTGTGCAGATTATCCAGGTTGAAATCCGCTTTCCATTATTTGACAATTCTACTGCGCCAATTTCAGCTCAATTCTCTTTCCAAATGAAACAATGGATTTGTAATTTACAAAAAACAGTTCTGTGTATGTGTCACACCACAACATCGACCCGTGGGCGTCAATGCAAACACTGAAATCCGACATTCACCCCATTTTATCATGGGAACCCATCAATCGTCCGGGGCCTCAACACATGCTGGTTTTCAGGAATCCAAATTTGAAACTACAAAATTAACTTTTTAAAAAATCCTCAGAACGCGTTTGAACTCAGCACACAACAACGGAGCAAGGAAATAATCATAGATAGGGACTAAACTAAAGCCGAAAATACAAAAACTCCATTCCCTGATTCAGATCTCAATGAACTCCTGTGGTTAAATACAGTGACATTTTAATAAGAGCTCCCTTCACGCTGAGCCCAAGTCCGAGCGGTCAAATTTTCCCCCAAACTATTTGCAGTTAAAAGCGGGGGGAGAACCCAGGGGGAATTGCCTGTGGAAATTCCCAGTGTTGATTCTGGGAATACTGGCTGGGACAGAGAACCCTGTGATGATTAATGAACCGAGGGAGGGTTGGCTGCGGATTTTAGCCGAAGGAAGGATATTAGAATCTATTCAAATCCAACTCTCCGTCTCCAGTAGAATGGGTCAAACCGATTCTCCGATAGAAAATTGAACGTTTTTCCACATGATTTGCCAGGATTAAAGGCAATTCCACATTTCTACAGTTGGGCGAATGAACAATCATTGTGTCGGCGGCTATTCAGGCTGACTATATTTACACCGAACCCCGATTGTCAGCATTACATTTACACATAGCCCCGATTGTCCCTATAACAGTTACACCGAGCCATGATTGCCCCTGTAACATTTACACCGAACCCTGATTGTCCCTGTAACATTTACACTGAACCCTGATTGTCCCTGTAACATTTACACCGAACCCTGATTGTCCCTGTACCATTTACACTGAACCCTGATTGTCCCTGTAACATTTACACTGAACCCTGATTGTCACTGTAACATTTACACTGAACCCCGATTGCCCCTCTAACATTTACACTGAACCCTGATTGTCCCTGTAATATTTACACCGAACCCCGATTGTCCCTGTAACATTTACACTGAACCCTGATTGTCCCTGTAACATTTACACCGAACCCCGATTGTCCCTGTAACATTTACACTGAACCCCGATTGTCATTGTAACATTTACACTGAACCCTGATTGTCCCTGTAACATTTACACTGAACCCCGATTGTCATTGTAACATTTACACCGAACCCCGATTGTCCCTGTAACATTTACACTGAACCCTGATTGTCCCTGTAACATTTACACCGAACCCCGATTGTCCCTGTAACATTTACATTGAACCCCGATTGTCCCTGTAACATTTACACTGAACCCCGATTGTCCCTGTAACATTTACACTGAACCCCGATTGTCATTGTAACATTACTCCCGGGTCACAACAATGCAAGGACTTAGTCTACCAATAAAACGCCGCTCGTGCGAAGTGAGAAGCGCTCTCGCCTGTGTACACACGCGTGAGGATATATACACACATAGTACAGGCTGGTTAAAAAGTCCTTATATGGTTTCAGATAATAACCTTGGGTGTACGCTCGATAGAAGCAATCTAAAGGGCACGTGAAAATATAATTCACACAATACAATTCGAACTCCAGGCTTGAAGAGATGCACGATATTTTCTGAAGCATCGTTCACAGCAATTTCCAACAGTTCGCCGTTTTTAGCCAGTGATAATCTCATTAACACTGCATTAAAATATCAAGTGATTCTATTTTGTACGCAATTTCGTTCTCCTTGATCCAAAATCATGAACGTTTTCAGGACAAGGACCTTCCAAAGGATATGATGTATTTGATATACATTTCATATAAATACTTGATACACATACATTTGAGGTTTAAAATGTATTCTCACTGAATGGGATGACGACTTTTTTGATATTAGCTGGACGTCTCTTTCAAATATTTATACATTAATGCATATTATATAAGACACCCGATACCGATGTCATCGAAAAACCTTGAAGTTTTGCGATGCAGTAAGAATTCTGCACCAGAAATGGACGGATTCTTTTTGTTGTTCAGGCTGTTCCCTCTGCAGCCCCTGGGTGAAGATTTGTAGGGGTGTGTGGTGACATTGAGAGAATCCCGCGGATGCTGCAATGATTTTTTTAAGAGGCCTGTGCAAACAGGGCAGCAAGTGCGCAGTGTGATGAGCATGAGAACTCATTCTGAGCAGGCCACTTGTCGAGCTGGAGCTGTGGATCAGTTCATCTCCAGTGCAGCGCACGCGCCAACTTGCCAGAGAATTCACGGTTTAACGGAATATTTCAACTCCATCGTTTTCCAAGCAACATGCGGGAGATTTGGAGTCTGCGTTACCTCCCACAATCGCTGGCAGGCGGAAGGTGTACTACCTTTTGTGAGTTGCAATGTTTTAGACTCTGTGAGTGTGGTCAGTCAGTCCCTGGGGGCTGAAACCCCACAGAGAAGGTCCAACCAAGGCTCCTTATTAAGCACCTTCCAAACCCGTGACCACTACCATCTAGAAGTACAAGGGGAGCAGAGGCATGGGAACACCACCACCTGGAAGTTCCTGTCCAAGTCACTCACCATCCTGACTTGGAAATATATCGCCGTTCCTTCACTGTCGCGGGGTCAAAATCCTGGAACTCCCTCCCTAACAGTACTGTGGGTGTACCTGCACCACATGGACTGCAGCGGTTCAAGAAGTCAGCTCACCACTACCTTCTCAAGGGCAACTAGGGATGGGCAATAAATGCTGGTCTAACCCGCGAAACCCACATCACGTGAATGAATATAAAAAGCTCACTACCAAAGAGAGTGGTTAAGGTGAATAGTATAGGTGGATTTCAGGGGAAGCTGGATAAACACGCGAGGGAGAAAGGAATAGGAGAATAGGCTGATAGGGCGAGATAAAGAGGGGGTGGGAGGAGGTCAGTGTGGAGCACTGATACGTTTTGGTGTTTTCAAGGATCTGCAATTCAGCGCAGATGAATCCGTTCAGTTGAAATTCCAGTTCTCTATAGCTCCCCAGAATGGGCCCAGTTAACAGGGCAGGCAGACAGACAGTTGTGTTTGGTTTTTCTGTGTGGGGCAGAGGGGTGGTTTAGTTGGCGAGGGTTCATCGGGAAGCGAAGTAAATCTGTCTCATCCTCTTTCTTACAGAAAGCGGCAGAGTCAGGGACTCGGCAGTCAGCGGGCTGAACAAGGAGTGGTCTGAAGACACCAAGCAGAGACAGAAGAGAAGAGCTCGTGTCCACTTCTCGCAGGCTCAGGTCTTCGAGCTGGAGACCCGTTTCAAGCAGCAGATGTACCTGTCGGCCCCGGAGAGAGAGCACCTGGCCAGCCTGTTGAAGCTCACCTCAACCCAAGTCAAAATCTGGTTTCAGAACCGACGCTACAAGTGCAAGAGGCAAAAGCAAGATAAGTCACTGGAGCTAGCTGGTCACCCAGTGCCACCTCGCCGAGTCGCGGTGCCAGTCTTGGTCTGGGATGGTAAACCTTTCCTCGGGAGCTCTCCGGCTAATTGCACCCCTTACAACATCACAGCCAACCCGTACCCATACAATCCAGCTGTCTACCACAGCGGTTACATAGACCTTTCTCCCAACACCAGCTATACCTGTAGCTTCACCAGGACAACCCCGGGGCCACCAGAGTGCACCACTCCCAGCAGCCTCATGGGAGACTCTACCCAGTCAAGCAACACTCCAAGGAATTCGAGCCTGGTAAAGGGGGATTTCAAATTCCCTTTCCAACACATGGATTGTAAACTGGAGAGAGAGAGAGCTTCAAGAGAGGTCCCATTCTGACTTGCAAATCAGAAGCCGGCGGGCGGGGAAACTCCGCTTGGCTTTCCATTCCTATATTCTCTCCACGGAACCTCCACATGCAAGTGGGTGAGGTCTGAGATGGTGGAAAGCAGGCCGCAAGGGGAGAGCGCGAAGGAGACTGGGTCGAACGGGCAGGTGATCTCGGATGGCTGAATTTCCCGAATTTTCACCTCCGTCCCGCCTCCCTGTTCCTCCCTGCTTTACAGTCATGTTCAACTTCACCAACTCTAATCTCCTTCTCCCACTCGGTCACTCAGCAAACTTGCTCTATGTTTTAAATGCAGCGTGTCACCGGGGATGAAGCGGTGCCGACTTTGTTCGTGTTTCACCTGCTGTTCGCTTTTTGGTGGGAAGTGAGTGCTACTTAACATTTGAAGTTGATTTGTTTTTCCAATCGCTGACTGGAAGCGTGCCCGTGCCTTGCACATCCGCGGTGCACGAGAGGGGGAAAGGGGACACTTGGACCATACACGAATCGGAGAGACCAGGCACAGTTCATGTTTGGTATTTTAAAGGGGTCGGTACAATCCCTTTCAATACTAATCTCCCATCTAAAACTGGCAGCTGCTGTCCATTTCCATTCAGTTTCAGGCACCCATATTGTGGAACAAATTCCTGACCGAATACCTGCAATTGAACTTGAACTCTTGTCGTTTCTAACCCACAGCCACACTGGCATTTCTTCCCGTCACTTTGAGCTGCGTGTTCTCTTTGTAAATTAATCATGTATTAAATCACAAGATGGGCAAGAAGTTTTGCACATGTTGATTATTCACAATTGTTGGGCTCGATTAACCGCAATGCCATACATTACAAAGAGAGGTGCTCGATCCTGCGGTGTACAAGGACCATTCTCTGTACTCTGGTTCTGGATATATAGAACCCTAGAATATATACGTATCATTTGTATAAATTAATTCCAGGATTTTACATCTGGAATCCTAATTCATACATGCACCAGGGGGTGGGGGGGGGGGGGGGGGTTGCGGGGGGAGGGGGGCGGGAATATTAAGGACAATCCATCCCAAAAGCGAAGCTCCATGTAAAGGCCAGTATCCCGCCTTGCAGCTTCTGGTCAATCACTTGGAACCTGGATGAACAGAGTTCCCGTGCGAACAGTTTCGCACATTCTTGACCCAATCTCCCCCGTAGAATCAAAGCAAATTGTCCCAGGTTTCCTGTAGGCGGGGGGCGGGGACGCTTTGTATTTGATCCATGGGGTGAACGACCTGGTGTTCAGTCAGCAAACCAAGCTCCACGTATCACTGCAGGTGAAGCGAAGTCGGAGTGAATGGGCTGTGTTTTCAATAACATGTCTCTCAGGTAGAGGAACTTCCTGTCAGTCAAATACATTGCACTCGCACAGTTCCTGGACTGTTCGCATGGGCAAAACTGCTGAAATTATACTCCAAACAACCACCATTTTATGCTTAATTATGAATGAATCATGTATACATGATTAATAAACACATGTTTATGGATAGACAATTGACAAGTAAATGATATGTCAAAATCAATAAGGGTGGTGACAGGAGAAAAGTGGCGAGGATTTGGAATGCGCCGTGGAAGAAGGTGGTGGATATTGATTCAACTGGGAGCTCTGAAAAAAGAATTGGAGAAATATTAAAGGAGGACAAGATAGCAGGAATATGGGGAAAGGGCAGGAGCATGGACAAACAGGATTACTATTACACAGACCTGGCAAAAGCTCGATGGACTGTGCTGCTCATGGTCCGAGCATGAAATGTAGTTCTGGGTAAATAGCGAGGCAATGATGAAAGCATGGAACAAATCGCCTGTTCCCGTATCCAATTTCCACTTTAGCTGCGAGGTGAACATGCCTTATAGCAGAATGCCAGACACAGCAGCTGTATTCATTCGATGCAACTGGCAACTGTATATTTATCAGATTTAAGGAGCAAAGTAAATCCAATATTCGTACGAGAGAAAGGAAAATAACTTCAGGATTCCTGATAGTAACTGACTTCACGCAGTCCTATATATCAATAACTTCAGGATTCCCGATACTAACTGACTCCACATCGTGCTGTATATCAATAACTTCAGAATTCCCGATACTAACTGACTCCAAACCGTGCTGTATATCGATAACTTCAGGAATTCCGATACTAACTGACTCCACACCGTGCTGTATATCAATAACTTCAGAATTCCCGATACTAACTGACTCCACACCGTGCTGTATATCGATAACTTCAGAATTCCCGATACTAACTGACTCCGCACCGTGCTGTATATCGATAACTTCAGAATTCCCGATACTAACTGACTCCGCACCGTGCTGTATATCGATAACTTCAGGATTTCCGATACTAACTGACTCCACACCGTGCTGTATATCAATTACGTCAGGATTCCTGATACTGACTCCGCACAGTGCTGTATATCAATAACTTCAGGATTCCCGATACTAACGGACTCATCGCCGTGCTATGTATCAATAACTTCAGGATTCCTGATACTAACTGACTCCACACCGTGCTGTATATCAATAACTACAGGATTCCTGATGCTAACTGACTCCAAACCGTGCTGTATATCAGTAACTTCAGGATTCCTGATACAAACTGACTCCACACCATGCTGCATATCAGTAACTTTATTTACTCCTGAAGAAAGGGACTATCTAGAAGCACGCTACAGTGTGCTTGCACATGAACAGGAGAGAGAGCACATCCTGAGTGGGGCACAGCCAGAGCAGGAATTTGGAATTTGGTGCAAAGCAGGAATTCAGTGCTTAGGGGATGAGGTGCTCTTTGGATTTTTTCCTTGCTATCCAACTTCTTAAATCTTCAGACCATGCTGCAGCAGGAGAGGCTACAAGGGAAGGGAATCACAGGTAAGTAGTGGGTAAGGTATTTACTACTTTAATCGCTTATAGTTTAAGGTCTTTTATGGTTTACAATTTGTTTATTCTACAGTAACAAGGATCAGGAAAGAAGGGCCCTAGAGTAATTTTCTTAAAATGTTAATTTAAAGGGATAAGTCATGGCAGAAGCGCCCAAAGCTGTGGTGTGCTCCTCATGCCCCATGTGGGAAGCTGAGGACATTTCAAGTGCCTAGGATCAGCTGGACACATAGCTGTAGTTCCTGGAAGCTCAGGTTTCAGAGCTGGAATGGCAGCTGGGGACACTGTGGAGCATCCACGAGTTTGAGAGCATCATGGATAGCATGTTTAGAGAGGTGGTCACACCGCAGATGAAGGGACTTGAGGAAGGAAGGGAATGGGTGACCACCAGGCAATCCAAGAGAAACAGGTAGGTAGTTCAGGAGTCTCCTGGGTTCTCACTTGCAAATTGGTATTCTGTTTTGGAAGCTGATGAGGGTGCTGGTTCCTCCAGGGAGTGCAGACAGAGCCAAGCTTCTGGCACCACAAGTAATCTGTCTGTACAGGAGGGGAGGAAGGGAGGAAGAGCAATAGTAATAGGGGATTCTATAGTCAGGGGCACAGATAGGCACTACTGTGGCCATCAACATGACTCCAGGATGGTATGTTGCCTCCCTGGTGCCAGGGTCCGGGATGTCAGTGAAAGGCTGCGGGGCATCCTGAATGGGGAGGGTGATAAGGCAGAGGTCATGGTACATGTTGGTACTAATGACATAGGCAGAAAGAGGGATAAGGTCTTGTATCAAGAATTCATGGAGTTTGGCTGTAGACTAAAAAGCAAGACCTCTCGGTTGTCATCTCTGGATTACTCCCAGTGCCATGTGCTAGTGAGCTCAGAACTAGGAGAATAGCACAGATGAATATGTGGCTTAAGAGTTGGTGCAGGAGGGATGGTTTTAGATTCCTGCATCACTGGGACCATTTCTGGGGATGATGGGACCTGTACAAGCAGGAAGGTCTACATCTGAACCAGAGCAGGACTAACATCCTTGCAGGCAGGTTTGCTAGGAGGAGTTTAAACTAATTCGGCAGGGGGAGGGGCACAGAATGTTAGCAGAATAGGGACACATCATAATACAGTAAAACAATCAAGTCAGAGAGAGTACAGCTGCAAAATGCTTCAAGGGATTAAGGCAAGGCTGGATGTCCTCTACTTTAATGTCAGGAGTATTATGGATAAAACAAATGAGTTAAGGGTGATGATTGACAAGTGGAATTGTGATATAGTGGCTATCACTGAGACATGGTTGAGGGAAGGGCAGGATTGGCAGCTCAACATTCCAGGATATAAAATCTTCAGGCGAGACAGGGGAGGAGGTAAAAGAGGAGGAGGCATTGCATTTTTAGTTAAGGAGTCAGTTACGGCAGTAAGGAGAGATGATATCTTGGAGAGGGCATCAAATGAAGCTTTGTGGGTACAGATTAGGAATAAAAAGGGGCAACCACATTATTAGGTGTTTATTATAGACCCCCAGATAGTCAGTGGGAAATTGAGGAGCAAATACGTGCACAATTTGTGGAGGTGTGTAAAAACAATAACAATAGGGTAATTATATTAGGCTATCTTAACTTTCCAAACATTAATTGGGATAGGCATAGTGTTAAGGGAGTGGATTTCTTAAAATGTGTACAGGAGAACTTTTTAGGTCAATATGTAGAGGGTCCGACAAGGGACAGTGCATTGCTGGACCTAATTCTGGG
Organism: Carcharodon carcharias; assembly: GCF_017639515.1. Lineage (NCBI taxonomy): Eukaryota > Metazoa > Chordata > Chondrichthyes > Lamniformes > Lamnidae > Carcharodon > Carcharodon carcharias. The sequence continues at coordinate 24,514,196 of NC_054483.1, read as the reverse complement.
GAATGAAGCCAGACAGGTGGCTGAGGTGGTGCTGGGCGAGCATTTTAGTGATAGCGACCACAACATGGTACAGTTTAAGTTTGTTATGGACAAAGAAATTGACAAGTTGCAAAAAAATGTTTTGGATTGGGGGAGAGTGGATTTTAGTAAAATAAGGCAGGATCTGGCCAAGGTAGACTGGGAACAGTTACTTGTGGGGAAATCTACAGAGGAACAGTGGGGGTGTTCAAAAAGGAAATGGGGAGGGTACAGAGTCAACATGTTCTCTCTAGGGTGATAGGAAGGAGTGACAAGCCGAGAGAACCGTGGATGACCAGAGATATTCAGGTTACGATGATAAGGAAAAGGAAGGCTTTTAGCAGTTCCAAGGGAAGCAAATTAGCAGAGGCATTAGTGGAGTACAGAAAATGCAGGGTGGAGCTTAAGAAAGCAATTAGGAGAGCAAAGAGGGGATATGAGGAAGCTCTGGCTGGTAAAAGTAGGGAAACTCCCAAGATATTCTATAAGTATATCAATGGGAAGAGGATAACCAGGGCAAGAGTAGGGCCCATTAGAGACCAAAGGGGCAATCTATGGATGGAGCCAGAGGACATCGAGAGAGTGTTGGACGAATACTTCACATCTATGTTCACCCAAGAGAATGAGGATAAAGGCATGGAACTGAGGGAGATAGACTGCGAGGTTCTTGAGCAAATTGATATAGGGAGTGACAAGGTATTCGAAGTGTTGATAAGCTTAAAGGTGGACAAATCTCCAGTTCCAGATGTTTTGTGTCCCTGAATGCTGAGAGAGGCAAGGGAGGAGATCACAGGGGCTCTGACCCAAATTTTTAATTCCTCCCTGGCCATGGGGGAGGTGCCAGAGGACTGGAGAACAGCTAATGTGGTTCCACTATTTAAGAAGGGTTGTAAAGATAAGCCGGGGAACTACAGGCCAGTGAGTCTCACATCAGTGGTAGGGAAACTATTGGAGAAAGTTCTGAATGAGAGTATTTATCTCCACTTGGAGAGGCAAGGTTTGATCAGGGATAGTCAGCATGGCTTTGTCAGATGGAGGTTATGCCTAACAAATTTGATTGAATTTTTTGAGGAGGTGACCAGGTGTGTAGATGAGAGTAGTGTAGTAGATGTAGTTTATATGGATTTCAGCAAAGCCTTTGACAAGGGAGGCTTATAAAGAAGGCAAATACTCATGGGATACAGGGTAATTTGATAAGGTGGATTCAAAATTGGCTTAGTTGTAGGAGACAGAGGGTGATGACAGAAGGGTGCTTTAGTGACTGGAAGCCAGTGTCCAGTGGCGTACCACAGGGATCTGTGCTCGGTCCCCTATTATTTGTCATTTATATAAACGACATAGATGACTATGTGGGGGTAGGATTAGTAAGTTTGCGGATGACACAAAAATTGGCCGGGTGGTTAACAGTGAGGTTGAGTGTCTTGGGCTACAGGAAGATATAGACAGGATGGTCAAATGGGCAGATAAGTGGCAGATGGCATTTAACTCTGAAAAGTGTGAGGTGATACACTTTGGAAGGAGTAACTTGACAGGGAAGTATTCAATGAATGGCATGGCACTAGGAAGTTCTGAGGAACAAAGGGACCTTGGCATGTGTGTCCATATATCTCAGAAGGCGGAGGGGCACATCAGTGGGGTGGTGAAAAAAGGCATATGAGACACTTGCCTTTATCAATCGAGGCATAGATTACAAAAGTAGAGAGGTCATGTTGGAATTGTATAGAACATTGGTGAGGCTGCAGCTGGAGCACTGTGTGCAGTTCTGGTCACCACATTATAGGAAGGATGTGATTGCACTGGAGGGGGTGCAGAGGAGATTCACCAGAATGTTGCCTGGGATGAAACATTTAAGTTATGAAGAGAGGTTGGATAGACTTGGGTTGTTTTCATTGGAGCAGAGAAGACTGAGGGGGCGACCTGATCGAGGTGAACAAGATTATGAGGGTCATGGACAGGGTGGATAGGAAGCAGCTGTTCCCCTTAGTTGGAGGGTCAGTCACAAGGGGGCATAAGTTCAAGGTGAGGGGCAGAAGGTTTAGGGGGTATGTGAGGAAAAACTTTTTTACCCTGACGGTGGTGATGGTCTGGAATACACTGCCTGGGAGGGTACTTAAAAAGTACCTGGATGAGCACTTGGCATGTCATAACATTCAAGGCTATGGGCCAAGTGCTGATAAATGGGATTAGGTCGGTAGGTCAGGTGTTTCTCACGTGTCGGTGCAGACTCGATGGGCCGAAGGGCCTCTTCTGCACTGTGATTCTGTGAATTTCAGGATTCCTGATACTAGCTGTCTCCACACCGTGCTGTATATCAGTAACTTCAGGATTCCTGATACTAACCGACTCCGCAGCGTGCTATTTATTAAATAAGTGGAATTTTTAAAAGCTCAGCTATTAGTAGACCTTAACTGTTGGTTATGGATTAATTGAATCTAACGACTGAACTTTGTGAAATCGGATTTAAATGAGAACTGCTTCACCAACGCGGCTCCGCCAGATGATCTCATCCGCTGTATACTTTCACATGCGGCCGCAGGTTCAATCTTCACTTGGATATGGATACCGCCTTTCATGATCCCTCTGCGGACTGAACCGCAGCTGTGGTTATGAAGTGATGTTGTACATCGAGATAACGGTTGCCTCTATTGAATCGGGCCAGGATTCTGATTAAGCAGGTAAGCCACGAGGGGCAAGTCCTTGATCATTGGTGGAAATGGGAGTGTGGGGAAATGAAGATGCCACAGGGTGAGGAGATGAAGAGAGTGATGGGGGAAGTGGCGGACTCCAGGAGTGAAATGATACCTGTTCCTTCAGCTCAGTTTGGACAGTCCATCAGAGGGCAGTGTACAGGCAGCATGTGGACAGAGGGGCCTGGTTCCGCAGTGCTGGCAGCCTCTGTGCCCGGGTCCACTGCAGCCCTGGACAGGCTGAAGGCCCGGCTTTCCCAGGGAGGCTGCCTTCCGCAAGCGGCATGCCAAAGAGTTCGATTCCTTCATTTTCCCGAGTCACCCGAGTGACAATACGGTTCAGATACATCAAGAAATTAAGGGAAGGAATCCGAATTCAATGGAAGCAATGTTCTCATCTCAAAACGCAAGCAGCACTGAACAGATTGGTACAGGAACCAGCTCCCTTGTCCATAACTTACATAATGAAGTGCGTGCTCTTCTGGTGTTCAGCTACATCTCAGTATGCCCTGTGTGAACAGGTCCGGATTAACCGAGAGAACCCAGTGTGACTGAAAGAGCCCTTTGTATAGCTGCAGCAAAAGCTACAGAATACCAAGTCTATTCCAAGTGTAACCTATAGAAATCTCTACATCATCTGTAGGGTCTTGTGCACATCTCCAATCTACCCCACAGAACCGCGTGTACATCTCCAATCTACCCCACAGAACCTCGTATACATCTCCAATCTACCCTACAGAACCCTGTGTACATCTCCAATATACCCCACAGTGCCCCATGTACATCTCCAATCTACCCCACAGTGCCCCATGTACATCTCCAATCTACCCCACAGAACCCTGCGTATATCTCCAATCTACCCCACAGAACCCCGCATACATCTCCAATCTACCCCATAGGACCCCGTGTACATCTCCAAACTACCCCAAGAACCCTATGTACATCACCAATCTATCCCACAGGACCTCGTGTACATCTCCAATCTATCCCACAGAACCGCATGTCCATCTCCAATTTACCTCACAGAACCCTATGTACATCTCCAATCTACCCACAGAACCATGTGTACATCTCCAATCTACCCCACAGGACCCCACGCACATCTCTAATCTACCCCACAGAGCCCTGCGTACACAGATTGGGGAGAGGAAGTGGGGCCCTCCCTTTTGGAGAATAAACCTGGCAAATGATCTGAAGTCCAAAACAAGTGGTGCAGAGATTTCCAAGCTGTGCATTTGCATTTGACACAACCCAAAAGGGAGTTTCAGCTGGCCTTATCTCTGTGGCCTGGACTCCTGTTCACATAGTTTCAGCACTGAGAAGATGAGGGTTTCGTTGGCAGTTCACACCCAGCACCTCTCCCAGACCCTTGGCTGCTCCATCGACTGATGGCCAGGGCTGGTGACATGAGGCTCTATCTCAGTCAACAGCAGAGGAGACAGTGTGGCTGCAAGAGATCCCTCTCTCCCCCTCCTCTTCCATTCAATTGGCAAAGAGGGTGGGGTCTCTCTCTCTCTCTCACACACACACACAGACACACACACACAATAAAACTCCTGTCTCTTTTAATCCCATATCTCATCAAGCCAGGCACAATTATCTGGCATGGCTAAACAGACAGAAGCTTTTTTTGGTCCCCCTCTCAGCCAGCACTTCATGCCAGCTGGCATTTCCTGCCACAGCTGGTCACTTCTCCACTCCAAAGGCACAATATTGGTCAAGCATTTCAGGCTAGGTGCTGCCTTTTAATCGTTGGGGCTGTGAAGGGGGTGGTGAAACTAGGATTGCATTTTTATAGCGCCTTTCAGAACCTCCGGTCATCTCAAAGGAAGTGACAGTCAATGAAATATTTTTTGCTAAAAGTCACAATACACGAAAGGCCTCGGCCAGTTTGTGCACAGCAAGCTCCCACAATCACCTCTTTTAATCACGTTGATTGAGGGATGAATATTAATCAGAACCAGGGCTCCCTGCTCTTCCTTGAAAGAGCACTGGGATGTTTTATATGCACCCATGGGGGCAGGTAGAGGCTTGGTTTAACACCCCATGGCATAGATGGCACCTCCGACTGTGCAGCACTCACGGAGGACTGTGCCCTGAGTCTCAGCCGAGGGCTTTGTGCTGAATTGCTGGAGTGGGACTTGAACCCACAGCTTTCTGGCTGAGAGAGGGGGTGAGAAGAGGAAGTGGGGTGGGGGGTGGGGGGAGACTGGGGGTGGGGGGAGCACGGCAGAGAGGAAGAGAGAGAGTAACCCTATGCTTTCCTGTCTTTCTGTGCACCTGATTTTTCTTCTCCTCAGTTCAGCCAGCTATGAACTGATAGATTCCTGTCAACAGTGAATGCTTCAGAGTTTAAATTGCTGGGATCACCGCCCCTCACCATTCCCACCACCCCACGAAGATGGTTGCTCTTTTTCTTTGGCTCTTTAATATTAATTCTTACTTTACAACTGTGACTGCATTCCAAAGAGAGCTGCTTTGGCTCGAAAGCACTTTGCAATGTCCTGAGGTGGTGAAGGGTGCTCTCAGAATGCCAGGCTCTCTCTGTTGAACTGTGTGGATGAACCTTTAAGCTGTGATCTTAATCCAGTTCCCCAACCTGGTCAGTCTTCGTGATAACATGTCACCTTGGAAACACCTGTCTGACTGAAGGGCTTCCCTCTGGGAAGCTTAGCTCGCAAAAAAGCATTGCAGTGAAAGAGAGAAGCAAGACTCTTACAACTTTTGTCATCTTGACAACTTTGTGACTATGAGAAGAAAATGGAGAGAACAGGATAGAGCAGTGTTGACCAACGTGTTCTCAATACAGCATGTGAGACCAAGTGCCCTCCAACTCACACCTTGACTCGACCAAGAGATGGACAATTGAGTGCTGCACAAACCAAACGTACAGATCATTGATTGCCTTCCAATGTAAATACAAGTGACATTGACGGGTGGCACAGGAGATTGGAAAGGCCTGCATTTAATCCAGGGCCAGAGTGATCAGGTGAGACCTCTCCTCTTTCTCTCTCTGCCTTCCTAAACTAAATATTCCTGGGTGGCTTCAGTTGTGAATTGGTTTGACTTTGCAACAGCAAGATGCCTGCTTCTTCCTGTCTGGCCCGTCCTCACAAGTACAACTGATTCCACTCTAATCCCTGCCACATATTCAATTCCTCACAGCTGGAAGCAGAGCAGAGAGAAATAAAACTACGCCAGGGACAAACAAATGCTGCAAACAGATCTGTCAAAATAGATCAAGTCCTGTGACACCCTGAAGGGAAATACATTGTCAGACTCAACTTGAATTTCCAATCATTCAACTTGTCCCGAAACATGTTCAACCAGAAACGCAAAGCAAAATAACCTTCCCAGTGGTACATCAAACCAAATGTCAATTGTGGTTGCAGAGATAGGATTGCTCCTGTCTGAAGCAGTGTCACTACATTGAAGAGGCTTGTCATGCGAGTGAGGGCTTATTAACACAGCTTTCACTTCACCACTCAGCTTTTACAAGGAGATTCCAGAGTATTATCTCCCCATTAGACAAAGCGTCATCAGATTAATAGCTTCTCATTAAAACGTAGGAATGGAACAGTGCCAAAAGCAATTTTGAGCATGGCAAGACAACACTGAGCTTCACGAGCAACCCTCCCTCCAGAGGAATGGTTTCTCAAAGCAGCCTTAAGAGTCCAAGTGATCATTCCACAAAGTTGAAGCTGTGGCTAGCTATTCGACTGTGGACACCTAACTGGCAAGCCCAATTGTGCCGGCACCCATTCACACACCAGCTAAAGTTGTGTGGTGAGTAGGAGAGGAAATCTCTGTTTCTTTACCGCAAATCATGGGTCTTGAAGCCAAAAGCTAATCTTGTCCGGAAAAAGGGGTTTGGGAATGACAGTGCCTTTTTGTCTTTTCAGCAATTAATCCAGAATGTAAATGAGGATCAGCTCATATTAGGACTGCAAAATGTTAGAAGGAGATACACTGAATGGTGCCAGTTCAAAACTCCTGCACTCAGTCCATTTCTAAACTCATCTGCGACTGGAACCTTTGTTCCAGCTCAAATTTGGAATAGTCCAATGCTCTCCTGGCCAGCATTCTACTTGGACTCTCCAGAAATTTAAGCTCATCCAAAACTGTTCAGCCCCTATTCTAATGTGCACCTAGTTCCATTCTCCCATCACCCTGTGCTCACTGACTTACACTGCCAATGTCTCAATTTTAAAATCCTAACCTTTGATTTAAAATTGTTGCATGGTCTCGACCCTCCCCACCTCTGTAAACCTCCTCCAGCCCCAAACTCTTTCAGATCACACTATTCTGACTTGGAAATATATTGCCGTTCCTTCACTGTCGCTGGGTCAAAATCCTGGAACTCTCTCCCTAACAGCACTGTGGGTGTACCTACACCACACGGACTGCAGCGGCTCAAGACGGCAGCTCACCACCACCTTCTCAAGGGCAATTAGGGATGGGCAATAAATGTCACCCTTGCCAGTGATGCCCACATCAAGAACAAATATGAAGGTTTCCAAACTGGCCAACCATTTCCAACTGAGGCAGCAGTTCAAGACAGTGTGTCTGGTGCCATCACCTGGCTTCTGTTTGGGAGTTAGAGGTTCCCAGTGTGAGGCGTGTGCAGGTGTGGAGTCAACTCTGAGGCTGCCAGCTGCTCAGCAACCAGCTTTGTAAACTGTGTTTCAGAGATAACTCAAGGGGTAACCCAGGGAGATCAATCTCACAGGAGTCCAGGGGAAGTAAGATCACTCTCCGCATCACAAAATACCGGAATTTTACAGGGAAAGGTCTGCATTCAGCCCATCACCCCCTGGCCTGATTTTGAGATCGAGGTAACCACTTGGTTGCAATTCCCTGCCCTTTCCCCAAATATATTTTCGAATTTGTTTGTTTCCATTTTTAACCCTCTTCCCTTTTAACAAGGATTCCAGGAATTCTGTTTCCCTCACTGTTTCAGGTCAGCTGTCCAGCTTCAGTGTCTAGCTTTTGGTCAGTTAGTTCATGGCTATTATTACATCAACACTCAGGCTTCAAGTTATGAAGTGGTATTTTTAAACGTTCATCTTTCCCAGGAGTGTTGCAATATGACAGCTTGAAATGCAAGAGTCAGCAATTAATAACGATTTGATTAATTCTGATACACACCTATTTTTGAATGCCAAGACTGTATTTGAATAAAGTTGGCAAGGCACAGATAACTGTACATAGAGGTCCTATGAGTCACTGCATCTTGTCCCACATTCATCCCCTCAGGCACCATCACCTCATGACAGCTGTCCTGCAGTGATGGCATCAAGTCCTTTCCCATGAACTTTGTGTCCAGCTGAAGTTCAGCACAAACACTGCCAAACCAAAGCACATGAGCTGGCACACCCGCTCCACAAGTGCAAATTACAGGAGCACCAACCCTACCAGCTACTTCAGCCCGAGGAGTGAAGACCAATCTGGATGGAAGCTCACTTGGATAACTGAAGTTGCGGGGGTGGTTGGGGGAGGGGGAGAGAAGAACTGGGGAGGGTGGTAGGGTGTTTCGTTGGTGGGGGCAGGGTTGGAAGGCAATGCTGGAGATATGACCTCAGCTCAGAACGCCAACGCCCCTGGTCACAGCGCCAGCTAATCTCACAACAGAGTCGCGGGCCAATATGTGAGGGCCAATATGCGAGGGTGGGAACATCATTTCAAGACCTCAGCTCGGAACGCCAACGCCTCTGGTCACAGCTCCAGCTAATCTCCCATCAGAGTCGCGGGCCAATATGTGAGGGCCAATATGCGAGGGTGGGAACATCATTTCAAGTCACGGAAGCACTAATATTCCAGTATAAAATTGCACAATATGCAGACAAACAACGCCAACTCATGCACCTGGTGCAGACACATCAACAATCTCGTTCAATGGGTCAAAGCATGTGAGCAAGCACCACCTAGTGGATCCAATGCAACATTAAGACAGGAAATATTTGAGTCTTTCGAACAAGACAATAAAGTGGAACCGCTTATATAAGCCTAAATTCAATACACAGGCTGTAGCACAAGCTGCATATCAGGAAGAAACAGAGAGAAACTTGTGAATCCAATTAATTCATGGCTTATAAATAATAAACACCTCAGAGTGAGTTACAAACTGGAATCCAATCGAGGGGTTCAAATGATTTATATATAGAATAAAGGATACCTGGGAGTGAATTACAGGCTGGAATATATTCGAGGAGATCAGATGGTTTATATGTAGAATAATGGATACCTGGGAGTGAGTTACAGACAGGAATCAAATTGAAGGGTTCAAATGGTTTATATATAGAATAGCGGTTACCTGGGAGGGAGATACAGACTGGAATCTAATCGAGGGGTTCAGATGGTTTATATATAGAATAATGGATACATGGGAGTGAGTTACAGACTGGAATCTAATCGAGGGGTTCAGATGGTTTATATATAGAATACTGGATATCTGGGAGTGAGTTACAGACTGGAATCCAGTTGAGGAGTTCAGAGGGTTTATATAAAGAATAATGGATACCTGGGGGTGAGTTACAGACTGGAATCCAATTGAGGGGTTCAGATGGTTTATATATAGAACAGCAGATACCTGGGAGTGAGTTACAGACTGGAATCTAATCGAGGAATTCAGATGGTTTATATATAGAACAGCTGATACTTGGGAGTGAGATACAGACTGGAAACCAATCAAGGGGTTCAGATGGTTTACATTTAAAATAATGGATACCTGGGAGTGAGTTACAGACTGGAATCTAATCGAGGACTTCAGATGGTTTATATATAGCATAATGGATACCTGGGAGTGAGTTACAGAAAGGAATCCAATCAAGGGGTTCAAATAGTTTATATATAGACTAACAGATACCTAGGACTGAGATACAGAATGGAATCTAATCGAGGGCTTCGGCTCGTTTATACATAGAATAACAGATACATGGGAGTGAGTTACAGACTGGAATCCAATCAAGGGGTTCAAATGGTTTATACATAGAACAGTGGATAGCTGTTAGCAAGTTACAGACTGGAATCTAATGGAGGAGTTCGGATGGTTTATATAAAGCACAATGGATACCCGGGAGTGAGTTACAGACTGGAATCTAATCGAGGAGTTCAGATGGTTTATATATAGAACAGCGGATACCTGGGAGTGAGTTACAGACTGGAATCCAATCGAGGGGTTCCAATGGTTTGTATATCGAATAGTGGAGAGCTGGGAGTGAGTTACATGCTGGAATCGAATCAAAGATATCAGATGGTTATATATATAGAATAATAGATATATAGAATAATAGTTATATATATAGAATAACAGATACCAGGGAGTGAGTTACAGGCTGGAATCTAATTGAGGAGATCGGATAGTTTATATATAGAACAGTGGATACCTGGGAGTGAGTTACAGAATGGAATCCAATCGAGGGCATCAAATGCTTTATATATCGAATAGTGGATACCTGGGAGTGAGTTACAGACTGGAATCTAATGGAGGAGTTCAGATGGTTTATATAAAGAATAATGGATATCTGGGGGTGAGTTACGGACTGGTATACAATTTAGGGGTTCAAATGGTTTATATATAGAATAGCAGGTATCTGATAGTGAGATACAGACTGGAATCTAATCGAGGGGTTCATATGGTTTATATACATATTAATGGATACCCAGGAGAGGGATACAAACTGGAATCTAATCAAGGGGTTCCGATGATTTATATATAAAATAACAGATATCTGGGAGTGAGTGACATACTGGAATCTAATTGATGGATTCAGATGGTTTATATATAGAATAATGGATACCTGGGAGTGAGTTACAGACTGGAATCTAATCGACAGTTCAGATGGTTTATAAAAAGGATAATGGATACCTGGGAGTGAGTTACAGACTGGAATGCAATCGACGGGTTGAGATGGTTTATATGTCGAATACTGGATCCCTGAAAGTGAGATACAGACTGGAATCTAAACGAGGAGTTCAGATGGTTAATATATAGAAGAATGGATAGCTGGGGGTGAGTTACAGTCTGGAATCCAATCGAGGGGTTCAAATGTTTTATATATATAATAGCACATACCTGGGAGAGAGATACAGACTGGAATCTAATCGAGGGCTTCAGATCGTTTATACGTAGAATAACAGATACCAGAGAGTGAGTTACAGACTGGAATCTAATTGAGGTGTTCAGATGGTTTATTTATAGAATAGTGGATACCTGGGAGTTAGTTACAGACAGGAATCCAATCGAGGGGATCAGATGTTTTATATATAGAATAATGGTTACCTGGGAGTGAGTTACAGACTGGAATGTAACCGAGGGGTTCAGATGGTTTATATATAGAATAACAGATACCTGGGAGTGAGATAGAGACTGGATGCTAATCGAAGAGTTCAGATGGTTTATATATAGAATAATGGATACCTGGGAATGAATTACAGACTGGAATCCAATCGAGGGGTTGAGATGTTTTATATGTTAATACTGGATAACTGGGAGTGAGATACAGACTAGAATCTAAACGAGGACTTCAGATGGTGTATATATAGAAAAATGGATACCTGGGAGCGAGTTACACACTGGAATCCAATCGCGGGGTTAAAATGATCGATATGTCGAATAGTGGATAGCTGGGAGTGAGTTACAGACTGGCATCTAATGGAGGAGTTCAGGCGGTTTAAATAAAGAATAACGGATACCTGGGGGTGAGTTACGGTCTGGATTCCATTCGAGGGGTTCAAATGATTTATATATAGAATAATGGATACCTGGGTTTGAGATACATGCTTTAATCTAATCGAGGAGATCAGATGGTTTATATATAGAATAATGGATACCTGGGAGTCAGTTACGGACTGGAATATAATCGAGGAGTTCAGATGGATTATATATAGAATTGCGGTTACCTGGGAGTGAGATACAGACTGGAATCTAATCGTGGTGTTCATATGGATTATATATAGAATAACAGATACCAGGGAATGAGTTGCAGACTGGAAGCGAATCGAGGGGTTCAGATGGTTTATATATAGAATAGTGGATACCTGGGAGTTAGTCACAGACTGGTCTCCAATTTAGGGGTTCAAACATTTTATATACAGAATAGCAGATCTCTGATAGTGATCTACAGACTGGAATCTAATCGAGGGGTTCATATGGTTTATATATATAATAATGGTACCTGGGAGAGAGATACAGACTGGAATCTAATTGAGGGGTTCAGATGATTTATATATAAAATAACAGATATCTGGGAGTGAGTTACAGACTGGAATCAAATCGACAGTTCAGATGATTTATAAAAAAGATTAATGAATACCTAGGAGTGAATTACAGACTGGAATGCAATCGAGGGGTTGAGATGGTTTATATGTCGAATACTGGATACCTGGGAGTGAGATACCGACTGGAAGCTAAACGAGGAGTTCAGATGGTTAATATATAGAAAAATGGTTACCTGGGAGCGAGTTACACACAGGAATCCAATTGAGGCGTTCAAATGTTTTATATATATAATAGCGGATACCTGGGAGAGAGATACAGACTGGAATCTAATCGAGGGCTCCAGATCATTTATACATAGAATAACAGATACTAGGGAGTGTGTTACAGACTGGAATCTAATTCAGGTGTTCAGTTGGTTTATTTATAGAATACTGGATACCTGGGAGTGAGTTACAGACTGGAATCTAATCGAGGAGATCAGATGGTTTATATATAGAATAATGGATACCTGGGAGTGAGATACAGACTGGAAACTAATCGAGAGGGTCAGATGGATTATATATAGAATAACAGATACCAGGAAGTGAGTTACAGACTGGAATCTAACTGAGGGCTTCAGATGGTTCATATATAGAATCGCGGATACCTGGGAGTGAGTTTCAGACAGGAATCTAATCGAGGGGTTCAGATGGTTTACATATGAAATAATGGAAACCTGGGAATGAGTTGCAGACTGTAATCTAATCGAGGGGTTCATATGGTTTATATATAGAATAACAGATACCTGGGAGTGAGATAGAGACTGGATGCTAATCGAAGAGTTCAGATGGTTTACATGTAGAATAACAGATACCTGGGAGTGAGTTACAGACTGGAATCAAGTCGAAGGGATGAGATGTTTTATATGTTGAATACTGGATAACTGGGAGTGAGATACAGACTGGAATCTAAACGAGGAGTTCAGATGGTTAACATATAGAAAAATGGATACCTGGGGGTGAGTTACAGTCTGGAATCCAACCGAGGGGTTCAAATGCTTTCTATGTATAATAGTGGATACCTGGGAGAGAGATACAGACTGGAATCTAATCGAGGGCTTCAGATTGTTTATACATAGAATAACAGATACCAGGGAGTGAGTTACAGACTGGAATCCAATCAAGGGGTTCCAATGGTTTGTATATCGAATAGTGGATACCTGGGAGTGAGTTACAGACAGGAATCTAATTTGAGGGGTTCAGATGGTTCATATATAGAATAGCGGATACCTGGGAGTGAGTTATAGACCGGAATCTAAACAAGGATTTCAAATCGTTTATATATAGTATAAAGGATACCTGGGAATGAGTTACAGAATGGGATCCAGTCGAGGGGTTGAGATGGTTTATATGTTGAATACTGGATAACTGGGAGTGAGGTACAGACTGGAACCTAATGGAGGAGTTCAGGTGGTTTACATAAAGAATAATGGATACCTGGGAGTGAGTTACAGACTGGAATCTAGTCGGGGAGTTGAGATGGTTTATATATAGCACAATAGATGCCTGGGAGTGAGTTACAGACTGGAATCTAATCATTGAGTTCAGATTGTTTACATACAAAATAACAGATACCTGGGAGTGAGATACAGAATGGATTCTAATCGAAAAGTTCAGATGGTTGATTTCAAGAATAACAGATACGTGAGCGTGAGTTAGAGACAGGAATCCAATCAAGGGGTTCAAATGGTGTATATATAGAATAATGGATACCTAGGAGTGAGTTACAGACTGGAATCTAATCGAGGGGTTCGGATGGTTTATATATAGAATAACAGATATCTGGGAGTGGGAAAGAGACTGGATGCCAATCGAAGAGTTCAGATGGTTTACATGTAGAATAACAGGTACCTGGGTGTGAGTTACGTACTGGAATCTAATCGAGGGCTTCGGATGGTTTATATATAGAATAGCGGATAACTGGGAGTGAGTTACATGCTGGAATATAATCAAGGATATCAGATGGTTTATATATAGAACAGCGGATACCTGGGAGTGAGTTACAGACTGGAATCCAATCGAAGGGATCAAATGTTTTATACATCGAATAGTGGATACCTGGGAGTGAGTTACAGACTGGAATCTAATGGAGGAGTTCAGATGGTTTATATAAAGAACAATGGATACCTGGGCGTGAGTTACAGACTGGAATCTAATCGACCATTCAGATGGTTTATAATAAGAATAATGGATACCTGGGAGTGAGTTACAGACTGGAATGCAATCGAGGGTTGAGATGGTTTATATGTCGAATACTGGATAGCTGGGAGTGAGATACAGACTGGAATCTAATGGAGGAGTTCAGGTGGTTTAAATAAAGATTAATGGATACCTGGGGGTGAGTTACAGTCTGGAATCCAATCGAGGGTTTCAAATGGTTTATATATAGAGTAACGGATACCTGGGAGTGAGATACATTCTGGAAACTAATCAAGGAGATCAGATGGTTTATATATAGAATAGCGGATACCTGGGAGTGAGATGCATACTGGAATCTAATCGAGGGTTTCAGATGATTTATTTATAGAATAATGGATGCCTGGGAGTGAGATACAGACTGGAATCTAATGGACGAGTTCAGATGGTTTACTTAAAGAACAATGGATACCTGGGGGTGAGTTACAGACTGGTATGCAATTTAGGGGTTCAAATGGTTTATATATAGAATAGCCGATATCTGATAGTGAGATACAGACTGGGAATCTAATTGAGGTGTTCAGATGGTTTATTTATATAATAACGGACAACTGGGAGAGAGATACAGACTGGAATCTAATCGAGGGGGTCAGATGATTTATATATAAAATAATAGATACTTGGGAGTGAGTTACAGACTGGAATCTAATTCAGGCGTTCAGATGGTTTATATATAGAATAACGGATACCTGGGCGTGAGTTACAGACTGGAATCTAATCGACAGTTCAGATGGTTTATAAAAAGAATAATGGATACCTGGGAGTGAGTTACAGACTGGAATGCAATCGAGGGGTTGAGATGGTTTATGTGTCGAATAATGAATACCTGGGAGTGGGATACAGACTGGAATCTAAACGAGGAGTTCAGATAGTTAATATATAAAATGATGGATATCTGGGAATGAGATACAGACTGGAAACTAATCGAGGGGGTCAGATGGTTTATATATAGAATAGCGGATACCTGGGAGTGAGTGACAGACTGGAATCTAATTGAGGGGTTCAGATGGTTCATTTATAGAATAGTGGATACCTGGGAGTGAGTTTTAGACAGGAATCTAATCGAGGGGTTTAGATGGTTTATATAGAGAATAACAGATACCAGGGAGTGAGTTACAGACTGGAATCTAATTGAGGAGTTCAGATGGTTCAATTATAGAATATTGGATACCTGGGAGTGAGTTTCAGACAGGAATCTAATCAAGGGGCAGGTGGTTTATATATAGAATAACAGATACCAGGGAGTGATTTACAAACTGGAATCTAATTGAGGGATTCAGATGGATCATATATAGCATAGCAGATACTTGGGAGTGAGTTTCTGACTGGAATCTAATCGAGGGTACAGATGGTTTACCTATAAAATAATGGAAACCTGTGAGTGAGATACAGACTGGAATCTAAATGAGGAGTTCAGATGATTTATATATAGAAAATTGGATACTGGGAGTGAGTTACAGACTGGAATCCAATTGAGGGATTCAAATGGTTTATATATCGAATAGTGGATACCTGCGAGTGAGTTACAGACTGGAATCTAATGGAGGAGTTCAGGTGGTTTATATATAGTATAATGGATACCTGGGAGTGAGTTACAGAGAGTAATCTAATTGAGGAGTTCAGATTGTTTACAAAACAAAAACAGAATTACCTGGAAAAACTCAGCAGGTCTGGCAGCATCGGCGGAGAAGAAAAGAGTTGACGTTTCGAGTCCTCATGACCCTTCGACAGAACTTGAGTTCGAGCCCAAGAAAGAGTTGAAATATAAGCTGGTTTAAGGTGTGTGTGTGGGGGGCGGAGAGATAGAGAGAGAGGGAGGTTGGGAGGGGGGTGTGGTTGTAGGGACAAACAAGCAGTGATAGAAGCAGATCATCAAAAGATGTCAACGACAATAGTACAATAGAACACATAGGTGTTAAAGTTAAAGTTGGTGATATTATCTAAACAAATGTGCTAATTAAGAATGGATGGTAGGGCACTCAAGGTATAGCTCTAGTGGGGGTTTTTTTTTAATAATGGAAATAGGTGGAAAAAGGAAAATCTTTATAATTTATTGGAAAAAAAAGGAAGGGGGAAACAGAAAAGGGGTGGGGATGGGGGAGGGAGCTCACGACCTAAAGTTGTTGAATTCAATATTCAGTCCGGAAGGCTGTAAAGTCCCTAGTCGGAAGATGAGGTGTTGTTCCTCCAGTTTGCGTTGGGCTTCACTGGAACAATGCAGCAAGCCAAGGACAGACATGTGGGCAAGAGAGCAAGGTGGAGTGTTAAAATGGCAAGCGACAGGGAGGTTTGGGTCATTCTTGCGGACAGACCGCAGGTGTTCTGCAAAGCGGTCGCCCAGTTTACGTTTGGTCTCTCCAATGTAGAGGAGACCACATTGGGAGCAATGAATGCAGTAGACTAAGTTGGGGGAAATGCAAGTGAAATACTGCTTCACTTGAAAGGAGTGTTTGGGTCCTTGGACGGTGAGGAGAGAGGAAGTGAAGGGGCAGGTGTTGCATCTTTTGCGTGGGCATGGGATGGTGCCATAGGAGGGGGTTGAGGAGTAGGGGGTGATGGAGGAGTGGACCAGGGTATCCCGGAGGGAGCGATCCCTACGGAATGCCGATAAGGGGGGTGAAGGGAAGATGTGTTTGGTGGTGGCATCATGCTGGAGTTGGCGGAAATGGCGGAGGATGATCCTTTGAATGCGGAGGCTGGTGGGGTGATAAGTGAGGACAAGGGGGACCCTATCATGTTTCTGGGAGGGAGGAGAAGGCGTGAGGGCGGATGTGCGGGAGATGGGCCGGACAAGGTTGAGGGCCTTGTCAACGACCCTGGGTGGAAAACCTCGGTTAAGGAAGGAGGAGGACATGTCAGAGGAACTGTTTTTGAATGTAGCGAGTTGACGCTCAGCCTCCGCGAGGTAGAGGTCAGTGCGCCAGACAACAACAGCACCACCCTTGCCAGCAGTCCTACTCCGGCCCCCTTCCACAACTCTTTCTCCGGTACATCGATGATTACTTCGGTGCCGCTTCATGCTCTCGTCGGGACTTGGAAAAATTTATTAATTTTGCTTCCAATCTCCACCCCTCCATCATTTTCACGTGGTCCATCTCTGACACTTCCCTTCCCTTCCTTGACCTCTCTGTCTCAATCTCTGGTGATAGACTGTCCACCAATATCCATTGCAAACCCACCGACTCCCACAGCTATCTCGACTACAGCTCCTCACACCCCGCTTCCTGTAAGGACTCCATCCCATTCTCTCAGTTCCTTCGCCTCCGTCGCATCTGTTCCAATGATGCTACATTCAAAAACAGTTCCTCTGACATGTCCTCCTTCTTCCTTAACCGAGGTTTTCCACCCACGGTCGTTGACAGGGCCCTCAAACGTGTCCGGCCCATCTCCCGCACATCCGCCCTCACGCCTTCTCCTCCCTCCCAGAAACATGATAGGGTCCCCCTTGTCCTCACTTATCACCCCACCAGCCTCCGCATTCAAAGGATCATCCTCCGCCATTTCCGCCAACTCCAGCATGATGCCACCACCAAACACATCTTCCCTTCACCTCCCTTATTGGCATTCCGTAGGGATCGCTCCCTCCGGGACACCCTGGTCCACTCCTCCATCACCCCCTACTCCTCAACCCCCTCCTATGGCACCACCCCATGCCCACGCAAAAGATGCAACACCTGCCCCTTCACTTCCTCTCTCCTCACCGTCCAAGGACCCAAACACTCCTTTCAAGTGAAGCAGCATTTCGCTTGCATTTCCCCCAACTTAGTCTACTGCATTCGTTGCTCCCAATGTGGTCTCCTCTACATTGGAGAGACCAAACGTAAACTGGGCGACCGCTTTGCAGAACACCTGCGGTCTGTCCGCAAGAATGACCCAAACCTCCCTGTCGCTTGCCATTTTAACACTCCACCTTGCTCTCTTGCCCACATGTCTGTCCTTGGCTTGCTGCATTGTTCCAGTGAAGCCCAACGCAAACTGGAGGAACAACACCTCATCTTCCGACTAGGGACTTTACAGCCTTCCGGACTGAATATTGAATTCAACAACTTTAGGTCGTGACCTCCCCCCCCATCCCCACCCCCTTTCTGTTTCCCCCTTCCTTTTTTTTCCAATAAATTATAAAGATTTTCCTTTTCCCACCTATTTCCATTATATAAAAAAAAACCCACTAGAGCTATACCTTGAGTGCCCTACCATCCATTCTTAATTAGCACATTCGTTTAGATAATATCACCAACCTTAACACCTATGTGTTCTATTGTACTATTGTCGTTGACATCTTTTGATGATCTGCTTCTATCACTGCTTGTTTGTCCATACAACCACACCCCCCCTCCCAACCTCTCTCTCTCTCTATCTCTCCGCCCCCCACACACACACCTTAAACCAGCTTATATTTCAACTCTTTCTTGGACTCGAACTCAAGTTCTGTCGATGGGTCATGAGGACTCGAAACGTCAACTCTTTTCTTCTCCGCCAATGCTGCCAGACCTGCTGAGTTTTTCCAGGTAATTCTGTTTTTGTTTTGGATTTCCAGCATCCGCAGTTTTTTTGTTTTTATCAGACTATTTAAATATAGAATAGCAGACACCTGGGAGTGAGATAGGGACTGGAATCAAATCGAGGGTTTCAGATGGTTTCTGTATAGAATAACGGATACCTGGGAGTGAAATAGAGACTGGGTTCTAATTGATGAGTTCAGACATTTTATATATAGAATAACAGATACGTGGGGGTGAGTTACAGACAGGAATCCAATCAAGGAGTTCAAATGGTTTATATATAGAATAAAGGATACCTAGGAGTGAGATACAGAATGGAATCTAAACAAGGGCTTCAGATCGTTTATACATAGAATAACAGATACGTGGGAGTGAGTTACAGACTGGAATCTAATCGAGGGGTTCAAATGTTTTATATATAGATTAACAGATACCTGGGAGTGAGATAGAGACTGGATGCTAATCGAAGAGTTCAGATGGTTTGTATATAGAATAACAGATACCTTGGGGTGAGTATAGACTGGAATCCAATCAAGGGATTCAGATGGTTTATATATAGAATAACAGATACCTGGGAGTGTGTTGCAGACAGGAATCCAATCGAGGGGACCCAATGGTTTGTATATCGAACAGTGGATAACTGGCAGTGATTACATACTGGAATCTAATCGATGGGTCGAGATGGTATATATATAGAATAACAGATACCAAGGAGTGAGATACACACTGAAATCTAATTGAGGTGTTCAGATGGTTTATTTATAGAATACTGGATACCTGGGAGTGAGTTACATTCTGGAATCTAGTCGAGGAGATCAGATGGTTTATATATAGAATAATGGATACCTGGGAGTGAGTTATGGACTGGAATCTAATCGAGGACTTCAGATGGATTATATATAGAATAGCGGTTACCTGGGAGTGAGATACAGACTGGAATCTAATTGAGGGTTTCAGATGGTTTTTTTATAGAATAATGGATACCTGAGAGTGAGATACAGACGGGAATCTAATCGTGGCATTCATGTGGATTATATATAGAATAACAGATACCAGGGAATGAGTTACATACAGGAAGCTAATTCAAGGGTTCAGATGGTTTATATATAGAATAACGGATACCTGGGAGTGAGTTACATGCTCGAGGAGTTTAGATGGTTTATATAGAACAGCGGATACCTGGGAGTGAGTTACAGAATGGAATCCAATCGAGGGGATCAAATACTTTATATATCGAATCGTGGATACCTGGGAGTGAGTTACAGACTGGAATCAAATGGAGGAGTTTAGATGGTTTATATAAAGAATAATGGATACCTGGGGGAGAGTTACAGACTGGTTTCCAATTTATAGGTTCAAATGGTTTATATATAGAATAAAGGATACCTAGGAGTGAGATACAGAATGGAATCTAAACAAGGGCTTCAGATCGTTTATACATAGAATAACAGATACGTGGGAGTGAGTTACAGACTGGAATCTAATCGAGGGGTTCAAATGTTTTATATATAGATTAACAGATACCTGGGAGTGAGATAGAGACTGGATGCTAATCGAAGAGTTCAGATGGTTTGTATGTAGAATAACAGATACCTTGGGGTGAGTTATAGACTGGAATCCAATCGAGGGATTCAGATGGTTTATATATAAAATAACAGATACATGGGAGTATGTTGCAGACTGGAATCCAATCGAGGGGATCCAATGGTTTGTATATCGAACAGTGGATAACTGGCAGGGATTACATACTGGAATCTAATCGACAGTTCAGATGGTTTATATATAGAATAATGGAGACTTTTGAGTGAATTACAGACTGGAATCTAATCGAGGGGTTGAGATGTTTTATATCTTGAATACTGGATAACTGGGGGTGAGATACAGACTTGAATCTGAACGAAGTGTTCAGATGGTTTATATATCGAGAAATGGATACCTGGGAGCGAGTTACAGACTGGAATCCAATCGAGGGGTTAAAATGGTTTATATATCGAAGAGTGGATACCTGGGAGTGAGTTACAGACTGGAATCTAACGGAGGAGTTCAGGTGGTTTACATAAAGAATAATGGATACCTGGGGGTGAGTTACAGACTGGTTTCCAATTTAGAGGTTCAAGTGGTTTATATATAGAATAGCAGATATCTGATAGTGAGATACAGACTGGAATCTAATCGAGGGGTTCATATGGTTTATATATATAATAATGGATACCTGGCAGAGAGATACAGACTGGAATCTAATCAAGGGCTTCAGATGGTTTAGATATAAAATAATGGAAACCTGGGAGTCAGCTACAAACTGGAATGTAAACAAGGAGTTCAGATGGTTTATATATAGCATAATGGATACCTAGGAGTGAGTTACAGAGAGCAATCTAATTGAGGAGTTCAGATCGTTTACATATAGAATAGCGGATACCTGGGAGGGAGATAGAGACTGGAATCCAATCATGGGTTTCAGATGGTTTATATATAGAATAACAGATACCTGGGAGTGAGATAGAGACTGGATTCTAATCGAAGAGTTCAGATTGTTTATATATAGAATAACAGATACGTGGGGGTGAGTTACAGACTGGAATACAATCGAGGGGTTCAAATGGTTTATATATAAAATAATGGATACCTAGGAGTGAGATACAGAATGGAATCTAATCGAGGGCTTCAGATGGTTTACATATAAAATAATCGATATCTGGGAGTGAGTTACAGACTGGAATCTAATCGACAGTTCAGATGCTTTATAAAAACAATAATGGATACCTGGGAGTGAGTTACAGACTGCAATGCAATCGAGGGGTTGAGATGCTTTATATATCAATACTGGATACCTGGGAGTGAGATACAAACTGGAATCTAAACGAGGAGTTCAGATGGTTAATATATAGAAAAATGGATACCTGGGGGTGAGTTACAGTCTGGAATCTAATCGAGGGGGTCAGATGGTTTATATATATAGAATAACAGATACCAGGGAGTAAGTTACAGACTGCAATCTAATTGAGGTGTTCACATGGTTTATTTATAGAATAGTGGATACCTGGACGTGAGTTGCAGACTGGAATCTAATGGAGGAGTTCAGGTGGTTTTCATAAAGAATAATGGATACCTAGGAGTGAGAAACAGATTGGAATCTAATCGAGCGCTCCAGATCGTTTATACATAGAATAACAGATACCGGGGGGTGAGTTATAGACTGGAATCCAATCGAGGGGTTCAGATGGTTTACATAGAGAATAATGGATACCTGGGAGTGAGTTACAGACTGGAATCTAATCGAGGAGTTCAGATGGATTACATATAGAATAGCGGTTACTTGGGAGTGAGATACAGACTGGAATCTAATCGAGCGCTCCAGATCGTTTATACATAGAATAACAGATACCGGGGGGTGAGTTATAGACTGGAATCCAATCGAGGGGTTCAGATGGTTTACATAGAGAATAATGGATACCTGGGAGTGAGTTACAGACTGGAATCTAATCGAGGAGTTCAGATGGATTACATATAGAATAGCGGTTACTTGGGAGTGAGATACAGACTGGAATCTAATCGAGGGCTTCAGATCATTTATACATAGAATAACTGATACCTGGGAGTGAGTTACAGACTGGAATCTAATCGAGGGGTTCAGATGGTTTATATATAGAATAATGGATACCTGGGAGTGAGTTACGGACTGGAATCTAATCGAGGACTTCAGATGGATTATATAGAATAGCGGTTACCTGGGAGTGAGATACAGACTGGAATCTAATTGAGGGTTTCAAATGGTATTTTTATAGAATAATGCATACCTGGGAGTGAGATACAGACGGGAATCTAATCGTGGCGTTCATGTGGATTATATATAGAATAACAGATACCAGGGAATGAGTTACATACAGGATGCTAATTCAGGGGTTCAGATGGTTTATATATAGAATAACAGATACCTGGGAGTGAGATACAGACTGGAATCCAATCGAGGGGTTCAGATGGTTTATATATAGAATAACAGGTACCAGGGAGTGAGTTACAGACTGCAATCTAATGGAGGAGTTCAGGTGGTTTTCATAAAGTATAATGGATATCTGGGAGTGAGTTACAGAGAGGAATCTAATCGAGGAGTTCATTTTGTTTACATATGGAACAGCGGATACCTAGGAGTGAGATACAGATTGGAATCTAATCGAGGGCTTCAGATCGTTTATACATAGAATAACGGATACCTCGGAGTGAGTTACAGACTGGAATCTAATCGAAGGGTTCAGATGGTTTATATATAGAATAACGGATACCTGGGAGTGAGTTACAGACTGGAATCTAATTGAGGGGTTCAGATGGGAATATATAGAATAGTGGATACCTGGGAGTGAGTTACAGACTGGAATCTAATCGAGGAGATCAGATGGTTTATATATAGAATAATGGATGCCTGGGAATGAGATACAGACTGGAATCTAATCGAGGGGTTCAGATGGTTTACATACAAAATAACGGAAACTTGTGAATGAGATACAGAATGGAATCTAATCGAGTGCTTGAGATGGTTTACATATAGAATAACGGATACGTGGGGGTGAGTTACAGACTACAATCCAATCGAGGGGTTCAGATGGTTTATATATGGAATAACAGATACCTGGGAGTGAGATACAGACTGGAATCTAATCGAGGAGTTCAGGTGGTTTATTTATAGAATAGCGGATACCTGGGGAATGAGATACAGACTGGAATCCAATTGAGGGGTTCAAATGGTTTACCTCGAGTATAATGGATACCTGGGAGTGAGTTACAGACTGCAATCTAATTGAGGAGTTCAGATGGTTGATATAAAGCACAATGGATACCCGGGATGAGTTACAGACTGGAATCTAATCAAGGAATTCAGATGGTGTATCTATAGAACAGCGGATAACTGGGCGTAAGTTACAGACTGGAATCCAATTGAGGGGTTCAAATGGTTTACATTTCGAAGAGTGGATACCTGAGAGTGAGTTGCAGGCTGGAATCTTATGCAGGAGTTCAGATGGTTTATATAAAGAATAATGGATACCTGGTGGTGAGTTACAGACTGGGATCCAATTGAGGAGTTCAAATGATTTATATATAGATTAGCAGATATCTGGTGGTGAGACACAGGCTGGAATCTAATCGAGGGGTTCAGATGGTTTATATATCGAATAATGGATACCTGGTAGTGAGTTACAGACTGGAATCTAATCAACAGTTCAGATGGTTTATTTACAGAATACTGGATACCTGTGAGTGAGTTACACACTGGAATCCAATCGAGGTGTTGAGATGGTTTATATGTCGAATACTGGATACCTGGGAGTGAGATTGAGACTGGAATCTAAACGAGGAGTTCAGATGGTTTATATATAGAAAAATGGATACCTGGGATTGAGTTACAGACTGGAATCTAATCGAGGAGTTCAGACGGTTTATATATAGCATAATGGATACCTGGGAGTGAATTACAGACAGGAATCTAATCGAGAAATTCAGATGGTTTATATATAGAATAGCGGATACCTGGAAGTGAGATACAAACTGGAATCAAATCGAGGGGTTCAAATGGTTTTTATATAGAATAATGGATACCTGGGCATGAAATAGAGTCTGGATTCTAATCAAACAGTTCAGATGGTTTATAAATAGAATAACTGATATGTGGGGGTGAATTACAGACTGGAATCCAATCCAGGGGTTCACATCGTTTATACACAGAATAACAGATACCTGGGAGTGAAATACAGACTGGAATCTAATCGAGGAGTTCAGATGGTTTGTATATATCATAATGGATACCTGGGAGTAAGTTACAGACTAGAATCTAATCTAGGAGTTCAGATGGTTTATATGAAGAATAATGGATACCTGGTAGTGAGTTACAGACTGGAATCTAATCGAGGAGTTCAGATGGTTTATATATAGAATAGCCGATACCTGGAAGTGAGATACAAACTGGAATCAAATCGAGGGGTTCAAATGGTTTTTATATAGAATAATGGATACCTGGGCATGAAATAGAGTCTGGATTCTAATCAAACAGTTCAGATGGTTTATATATAGAATAACATGTACCTGGGAATGAGTTACATACTGGAATCAAATCGAGTGGTCTCAGATGGTTTATATATATGTAATAACGGATACTTGGGAGTGAGTTACAGACTGGAATCTAATCGAGGAGTTCAGATGGTTGACGTATCGAATAACTGATACCTGGGTGTGAGTTACAGACTGGAATCTAATGGAGTTGTTGAGATGGTTTATATATAGAATAATGGATACCTGGGAGTGAGATAGAGACTGGATTCTAATCGAAGAGTTCAGTTGGTTTTTATATAGAATAATGGAAACCTAGGAGTGAGATACAGACTGGAATCCAATCGAGGGGTTCAGGTGGTTTCTACATAGAATAACGGATACCTGGGAGTGAGACACAGTCTGGAATCTAATCGAGGAGTTCAGATGGTTTATATATACAATAATGGAAACCTGGGAGTGAGTTACAGACTGGAATCCAAGTCTGGCCATATGATGAATGAATGCAGCTGGGATGACTCGTTTAGAATGGTCGGATAAGGGCCCGACCTCTTTGCCCTGTAGTTTCTGCCGTTGAAGGGATGGAGTTGGGTTGTACGGATTATATTGGGTTGTGTGTTGGGTTTGAGATCTGGTTGAAATAATTCCTGCTCTCAGCCCTGGCGGGGGCGCCAGATGCATTTCTTTCAGAGAAAGCTTGTGTTATGCTGCTTGTGTTTTTTTTTTCTCTCTCTCTGACTCTGGTGTTGACAGGCCGTGACATCCAGAGACATGAGTCAATGTGATTGTTGGTGCCGGGGAGGCGGGTGGTGCTGGGCTGGGAGCCTCATGCTCCTTCTGAATTAGCTCACTTTGTCTATCCTGTCCTCCTTTTCTGCCTCTCTCTCTCTCTCTCTCTCTTTCCCTTTCACTTCACCTCGTTCTCCGGGCTGACAGAGGATCATGTCAGCCGCACCGCCCCTTCATCTTCTGGCACCTTCCCCTGGAGTTTCGGGGAGTAGAGGCTTGTCTCCCTGAGCCAGTCCCCTTGTTGGGAAATCTCTTTAAAGTGCCTCATTTTTTCCCGGATTGTTCCCCGCCCCCTCAAGCGCACTTTCCCCAACTCCTGCGGGAACGGTCACCGAGCTGAAAAGTCCATCCGATCCGTCAGTGTGCAGAGTGAGAGCGCTGTCTGAGCTGCTGAGTGTTTCTCCCATCCAGCCGCTGCACACACACACACACACACCCACCCACATACACACGGGGTCACAAAGAGAACATGCTGGAAACAGCGGTTCAGGCAGTGTTTGTGCACAGAGTGAGGCTTCACTTTGTCACTCAGTGACACAAAGCATTAACCCAGGAACAGAAAGGAGTGTTCCCTGAGCTCGCTGAGTTTTTAAATCCTCCAGCCCTCGGAAATAAAGCTGCTGAGGTTTTGGGGAGGGCGGGGAGGCGGGCTAAGGGGAGGTCTGGTGGAGACAGGAAACTGCTTCCAAACCATCACTGTGGAAAGGGACAGGTGCCCAATGTATTCCAGGTTCAGTGACGGGACCATCAGGTACACCTCACGTTAACATTGCCGACAAGGGGGAGGGATTGGATTGCACCCTCCCTCTCTCATCCATCCGTCCACTACCTGTTTCCTTCTATAAAATAAAGACTCCGGGATGCGCTCTCCAAAGTTGCACCCCTGACCTGCCTCCAGTTCGTCTCCAGGTGCAAACGCGCCCCCCCCCCCCCACCCCCCACCACCCCCGCACAAGCGTCGAAACAGAGCGATGGCCATCTGCAGGAAGCCCTTTACACCCTTCCTCATCGAGGACATCCTGTCGCTTCAGGAGAATCCGGCTGGCCGCTGTCAGAGAGTGCTCCCTGCAGGCGGTGACCCGCAGAAGCCGGACCCCAGCCGCTGGCCAGGGGGGACAGAGGGATCAGGAGAGAGGGGCAATCGCACCTCTGGACCAGAGAGGAGCGGCGGCCATTCGGCCTCACGCCTCGGTCCCGCGACAACCCAGGACAGCAGATCTGGACATCTGCAAGCACAAGGTAGGAGGACACAGCTGGAGAGACAGTGATCATTCAGCACTGAATTTCATCCCTGGGTACACCCTTCCTCTCCCCAAATTGGTGATTGCTCTGCTCTCCGCGAAGGTGAAATACTTGCAAGAAAATCCCTTTGCAAACTCAAAAACTTTCCCTTCTGCTCCGGGTGATCTGGCAGTTCTGGATTCTGAGCCTTCAGTCAAACATCTCTCTTTCCTGGTGGCACTTGTTGCTTCTCGCATTCCCCCTGTTTATTTCACCCGTGGTCGTTTGACCAATCGAACCTTATTGCAATCCTCTGTTATATCTCCAGCCCGTTACAACGTCGCGATATTAATCCAGGGCATTGCAGCCACGGAATAAATAATTGAGGTAGTCAGGGTGCCCGAAAATTTAGGGGAAAAAATGTTATGTTGAAAACTTATTCCGATTAACATGCGTAATCGTATCTTTTCTGAAATGCACATCTCAGCAAGACAAAATCTTGGAGCCACAGATCCCACAAAGATATTTCAATGAAATTATATTGGAAACCGATCCTTAATTGTGATGAATCTAAACTGCAGTATGATAAGAGCTACTGATAAATCAGGGAGGGGAATGGGTTTTTTTTTTAATAAAAGCTTTCGGTTCCTGTTGAGGAGAGCAGAATAGAGGGTCATGTTTCAGTCCACATGTTCATCAGCAATCAGCGCACACAATTGTATTTCCTGAATGACTTACTCGATTCCAAAGCATTTCTCTTTGTTGGGATGTAGGCATCACTGGCTGGGCCCATCCCAAATTGCCCCTTGAGAAGATGGTGGTGAGCTGCCTTCTTGAACCGCTGCAGTCCATGTGGTGTAGGTACACCCACAGTGCTGTTAGGGAGGGAGTTCCAGGATTTTGACCCAGCAACAGTGAAGGAACGGCGATATATTCCCAAGCCAGGATGGTGAGTGATTTGGAGGGAAATTTCCAGCTGGTGGTGTTCCCATGTGCCTGCTGCCCTTATCCTTCTAGGTGGTAGTGGTTGTGGGTTTGGAAGGTGCTGTCTAAGGAGCCTTGGTGAATTCCTGCACCGCATCTTGTAGATGGTACACACTGCTGCTACTGTGCATCGGTGTTGGAGGGAGTGAATGTTTATGGATGTGGTGGCAATTAAGCGGGCTGCTTTACCCTGGACAGTGTCGAGCTTCTTGAGTGTTGTGGGAGCTCCACTCATCCAGGCAAGTGGGGAGCTTTCCATCACACTCCTGACTTGTGCCTTGCAGGTGATGGACAGGCTTTGAAGAGTTAGGAGTTGAGTTACTTCCTGCAGAATTCCCAGCCTCTGACCTACTCTTGTAGCCATAGTATTTATATGGCTGGTCCAGTTCAGTTTCTGTTCAATGGTAACCCATTGATAGTGGGGGATTCAGTGATGGTAATGCCATTGAACATCAAGAGGTGATGGTTGGATTCTCTCTTGTTGGAGATGGTCATTGCCTGATACTTGTGTGGCACAAATGTAACTTGCCATTTGTCAATCCAAGCCTGGATTTTGTCCAGGTCTTGCTGCATTTGGGCATGGACTGCTTCAGTATCTGAGGAGTTACAAATGGTGCTGAACATTGTGCAATCATCAGCGAACATCCCTACTTCTGACCTTATAATGAAGCTGCCTGAAGATGGTTGGGCCAAGGACACTACCTTGAGCAACTCCTGCAGTGATGTCCTGGGACTGAGATGATTGACCTCCAACAACCACAACCATCTTCCTTTGTGCTAGGTATGACTCCAATCAGCAAAGAGTTTTCTCCCTGATTCCCATTGACTCCAGTTTTGCTAGGGCTCCTTAATGGCACACTCGGTCAAATGCAGCTTTGATGTCAAGGGCAGTCACACTCATCCCACCTCGGGAGTTCAGATCTTTTGTCCATGTTTGAACCAAGGCTGTAATAAAGTCAGGAGCTGAGTGGCCCTGACGGAACCAAAACTGGGTATCAGTGAGCAGGTTACTACTAAGCAAGTGCAACTTGATAGCAATGTTGATGGCCCCTTCCAATGCTTTACTGATGATGGAGAGTAGACTGATTCAGCGGTAATTGGCCAGGTTGGATTTTGTGTACAGGACATATCTGGGTAATTTTCCACATAGCCGGGTAGATGCCAGTGTTGTAGCTGTACTGGAACAGCTTGGCTAGGGACGCGGCAAGTTCTGGAGCCAAGTCTTCAGTACTAATGTCGGAATGTTGTAAGGGGCCATAGGCTTTACAGTATTCAGTACCTTCAGACATTTCTTGATATCACATGGGGTGAATCGAATTGGCTGAAGACTGGGATCTGTGAGGCTGGGGACCTCCAGAAGAGGCAGAGATGGATCATCCACTCGGCACTTCAGGCTGATGCTTCAGCCTTGTTTTTTGCACTGATGTGCTGGGCTCCCCATCTTTGAGGATAGGGATATTTGTGGACCCCCCTTCTCCTGTTCGTTGTTTAATTACCCACCACCATTCACAATGAGGTGTGGCAAGAATGAAGAACTTAGATCCGATTGTTGGTTGTGGGATTGCTTAGTTCTGTCTATCACTTACTGCTTATGCTGTTTGGCATGCAAGTAGTCCTATGTTGCAGCTTCACCAGGCTGACACCTCATTTTTAGGTATGCCTGCTGTTGCTCCCAGCATGCTCTCAAGCTCTCTTCATTGAACCAGGGTTGATCCCCTGCTTTGTGGTAATGGTAGAGTGTGGGATATGCCAGGCCATAAGGTTCTAAGTTGTGTTTGAGTACAATTCTGCTGTTGCTGACGGCCCACAGCGCCTCATGGATGCACAGTCTTGAATTACTAGATCTGTTTGAAATCTATCTCATTTAGCACGGTGGTAGTGCCACACAACATGGTGGAGGGTATCCTCAATGTGAAGGCAGGACTTCGTCTCCGCAATGACTGTGTGGTGGTCACTCCTACCAATACTGTCATGGACAGATGCATTTGTGGTAGGCAGGTTGGTGAGGATGAAGTCAAGTATATTTTTCCCTCTTGTTGGTTCCCTCACCACCTGCCGCAGACCCAGTCTGGCAGCTATGTCCTTTAGGACTCAGCCAGTTCGGTTTCTAGTGGTGCTACCGAGCCATTCTTGGTCATGGACATTGAAGTCCCCCACCCAGAGCTTCTTCTAAGTGGTGTTCAACATGGAGCAGTACTGATCATCAGCTCAGGGGCATGCAGTGCATGGTAACCAGCAGGAGGTTTCCTTGTCCATGTTTGACTTAATGCCATGAGACTTCATGGGTCCACAGTTGATGTTGAGGACTCCAGGGCAACTCCCTCCCAACTGTATACCCCTGTGGGGTAGACTGGAAAAACTGAACTAGAGCTGTGAAGGCAAGGGGCAGGTTTGATCATAGTGTTCAAAATCAAGAGGTGTTTGCATAAAGAAAGAGAAAGGGTTCCCAGAGGACATGGATTTCAGGTTGAGGTGACATGAGGAAAGCTTGCCATCCAATGAGCAGCTAGGATTAGGAATTCACTGTCTGGTACAGCTTTAATCGTGGTTTTCAGCAGGGTAATTGGATAAACATTTGATGGATAAAAAGAAAATCAGGAAGGTGGGGAAAGAGCTAGGGTGGAAATAAATGGATTGCTCTTGGAAAGAGCTGGCAGAGACTCAATGATATACTATTTCATGTTGCTATAAATAATTCTAAAGTTTGAGCCAGCAATCCAGAGCCTTGAAACATGTAATCTCGCTTTGAATTTAAGACGCACTGATTTCTTCGCATGCTTTGTTTGGTATTTGTTCCCCATTCTGCACAGATGACACCAATCTCTCTCACTGTTCTATCAGTCCTTACAGAGCCCCTCTCATACAATCTGTTCCAAGTCTGCAGTGCTGCCCACCTGGGAGGCAGTAAAATGACAAGACCACCACAGATACTGCAAGAACACAAGTCTTACAGTTATCAAAAACAGATCAGGCATTGTTTCAATATATTTATATCAATTCACTATACTTGCATGTTTTGTGATGCTATCTGAACTGGAATGTTTATGTGTGTGATTAACAAAACGATAATGTAGGTGCAAGGGACTGGAGAGGAGCGAAGATACAAGTAGCACAGAGAGCTGCTATATATGGATAGGAGTGAATGGGGAGATGTATAAATGGGAGGAAGTAAGAAGCTGGTGTGTTTTTTTTCCTTCATTCATGGGTTGTGGGCATCACTGGCCTAGCAACATTTATTGCCCATCCCTAATTTAAGGGCCAACTACATTGCTGTGGGAGTAAGGACAGCAGATTTCCTTCCCTAAAGGACATTCATGAAACAGATGGGTTTTTATCACAATCAGACCTTTAATTCAAGATTTTTATTGAATTCAAATTCTACCATGGCAGGATTTGAACCCAAGTCCCCAGAACATTATCCTGGGTTATTAGTCCAATGACAATACCACTACACCACCACCTGCCCTTGTATAGAAGCTCTGGTATATAGATAAGAGGGAGTGAGGAGCTGGCATATGTAGATTGGAGGGCATGGTGAGCTGGTATATATACAGTGCAGGGAGTGAGGAGCTGGTATATAGATGGGAGTGAGTGAGGAGCTGGTGTATAGATGGGAGTGAGTGAGGAGCTGGTTTATAGATGGGAGTGAGTGGGGAGCTAATATAAAGATTGGAATGAGTGAGGAGCTGATATATAGATGGAAGTGAGTGAGGAGCTGGTATATAGATGAGAGCGATTGAGGAGCTGGTATATAGATGAGAGTGACTGAGGAGCTGGTATAAAGATGGGAGTGAGCGAGGAGCTGGTATAAATATCGGACTGAGTGAGGAGCTGATACATAGCTGGGATTGAGTGAGGAGCTGGTTTATAGATGGGAGTGAGTGAGGAGCTGGTATATAAATGAGAGCGATTGAGGAGCTGGTATAAAGATGGGAGTGAGTGAGGAGCTGGTATATAGATGGGAGTGAGTGAGGACCTGGTATATAGATGGGAGTGAGCGAGGAGCTGGTATATAGATGGGAGTGGGTGAGGAGCTGGTATATAGATGGGAGTGAGCGAGGAGCTGGTATAAAGATGGGAGTGAGCGAGGAGCTGGTATAAAGCTGGGAGTGAGTGAGGAGCTGGTATATAGATGGGAGTGAGTGAGGACCTGGTAAATAGATGGGAGTGAGCGAGGAGCTGGTATATAGATGGGAGTGGGTGAGGAGCTGGTATATAGATGGGAGTGAGCGAGGAGCTGGTATAAAGATGGGAGTGAGCGAGGAGCTGGTATAAAGCTGGGAGTGAGTGAGGAGCTGGTATATAGATGGGAGTGAGTGAGGAGCTGGAATATAGATGGGAGTGAGTGAGGAGCTGGTATATAGATGGGAGTGAGTGAGGAGCTGGTATATAGATGGGAGTGAGTGGGGAGCTAATATAAAGATTGGAATGAGTGAGGAGCTGATATATAGATGGAAGTGAGTGAGGAGCTGGTATATAGATGAGAGCGATTGAGGAGCTGGTATATAGATGAGAGTGACTGAGGAGCTGGTATAAAGATGGGAGTGAGCGAGGAGCTGGTATAAATATCGGACTGAGTGAGGAGCTGATATACAGCTGGGATTGAGTGAGGAGCTGGTTTATAGATGGGAGTGAGTGAGGAGCTGGTATATAAATGAGAGCGATTGAGGAGCTGGTATAAAGATGGGAGTGAGTGAGGAGCTGGTATATAGATGGGAGTGGGTGAGGAGCTGGTATATAGATGGGAGTGAGCGAGGAGCTGGTATAAAGATGGGAGTGAGTGAGGAGCTGGTATATAGATGGGAGTGAGCGAGGAGCTGGTATATAGATGGGAGTGGGTGAGGAGCTGGTATATAGATGGGAGTGAGCGAGGAGCTGGTATAAAGATGGGAGTGAGCGAGGAGCTGGTATAAAGCTGGGAGTGAGTGAGGAGCTGGTATAAAGCTGGGAGTGAGTGAGGAGCTGGTATATAGATGGGAGTGAGTGAGGAGCTGGAATATAGATGGGAGTGAGTGAGGAGCTGGTATATAGATGGGAGTGAGTGAGGAGCTGGTATATAGATGGGAGTGAGTGAGGAGCTGGTATATAGATGGGAGTGAGTGAGGAGCTGGTATATAGATACAGCTGGGAGTGAGTGAGGAGCTGGAATATAGATGGGAGTGAGTGAGGAGCTGGTATATAGATATAGCTGGGAGTGAGTGAGGAGCTGGAATATAGATGGGAGTGAGTGAGGAGCTGGTATATAGATAAGAGTGAGTGAGGAGCTGGTATATAGATAGGAGTGAGTGAGGAGCCGGTATATAGATATAGATGGGATTGAGTGAGGAGCTGGTATAAAGATGGGTGTGAGTGAGGAGCTGGTATATAGATGAGAGCGATTGAGGAGCTGATACATAGATGGGAGTGAGTGAGGAGCTGGGATAAAGATGGGTGTGAGTGAGGAGCTGGTATATAGATGGGAGTGAGTGAGGAGCAGGTATATAGATGGGAGTGAGTGAGGAGCTGGTATATAGATGGGAGTGAGTGAGGAGCTGGAATATAGATGGGAGTGAGTGAGGAGCTGGTATATAGATATAGATGGGAGTGAGTGAGGAGCTGGAATATAGTTGGGAGTGAGTGAGGAGCTGGTATATAGATGAGAGCGATTGAGGAGCTGATACATAGATGGGAGTGAGTGAGGAGCTGATACATAGATGGGAGTGAGTGAGGAGCTGGTATAAAGATGGGTGTGAGTGAGGAGCTGGTATATAGATGGGAGTGAGTGAGGAGCTGGTATATAGATGGGAGTGAGTGAGGAGCTGGTATATAGATGGGAGTGAGTGAGGAGCTGGAATATAGATGGGAGTGAGTGAGGAGCTGGTATATAGATATAGCTGGGAGTGAGTGAGGAGCTGGAATATAGATGGGAGTGAGTGAGGAGCTGGTATATAGATAAGAGTGAGTGAGGAGCTGGTATATAGATGGGTGTGAGTGAGGAGCTGGTACATAGATGGGAGTGAGTGAGGAGCTGGTATATAGATGGGAGTGAGTGAGGAGCTGGTATATAGATGGGAGTGAGTGAGGAGCTGGTATATAGATGGGAGTGAGTGAGGAGCTGGTATATAGATGGGAGTGAGTGAGGAGCTGGTACATAGATGGGAGTGAGTGAGGAGCTGGAATATAGATGGGAGTGAGTGAGGAGCTGGTATATAGATGGGAGTGAGTGAGGAGCTGGTATATAGATAAGAGTGAGTGAGGAGCTGGTATATAGATGGGTGTGAGTGAGGAGCTGGTACATAGATGGGAGTGAGTGAGGAGCTGGTATAAAGATGGGTGTGAGTGAGGAGGTGGGATATAGATGGGAGTGAGTGAGGAGCTGGTATATAGATGGGAGTGAGTGAGGAGCTGGTATATAGATGGGAGTGAGTGAGGAGCTGGTATATAGATGGGAGTGAGTGAGGAGCTGGTACATAGATGGGAGTGAGTGAGGAGCTGGTATATAGATGGGAGTGAGCGAGGAGCTGGTATAAAGATGGGTGTGAGTGAGGAGGTGGGATATAGATGGGAGTGAGTGAGGAGCTGGTATATAGATAGGAGTGAGTGAGGAGCTGGGATATAGATGGGAGTGAGTGAGGAGCTGGTATATAGATAGGAGTGAGTGAGGAGCTGGTATATAGATGGGAGTGAGTGAGGAGCTGGTATAAAGCTGGGAGTGAGTGAGGAGCTGGTATATAGATGGGAGTGAGTGAGGAGCTGATACATAGATGGGTGTGAGTGAGGAGCTGGTATATAGATGGGAGTGAGTGAGGAGCTGGAATATAGATGGGAGTGAGTGAGGAGCTGGTATATAGATGGGAGTGAGTGAGGAGCTGGAATATAGATGGGAGTGAGTGAGGAGCTGGTATAAAGATGGGTGTGAGTGAGGAGCTGGTATATAGATGGGAGTGAGTGAGGAGCTGGTATAAAGCTGGGAGTGAGTGAGGAGCTGGTATATAGATGGGAGTGAGTGAGGAGCTGATACATAGATGGGTGTGAGTGAGGAGCTGGTATATAGATGGGAGTGAGTGAGGAGCTGGAATATAGATGGGAGTGAGTGAGGAGCTGGTATATAGATGGGAGTGAGTGAGGAGCTGGAATATAGATAGGAGTGAGTGAGGAGCTGGTATAAAGCTGGGAGTGAGTGAGGAGCTGGTATATAGATGGGAGTGAGTGAGGAGCTGGTATAAAGCTGGGAGTGAGTGAGGAGCTGGTATATAGATGGGAGTGAGTGAGGAGCTGGTATAAAGCTGGGAGTGAGTGAGGAGCTGGTATATAGATGGGAGTGAGTGAGGAGCTGGTATATAGATGGGAGTGAGTGAGGAGCTGGAATATAGATAGGAGTGAGTGAGGAGCAGGTATATAGATGGGAGTGAGTGAGGAGCTGGTATATAGATGGGAGTGAGTGAGGAGCTGGTATAAAGCTGGGAGTGAGTGAGGAGCTGGTATATAGATGGGAGTGAGTGAGGAGCTGGAATATAGATGGGAGTGAGTGAGGAGCTGGTATATAGATGGGAGTGAGTGAGGAGCTGGAATATAGATGGGAGTGAGTGAGGAGCTGGTATAAAGATGGGAGTGAGTGAGGAGCTGGAATATAGATAGGAGTGAGTGAGGAGCCGGTATATAGATATAGATGGGATTGAGTGAGGAGCTGGTATAAAGATGGGTGTGAGTGAGGAGCTGGTATATAGTTGGGAGTGAGTGAGGAGCAGGTATATAGATGAGAGCGATTGAGGAGCTGATACATAGATGGGAGTGAGTGAGGAGCTGGTATAAAGATGGGTGTGAGTGAGGAGCTGGTATATAGATGGGAGTGAGTGAGGAGCAGGTACATAGATGGGAGTGAGTGAGGAGCTGGTATATAGATGGGTGTGAGTGAGGAGCTGGAATATAGATGAGAGCGATTGAGGAGCTGATACATAGATGGGAGTGAGTGAGGAGCTGATACATAGATGGGAGTGAGTGAGGAGCTGGTATAAAGATGGGTGTGAGTGAGGAGCTGGTATATAGATGGGAGTGAGTGAGGAGCTGGTATATAGATGGGAGTGAGTGAGGAGCTGGTATATAGATGGGAGTGAGTGAGGAGCTGGTATATAGATGGGAGTGAGTGAGGAGCTGGTATATAGATGGGAGTGAGTGAGGAGCTGGTATATAGATGGGAGTGAGTGAGGAGCTGGTATATAGATGGGAGTGAGTGAGGAGCTGGTATATAGATGGGAGTGAGTGAGGAGCTGGTATATAGATGGGTGTGAGTGAGGAGCTGGTACATAGATGGGAGTGAGTGAGGAGCTTGTATATAGATGGGAGTGAGTGAGGAGCTGGTATATAGATGGGAGTGAGTGAGGAGCTGGTATATAGATACAGCTGGGAGTGAGTGAGGAGCTGGAATATAGATGGGAGTGAGTGAGGAGCTGGTATATAGATATAGCTGGGAGTGAGTGAGGAGCTGGAATATAGATGGGAGTGAGTGAGGAGCTGGGATATAGATAAGAGTGAGTGAGGAGCTGGTATATAGATGGGTGTGAGTGAGGAGCTGGTACATAGATGGGAGTGAGTGAGGAGCTGGTATAAAGATGGGTGTGAGTGAGGAGCTGGTATATAGATGGGAGTGAGTGAGGAGCTGGTATATAGATGGGAGTGAGTGAGGAGCTGGTACATAGATGGGAGTGAGTGAGGAGCTGGAATATAGATGGGAGTGAGTGAGGAGCTGGTATAAAGCTGGGTGTGAGTGAGGAGGTGGGATATAGATGGGAGTGAGTGAGGAGCTGGTATATAGATGGGAGTGAGTGAGGAGCTGGTATATAGATGGGAGTGAGTGAGGAGCTGGTACATAGATGGGAGTGAGTGAGGAGCTGGTATATAGATGGGAGTGAGCGAGGAGCTGGTATAAAGATGGGTGTGAGTGAGGAGGTGGGATATAGATGGGAGTGAGTGAGGAGCTGGTATATAGATAGGAGTGAGTGAGGAGCTGGGATATAGATGGGAGTGAGTGAGGAGCTGGTATATAGATGGGAGTGAGTGAGGAGCTGGTATAAAGCTGGGAGTGAGTGAGGAGCTGGTATAAAGATGGGTGTGAGTGAGGAGCTGGTATATAGATGGGAGTGAGTGAGGAGCTGGTATATAGATGGGAGTGAGTGAGGAGCTGGTATAAAGCTGGGAGTGAGTGAGGAGCTGGTATAAAGATGGGTGTGAGTGAGGAGCTGGTATATAGATGGGAGTGAGTGAGGAGCTGGTATATAGATGGGTGTGAGTGAGGAGCTGGTATATAGATGGGAGTGAGTGAGGAGCTGGAATATAGATGGGAGTGAGTGAGGAGCTGGTATATAGATGGGAGTGAGTGAGGAGCTGGAATATAGATGGGAGTGAGTGAGGAGCTGGTATAAAGATGGGTGTGAGTGAGGAGCTGGTATATAGATGGGAGTGAGTGAGGAGCTGGTATAAAGATGGGTGTGAGTGAGGAGCTGGTATATAGATGGGAGTGAGTGAGGAGCTGGTATATAGATGGGAGTGAGTGAGGAGCTGGTATATAGATGGGAGTGAGTGAGGAGCTGGAATATAGATGGGAGTGAGTGAGGAGCTGGTATATAGATGGGAGTGAGTGAGGAGCTGGAATATAGATGGGAGTGAGTGAGGAGCTGGTATAAAGATGGGTGTGAGTGAGGAGCTGGTATATAGATGGGAGTGAGTGAGGAGCTGGTATATAGATGGGAGTGAGTGAGGAGCTGGGATATAGATGGGAGTGAGTGAGGAGCTGGTATATAGATGGGAGTGAGTGAGGAGCTGGTATATAGATGGGAGTGAGTGAGGAGCTGGTATAAAGCTGGGAGTGAGTGAGGAGCTGGTATATAGATGGGAGTGAGTGAGGAGCTGGTATATAGATGGGAGTGAGTGAGGAGCTGGTATATAGATGGGAGTGAGTGAGGAGCTGGTATAAAGCTGGGAGTGAGTGAGGAGCTGGTATATAGATGGGAGTGAGTGAGGAGCTGGTATATAGATGGGAGTGGGTGAGGAGCTGGTATATAGATGGGAGTGAGTGAGGAGCTGGAATATAGATGGGAGTGAGTGAGGAGCTGGTATATAGATGGGAGTGGGTGAGGAGCTGGTATATAGATGGGAGTGAGTGAGGAGCTGGAATATAGATGGGAGTGAGTGAGGAGCTGGTATAAAGATGGGAGTGAGTGAGGAGCTGGAATATAGATAGGAGTGAGTGAGGAGCCGGTATATAGATATAGATGGGATTGAGTGAGGAGCTGGTATAAAGATGGGTGTGAGTGAGGAGCTGGTATATAGTTGGGAGTGAGTGAGGAGCAGGTATATAGATGAGAGCGATTGAGGAGCTGATACATAGATGGGAGTGAGTGAGGAGCTGGTATAAAGATGGGTGTGAGTGAGGAGCTGGTATATAGATGGGAGTGAGTGAGGAGCAGGTACATAGATGGGAGTGAGTGAGGAGCTGGTATAAAGATGGGTGTGAGTGAGGAGCTGGTATATAGATGGGAGTGAGTGAGGAGCAGGTATATAGATGGGAGTGAGTGAGGAGCTGGTACATAGATGGGAGTGAGTGAGGAGCTGGTATATAGATGGGAGTGAGTGAGGAGGTGGGATATAGATGGGAGTGAGTGAGGAGCTGGTATATAGATAGGAGTGAGTGAGGAGCTGGGATATAGATGGGAGTGAGTGAGGAGCTGGGATATAGATGAGAGCGATTGAGGAGCTGGTATATAGATGAGAGTGACTGAGGAGCTGGTATAAAGATGGGAGTGAGCGAGGAGCTGGTATAAATATCGGACTGAGTGAGGAGCTGATATATAGCTGGGATTGAGTGAGGAGCTGGTTTATAGATGGGAGTGAGTGAGGAGCTGGTATATAAATGAGAGCGATTGAGGAGCTGGTATAAAGATGGGAGTGAGTGAGGAGCTGGTATATAGATGGGAGTGAGTGAGGACCTGGTATATAGATGGGAGTGAGCGAGGAGCTGGTATATAGATGGGAGTGGGTGAGGAGCTGGTATATAGATGGGAGTGA
Organism: Carcharodon carcharias; assembly: GCF_017639515.1. Lineage (NCBI taxonomy): Eukaryota > Metazoa > Chordata > Chondrichthyes > Lamniformes > Lamnidae > Carcharodon > Carcharodon carcharias. The sequence goes on along the minus strand of NC_054483.1, from coordinate 24,475,465 downwards.
GCGAGGAGCTGGTATAAAGATGGGAGTGAGCGAGGAGCTGGTATAAAGCTGGGAGTGAGTGAGGAGCTGGTATAAAGCTGGGAGTGAGTGAGGAGCTGGTATATAGATGGGAGTGAGTGAGGAGCTGGAATATAGATGGGAGTGAGTGAGGAGCTGGTATATAGATGGGAGTGAGTGAGGAGCTGGTATATAGATGGGAGTGAGTGGGGAGCTAATATAAAGATTGGAATGAGTGAGGAGCTGATATATAGATGGAAGTGAGTGAGGAGCTGGTATATAGATGAGAGCGATTGAGGAGCTGGTATATAGATGAGAGTGACTGAGGAGCTGGTATAAAGATGGGAGTGAGCGAGGAGCTGGTATAAATATCGGACTGAGTGAGGAGCTGATATACAGCTGGGATTGAGTGAGGAGCTGGTTTATAGATGGGAGTGAGTGAGGAGCTGGTATATAAATGAGAGCGATTGAGGAGCTGGTATAAAGATGGGAGTGAGTGAGGAGCTGGTATATAGATGGGAGTGAGTGAGGACCTGGTATATAGATGGGAGTGAGCGAGGAGCTGGTATATAGATGGGAGTGGGTGAGGAGCTGGTATATAGATGGGAGTGAGCGAGGAGCTGGTATATAGATGGGAGTGAGTGAGGAGCTGGTATATAGATGGGAGTGAGCGAGGAGCTGGTATATAGATGGGAGTGGGTGAGGAGCTGGTATATAGATGGGAGTGAGCGAGGAGCTGGTATAAAGATGGGAGTGAGCGAGGAGCTGGTATAAAGCTGGGAGTGAGTGAGGAGCTGGTATAAAGCTGGGAGTGAGTGAGGAGCTGGTATATAGATGGGAGTGAGTGAGGAGCTGGAATATAGATGGGAGTGAGTGAGGAGCTGGTATATAGATGGGAGTGAGTGAGGAGCTGGTATATAGATGGGAGTGAGTGAGGAGCTGGTATATAGATGGGAGTGAGTGAGGAGCTGGTATATAGATGGGAGTGAGTGAGGAGCTGGTATATAGATATAGCTGGGAGTGAGTGAGGAGCTGGAATATAGATGGGAGTGAGTGAGGAGCTGGTATATAGATAAGAGTGAGTGAGGAGCTGGTATATAGATAGGAGTGAGTGAGGAGCCGGTATATAGATATAGATGGGATTGAGTGAGGAGCTGGTATAAAGATGGGTGTGAGTGAGGAGCTGGTATATAGTTGGGAGTGAGTGAGGAGCAGGTATATAGATGAGAGCGATTGAGGAGCTGATACATAGATGGGAGTGAGTGAGGAGCTGGTATATAGATGGGAGTGAGTGAGGAGCAGGTATATAGATGGGAGTGAGTGAGGAGCTGGTATATAGATGGGAGTGAGTGAGGAGCTGGAATATAGATGGGAGTGAGTGAGGAGCTGGTATATAGATATAGATGGGAGTGAGTGAGGAGCTGGAATATAGATGGGAGTGAGTGAGGAGCTGGTATATAGTTGGGAGTGAGTGAGGAGCTGGTATATAGATGAGAGCGATTGAGGAGCTGATACATAGATGGGAGTGAGTGAGGAGCTGGTATAAAGATGGGTGTGAGTGAGGAGCTGGTATATAGATGGGAGTGAGTGAGGAGCTGGTATATAGATGGGTGTGAGTGAGGAGCTGGTACATAGATGGGAGTGAGTGAGGAGCTGGTATAAAGATGGGTGTGAGTGAGGAGGTGGGATATAGATGGGAGTGAGTGAGGAGCTGGTATATAGATGGGAGTGAGTGAGGAGCTGGAATATAGATGGGAGTGAGTGAGGAGCTGGTACATAGATGGGAGTGAGTGAGGAGCTGGTATATAGATGGGAGTGAGTGAGGAGCAGGTATATAGATGAGAGCGATTGAGGAGCTGATACATAGATGGGAGTGAGTGAGGAGCTGGTATAAAGATGGGTGTGAGTGAGGAGCTGGTATATAGATGGGAGTGAGTGAGGAGCTGGTATATAGATGGGAGTGAGTGAGGAGCAGGTATATAGATGGGAGTGAGTGAGGAGCTGGTATAAAGATGGGTGTGAGTGAGGAGGTGGGATATAGATGGGAGTGAGTGAGGAGCTGGTATATAGATAGGAGTGAGTGAGGAGCTGGGATATAGATGGGAGTGAGTGAGGAGCTGGGATATAGATGGGAGTGAGTGAGGAGCTGGTATAAAGATGGGTGTGAGTGAGGAGCTGGTATATAGATAGGAGTGAGTGAGGAGCTGGGATATAGATGGGAGTGAGTGAGGAGCTGGGATATAGATGGGAGGAGTGAGGAGCTGGTATATAGATAGGAGTGAGTGAGGAGCTGGGATATAGATAGGAGTGAGTGAGGAGCTGGGATATAGATGGGAGTGAGTGAGGAGCTGGTATACAGATGGAAGTGAGTGAGGAGCTGGAATATAGACGGGAGTGAGTGAGGAGCTGGTATATAGATAGGAGTGAGTGAGGAGCTGGGATATAGATGGGAGTGAGTGAGGAGCTGGTATACAGATGGAAGTGAGTGAGGAGCAGGTATATAGATGGGAGTGAATGAGGAGCTGGTATATAGATGGGAGTGAGTGAGGAGCTGGGATATAGATGGGAGTGAGTGAGGAGCTGGTATACAGATGGAAGTGAGTGAGGAGCAGGTATATAGATGGGAGTGAATGAGGAGCTGGTATATAGATGGGAGTGAGTGAGGAGCTGGTATATAGATAGGAGTGAGTGAGGAGCTGGGATATAGATAGGAGTGAGTGAGGAGCTGGGATATAGATAGGAGTGAGTGAGGAGCTGGGATATAGATAGGAGTGAGTGAGGAGCTGGGATATGGATGGGAGTGAGTGAGGAGCTGGGATATAGATGGGAGTGAGTGAGGAGCTGGTATATAGATGGGAGTGAGTGAGGAGCTGGGATATGGATGGGAGTGAGTGAGGAGCTGGGATATAGATGGGAGTGAGTGAGGAGCTGGTATATAGATGGGAGCGAATGAGGAGCTGGAATATAGATGGGAGTGAGTGAGGAGCTGGTATATAGATGGGAGCGAATGAGGAGCTGGTACATAGATGGGAGTGAATGAGGAGCTGGTATAAAGCTGGGAGTGAGTGAGGAGCTGGTATATAGATAGGAGTGAGTGAGGAGCAGGTATATAGATGTGAGTGAGTGAGGAGCTGGGATATAGATGGGAGTGAGTGAGGAGCTGGGATATAGATAGGAGTGAGTGAGGAGCTGGGATATAGATGGGAGTGAGTGAGGAGCTGGGATATAGATGGGAGTGAGTGAGGAGCTGGAATATAGATGGGAGCGAATGAGGAGCTGGTATATAGATGAGAGTGAGTGAGGAGCTGGTATATAGGTAGGAGTGAGTGAGGAGCTGGGATATAGGTAGGAGTGAGTGAGGAGCTGGAATATAGATGGGAGTGAGTGAGGAGCTGGTATATAGGTAGGAGTGAGTGAGGAGCTGGGATATGTATGGGAGTGAGTGAGGAGCTGGGATATAGATGGGAGTGAGTGAGGAGCTGGTACATAGATGGGAGTGAGTGAGGAGCTGGAATATAGATGGGAGTGAGTGAGGAGCTGGTATATAGGTAGGAGTGAGTGAGGAGCTGGGATATGTATGGGAGTGAGTGAGGAGCTGGGATATAGATGGGAGTGAGTGAGGAGCTGGTATAAAGATGGGAGTGAGTGAGGAGCTGGTATAAAGATGGGAGTGAGTGAGGAGCTGGGATATAGATGGGAGTGAGTGAGGAGCTGGGATATAGATGGGAGTGAGTGAGGAGCTGGGATATAGATGGGAGTGAGTGAGGAGCTGGGATATAGATGGGAGTGAGTGAGGAGCTGGAATATAGATGGGAGCGAATGAGGAGCTGGTATATAGGTAGGAGTGAGTGAGGAGCTGGAATATAGATGGGAGTGAGTGAGGAGCTGGTATATAGGTAGGAGTGAGTGAGGAGCTGGGATATGTATGGGAGTGAGTGAGGAGCTGGGATATGGATGGGAGCGAATGAGAAGCTGGTATATAGGTAGGAGTGAGTGAGGAGCTGGGATATGGATGGGAGTGAGTGAGGAGCTGGGATATGGATGGGAGCGAATGAGAAGCTGGTATATAGATAGGAGTGAGTGAGGAGCTGGGATATAGATGGGAGTGAGTGAGGAGCTGGGATATGTATGGGAGTGAGTGAGGAGCTGGGATATGGATGGGAGCGAATGAGAAGCTGGTATATAGGTAGGAGTGAGTGAGGAGCTGGGATATGGATGGGAATGAGTGAAGAGCTGGGATATGGATGGGAGCGAATGAGGAGCTGGTATATAGGTAGGAGTGAGTGAGGAGCTGGGATATGGATGGGAGTGAGTGAGGAGCTGGGATATGGATGGGAGTGAATGAGGAGCTGGTATATAGGTAGGAGTGAGTGAGGAGCTGGGATATGGATGGGAGTGAGTGAAGAGCTGGGATATGGATGGGAGCGAATGAGGAGCTGGTATATAGGTAGGAGTGAGTGAGGAGCTGGGATATGGATGGGAGTGAGTGAGGAGCTGGTATATAGATGGGAGTGAGTGAGGAGCAGGTATAAAGATAGGAGTGAGTGAGGAGCTGGTATATAGATGGGAGTGAGTGAGGAGCAGGTATAAAGATAGGAGTGAGTGAGGAGCTGGTACATAGATGGGAGTGAGTGAGGAGCTGGTACATAGATGGGAGTGAGTGAGGAGCTGGTATATAGATAGGAGTGAGTGAGGAGCTGGTACATAGATGGGAGTGAGTGAGGAGCTGGTATATAGATGGGAGTGAGTGAGGAGCTGGTATATAGATGGGAGTGAGTGAGGAGCAGGTATAAAGATAGGAGTGAGTGAGGAGCTGGTATATAGATAGGAGTGAGTGAGGAGCTGGTATATAGATAGGAGTGAGTGAGGAGCTGGTATATAGATGGGAGTGAGTGAGGAGCTGGTATATAGATGGGAGTGAGTGAGGAGCTGGTATAAAGATGGGAGTGAGTGAGGAGCTGGTATATAGATGGGAGTGAGTGAGGAGCTGGAATATAGATGGGAGTGAGTGAGGAGCTGGTATATAGATAGGAGTGAGTGAGGAGCAGGTATAAAGATGGGAGTGAGTGAGGAGCTGGTATATAGATGGGAGTGAGTGAGGAGCAGGTATATAGATAGGAGTGAGTGAGGAGCTGGTATAAAGATGGGAGTGAGTGAGGAGCTGGTATATAGATAGGAGTGAGTGAGGAGCTGGTATATAGATAGGAGTGAGTGAGGAGCTGGTATATAGATAGGAGTGAGTGAGGAGCTGGTATATAGATGGGAGTGAGTGAGGAGCTGGTATATAGATGGGAGTGAGTGAGGAGCTGGTATAAAGATGGGAGTGAGTGAGGAGCTGGTATATAGATGGGAGTGAGTGAGGAGCAGGTATATAGATAGGAGTGAGTGAGGAGCTGGTATATAGATGGGAGTGAGTGAGGAGCAGGTATATAGATATAGCTGGGAGCAAGTGAGGAATTAGATACGCCTTCTCTTTTTGATTCGCTCTGCCCATCTCCAAATCTTTCCCTTTGAGTTTTAAGGCCACTTTCTGTTTCTATTCGGCAGAATCCAGTCAGTCAAGCGCTGCCAGCCTTGAGGGGAGCATTATCTCCCCAAGAGCTCCGAGGAACCCCAGGAAAAAGCGTTCTCGAGCAGCTTTCTCACACGCCCAGGTTTTGGAGCTGGAGCGGAGGTTCGACACTCAGAGGTACCTATCGGCGCCGGAGAGGGCTGACCTGGCTGGTACCCTGAAGCTCACTGAGACCCAGGTCAAGATTTGGTTCCAGAATCGGCGGTACAAGACCAAGAGGAAGATGCTGGCTGCCAGCCAGAACTGTGCTGTGGTGAAGGAGCGGCCAGAGAGAATGGAAGCTGGGTCCCGAGCATCCTTAATACCTACCTACCAAAGTTACCACTACTATCCCTATTTATACTGCCTGGGATCTTTCCCAGCTACTATCTGCTGAGCTCAGCTTCCAATGGCCTCAAGGGACTCTGCAATTTATTTATTTTAATCCTTGGTGATGGGAATAAATTTTTTTTTTACATCTCATTAGGGTGGGGCTGAGTGGCCTCCTCCCTCCTCCACTTTGCTCATTTCGGTATTGGCCTCAAAATGAAAGAAAGTGCAATTTGATTTATTTCCAGCTACATATCGAATAAAGCATTTGGTTTGTATTGTAGTCATGCTTGCGCCAGTGTCTCTTATTTAATTGTAATAGCTGAGTGACACCAGGCATCAAGCGTCACAACCTGTTCTTGAATTCTTTCCTGGGATAAGGGCAGATTAGTGAGCCAGGCAGGATTTATGCCATACTCTACATCGTGGTCATGCCCATGATGGCAAACAGTCTATCTCCCTCACCAAGTGGCTTGCTCCAGGGCCAGGCCAGAGCTAGGCCAGCTATACACCTCAACTTTATCATGGGCAGCTGCAAACAGCTTTGCAGAAAGGCTAAAGGAGCAGCAACATTTTATGTTAAAGAGCAGGCAGGAATCTAATCAAGGAGTTCAGATGATTTATAGATAGAATAATAGAAACCTGGGAGTGAGTTACAGACCAGAATCTAATCGAGGACCTCAGATGGTTTATATATAGAATAATGGATACCTGGGAGTGAGTTACAGACTATAATCTAATTGAGGAGCTCAGATGGTTTATATATAGAATAATGGATACCTGGGAGTGAGTTACAGACCGGAATCTAACCGAGGGGCTCAGATGGTTTACATATAGAATAACGGATACCTGGGAGTGAGTTACAGACCGGAATCTAATCGAGGAGCTCAGATGGTTTATATATAGAATAATGGATATCTGGGAGTGAGTTACAGACTGGAATCTAACCGAGGGGCTCAGATGGTTTATATATAGAATAACAGATACCTGGGAGTGAGTTACAGACTAGAATCTAATTGAGGAGCTCAGATGGATTAACTATAGAATAATGGATACCTGGGAGTGAGTTATAGACCGGAATCTAATCGAGGGGCTTAGATGGTTTATTTATAGAATAATGGATACCTGGGAGTGAGTTACAGACAGGAATCTAATCAAGGAGCTCAGATAGTTTATATATAGAATAATGGATATCTGGGAGTGAGATACAGACTGGGATCTAATCGAGGGGCTCAGATGGTTCATTTATAGAATAGTGGATACCTGGGAGCGAGTTACAGACTGGAATCTAATCGAGGAGCTCAGATGGTTTAACTATAGAATAATGGATACCTGGGAGTGAGTTACAGACTGGAATCTAATCAAGGAACTCAGATGGTTTATATAAAGAATAATGGATACCTGGGAGTGAGTTACAGGCTGGAATCTAATCGAGGAGCTCAGATGGTTTAACTATAGAATAATGGATACCTGGGAGTGAGTTACAGACTAGAATCTAATCGAGGAGCTCAGATGGTTTAACTATAGAATAATGGATACCTGGGAGTGAGATACAGACTGGAATCTAATCAAGGAGTTCAGATGGTTTATATATAGAATAACAGATACCTGGGAGTGAGTTACAGGCTGGAATCTAATCGAGGGGCTCAGATGGTTTATATATTGGATAAACGATACCTGTGAGTGAGTTACAGACTGGAATCTAATCGAGGAGCTCAGATGGTTTATATATAAAATAATAGATACCTGGGAGTGAGTTACAGACCAGAATGTAATTGAGTGGTTCGGATGGTTTCCGTATACAAGAGCATGTACCTGTGGGTGAGTTATACATGGGATATAACTGAGCGGTTTAAGTTTTTTCAATGTGCCTTCATAGATGAATGTCATATCTATGATTTATTTTGTGGAGTGTTCTTGTGAGTTGCAAGTCATAGTCTTCTTCTCTGCTCGTTCTGCCTCTCTGTTTTTCTAATTTCATCTTTCTCCATTGTGCCAAAGTCCCAATAATTCCAATGGGCCTAGTGAGCAACTATGTCTGAAATCCTAAGTTCAGTTCCCCATGGCAGAAAATTGGGTGTCAGGATTCATCAACAGATGAACAGAAATGTTCGGCTCCTGCTTTCCTTCCTTGGGTATTCAGGTCAATAAATGCAAATCACCTGAAGTATTCAAGCAGCTTACAAGGCCAAGAACACAGTGCTGGTTAGCACACAATAAATTTCATCCATGTAGCATCTTACATCTAATAAATCATCCCAATTAGCCTGATATTACCTCGAATAAATTCCTGATCTGTCTCTGCTCTCAGGAGAACAAGCCCAGTTTCTCTCATCTCTCCACTATGCCAAAGTCCATCCCTCCTGGAAGTATGTTCACTGCCAGTCACCATGTGAAGTGACTAGCCTCCTAAAGCCTTGACTAAGAAATCCAAACTCCGATTACAGACAACAGATGACCAACAAGTTGAAGTTGTGAATAAATGTGATTGGAAAATACCCAAGCAGGAAGTTCCATATTGTCCAATATTCCTAATGAATTTTTCTTGCAGAAACCATTTTGAAGTGGTTTGAACGTGGAACTCACTGTCACATGAAGAGTAATTGAGGTCAGTTTCAGAGGCATTTGAGGGGAAGATAAAGAAACAAATGAGGGAGGAAGTAATAGGAAAAGATACTGATAAGGTGAGATGAAATAAAGAAAGAACTTACATTTATATAGTGCCTTTCATGGACCCCAAAGCGCTCCACAGCCAATGAAATGTTTTCAAAGGCTAGTCACTGTTGTGATGTAGAGGAATAGGCTGGGAGGAGGCTCGTGTGGTGCATGGATCAGCTGGGCAGTAAATTCAATGTAATTTTATGTTGGAAAGCACATGGTCAATCTTGCCTTCATCAGGACATGAAATGCTTCCTTTACCTGCTGCAGACAGGATGAGGGAGACTGCACACTGACATGTTTATCAAGTAACTGTCACAGAGCAATTTACCTCCTCTCACACACTCACAGTCTGCCAACAGCTCGGAGTGCAATGAAAAGGAAATCCCAAAGTTTGTGCATAAAAAGCAGAAATAAGCTTTGGACGCAATTCAGGGCACCGGAGATCACAGATCTGCTGATAAGGCAAAATGTCATTGTGACAAATACAACAATGCTCGAGTCTACCTTGATTCAGGATACCGTAGACAGCTTTGCATTCATGTTATTAAGAGCTGGCTCTCATCTTGTTTAATGAGCCAGAGAATTATCTCCAAGGACTATCCAAACAAACACTATCATGCTCCACTCTTTAAAGGTCTATTATGGCAAAAGGTATCCCAAAGCAAACACACATTATTCTGCAGACTTGAGCACAGCCCATCCTCACATTGGTCCATTAGTGTTTTAACCTGTTATCAGCAATCGATTGGGCAAATACATCAAGGAACATTCAGCCAAGCTCATAGTCCACATGTGTACACTGGGACTCGGGAGAGCCAGTACAAAGCGGTCAGCTTCAGCTTGCAAAGTGTAAACCAAGTGTCAAAAATATAGAGTCACTCAAGTCTCTGACTCCACTTCACTCTGGTGTCAAGTGGGGCTGGAACTCCAGATTCAAGCTGCACCCACACTGAAAGCAAAGGCTTTGCATTGATTTTGTGTCTTTCACAGACTCACGACATCCCAAAATGCTTCAGAGCCAATCAGGAACTGGTGTAATGAAGGAAATACAGCAGCCATTTGAGCACAGCAAGCTCTCACAAAAAAGGAGATAATGACTAAATAATCTGTCCTCATGGTTCTGATTGAGAGGTTAATATTGGGCAAAATATCAGTGGGACTCACCTTCCTTTCTTCAAAATAGTGCTCCTGAATTTTTCCTGTCTTTCCCATGTTACTAGTCCAACAACTCTGGGGTTGTTCAAATGCCAAAGGGTCAACACAAAGATGCTTTCTTTCACCAGTGAATTATTCCCATCCTGTCAGATTTACAAGCTCCCTGTTGTCACATTGACTGAGTCACTTCAAGTGTTTTCTCACTGGACCTCTCAAGCAGTCACTACCCAATGAGGCAGATAATGTTGAGTGCCTCTGATTACACTTTCAATATTAGATAAGCGCAGGGAAACCTCAACCCTCTGAGTATCAAGTGACGAGAGATATGTTTGCAGAGTAACAGATTGGCTAATGACACACCTCTTCACCAGCTATGTATGCATACAATCTTGCAGAACAGATCAAACAAATTGTGCTGGCTTTTTCAAAGAGCTGTCCATTTTGTCCCACACTCTAATGTTTTCCCTTCCCCATAACCCTGCAGATTAATTCTCTTCAAGCACATGTCCCATTACTTTTTGAATGTTCCAATGGAATTTGATTCCAACACACTTTCACGTAGTGTGCTCCATATCTTAACACACCTCAGTGTGAAGAAATTATTCCTCATTTCATCTCTAGCTCTGTTGCTAATTGTTTTAAATCTGTGCTGTTGGGTTACTAATCCACTTGCCACAGGAAACAGTTACTTACTCCTTGCTCAATCAAAAACCCTCCTAATTTTGAATGCCTGTATGACGTCTCTGCTCTAAGAAGAACAATCCCAGCTTCTCATACCTCTCCACATAACTGAAATCCCTCGCATCTGGTATCAGCTTGGTAAACTGTCTCTGTGCCCTGTCCTCTAGGCGAGTATACGTCTATTTAATTTTATAAACTCTCAATGGTGTTCGCCTTTTGTTGGTGGGACAGTGATGGATGGGTGCAACAAGAGGTATTGAAGCGAGAAGGGCTGATTTTAACACAGTTGGCATGATGGGCAGGTGGTTAAAATGGCAGTCAGGATGGGGGAGCGGGGGGGATTATGCTTTCCCCACACATTCGTGACCACTAGGGTGACATAGGACTGCTCTCCTGGGCTCTATAAGGAATCCTTCAACTTGCCTGACCTTAATGAGACCTCTCTCCTCCCCCAAAACTCAAGGTTTTCAGCAGCAGCTGACTCCTGTCCTCGGCATCTGGCCTCAACACCATTCCCAGCTGTTGTGTGTTATGCCATGGAGATATGCAGAGATGGCACACCTGTTTCTTAGTGTGCAGGAGCTTAGTTTCTAATGCTTTAAAATGTCTGTTCACCTCCTCAGGGCAGCCAGATTCAGTTCAGTCTCTCTTTCTGTAGGTGACCATACCCAGGCCTAATTTATAGCAAAGAACAGAGTCAACAGGCACACATAATCAAACACCAGACAATTGAACATGACACCATTGCACTAGAGAAACAAGACCCAGTAAAACATTCAAGGCCTCACTTTGAGAGAGCAAACGATTCCTGAACGCTCTGAAATGGAAACAGTGGAATAATATGCTGCGGTTGGTATCAAGCTATTCTCACCCAGATTATTGTGAGCTGTCAGACCGGTTAAGTAGAAGGTACATCCCAGGAAACTCGCTTCAGATATGGCTTCCTGTCATCAAACCTCACTTGTTCCTGTTACTGGTTTTGGAATCACTTTTCTCCGTGCATTTACTGTTCCAGGTTGCTGTGCCACCAGTTCACACTCAAACTTGCTGTTGTCAGGAAGATATAATAATGCCAATAATGTAATTGGAAATTATTTTAAAATAGAGTTTAGTAGTGTCTAAGTATGTGTGTTTGTGTGTGTCTTAATTAGATTAAAGCAGCTGGTCTAGAGGCTTTTATGTATAGAAGAGAAGTAGGTTTGAAATGGTAATGAAATAAACATAGGTAAATAGAAGGTGAGGTGTAAAGGGGGCAATTTTCATTTTTAAGTAGACCATTCAAAAAAGCGGGTGAAATATTACACCTAACCAGGTAAAGCTCAGAAACAATGTGTTTATTTTCTCAAAGCTTACTAGTAAAATGGGTATTATGAAAGGGTTTTATTGTTAGAAGATTTTAAGTTTAAAAAAAACCTAGTGACAATGAGAATTTGCATTCAAAGAGGAAAATATGTACAAAGGAAGAGAAGGCAATTGATAAATCGGAGAGGGATTCTAAGATCCAAAGCCTCCAGCCTGTAAGCCTCAAGTCTGTCTGCAAGGACCCAGAGCTGAAAGAAACTAATTTTGACTGTGACTGTCCAAAGTGTGCTTTGCAAGGTGTCTGTTTAAATCTGTGTTTTACTCTTGCCTTACCATGGGTCTGACTGAGAGTCAGATTAATTAGGGGATTTTTATAGTTATATAGTAGCAATTTTGAAGACATACATATGTGCTTACCTTTCTTGTATTAATAAATGTTTAATTTAGCTTTATAAAAAACCTCTTGAGACTCGGTGGTCTTATTACTACTGAATTCAAAGCCTGCATCTCAAAACATACAAATTGCAAAAATGGGTTGTGACAGAGGTTTGAGAAACTCAGCTTTTAACATTGGCTGTGTCATAATAATGTAAAATATCACAGTGCAGCCGTTAGCCTGGCCACAAAGTGGCTTTGTGGAGCAGGTTTCTGAAGTCTTGTCTCCTGGCTAAAACTAAAACTTATATGGATCAACTGAGTGTGGGCAACTTAGTCGAGTACATGAACTCTGGGTGACACTTAGCAATGCGGATGCTGTCAAGCACTGCCCAAAACTACGATGACAGTCACAGTGACTTAAGCGAAAGCAGAGGCTTTCAAATACAACAGGGATGCAACTCGGATTGTACAATACAGGTTTATATGCTGGACGTGGCCCTAAATTGAGTGGGACAGACAGTAGCAGGACGTGAATTAAGTCAATCCCAACGGCAGGGAGTAAATGAACTAGGGCCCTGGTTATTATTAAGAGAAGAGGAATGTGCATATTTACACTCAAAAATGAAATAAGGGTAAAACAGGCCACACTGCCCAATCAGTGCTTCTCAGCCTGGGCTCCATGCAGACTTTTCAGGGGGTCTTGGACTAAACCCCCACCGTCACAAATTATATATGGAAGATATTGAAGTGAAAAGGTTTCAAACCGGAGACCATTTCAACAACTCGAAATGAAATGTTATTAGGAATAATGACCCCACACCCCTCCACCACCATGCACTCCCTGCCCCTTCCCAAACTCCCAACAACCCAGTACTTGCCCTGCACCAATTACTGGAAGGCTGCAGAAAGGAAGAGAGTGATTCACTGTGGATTGATTCTTCAACATGTCAGTCACACAAAATGCTAACATTGAGTCCCTGGAGAGGATTAAGTAACAATCATACTTCAAAAACTGGAAACAACTCTTGGGAGCATCTATCCATAATTAATTTGCAGTCATGTATGATACAAATTCATATGCGCATAGATATAAATCACTTGTCATATACTTGTAAAAATCAAAAATATGATGGCACCCTTTATTCTGAGTGGCAAGGGAGCAATGGCTGGAGGGTGTTGAGTGAATGATTGACAGTTGCAAGGTCCAGAGTGTGTGTTAAACATCAGACTTTTCAGTGGGGCACAGGTCCACCCATCCTACTGGTATCTGCATGTAAACACTTACTGACAGCAGTAATGAAACACTCTTTACCTATTGCACTTTCATCCTCTGAGTCTTACATGGGATTATAATTTAAATGGTGGTGGTCTGTGATTACTAACACAATTGAAAAGGGCTCCTGCAAGGAAGTTTTGAGAACTTTGATAGCAGAGCCAAGGGATTCAGTAAATCCCTTCTGTCTCTTCAGTGAGCCAGTAAAAAAAACAGAAGGAAACCTCTTTTATGTTCTCGACATGGCAGGAACCTTTCAAAGTAGCAAAAGAATGACTGTATCTTCCAGTGCTACAAATCCCAGCGTTCCTGGGTAGTCGGTCCTGCTTCACATGATTCAGTGGTATACAGACAGCGAATATAAAGACAGAAGTACAAATTGCCCAAGTTTCTACTGTGGTCCATTAGGCTGACACCTGCTTTGCTTAAATCCCCCATTTCTACAACATCCATAAATCACAACCTATGAATGATGAGAAATCATGAGGAATTTTACAAGAGAAATGAGAACCGGCACCAAATAACTTCCCAGAAACCTTTTTGTCTTGTTTGTTCTTGCAACATTAGATGATGAGAAATGGAACAAATGCATTTAAAATAAGAAGTGAAGTATTAAACACACAATTAAACTTGAAGAGTACATGGCAACTGGTCCAGACAGATTACACCTGTATATTTTAGAAGAGTCTCAGGGAGAGATAGCTGAGGTGCTCCTCCACATTTGCAATCATTTGAGAAAGGGTCAGTGCCAGATGGCGGTTGGATAGCTAACATTTTACCTCAATTTAAAGATGAATTGAACTTATCCAGGGAAATAAAGGCTGATCATCTTCACCAGCAGGAGGAAAAATAATGAGATCCAACCTAAAAGAGAAGAACATCTAGATAGCAAAAAGCACAACTATGAACAATCAGCTCCAACTCCAAAAGGGGAAGGCAGCATTGGCTGCCACCACCTCACATGAAGTCACAGTGTCTGTGACATTACTGGCAGTGAGGTCACAGGTAGTCGTCTGCATCAAAGAACACCAAAACTTAGTTACACAAGAACTAAGTGTAACACACACAGTGCAGTTTGTTTAAAACTTAGATCGACGTTGAAGATAGAAGTTTTGTTTATTGAAGTGTTCAGATCTTGTGTGGCAAAGTGGTGAGCAGGGCGGTGACTAAAGCCGCAATCAGGGAGGCAAGCCATGTTTCGTCTTGTCTTCAGAGTTGAGATGGGGTTCTTTAGGATTTGACTGTTTCCCTAAGAAAGCTTCTTAAGGCTGTTAAATCATTATCATTTAGTTACAGCTCGATGTCCATCTCAGCAAGACTGCACAAGGTTGGACTTCTCCTTCCCTGCAGATCACTGTTATTTGGTCATGTACATTGCCTCATGGTTACATCAGCATCAGGTGCTTCTGATGTTAACACTTTACTCTACAAGTAGGGCAGCAAGCGAGGCGAGTCAATGGGTGGTGAGCGTTCAATGGTCAACAGGCACACAACAATGATATCAGTTGCACTGATGTCCTGTTTCAGTGCGGAGCCAAGAAATACAGTGAAAGGGAATATCTACCTTGACGAACCTCGCTGAATTATTCTGATGATCTAACAGCGGGAGTAGACAATGGTTACGCAGCAGATTTTTAAAAGGCCGTGGATAAGGTACGACATGGTCGACCAATGAATAAGGTCAGAGAATGCAGAGTTAAGGGACATGTAGCAGAATGGTTAACAGGCCCACTGAAGCAGAGAATAAGGGTGAAGGGCAGTTATGCAGACTGGCAGAAGTTAGAATGCGTTGTTCCACAAGGATCAGGTGGAACCTTTGTTCACAATGTGCACTAACAATTTAGACTTTGGAATCAAAAATGGAGTTTCTAAATTTGCAGACATTAAATTTGAGGGGATTGTCAATGGTGAGAAAGACTGTGACAAATTATAAGACATGAACAAACTTGCAGAATGGACATATAATTGGCAAATGAATTCCAGCATTGATCAGTATTATATTTTGACACCAATTGAATGTGTTGAGCATCTGTAAGCCAGCGTGTGAATGAGTTTTAAAGGCCAATTTTATGTTTCTTATGATAATTCCTTTCCTGTAATTTGATATTTCAGAAACAAAAGCTGTTTCATGACCAACATAGCCTTCAGCTTCAAAAGGTAAAACTTAATTGTCCAGTTTGAACAATCCCCATTTAAATTCTGCATGGGTTAATGTCACACAAATGTCTCTTTTTTGGGGGGAAAAATGATTTTTAAAAAACTTTCAACTGGCTCAAAATTCAGCACTTTGAAAAATGAGACAGCAAACTGCTTTAAAATGCAAAGCCACTTTCCAAGGTAGAGGTGAGAAAAGCAAACAAGAACCCCCTCCAAAAGGAAGTGTGAAGAGAGGGAGACATTTCAAAGGAAATCCACTATCATCAAAACCTAACATTAATGAAGGAAGGGATCAAAAACGCAAAGTGCTAAATTTTCATCAACAGTAAAGACAATGGGAACTGCGAACTAGCCAGATACACCTAACAGACACTCAAACCCACCTTGTGTGGAGGACAAAATGATCCCATCTCCTGTTGGTTTCTTCTATCTTGAAATGTGTCAGAAGTTTCTGAGATGAATGATCAAAATGTGATTATTGTTCTACAAGAGTGACTGCAAGACATGATGATTGAATTCCTTTTTGGGAATATACAGATAGGAGGGCTTTAAGAACTGGTTTTGCCAAGCCAGAGACAGAGAGAGATCATCAAAGTCACCCTGAAAAGCTGCTGAAGGGAGCAGTAAGGAATCTCTCTCTTAAGTTAAGAAAAGCCCTATCTCTACGGTATAAACATCTAACCCAAGAGATCGTGACTGTCCATTGGAAAGAACCTGAGGAGAAACCCATCAATTTCTGGGAGATGAATCACGGAATTAAGAGGAAGGAAATTGTTTCCAGCAAAGTGCGGTTACCTGGACTTCAACTCAGCTACAAGTTTTGAAAGGAAACAGGCAAACTTCAAACTGCCGCAGCATTCAGTGATCTACACCTCAAGGACAAGCTAAGGACTGAATCATATATTCTTTTATTTGGACTCTGATATTTGTGTGTGTGTGCTATCTTCCATTATTTAGTGCATCCTACTGCATTATTGCAACCTCAGATGACTCTGAGGGTTTTTGTAACTCCCTGTTTGATCAAAGTGAGTCCCCTTGAGCTGGTCGGGTCAAACCGTGACATCACAGAATAAGCCTGACCCTGACCCTGTCCATCACAATGAGAGATCAGACATCACAATAGGTTTGTAAACTGGGTTAATTTGAGGCAGGAGTCTGCACAAGCAGTCAGAGCGAAGACTAGGTAACTGCACTGACTGTAAAACTGGCTGATCTGTCTAGGAGTGAATGTGGTTGGAGGGAAGATCTAAACAGCTTCACTTTGTGATAGGAGTGTGGAGAATGGAGACATCAATAAGCTGCTGACAATGGGAAAGATGTTACTCTAAGTTTGTTTGCTTCAGTTTGTATCAGTCTCTGTGAAAGAATGTGTGCAGGGTCGGGTTCGGGAAATGGGTCAAGATAGTGGCTCCTTCAAACAGATAACAGAATTCACAGTGCTGAATTTTATTCTAAAAAAGTTTAGACCTTATTTAAAACTCTCAAATATCCAGAACCCACTCTTGTCCCAAGGCAATGGGAAATTGGTCAGAAATATTTACGCTAAATTACAAATTGCAAAAGGACATGAGAAATTTTGCAGAATGTGCAAGTAATTGGCAAATGAAGTTCAGCTTGGATAAATGTGAGGCAGTACCTTTTTGGAGGAAGATTATTAGGGATGTCACGGATTACTGAGGTGGAAGTCTGGGGAGGATCGAGGAATAACGGGATCTCAGTGTACAAAATAGATAAATCACTAAAAGCTGCACCACAGGTTAGTGAGGCCATAACAAGGCAAACCAAACAGTAGACTTCATTTCTGAAGGGATAGAATTAAAAGGGAGGCCAGTTATGCTCAACTATGATTGAGCCTTGGTCAGACCACATTTAGACAAATGTGTGCAGTTCAGATCATTGTATAATATAAAGGATGTCGAAACACAGATCAGCCAGTTTTACAGTCAGTGCAGTTAACTAGTCTTCGGTCTGACTGCTTGTGCAGACTCCTGCCTCAAATTAACCCAGTTTACAAACCTATTGTGACGTCTGATCTCTCATTGTGATGGACAGGCTGCATCACTTTAATCTAACAGAAAATGTAAGGGTGAAATTACAGAGCTCTTTAAAATTATGAAAATTTTAATCAAATCCAAACAGAGAGAATGCTCCTTCTGGAGAGTGTTTTAACTGATCAACTCAAGAAGCTTTAATATTCAGCCAGTAGCAGAATCTGTGACCAATCATGTAACCAGTAAAGAAACAAATTGCCTTAATTCTGACACCCTGAATCTGTGTGAACCCGTTACAGGTGAAATAGTTTAACTCTACCAGGAGAGCTAGAAAATGTCTCATTGCCTTGTTATAATCCAATGATTCTTAACTGTTACTTCTTGTCCTGTTAGAGGTATATGATTGGTGTCAGGATGAGTGAGAGGAAATGTTTTACCAAACTATCCACAGACTAAACCTGTGAGTAACACAAGCACAGAGGACAAGTGGATCACACACAGGAGAGAGCATATCCTGACTAAAATCAACTCAGTGTCAGCAGTAATTCCACAAAGAGAGAGGGGAGGGGTGGAACTGAAATTCTCCTCACCCCATCCCTCTGAGCCCCACCATTTCTCAATGCAAACTCTACACCTCTTCATTAGCAGTTTTTATTCAACGACCAATAACAAACTTCCCATCCCGACACATCTCCATTGACTGGAGATGGTGTGAAACCAACTCTCTACCTTTTGACCGATTTCTCTCCCCTCCCCATTGAGTTGATCTCTACCAGCTCCACCTAGACTTACTTTGACACTTGCTTTTTTTGTTCATTTTAACATTTGCCCCCAGCTCCTCTCCCCTATCTTAGCCTCCTGGCTGAAACTTCACATCCAGCCCTCATCTCCCTGTATCAGCATTAAGCACAAGCCCTGCCCCAGCTCCAGACTCAGTTTGATGTTGCTCAGGACTAACTGCACTGGCACTGGCTGGGACCCAGTCCATACAGTCAGTTCTGACCAATGTCGGTCGGGGCTCCCCCTCGGGACTGAGAGAAAAGTCTCTCGGGGGAAACACTCCGGTTGTTGTCTCGATGGTGTCGAGTGGAATCAGCTGGTTAAGGCCATTCACCAACCGGTCCCTGCCACCCCACTCCACAACATCGGGTGAAACCCCAGTGCCAAACAACTTGTACTGAGACCTCCCAGAATTTGAGGAAGAGTCCAACCCTGGCACCAGCTGGCTCGGAGGTGTCTGTGCCAACTGACGCCAGTGTCAGGCTGGTTTCCCCAAGTGCACCAGCTAGTGTTGGTCGTCCTTCACCTGAAACACCTGTTGTGGCCTCTGGTGACACCAGCCCAGCCCCGGGACCTTGGTCTCCAGTTGGCACCAGCAGAACCTTCACACATTCCCCAATTAGCGCTTAAGGTGAGGACACTGCTCACTTTCTAACTTAATCTATAGGCCCCTTCCAGCCAACACATCAATCAACTCCCCCTCCCCGATCAACTCCTGCTCCCCAATGCACTCCTGCTCCCCAATCTGCTCCCTGTCACTCCCCCTCCCCAATCCACTCCCCCATCCCAATCCATGCACCTCCAGCAGCCTTTTCCAGGCTGACTCCGAACGCAATACCCATCATACTGAGCTAGCCCAACATCCTAAATTAAGGCCCGGAATGAAAGGAACTCACAACATTTCAGCTTAGAGACCCTGCTCTACCTCCCCAAGCAGTGATCCTGTCTTTGACTGGCCACCACAGAGCTAGGTAATTTCCAGTATTTTCAGATGGAAATGGGTTTGATGCTTCAGTCTCGATTTTGTAAAAAGGAAATTGTGCTTCGCCAAGTTACTTCCTCAAAGAACTCCAGTAAGATGTGTTGTGGATAAAGGGGAACCGGAGGATGTGCAGTACTTAGATTTCCAGAAGGCATTTGATAAGGTGCCACATCAAAGGTTATTGCAGAAAATAAAAGCTCATGGAGTACGGGGTAACATATTGGCATGGATAGAAGATTGGCTGGCAAACAGGAAGCAGAGAGTAGGCATAAGTGGGTCTTTTTCAGGTTGGCAAGATGTAACGAGAGGTGTGCCTTAGGGATCATTGCTGGGACCTCAACTGTTTACAATTTATATAAATAAATTAGATGAAGGGATGAATGGGATGGTTGCCAAATTTGCAGATGACACAAAGATAGGTAGGAAGCTAAGTTGTGAAGAGGACATAAGGAGGCTACAAACATAGATAGGTTAACTGGGTGGGCAAAGATTGGGAAAATATAAAATTGTCCGTTTTGGCAGGAAGAACAAAAGAAAACCATTTCATCTGAATGGCGAGAAATTGCAGAGATCTGGGATGCAAAGGGATTTGGGTGTCCTAGTGCATGAATCACAAAACACTAGTACGCAGGTACAGCAAGTTAGCAATGAATATTGGGCTTGTGGCTGCTACAGCAGTGCTTGACTGTAGATAGTTGGAGACCAGACTCCGGGGCAGTGTGTTCGGATAGTGCCAGTAAATTGGAAATGGGAAAGCAATTGTCTTGGGAAGTGACTGCAAATACAGAGCTAGACCGTAGGTCTTTGGAGACCAGACTCTGGGAAGTGTATTCAGATGGTGTCAGCAAGGTGGAAGTGGGAAAGGAATTATCTTGGGAAGCATTGTCTAGTCAGGGCCAGAGTGATCTCCTGGACTCATTTCGATCGCCATAAGGGGTCAGAGAGGAATTTCCCAGATTTTTTTCCCCATATTGGCCCTGGGTTTTTATCTCTGGTTTTTTGCCTCTCCCTGGAGATCACATGGTCTGGGTGGGGTGAGGATTAGTCGATATGTTGTGATGAACAAGGCATCGCAGTTGTGTAGGACCAACTGGATGGAGCAGAGAGCAAGCTGTCCATCCGTGAATTATCTTTCAAGTCACATTATTTCAACAATTGAAATCTGGTAATAAATGTTGATTGAAATTGGACAAACTTTCTGTGTTCTTTCTGATTTATGCACAGGTCATAGCCAGAAACAGACTGGGGAGTTTAGGATGTGTGTCACTGGCAATGCCAGTGTTTATTGTCCATCCCTAATTGCCTTTGAGTAGGTGGTGGTGAGCTGCCTTCGGAATATAACTGAGTGCCTTGTTGGGTTACTTCAGAAGGCAGCTCACCATCACTCTCTGAATCATTGATCCAAGCCTCAGGATTACTCGTCCAGTCATATAACCATGATGCTGCTGCATTGTCCTTTGGCTCAGCTACTGACTGGGTGAATTCTCTGAGTCACAGACCCAGGCAACTCCCAGAGTCAATCCCCAGTCTGTACATACAAACATTCATAAAAACTCAGTCCAACAAACTCGCCCTGTCCAGTAGGTAGTCTCGCCTCCCACATACCCATCCCATCTTCCAGTATGACTATCTATCGGAACAGAAAGAAAGATGATGCAAGGAACCTATTTTAATTTTTCTTGGACTGTGACTTTAAAAACTACCATGGCTGCAGTTAAAAGACATGTTCACTGGAATAGGA
Source organism: Carcharodon carcharias (assembly GCF_017639515.1). Lineage (NCBI taxonomy): Eukaryota > Metazoa > Chordata > Chondrichthyes > Lamniformes > Lamnidae > Carcharodon > Carcharodon carcharias. The sequence goes on along the minus strand of NC_054483.1, from coordinate 24,454,486 downwards.
TGAGGAATATCTACAATGATGCTATCCAGGAACAGTGTGTGCCATAAAAGAACAGGATGGTGCTGGAAAGGAGCCCTGGACTAAGGGGAACTGCCTAATGACAGCATTTTAATTGGCTCCTGACCAGGTGACCAAGGTTTGTGTGATAACAGTGCAGGCAGTACAGTTCCTAGCCTGAAAAGGAGAATGGTGAGAATGTGGAACCCATTACCACACAGAGTGGCTGAGGTGAATATGTTTTTAAGGAGAAGCTGGATGAACACTTGTGGAAGAAGAGAATTGGGGTACGCTGATGGAGTCAACTGATGAAGGATGGGACAAGGCTCAAGCTGGAATAGACTGGTTGGGCCGAATGGCCTGCTTCTGTATATTCTAAGTAATCCGAGGTAAACTCAAATTTCTAAGGAAGAAAATAAGGTTTATCATGTCCGAAAATCTGATTGAACCACAAAAGAAAGGCCTGCATTTATATAGTGCCTTTCACAATCACTGGCCACCCCATCGGCACTTTACAGCCAACAAAATAGTTTTGAAATGAATTCAATGTTGTAATGTTGGTAATGCAGCAGCCAGTTTACACACAGCAAGCTCCCCCAAACCCTCATGTGATAATGACCAGATAATCTTTTCACAAATTGCATGGGTGTCAATGCGTTAAAACACAAGATTAAATTCTCTTTTATGTTTCCAATTTCTTTATTCATATCAGCTATCACTTCCAGACCTAAGCCTCTCTCAAAAGACTACAGTTGATAGTTTATTTTCCTGAACGCAATGTTTTGCATTGCAGGTTACAATTCCCAGTAAGAATCTGTTGTAAACCCAGGCAAAGGCTGGAGCTGAGGACTGCATTGTGAATGGCACACTCCAGACTGCAGTCCTCCCCTCTGATCTGGACTGGAATAAGCAGCTTACATCTCAAATTCATATGCTGCCAGAACAGAAACAAGGCCTGTCCTTCTCTCTGCACAGATAAAGGGATGTTCCAGTCAGATGAACCTCGATGATAATAGCGAGCAGAGACAACATTGAGGGGGATGAGAATGGTGAACCTGCTACCAGCAGCTCCTCACCCAAAGCCAGTGTGGGACATGGTACATTGACTACCAATGACCAGCTCATAAAACAGGTTTGTTTGCTCTCACGCATTTGGGCACCTCTTGTGGTTTTTATTTGAATTTATAAAAGTAAATATCCTTCATTATTGTGCAATCTCAAGCTCTATGGAAGCATGAATGAACTAGTAATAACCCTATCTCTGACCAATTTTGGCTGTACATTGTTCTGTATTGCTCTCCACATAGTTTGCCCTCTCCGCTATTCTCACTGAAAAGGTAACCATTTCCAAGAGCTCACCACCCCAGCTGCCTAAGTACTCCCCTTCTTTCAATTCATAATTTTTCTGCAGCCAACAATTCCACATTGTGATATCAAGTGACTGCACCAACACTCAGGATAATGTACAATCACTTCAACTAAACTAATAGGAGACTTAGTGTTGCTAGCTCCAATCATTCAGTCTTGTCACATTCTCATCCCCTTCTGTACCAGTCCTTTGTGTTCCTTCTGGATGTACAGCAGGAGGAAGTCATCCCTTCATAACACTGGAGTTTGGCAGGACAGGCTGGGTTAAGTGGGACTGGCTATGCATCAATGGAACAGATACTGGAAGGGATCGGCTAAGACAGACACAGGGTGGGATCAGGTAGGACTGGCACAGTCTGGGATTGGGTGAGATGGGCACAGGATGTGCAGGTATGTGGGGGAAGGGGGTAATGCCCTAATACACATTCCCAACACGTTTCCAGAACGTTGTGTCAGAATTCTCATCATCTATCCCTGACCAGAAGTTAATTAAATGAGCATTTACACCTCCAGAATTCAGCATTCCTTGAATTGCTCGAAACATAATAATACAACACCACAGTCTTCACTAATAATGCTGGAAAGGTTTACTCTGTGATTATTACACCAGGTATCTAAAACACTTGGATTAAGGGCAAATGTGATGGAATACTCCCCACTTGCCAGATGAGTGCAACTCCAACAACACTCGAGAAGCTTGACACCATCCAGGACAAAGCAGCCCGCTTGACTGGCACCACATCCACAAACATTCACTCCCTCCACCACCGACACACAGTAGCAGCAGTGTGTACCATCTACAAGATTCATTATAGAAACTCACCAAGGCTCCTTCAACATTTTGCCTTCAGTTCCAAGTTCATTTACAATTACCCAACGCTACAGAACAATCTTTAAATGAATCAACCCTTTACTCCTTAAGGGTCAGACTCTAGTTTCAAGACTTCAGTGATCCAAGTTTACAAACCCAATCAGAAGCATATGACTAGGGTTGCCAACTGTGATCCAATGAGGTTTCATTGCATGACTTGCCCCGTTCTCCAACCATTAGTCAGCCAACACATCCCTTCCTAGGCCAACTGGAAAGCAAAAAGACTCATTACCCAATTGGATGGTGTTTGACTGTCAGCCAAACAGCCTTTTTTCTCCCCCACCTCCCAATTTCCAATATTTTTCTATCTGGTAAAGGGAACTGTTCAATGAATTTGATGAAAACATTTTTTTTTCTGTCCCTCTGATTTTTCTCCAGGGTTGCACCCAGCAGTGTTCCTGGAGATTGATCTTCAATTCCTGGAGACTCCAGACCAATCCTGGAGGGCTGGCAACCCTAAATATGGCACACAGACCACTCTCAAAACTTTTCAATTCAAATGTATTCACAACCATGACTTACTGTTTGAAGCAGTTCAGAGTGAGCATCTATATGAGGTCATGTATGAGTGACAAAGTGTAGTACCTTCCCTTCATCACATATTGTGCAGAGTCTCTGTTTGTGTCTGGTTAGTGACCATACTCACACATCTTCAATCTGCTTGTTCAATTCTTTCTGCAGTCTCTCTGCAATTTGATTCAACCAGTAGCTAAGCAAAACCTGTGGATTACCTATGTACCAACCAGGCAGCATGCACTGATCCCAAAAGATGAAATCAGAGAGGACGTGAAAAAATATTGCCGGGTAAAATCAAAAAAAACCCAAAGGTGTTTTACCAGTACATTAAGAGCAAGAGAATAACTAAGGAGCGGGTAGGGCCTATCAGAGATGTACATGGTAACTTGTGCGCTGATGCTGAAGATGTGGGTAGGGTTCTCAATGAGTACTTTGTCTCTGTCTTCACTGAGGAGAGGGGTGATGCAGACATTCTTGTTAAAGAGAAGGGGTGTGGAATATTAGATATAATAAGCATAGTGAGAGAGAGGAAGTACTGGAGTGACTGGCCTCCTTGAAGGTGGATAAATCACCAGGACTAGATGGATTGTATCCCAGGCTGTTAAAGGAAGCCAGGGAGGAAATAACAGATGCCCAGGCGATCATTTTTCAATCCTCATTAGATACAGGCAAAGTACCAGAGGATTGGAGGTCCGCAGACGTTGTACTATTATTTTAAAAGAGTGTGAGGGATAGGCCATATAATTATAGGCTGGTCAGTCTGACTTTGGTGGTGGGTAAATTATTCTAATAATTCTAAGAGACAGGCTAAACTGTCACTCAGAAATGAACCGATTAATCAGGGATAGTCAGCTTGGCTTTATTAGGGGAAGGTCGTGTCTTACTAATTTAATCAAATTTTTTGAGGAAGTAACAAGGAGGATTGATGAAGGTAGTGCAGTGGATGTTGTCTACCTGAATTTCAGTAAGGCATTTGACAATGTTCCACAAGGCAGACTGATCAGGAAAGTGACTGATCATGGGATAGAGGGGAAGGTGGCAGGTTGGATCCAAAATTGGCTCAGTGACAGGAAACAAAGGGTAATGGTCGATGGATGTTTTTTGCAAATGGGAAATGGTTTCCAGTGGTGTTCCACAGGGCTCAGTGTCGGTTCCCTTGCTGTTTGTTATATATATTAATGATTTAGACTTAAACGTGGGAGGCATGATTGGGAAATTTGCAGATGATACAAAAATTGGCCATGTAGTTGATAGTGAAGAGGATAGCTATCGACTCCAGAATGATATCAATGGCTTGGTTCAGTGGGCGGAGAAGTGCAAATGGAATTCAACCCGGAAAAGCATGAGGTATTACATTGGGGGAGGACAAACAAAGCTCAGGAATACACAATAAATGGGAGGATCTTGGGAGGGGTAGAGGAAGTGTGAGACCTTAGTGTGCATGTCCACAGATCCCTAAAGGTAGCAGGACAAGTAAATAGGGAGGTAAAGAAAGCATATGAAATATTTTCCTGTATCAGATGAGGTAATAATGGAACTGCATAAAATGTTGGTTAGGCCACAGCTGGAATTCTGTGTACAGTTTTGGTCGTAACATTACAGGAAAGACATAATTGCTTTGGAGGGAGTACAGAAGAGATGTAGAAGAATGTTGCCAAGGCTTGAAAATTGTAGTATGAGGAAAGATTATATAGGCTGAGGTTGTTTTCCTTGGAACTGAGGAGTGACCTGATTGAGATGTAGAAGATTATGGGGGGCCTAGATAGAGTAGACAGGGATGCCCTGTTTCCCCTAGCAGAGAGGTCAATGACCAGGGGGCACAGATTTAAGGTGATTAGTAGAGAGATTAGAGGGGACATGAGGAAAAAGGTTCCTCACCCAGAGGGTAATGGGTGTTTGGAATTCGCTGCCTGGTTTGGTGGTGGAGGCAGAAACCCTCAACTCATTTACAAGGCATCTGGATCTTCACCTAAGCTTCTGTAACCTTCAAGGCTACAGACCAGGTGTTGGAAGGTGGGATTAAAATGGGCAGCTAGTTTTTTTTTATTGTTTCCCTTTTCAGCTGGCACAGACACAATGGGCTGAATGGCTTCTTTGTGTGCCATAACTTTTCTATGGTTCAATGATGAAAGCAACAGACCCAATGGACAACACATTTTGTGAGACAAACATAAGGTTTGCACCTTACGCACCTTCTTCAGGCAGTCAAAGCTAATGCAGGAGAACACATACTACCCTGATTTATATGATAGGACAGCTGCCACTGGTAGTCCTCTGTAGTCAGGAAGAGTTCGTTCCAGCTCTGTCTTGAATGAATTCAGTCAATCAGAGTGTATCACAGAAGGCGGTTCCACAAACACAGGCTCAAGTCCTGAACCAAGAAATTTAGGACTCAGAGGTACCCATGTTACACATTGAACTATCAACAAAGCACCACACTGATCTGGGAAAAGAAGATCTTCCCAGCACCAACCTAGTCCTGCTCTGATACGAACATCGGAGTAGGCCACTCGGCCCCTCGAGCCTGTTCTGCTATTCATGGCTGGCTGACCTGAATGTAACCTCAACTCCACATTCCCACCTACCCCCGATAACCTTTCACCCCCTTGCTTATCAAAAATCTATCTAGCTGTGAAATGTACCTGACCATTCCCAATCATTTTTGTTGAAATAATCACTCCACATAAACATAATTGAACCTTTTCATTACCTTATAAACCTCAACCAAAACACTCCCTCATCTACACTTGGCAACAAAAAGACTTTCATTTCTATCACACTTTTCACAATCGCCAGACATCCTAAAGTGCGGAGTACTTTTTGAAGTGTAGTCATTGCTGTCATGTCAGAAATGTCACCGCAAATTTGCGCACAGCAAGCTCCCATGAACAGCAGTGTGATTATCGCCAGAAGACGCATCTTTGTGATGTTGATTATTGAGGGATGAATACTGGCCAGGACACCAGGGATAAATCCCCAGCTCTTTTTCAATTCATACCGTGAGATACTTTACATCTGGCAGAGACATCAGGCAGGTCCTTTCCAAAAAGACAGCTCATCTGACAGTGCAGCACTTGTCCAGTACTCTGCTGGAACGTCAGTCTCCATTTTTGTGTTCAAGTCTCAGGAACAGGATATAAAGCCACACCCTTGTAAACCAGAGGCAAGAGTTCGATTAACTGAACCACACCTGCAGCAAATCTGCTCGCTGAGCTCGTCTGGCTAACTGAGTTATTTTAGATTGGAAATTAACCTTGTTGCCTTCCTCTGAACTCTTTCCAAAGGCTCATTATTCCTCACACTGTGAGGACCTGGTCTACCTGAGACCCACCTGAGGCCTCACCAAGGTCTTGTACAAGGACAAAATGTTGAAAATTATGAGTTATTCTAATACACCCAGTGACCTGTTTGTTTTAGCTGTAGCTCACAGCAAGGGTCATGGACCTTTTAGAGATTGTTACACTCAAACACCCAGATTTTTTTTCACACTGGCTTGAATGCTTTTCCCTGTATGATGCATGTGTATTTAGCTTTTGACTTGCCCACAGCTATAACCCACCTATAAAACTTCAGCTCAAAGACTTGAATTTATCTAGCAACTTTCAGGAGTACTGGTTGTCTCAAAGAATTTTACAGCCAATTAAATACTATTTGAAGTGTACTCACTGTTGTAATGTAGGAAACGCAGCAGTTGACTTGCGCACAGCAAGCTCCCACAAACAGCATTGTGATACTGACCAGATAATCTGTTTTTGTGATGTTTGAGTGATACATGTTGTCCAGAAGACCAGGAAGAACGCCCCTGCTCTTCTGTGCCAGGGGATCTCTCCATCCACTTGACAGGGCAGACGGGGCCTCAGTTCAATGACTCATGTCAAAGATAGTGCCTCTGACAGTGCAGCACTTCCTCAGTCCTGAAGGGGAATTGAACGAGGACCTTGGAACTCAGAAGTAAGACAGTTACCAACTGAGCTACAGGTGACACAGTCAGTTTAGCTGAATCCAACACTTCTGCTTTCTCCACTTAGCCTATTATGTTAAAGGGGTCAAGAATCATAAGATCAGGAGGAGGCCATTCAGCCCTTTGAGCTGTTGCACCATTCAATTTGACCATGGCTGATTTTGTACCTTAACTGCATTTACCTGTCCTGGTTCTGTAACCCTTAAAACCCCCACTTAACTAAAACCTGTCAATAAATGTTAAAAATTACAATTAAACCTCAGCATCAGCAGCTATTAGGGGAAGGGGCAGGGGGAAGAAAGTTCTAGATTCTACCTACCCTTTCTGTAATAGAACTGAACAGCCGAGCTCAACTTTGAAGAATCTGTCCCCTTATTCTGGACTCTCCCCAGCAGAGGATATAGTTTCTCTTTAACAATCCTATCAATCCCTTTAGTTAGACAGACCACCAATAAATAATACAGTCATGTTGAAAGGTAATAAGATATTGTGTGACCGACTCTATTAACCTGAGTAAACCAACAGACTGCACCCAAAGTGCTCTTTCAAATCCCTCAATGGCCTCACCCCTCCCTCTTTCAGTAATCCCCTCCAACCCCACAAACCTCCAATATTTCTGCACCCCTCAATTCTGGCCCCTTGCCAATCCCCGATTTCCATCACCCTGCCAATGGCGGCTGTGCCTTCAGGCTGCCTGGGCCCTAAGCTGTCGAATTCTCTCCCTAAACCTCTCCGCCTCGCCGCCTCTCTGTCTCCTCCTTTAAGATGCTTCTTAAGACCTGCCTCTTTGACCAAACATTTTGGTCACTTGTCCCTATACCTCCTGTGGCTCACTGTGAGATCTTGTCACAGCTCCTGTGTTACAACATTAAAGATGCTGCATCAATGCAAGTTGTTGGTGTCGATGTTGATTGCCTTGGCTTGATGACATGATCTGTGGGCCCTGTACGTGTAGAGAATTTATAAACTAACTCGTTTGTTTATATTCTCTAACACCATCTGCTCTTCAAGCATCCCTTGTATATGTCGAATTTTCTCCAGTCCCACGGGGTTCTTAGTTTCTTCTCAGCTGATATGTGATGAGACAATTCCATGCATGTTCAACACATTATCTTTCTGTGATATCATCTCATTTTCTTTCTCGAAGGTTCACTATCTTGCGATAAGAGCTTTCGAAATGTGAAATGCTGGCTAGATTACCCTTATAAAGTTACGATTACTTTCCCGGCCTGTTTATCTTAGATCACAATGTATTTGATTGTGTAGACACCTCCACTCCTCCAGCTCCCCAGTTAAGTGACAAGTCTAGTCGGTTGCTACCACAGGATATCACAGAGGCTGTTTGGATCCCAACTGACCCACAGGCAGGAGCTGCACAAATCGGAATGACAGGTTTTTAAAATTGATTCTTTCACAGGATGTGGGTGTCACTGGCTAGGCCAGGATTTATTGCCCATCTCTAATCGCCCTTGAGCAGGGTTAGTCCGAGTGCCTGTTGCATTTCACACTCACCAGGAGATTCACACTGAAGGCCAGGTCTTAATTCCAGGACGGGACCACACCAGAGGGCAGGTCCTCACTCGAGGACAGGTCCTTACTCGAGGGCAGGTCTTGTCTCAAGTGCAGTCCCCTGTTGAAGTCTCAGACATGAGATTCTTGAACCACTTCCTCGAGAAGAAGAGCTGAAATGATTTCCCAGCGCCTTCCTTGGATTCCTTTCTGTAGAAGATTTCCTCCTTACTCAGTATGACCCAATTACAAGCATTGCATGACGACCCGGTATCCAAAACAGGGTACTCCAGACATCGCCCACTGGGGCACAGTGCTTATTCTGGCAAGATATATTAGAACAAAAGACATAGGAGCAGGAGTAGGCCCCTGGAGCCTATTTCATATGGTCATGGCTGATCTTCCACTTCTGCTCCACTTTCCTGCCCTTTCCCCATATCCCTTGATTCCCTGAGGGATCAAAAATCTGTCCATCCCAGCCTTAAATATATTCAATGCTGGAGCATCCACAGCCCTCTGGAATACAGAATCCCAAAGATTCACAACCCTTTGAGTGAAGTAATTTCTCCTCATCTCAGTCCGAAATGGTTGGCCCCTTATCCTGGGACTGTGTCCCCATGTTTTAGACTCCCTGACCATCAGAAACAAGCTCTCAGTATCTACCCTGTCAAACCCCTTCAGACTTGTGTATGTTTCAATGAGATCACCTCTCATTCTTCTAAACTCCGGAGAATATAGATTAAATTTCCATCAGAGGGACAATCCCTTCAACACAGGGGCCAATCTTGTGAATCTTCATTGTACTGCATCCAATGCAAGTGCATCCTTCCTTAAATATGGAGACCAAAACTACACACAGTCCTCCAAGTGTACTCTCACCTGGGTATTTGGTGCCTGGATTCTGCTCTGTAATCAAATGATCCTCCGAGGTTAACTCAGGGTTAGTGGTGATGAGTCATGGACATGGGCAGGAGGAGCTTGATTTTTTTTATTAATCTTGCAGAATTGGGGGCCAGCCAAGCATCTCAGGCTTTGGAAAATTCAGTCTCTTCAACTTGGCCATTTCAACTCTTTCTCAACCATCAAGCAAGAGTTTAAAATGAAGCTGTCAACAGCATCAGTGTGGTCCATCAGCTTCAATAAGGAGTTAGAAATCAATGGGAATTTCCTCTGAAATGACCCTGCTGATGAAGTTGGCATTGCAATGGAGCAGGAGAAAATTGAAATAAGATGATTATTGTCCCCATAATTTACTAAAATGATCACCCATTGATTAAACCATTACCAGCAATTATGGAGGTATTGTTGAACTAGTAAACCAGGTGGTTTCATAACTAATAGACCAAGAACAGGGGTTAAAGCTAACCACAGGCAGTTGCAGAGTTTAAAGCCAGTCTCCATGAAGCTAGTTGTTCAAAATCTACTTGGTTCATTTATGTCTTTTTCAGCAGGAAACCTGCTTTCTTTACCCAGCCTGGCTAATCTTAAGCAGGATATGGGCGTCACTGGCAAGGCCATTTATTGCCCATCCCTAATTACCCTTGAGAAGGTGGGGGTGAGCTGCCTTCTTGAACCGCTGCAGCCCATGTGGTGTAGGTACACCCACAGTGCTGTTAGGGAGGGAGTTCCTGGATTTTGACCCAGCGACAGTGAAGGAACGGTGAAATATTTCCAAGTCAGGATGGTGAGGGGCTTGGAGGGGAACTTGCAGGTGGTGGTGTTCCTATATGTCTGCTGCCCTTGTCCTTCCAGGTGGTAGAGGTCACAGGTTTGGAAAGTACTGTCGAAGGAGCTTTGGTGAATTGTGTCAGGATTAAAAGTCAGTCTTTGCAGGAATGCCCATATCCTAAGAAAAAGAAATCAAAAATTTCTCAGTGTTTCACCAGGCCTCACCCTCAGCCTTTAAGTGACCATGGGGCTGAAGCATTGGTATTTTAACCAGTGTTTAGCACTCATTCACAATCAATGATAAAGTTATTCTTTTAAACCAGCTCCACATAGAGAAAGAAGAAAGTTTCATTTTTATAGCACCTCTCACCATCCAAACCACTTTATAATCAATCAAGTACCCCTATATGATGTTTCCATATTTATAACTATTACAAGGCACTCATGCCTTGCCTCTCACGTTCAACTATACATAAGCTTGAGGTTATGCAAAAACTCTGCTCTCCGCCTTCTGACTCACACCAAATCCTATTCAACGATCACCCTTGTGCTCCCTGACCTGCACTGGGTTAAGCAATGTCTCAAAACTTAATCAATGTTTTCAAATCCCACCATGTCCTCACCCCTCCCTATCTCTCTCTCATCTCCTCCTGTCGCACAGCCTTCTGAAATCTCAGCATTCCTCCCATTCTTGCCCCTTCGGCACCCCAGATTTTAATTGCTCCATCATTGACATCTGTGTCTTCAGCTGCCTTGATCCTCAGCCCTGGAATTCTCTGCATAAACCTCTCTATCTCACCATGGGTGAATGGTTAAGCTCATGTGACCATGATGCTATTAATGATTTTTTTTTTATTTGTTTGTGGGATGTGGGCATCACTGGCTAGGCCATTGCCCATCCCAACTTGCCCTGGTTCAGAGTGCATTTAAGAGTCAACCACATTGCTGTGGGCCTGGAGTCACACGTAGGCCAGACCAGGTAAGGACAGCAGATTTCCTTCCCTAAAGGGCATTAGTGAACCACATGGGTTTTTACGACAATCAGCAAATGATTCATGGGTCAATCACGATGCCAGATTTTTTTTTACTGAATTCAAATTTCACCATCTGCCATGGTGAGATTCAAACCTGGGTCTCCAGAGCATTACCTTGAGTCTCTGAATACTAGTCAATGACAATACCACTACACCACTGCCTTCCCCAGGAGCAGTGAACATCAGGAGTCAGATGACCAGTGGCTCCAAGAGAACTCGATGCAGAGCACACTGTGCCCTGAAGACCACATGCTCACCCTGAGGCCTTTGCAAATAGTTCCCAATGTATTATTCCACATTGAACTGTACTGGCTATCTGTCAAAGGGAAACAAAGCCTCTTCAAGGTGTGATAAGACCAGAAGACATGGTAGCAGTGAAATCTCACGAAAGCTCCGCAACAACACAAAACAAGTCCCTCCCTAAAAACGTCATCATTGACCAAACCTTTGGTAACCTGCCCCGATGTCTCATGTAAAAGTTTTGTTCGCTCAGCGCTCCTGTGAGGCGCACTGGGGTGCTTCAGGTTGAAGGTGCTACATAAATGCAAGTTGTTGCGGTTGTAATTGGGCCTTGAACAGAAGTGCAGGCCAGGAGCAGGGAAGACTTATCTACCTGAGTGTGTCATGTCATGTCGAGGCAGACTTTCACGCTTGACATTTTCGATGAGCCCAAAACAAACAAGATTATATGTATCCCTGCATTGCATAAACAGAGCAGCACATTAAGAGCAATGGCACTGTAGCCTGATTGCATGCGGGAAGCTTATAGAGCTTACTGATAAACCTCCCCCTCTTTTTTTTAAAAAAAAGGAAGAATCTGCAATGGGCTGCACAAAAAGCAGACAGTCACAGGTCGAGAAGCTAAAGTCTTGCCTCAAATTGCTGGGCCCTCCAGTAATCCTTGTTTACACATTGCTGCTTGCTATCAAATATCTCAAATCTCTTTTAACGTTTAACAGACACAGTTATTGCGGAAACACAGAGCAACTCTTTGTGTTTTTCCAACCTCGTAATCTTATCTCAGCCAAGTAGCAACTGTAATTTTGGGGGGGGGAGTTAAAGAATAACATGAGATAAATCTTTCAGTGCCTGCAAACATAATCAGATGAAGGTGCAACATGAAGAGATCGGTTCACTTCTCTGTGCCTCGCTCTGGGCAAGTCCAGAACTTGTCTTTCTTTCGAATGGGATGTTTGCACCAAGTGAGTGAGACACTGACTGGTGAACTTAAGAAACCAGGGTAGGCCTGGTTCTATTCACATCCTGGTTTGGCAGCATTCTCTGGCAGAATGTGTGTGTGTGTGTGTGTATGAATGTGAGTGTTATTTTTATTCGTTCACGGGATGTGGGCATCACTGGCTGGGCCAGAATTTATTGCTCATCCCTCGTTGCCCTTGAGAAGGTGGTGGTGAGCTGCCTTCTTGAACCACTGCAGTCCATGTAGTGTAGGTACACCCACAGCGCTGTTAGGGAGGGAGTTCCAGGATTTTGACCCAGTGACAGTGAAGGAACGGCGATATGTTTCCAAGTCAGGATGGTGAGTGGCGTGGAGGGGAACTTGCAGGTGGTGGTGTGTGTAAGAGAGTGTCTGTGTGGTGTGTGACATTACTGCCCTCCTATAGCATGTCTCCCCCCGGTGGATCCACTCAGTTTGACGGGACCGGAATATCTGGCCGGGTGGGAGGGGCCCTAAAATCCAAGGCCAAGATTTCTGCTGCTCAGCAAGAGCTGTAGATGCACAGGCAGCAACTCATTCTTATTCAAAAACAGAATTAACTGGAAAAACTCAGCAGGTCTGGCAGCATCGGCGGAGAAGAAAAGAGTTGACGTTTCGAGTCCTCATGACCCTTTTCTTCTCCGCCGATGCTGCCAGACCTGCTGACTTTTTCCAGGTAATTCTGTTTTTGATTTCTGGTTTCCAGCATCCGCATGTTTTTTTGTTTTTAACTCATTTTTATTGTTTGACAACAGGTTAAAAGCTCCTCCCCTTTCACCACCAGCAGAGTGCCTGGCAGCAGCATGGAATCACTGCAGGATGCACAACAGAAACTTGACATGGCTATTTTAACAGCATCTCCCAAACCTCCAAGTTCCTCCCCACTTGACTGGGAATATATATCCCCGTTCCTTCAGCTTGTAGCACTGTGGGAGTATTTGCACCATCCAGAGTACAAGGAGGCGAGTCAGCACCATTTTCTCAGGGGAACTGAACTCCCATCTTGCTGCTGATCCCCACATCACAAGCATGGAGGTAAATTGTCAACGGCGAGACCTTGCAGCTCAGGGAAGAGACAGGTCGAGCACTGAGAAAGCCCTGCTTTGCTCAGCACTACCGAGTCTGTGTCCCCACACTGCAGCAGTGTGAGCTGACTTTTGTACCATCTTGTTCTGGCACCAAGCACTCCAAAGGCAGGCCATTTGGGACTGAGATGAGGAGGGAGTTTCTTCACTCAGAGGGTGATAAATCTTTGGAATTCTCTACCTCAGAGGGCTGTGGGGGGGCTCAGACATTGAGCATGTTCAAGAGAAGGGGCAATAGACTTCTGGATATTAATGACATGACGGGGTACAGGGACAATGCAGGAAACTGGTGTTGAGGTACAAGATCAGCCATGATCTAGTTGAATGGCGGAGCAGGCCCGATGGGCCAAAGGGCCTCCTCATGCTCCTATGTTCCTATGTCTCAGTGCCACCATCCAGGAAATAGTCACAAGACATGGAAAAAAATCCAAACAGAATTCTCTTCCCAATATAATTCATCTGGAAATTTAATCACACAAACAAGGTTTGATGCTGATTCTGCTGTGATTTAGCCAATCGGAGCCAGCACAATGGAGAATAAAATTGTCCTCAGTGCCTTTCCATGAAGGAGGCCAAGGTCGGCCAGAGTTTCCTCATCCCACTACCAAGGGGTGACCTACTGAAGCACTTGAGATGCCTTCTCTCTGACACATCTGGATAACACATTAAAAACCATCAGTTCACATCGGAAAAGGATTAACTTGTTTCTTTTTGTTCGATTATCGTTGTTCCAGCAGTCGTTTCAAAACTGGAAAGCCAGACCCAGGAGGATGGTTTTAGAAGGAAAAATAAAGCTTTGTTGTGAAAAAAGGGTTGGGGAATCAAGGGCATAAATCAAAAAATAATCCATAAGTGTGAAAGAGCAATGTTGCTTGTTGCCTGCACTCCCTCTCTCTCTCTCACACACACACACACACACACACACACACACACACACACACACACACAAAAACACAGCTGGAGCCACTTTAACTGCACTGGATTGGCCACCATTTTGGCTTCCCTCTCTCCTATCTCTCCCATGCTCCTGCTCCAGCTCCAGCTCCTCCAATCACAGGCTCATTCTCCCCCACCATGGCTGCTCCTCCAACCATGAGCTTTTGTCTCTGGAGAAGGAGCAAGGTGGAGAGCAACAGGATGCATGTTGGGAGGAGCAGCTCCTCACTGATTCTGTCTGCCATGCTCACAGCTCCTTCAGTGCAACTCTGCATTGTATTTACCACTCCCAGGGGCACATGCAAAGGCAGTTATTCAACCCCAGACCAAGGAGGAGCCCGAATGTACAGTCATATCGCATGGGGGCCATCTAGAATTTTTCAACCTCATTGCTGTTTTATCACAGGCGACTTCTGACGTTTCGAGAGCAAATTTGTCTGTGTCCGCTGTGTGTTTTGGATGATGTGTGGCCTTCTTTTGAAGAAGATCCTGGTGTCCTGGTCAATATTTGTCCCTCAGTCACTATCACAAAAACAGATTGTTCAGTCATTATCACGCTGCTGTTTGTGGGAGCTTGCTGTGCACAGACTGCCATGTTTCCTGCTTCACAGCAGTTACTGCCCTTCACAAAGTACATAATTACAGGATAGTGAAGGATCTGGGGAGCGAGCCAGAGAGCAGGATTATTCAGGGCGAGGTATTAAAAGTGTACGAGACGTACCTGAGTGGGACTCGACCAGGCGGGGTATACAAGGGGACAGGAAGCGAGCGGACTGGACTTATGCTGGGTGAGATAAAAGGGTGTAGAGAGTAAGTGGGATCGGACTGTATGGGATATTAAAGAGGACAGGGAGCGGAAGTGAGTAGAATCGGTGTCTGGGATTTAAAGGGGACAGGGAGTGAGAGTGTGTGGGACTGGACTGTGTGGGATAGTAAAGGGGACAGGGAGAGAGAGTGAGTAGGATCGGATTGTGTGGGATATTAAAGGGGACAAGGAGTGACAGTGAGTAGGATCGGTCTGTGTGGGATATTAAAGGGGACAGGAAGTGAGAGTGTGTGGACTGTGTGGGATATTAAAGGGGACAGGGAGCGAGAGTGAGTGAGATCGTTCTGAGTGGGATATTAAAGAGGACAGGGAGCAAGAGTGAGTGCGATTGGACTGTGTGGGATATTAGAGGGGACAGGGAGCATAAGTGAGTAAGATTGGTCTGTCTGAGATATTAATGGGGACAGGGAGCAAGAGTGAGTGGGATTGGACTGTGTGGGAAGTTAAAGGGGGCAGGGAGCGAGAGTGAGTAGGGTCGGACTGTGTGGCATATTAAAGGGGACAGGGAGAGAGAGTGAGTAGGATCGGTCTGTGTGGGATATTAAAGGGGACAGGGAGAGAGAATGTGTGGGATCGGACTGTGTGGCATATTAAAGGGGACAGGGAGAGAGAGTGAGTAGGATCGGACTGTGTGGGATATTAAAGGGGACAGGAAGTGAGAAGAGTGGGACAAGACTGTGTGGGATATTAAAGGGTACAGGGAGCGAGACTGAGTGGGATCGGACAGTGTGGGATATTAAAGGGGACAGGGAGCATAAGTGAATAAGATTGGTCTGTCTGAGATATTAATGGGGACAGGGAGCAAGAGTGAGTGGGATTGGACTGTGTGGGAAGTTAAAGGGGGCAGGGAGCGAGAGTGAGTAGGGTCGGACTGTGTGGCATATTAAAGGGGACAGGGAGCAACAGTGAGTCGGATCGGACTGTGTGGGATATTAAAGGGGACAGGGAGCGAGAGTGAGTGGCATCGGACTGTGTGGATATTAAAGGGGACAGGGAGCGAGAGTGAGTGAGATCATTCTGAGTGGGATATTAAAGTGGACAGGGAGTGAGAGTGTGTGGGTCTGGACTATGTGGGATATTAAAGGGGACAGGGAGCGAGAGTGAGTGGGTTCGGACTGTGTGGGATATTAAAGGGGACAGGTAGTGAGAATGAGTGGGACAAGACTGTGGGATATTAAAGGGTACAGGGAGCGAGACTGAATGGGATCGGACAGTGTGGGATATTAAAGGGGACAGGGAGCATAAGTGAGTAAGATTGGTCTGTCTGGGATATTAAAGGGGACAGGGAGCGGAAGTGAGTAGGATCGGTCTGTCTGGGATATTAAAGGGGACAGGGAACAAGAGTGAGTAGGATCGGACTGTGTGGGATATTAAAGGGTACAGGGAGTGAGAGTGAGTGTGATTGGACTGTGTTGGATATTAAAGGGGACAGGGAGAGAGAATAGGATCGGACTGTGTGGCATATTAAAGGGGACAGGGAGCACGCGGACTGGGATTGGGGTCCTGGGTGGGTTTTAAAGGAGACAGGGATCGAGAGTGAGTGGGATCAGTCTGAGTGGGATATTAAAGGGGGTGGGGATCGGACTGTGTGGGATATTAAAGGGGACAGGGAGTGAGAGTGAGTGGGATCGGACTATGTTGGATATTAAAAGGGACAGGGAGAGAGAGTGGGATCGGACTGTGTGGGATACTGAAGGGGACAAGGAGCGAGAGTGAGTGAGAATGGACTGTGTGGGATATACGAGGGGACAGGGAGTGAGAGTAAATGCGATCAGACTGTGTGGGATATTAAAGGGGACAGGAAGCGGAAGTGAGTAGAATCGGTCTGTCTGGGATCTTAAAGGGGACAGGGAGCAAGAGTGAATGGGATCGGACTGTGTGGGATATTAAAGGGGACAGCGAACAAGAGTGACTGGGATCGGACTGTGTGGGATATTAAAAGGGACAGGGAGCGAGAGTGAATGGGACTGGACTGTGAGGGACATTAAAGGGGACAGGAAGCAAGAGTGAGTGGGATTGGTCTGAGTGGGATATTAAAGGGGACAGGGAGTGAGAATGAGTGGGATTTGACTGTGTGGGATATTAGAGGGGACAGGGAGCGAGAGTGAGTGGGATCGAACCGTGTGGGATATTAAAGGGGACAGGGAGCGAGACTAAGTGGGATCGGACTGTGTGGGATATTAAAGGGGACAGGGAGTGAGAATGAGTGGGATTTGACTGTGTGGGATATTAGAGGGGACAGGGAGCGAGAGGGAGTAGGATTGGACTGTCAGGGATATTAAGAGGGACAGGGAGCGTGACTAAGTGGGATCGGACTGTGTGGGATATTAAAGGGGACAGGGAGAGAGAGTGGGATCGGACTGTGTTGGATATTAAAGGGGTCAGGGAACGAGTGCACTGGGTGGGATATTAAAGTATACAGAGAGTGAGCAGAATGTGGTTAGTCTACAGAGATCTGTGAACCAGCTGCTTTCCAACTTAGAGGCATGAGCGCTGTCAAGTGATGCAAGATGAACATGCGGGTGTGAGACAGGGAATTGGCAAGATGAAAATTACATTTGAAAAATGGAGAGAGACTGAAACTGAATAGCCATAATTGCAGACAGAGCTCTGAGCGGGATCAGTTCAGAACTACCTCCCACCGAGTTGAGAGAGGAAACTGTTCCTCCGGCCCCCAAATAGAATTAGCGAAATCTTCTGCACTGAAATCTTTATCACAAGATGGTATCAATCAGCCGAAACATGATAAACTTCTGTGCAGATACGAAGAATTTATACAGTGTCTTAGCACCGTCATAAGCCATTCGCATCATAAATTACTTATTGAAGTGGGACAAGGAGTGTTATAAAGATTTGTCAGAAAACATCGGCCCAATTTCACACGTTTGATCGCTGTTTGTGAAGGTTGTATCACCAGAATAGGAGAGTTTATTTTGCATCTTTTTCTCTGCTGCAAGTACCTCACACGTTTGGTTTCAAAACAGAGAGAAGGTGCATCGTCAGCCAAGGGCACAGCGACAGGCGAAGTGGAGGACTTGAGAGAGGGACATGATCCTTTTGCTATTCCCATCGGTGGTCCCTGTTCAAATTTGCATTTATATGGCGCCTTCGGCCAGCTGAAAGTGCTGCACCGGCGCCGACCGACTTCTGAAATGCAGTCACAGTCGGCAGCAGCCGTTTTGTGCACAGCAAGCTCCCACAAACAGCCGTGGGCCAAGTCATGTGTGTCAGTGCTGTTGGCCGAGGGGCGATTATTGGGCCAAGGACACCGGAGCGCACTCCCATGCTGATACTGAGAACTGCCCCACGTCGAGAGGGCAGCAGTCAGGGCAGGATGGTGGGGGTGGGGCCTTGGCTTCACAGCTCATCCGCAAAAACAGCACCTGTGGCAGTGTAGCGCCCTCCCAGCCTCCATGTTGCGCTCAAGTCTGAGGGCTGTGCCTTTAACAAATGTTCTGACTCGAAACACATCAATGACGACAACAAGCCAAGACTGGTGGCTACCTCATTGGCTGTCAAGCGCTATGGGTCATCCTTGTAATCATGAATCATAATTTCGATATGAGTGCAAGTTCCTTTCGCAAGTGCTAAAAATCAGCTTTGACTTTTTGTATTGACAGCGGACGGGAGCAGAGCTGAATGGAACCCCAACAGTGCCACCGTCTGGGAACTTCCTCAACCAACACTAGACCAGTTTGCAAGGCAGCAGAGTCAAGTTTTCTGGTCGTATTCCCTCTGCCATTTCCACCGCTTCTCTCTCTCTCACACACACAGTCATAACTTCTGCAACCCGCAGCAAAACACAATTCTGCACTTTCCCCCACTCCACCCTCAGAAATGCAATTAACCCCAATAATTCACTCCAGCACGGCTGAAAAAAAGGGACATGTCGATGAAACTTTTCTTTATACACGAATAAGGACAGATATGCCAAGAATACCAAATTTCAACAGGGAGCAACAATTTATACTGCACTTCTCTTCCCCCCCACCCCAAGTCATACTCAGTTCTTTACTACCAAGCCGCTATATGATTCACTTTCCTCAAGTGGATTTTTTTTTCATTTTTAAATGTCAGAAGAAGCTGGGGTTTGCATTTAATTTTTTGACTCTCCAATGAGCTTCTTGGTTCTTTGCTGCACTGCCTGTCCTTCCACGTCTCTGCTCGGTTGGCGCCAAAGCCCGGAGGAGTTGGGAGGCGTATGCATCAGTTCTCACATGAGGCACGGTCTAGACATTTTTACAATCCACTTGCGTGAATAACTTTTCCCCGAAGTGATGTAACAAATAATGAAATGGCCAAAAAAAACCTCTTAAAAGCGGAAAACATCCAAGACTGGCAGCCAGTTTAAAATTGTTTTTGTTTTAATTTAGCATTAAAAAAATACACATTATTCAGTTTTGAAGAATCTTTGCAACTTCTTAGAGACATGGATTGCCACACTCGATATAAAGCAATTCTCCAATAAGACACTGGTTTTTCTCCTCTTCACACAATGAAAAACTATATATTTTTTTTTCAAAAATGACAGTGCATTGAAGAACACAGCAGCAGTGCAGAGGTGGCAAAGTCTGAATGGTGGTCAATGTCAGTACCAGTCAGGAGGCCACAACAAACACTGGGCCAGGTCAGTGAGCTCGCAGGAGTGAGACAGTGTTCTTCAGAAGTTAGCCAGTTACCTCTGCTCAACCAGACTGGAGTGAGAAGGTCACCCTGAGCCAGTTGCCCGCCTCTTACTGGCACCTTGCCCTGTGGCCTGACATGCTTGCCCAGGAGCTGCATCAAATCAAAAAGGGCCAGCAAAATCCTATTCCTTTTCACAGAACAGATCCCCTCTGTTTATAGGCACAAACCCCTTTGCCAGTCACTATTGCAAAGGGTGCTGGCCCTGCCCAGGGGCAGGTGGTGATGGTGGTGGAAATCACCAACTCTCCCTCCCTGAGCATCCCCCCTCCCACTCCCAAACCTACCCCTACCCCCACCCCTACCAGCATGAAGTCTTTGGGGGAACGAATACTGGGGGCCCAAATTCTCCTGATGGCCTTGGACGCTGATTTCACATTCATTCCAAACCTTGGAAACCTTTCACAATGAACACCTCCGCCATGCCAGAGAGAGAATCCAAGGAGGAAAATTAACTAGTTTCAAGTTTAAAATACTGAGAGAGTTTCAATCTCAGGTAGAAATTGAAATTTTTGGACAATCGACTGAGAACAAGGGGATCTCTTACCAGAAGAGACTCAAAACAGACAGATTAAGAGAATAAGAGTGAGGTTGAGCAGGCAAGTGTGAGAATGAGAGGGGGAATGAGTGAGAAATTAGATAAAGGAGTTAGAGCAAAGGGATCACTAATACAGCAAGAGGCCATTGTAGAAACTCAACATTTTATGACTGAACATTAATTTAACATTCTAAATTTGCTCATTCCATAAAAGTCTTCTCAGCATATGGGGCATATTCTAAAAAAGACACAAACTTCGCTTAAAACTGTGGGATTCTGTGACATTCACATGTTGAAAAATCAATGCAAAAGATAAAAAGACATTCAAACCCTAACAACATGCCCCATCTCCTATGCAGCTTATTTCAGAAAACATCCTGAGCAACATCCTTCACTCCTTCTCAATACATTCAGTTAAAACCCCCAAACTTGATAAAATATCTCTAAACAGTGAGAAAATCTCTTTCTCTCTCTCTCTCTCCATATACATCTCCTATACACCCACTTCATCGCTGAAAATCACCTACCCTTTCCCCTTCCAACAGACAATCAGGAGAGCTCCACAGTATTATTGGGCTGTGAAATGCATCACTGAACCCATTACAGTCTTTGCCTGATGTCAACACTCTGCTTTTGAATAAAGATCAGGAGCCATGACCCTTGTTTACTTTGTTTTCCCACCTTCGCTGCACCCCCTCCCACCATGGCCAATGTGAAGTCTTCCTCCCACATCCTGACTGTCACCATGGAAGATGGGGCAATTAACCTCACCTCCCCCTCCCCTCAATGCCCAGTCAATTAAGCAAGAGTCTCGTCATCTCTACCTCCCCCTTGTCGATGGAGTTCAGTGACCAGGCACCTCAATGAGCTGAAGCGACAGTTTTCTTGCATTGTAAGACCCTTGCCCGAGAAAACAATGTGGATCTCAGGGAGGGGTGTGTGCGTGTGCATATCTATGCATAGGACATAGGAAGGACAGTTTGGCCTGGTGTCTGTTTCACTCAATCTCTCCAACCTCACCAAGGTACCGAGCATATAGTGGGCTTTCAGACCCTCAGACTGTGAAAGCAGCCAGCTCTAACTTCCCTGCTTTGAGAGAGGATTTATTCAAACGGATATTTAGCAAGCATTGCAACACAGAAAGGGTTCGCCAGGAACTGACCATTGCCAACAGGTTTCTGTTATCCCTACATTCACACATTGGCTTCAGAGAGCCGAGAGCAGCTCCTCTTCCGCGTCTATGGGCTCAAAGCCTTTTGATATTGCCCTCTGAAATATAAAGGGGGTTGGAGGAAGTTGAGCTGGTCCAAGCTTCCAGGGGTGTTTCCAACAGCAGCCATCAAAGCACAATTGGCTGACGCATAGCATTCTGATAATTTCCTAAATCACCTCTTGGAAAACTGTGGGAGTGTCTCGCTCAACACTATCCCATCTTCATGTTAAAGGTGGGGGGGTGGGGGGGGGGGGGGGGGGGGGGGGAAATGGGGCGCCCTCAAGAGGAGGGCGGCAGAAGCTGTTGCTGCTGCTTCGTTATGAAGTACTTGAAAAATTCATAGACTGACCAACAAATGGCAGTGGAGGGCATCTGATAAATGACGCGGGCATGCACACCCTTGAAGTAGGCAGGGACCCCACCAATTTGGTAGACTGTCCTCAAGGCATTGGCCATACCCGAAAGGTGCCTGGTTTTGCTTTTCAAGGTTCCCAGCTTCAGATTCTCCTGCGTGTTCAGTAGTGTCTTGCAGACATCCAGTGGAGTGGTGGCTGCAGCTGCTGTTGCCCCTGCCAGGGCCCCGGAGAAGACATGTGACAAGGGATTGTAGTGCCGGCACGGGTTCAGCTGCTCCTGCATGAACTCGTAGGTCATGAAGTGAATGGCCTGGAAGGGCACATTCATGGTCAGCTGTGTGGTGTAGCTCCGGTAAAAGGCTCTGATCCCTTCCACTTTGCGCACAACCCGGATACAGTGCAAGACGCTTTTGTATGGAGAATTAAACATCTGCATTCGTTGCTTGACAGCTGTGTGAGTGGTGCAGGAGGAAAACACAATGGGTTAAACACAGCCTCGGTTGATCCCCCTCAGTGACTTCATCAAACACTGCCTGAAGAAAAGCAGACTTTGCCCACATCCCACTCCGCTCTCTGCATTGGCTTCCCAGTTCCCCAGGCAAGGCTCAGACCTTGACAACCCCAGCCTGATGCTCCTTGCTCAGCTGGGGACTTCCAGCCACTGCATTAGACCCGACCCAAACTGGGATGGAAGGAGAACAGGCAGTCATTGGCAGGCCTCTCAACCTGGCCTGGAAAGGAGGGGGCAGAAAGTTAGCCCAAAGCTGAATATGTCCCAGCACCATTGATTCATGAGTCAGAGTTCCTTCCTCAACCCCCACACCATTGAGCTTCAATGGCTGAACTGGGCCCATGCTGCTCCTAGACTAAGACCAATGCCTGAGCGACACACGTCCTGATCTCAAAGAGTAATTACAGCACAGAAGGAAGCCTTCGGCCCACCGCGTCCATCTCCACTCTCTGTAGAGCAATCTAATCAGATTTCCAGCATCCGCAGTTTTTTGTTTTTAAATCAGTCCCATTTCCCTGTTCTATTCCCACATCCCTGCTACTTTCTTTCCCTCAAGTGCCCATCCAATACCCTTTTGAAATCACTGTTTGCCTCCACTGACAACTCCCTTAAAGGCACTGAGTTGCAAATTAAGAACTTAGGTGAATTGTTCTTTAAAATGACACATTGCAAATGCTGCAAATATACAAGCCCAGCAGCTTTTGCAAAAGAGCAAAGACGGCTTGTGGCCTTGCCCACATATATCATTCATTAGCTCCTATGTTCATTAGTCCCAGACCAGATCATGCCCTGTTCTGACAGCTTCCCTCCTGATTGTATGCTCTCCCCTCTCCCTCCTGCAAGAGAGCTGACTTCAGTGTGGGATCTGCATGGCTTAGTGCTTTAACCCATCAGACAGCAGAAGCAGCTCCACCATTCTCCTGACCCAAGCAAAGGAAAGTCCATCCTGATAGGTACTGCAGCCTGTCAGCATTCCCACCAGAAGCAGCACCAGGGCCATGACTTGGAACACAGACTGATACACCCCCTGCCCCACTTGCGCCCCCCCCCCACCCCCCCAACACTTCCACTGCCCCAACACTGTCGAGGTGTCATTACCTTCAGCAGGTGTCATCATAGCATCATGTATCAGGGTTGCCATCCCTCCCGCTACACCTGCAGAACAAAAGGGGACATCAGAGAGTCTGGATCTCACACCACAAAGACTGCTCAGGACTCATGGTCACAACCCACTCAAAATAGCAGGAGATTGACACTGCACCCAAGACCAACCATCTCACGCCCAACATCTGACAAGGCAGGCAGCATGTCACAGGCACCAAGAGGCTCTGAACAGCATGTGCCTAACGCGTTGTGTCGGCCCAGCATGCTCTTGGAGCTGCTTTAGGACAGAGGCACACAATACATCAGAGCGTCCTGACACACAGCCTCCAGAAGAGACAGTCTCCCAGTAACAAGTCACACGGCTACAGTGGTACCCCAGAGCTGGGACCCCGACAATGAGTAACCCTTATTTATCAAGGACATGGTGAAAGTGAGAAAGCGAGAGGAGACAGACAGACAAAGACAAAAGAAATTATATGAAAGACGGAGAGCGAACGAACAAATAGAGAAAGGATAGAAAGAAAAGAGCAAAGAGAAGAGGAAAAGCAGAGAGAGAACACAAATAAAGGAAAGAGAAAAGAAAAGATTAACAAAAATAGAAGGAAAAGGAATTTGCATTAAGAAATGCCATTCAGCCAGAGAACATTGCTGTAAGCTTCTGAGCCAATGTAGTCCTTCTTCTGTGGTGCAGGGGTCATTGTGATGCAGTAAATATGTCAGTGGAGAAACAGTGAAAAGGCATTTGTTTCCGCTGAGCCACACGACACTGTTGGAACCCTTGAACTTCCACCCTCCTGGAGGATGGTCAATCCCTGAAAGGTGGACAAAATAATCTCAATGTTGGGCACACTTAGACAACTCTGATTCCTCGAGTACCTGGATGCTGCAAATCCTTCAGCCAGACTGGCGAAGCTGTATTTAACTGGGTGCGTGGCATTATTTGTCTGCCCAGTGTTGTTGGAAGCTTCACCATCAAAGAAGGAGTTGAGAGAGAGCAGGTCCCCATCTCACCATTCTAGCCCCAGGCATGAGAAGATGGTTCCAAGACCCATGTTACTCTCTAACCCTTGAGCCCCTGCCAAATTCTAAACTGGGACGGAGGTGGGACTTGGTCCCACACTTGGTTCTTGGCTGGCATGCTCACCACTAAGACAAATGCAACATTGAAGGTACTGGAAATAAAAATGACTCCAAAAAAGTCTTCATTTCTCCTCATTCAAAGGCTGGAGTTACAATGGTCTTGGCTGGGCCAGCAGACAGCAGGTTCCAATTCTCTTCCATGGTTTGTTTGCTGCTACAGGTGCTTCAAGTCAAATGTACCCTTGGATACATGTGGGAACCTGTCAGATTGGGCTCTGTGATTTAAACATCGAGTAGAATTGGGCCAATATTCCCCGCAGTCGAGAAAACTCAGGTGGTGATCTCATTGGAGCATTTAAAATTCTTATGGGGCTTGAAGGGGTAGACCCGAGGAGACTGTTCCTCCCTGGCTGAGGAATCCAGAACTCAGGGTCACAGTCTCAGGATAAGGGATCAGAGCTGTTCGGGGCTGAGTCGAGGAGGAATTCCTTCACTCAGTGTTGTAGATCTCTGGAATTCTCAGCCCAGAGAGCTATGGATGCTCAGTCATCGAGTAGTTCCCAAGTCCGAGACCAATAGATTTTGGTCACTTGGGGAAAATGGAGGGACAAGGGGATCAGATGGGAAAGTGGAGGAGAGGTGGAAAATCTATTATGATCCTTTTGCCTTATCGAACAGGCTCGAAGGCCTGTATAGGCGTCACCTGCTCCTATTCCTTAAGTTGTTCTCTCCGACACCAAAGCAGGATGGAGTTGATGAAGTGCACTCAAAACTCCTCCAACCAGACAGAACATGAGCAATCAAATAAAAGCAAAATACAGCAGGTGCTGGAAGTCAAATAAAAAAAACACAAAAAATGCTGGATAAACTCAGCAGGCCAAGCAGCATCTGTGGAGAGACAGAGTTAACATTTCGAGTCCATATGGCTCTTCTTCAGAAGATCAGCAAGATGGATTCATCAACAGGTTGGTTTGGAGACTCAAACGCACAATGTCTTGGCCCAGAACTCTTAAACCACGAAGCATCTCAGACAGGAGGTGAATCTGCAACCATGATGATTGCTGTACCACTCAAACCAACAAGCTCCAAGTCACCAAGGGTCAATCAAGTGTCGTGTGCCTGACCTCTGTCCATTGTGCCCAGCAGTTCAGCTGGTGACAAAGACAGGAGCAGCAAGTAAAGAGCTTACCCTTATGCCACACTCCAACTGCAGGCCCTCTCAAAGCAAGCAACAACTTGCATTTATAATCGCAGCTTTCATGTCCAATGACATAGCAAGGAGCTTCACAGCAGCTGGATAATGTAATGATGGCACACAAAGCTACACGAGAAGAATCCGGTCGGATACCGGAAGGCCTAGGTTTTCAGAATTGTTTTTCAAAGGAAGAAAGGGAGGTGGCAAGGTGTGGGGAGGGGGGTGGGGAGTGGGGGCCTGGGCACAGTGAAAATGAGTGAATGCCAGGCAGGCAGAGTACATAATGACAGCCCATTGCGCCGCCCACGGCTCAGTCAGACATTCCAAATGCGACAGCATTGCAGTGGGTGTGCCAGCATTAAACAGAACTCCTCAGGTGGGTCTAACAGATTCCATGGCACTGTTTCCAAATGCAGGAGAGGAGTTTTCCAGAGTCATCTAATTAATATTTACCCCTCATCTAACTTCACTAAAACAGATTATCAGTTCATAAGACCATAAGGCCCTAAGACATAAGAGCAGAAATTAAGCCATTCGGCCCATCGAGTCTGCTCCGCCATCAATCATGGCCGATAAGTTTCTCAACCCCATTCTCCCGCCTTCTCCCCGTAACCTTTGATCCCCTTACCAATTAAGAACCTATCTATCTCAGTCTTAAATACACTCAATGACCTGGCCTCCACAGCCTTCTGTGGCAATGAATTCCATAGATTCACCACTCTCTGGCTAAAGAAGTTTCTCCTCATCTCTGTTCTAAAAGGTCTTCCCTTTACTCTGAGGCTGTGCCCTCGGGTCCTAGTCTCTCCTACTAATGGAAACATCTTCTCCACGTCCACTCTATCCAGGCCTTTCAGAATTCTGTAAGTTTTAATCAGATCCCCCCTCATCCTTCTAAACTCCATCGAATATAGACCCAGAATCATCAAACGTTCCTCATACGTTAAGCCTTTCATTCCTCGGATCGTTTGTGAACCTCCTCTGGACCCTCTCCAGGGCCAGTACATCCTTCCTGAGATACGAGGCCCAAAATTGCTCACAATATTCTAAATGTGGTCTGACCAGAGCCTTATAAAACCTCAGCAGCACATCCCTGCTTTTATATTCTAGTCCTCTCGAAATAAATGCCAACATTGCATATGCCTTCCTAACTACCGACTCAACCTACAAGTTAACCTTAAGAGAATCCTGGACTAGGACTCCCAAGTCCCTTTGCACTCGATTTCTGAATTCTCTCTCCATTTAGAAAATAGTCTGTGCCTCTATTCTTCCTACCAAAGTGCATGAACTCACACTTCCCCACGTTGTATTCCATCTGCCCATTTTCTTAACCTGTCCAAATCCTTCTGCAGCCTCCCTGCCTCCTCAATACTACCTGTCCCTCCACCTATCTTTGTACCATCTGCAAACTTAGCCAGAATGCCCTCAGTTCCTTCATCTAGATCATTAATGAATAAAGTGAAAAGCTTTGGTTCCAACACTGACCCCTGCAGAACTCCACTAGTCACCGGCCGCCATCCTGAGAAGGACCCCCTTATCCACACTTTCTGCCTCCTGCCAGACAGTCAATCTTCTATCCATGGTAGTACCTTGCCTCTAACACCATGGGCTCTTATCTTACTCTTATGCAGTCGTTACCACATTGCTGTTTGTGGGAGTTTGCTGTGCACAAATTGTTCCTGTGCTTCCTTGATCCAGTGACTACACTTCAAAAAGTCCAATTTGGCTGTGAAAGACTTTGGGACATCCTGAAATGGTATGAGATGCAAACAAATATAAGTTTTTTTTCCCCTTTGGTGATCAGGAGCAGGAACAATACAGCACAGATGAAGGCCATTCAACCCATCATCCCTATACCAGCTCCTCAAAAGAGCTTTCCAGTTTGTTCCTCTTTTCTGTGCTGTTTCCGCAAAGCTGTGCAAATCCTTCCTTAGCAAATATACATCCAATTCCCTTTGGTAAGTCACTTCTACTAGCCTTTCAGACAGATGTCTCTGGAGGTCCCATGATCTCACTCCATAGTATCTGGTAAGGGAAAACAGTGACATGGTGATAATGTCACTGCACTAGTAATCCAGAGACCCAAATGCACTAGGGACATGGGTTCAGATCCCACCACAGCTGCTGGTGGAATTTAAATTCAATTAATTAATCTGGAATATAAAACTAGTCTCAGTGATGGTGACCATGAAACTATCATTGATGGTTATTAAAAAACCCTATCTGGTTCATCAATGTCCTTTAGGAAAGGAAATCTTTAGCCAATCTGTGCTTACATGACTCCAGGTTGTCTCTGAACTGTCCTCCCAAATGCCCAAGCAAGCCACTCAGTTGAAGGGCAATTAGGAATGGGCCTTGTGAGCAATGCCCACATCCTATCAAAAAATAAATGGAAACCTCTGCCTGATTGATGCAGAAAGTTGCCATTTAGGCAGTTGTTTATCCTCTAAGCCAAGAGAAGCAGGGAGAAGGTGCACCCCCAGCAAGCAGTCAAGGTGAATGGGAACAGTTCCAAAGACAGTGAAGCTTTGGGAGATTGTGTAATTTACCAAGTCAGAAACCAGCTTCAGACCGTCTGTCGTTCACACTTGACCTGTGCCCCTTGATATCAGCTCCTCTCCAAACTGCTGCTGAACCAAGTCACCATGGGCTCAAAGAGGCTAAGAATTGTTCCAACTTCACTGATGCACTGCAAGATGCTGGAGCTCAATCAGGACAGATGGAATGGCCGACCTCAAACCTCATGGAGTTCGTCAAGCTGCACTCAAGGTGATTGTGGAGACAGTACCTGTCAGTACATAGTTCTGCTGTCCTCAAGCCTCTGACTCACTTTGGTCTGTCAGGCATCATCAGTCCTGTTGGCTCTGACCCAAGGGGAGGGAGGGGAGCCACCAGAACAGGGCATGATCTGGTCTGGGTCTAATGAACATACCCTGCCACGTGGGGTTTGTAGGAGTTCGGTGAAAGTTGATCGGACATGCCCTTCTGCAACCTTCTGATTCAGATCGAGCACCAAACCCTGCATCCCCACTGTCGAGTTCAGCATTTCGGTCAAACCCAATCGAGGGAGTGCTGCTGCTCAGTCCGAGGTACCGTCTTCCAGGGATGTTAAACAAAGGTTCTATCTGCTTTCGGAGATGGGCAGAAAAGACCCCACACCATTACTTCAGAGGCAAGCAGGATCATTCTCTCCAGTCTCCAGACCAATATTTAATCCCTCAACCAATATCACCAAGAGGAGTTTATGTGATGATGAAGTGTGGATGATTCATTTTCAGGATCTGGGCATCGCTGGCATTTACGATCCTACCCTAGTTGCCTTGGCCCGCTCGGTCACTTCAGAGGGTTGTCATGGGTCAATCATGCTGGGGTGGGTCAGGATCATGATAATCCAACAGGTTCATAAATTACTTTTATTGATAGCAGCTTTGTTCAAAAGCCCAGTTCATAGTCACAAATTTTCCTGGAAGGATTTGCACACACATCTTGCTGACTTCCTTGCCCATAAATGTAATCAGTACAGCTTCACATCACATTGCTTTAAGTGGGACTTTGCTGCTATATTACAACAGTGACTACAATTCAGGACTAGCCCACTGGCTGTTCAACTGGTTTGGGATGTGCTGAGATCATGGTTGGTGCTAGAGAAATGCAAGCTATTCCTTTCTTTCTCCACAAGTATGAGAGTTGGAGGACGACAGGGCAACTAAGAGTCAGCAGCCAGAACAAAGCTTACAAATGAGCAAACACATTCACTCCGTCAATACAGCACAGCCTTCCATCATCTTCTTGCTCATCCCAAAATACACCTTCCCTGCCCCTCCCCCAATATATCACCATGGCCACACAACAGACTGAAATAATATTTATCAGGTTCTTCACAGGAACACCCCAAACTACCCTTTGTGAGGAAGTTCGGTGGAACAGTGCTGCGGGGTGAGCATATACCTGTTCTAAGCTACTTGACCAGAAATCCTCAGGACAAAGCCAAGGGTTGAACCTCAAAGCAGCAGTAACTAGAGGCCAATTTACTGACAACCATACCCCCTACCCCCAGTCCCAGACAGCAGAATATCAGATGCATGGGGTCAAGGCTGGAAGGAGACCTTCCCTCACTCAAAAGGCCCATCATTGAGTGGGTGTCCCTTTCATTGTGCTGGCCCCTTTTCTGCCCTCTTGCCATGAAAATTAAGCCCAATGGGGACATTTCTAACATCATCAGCCCAAACCCAAATAAACTGCCCTTCCAGTGACGGTGATGTGGTTCACCCTCGGACTGTGGACTTGCCCCATTCACCCGCAAGGAAATAGAAACTGCCTGGACCCGCGGGGCTTGGCAGGCTTACATTTCCAGCGAGCAGCATCCGACATCTGGACCCAGTCCATTGAACCTGCCCTCTGGACTTTGCAAGTCCTGGTTACTGGCTAGCTTCTCAATGCAGCAGGGGGCCAAGACATGGTTTAACAGTTCGCAGAGGACTGAAATCAGAACCAAAAGTGCAAACCCAAAGCTCAGAACTGATGAGGTCAAGTTGAAGCCTGGGCCACTCTAAGACACCATTCAATCAGAGCATGAACACTGAATCCAACAGACAGGCATGCAACACACAACTACGATAGAAAAGCTTACACTCGCTGGCTGGTTAAGTACAAGAGACGTGCCAGGCTTGTAGCAGAATGTTAGAGTACAGAATTCACTGGACTTAATTGTCAAATACCGTTTGCTAAGTGACTATTGCCACCGTGACCAATGGCATCACTTAATGTCCTTTTCATTTTCTCATAGCTGGAAAAATATAAAGCATGAGCAGGTCCTGCACCAAGCACCATCGCATTCAGTCCTCGCAAAGGTCTCCAGTAACCTTCCGTGTGCATAATCCTCAGCAGACCATCAAATACATTCTTGTACTGTGCCTTAGGGTCGGGCTGTAAACTCTGCATGCGTGTCTGTGTAGAGGGGAAAAGAAACCAAATGAGAAGCTTGCTCCCAGTTACTTCCCTCCGAGAAAAATGAACCTGCATTTCTATAGCACCTTTCATGGTCTCAGGGCGTCCCAAAGCAAATACTTCTGTCACAGCGCTGGGAAACATGTCAGTCAACTTTATGCACAGCAAGCTCCCATGAACAGCAAAGACCGGGTGATCAGACTTGCTTAGCTTGAAGGATAAATATTAACGGGTACTGGGAAGAAAAACGGTGGCGTTCTCCCAAGTAATGCAGAAGGATCTTTTACACCTACTCAAAATGCAACAGTTAACTGGCCTTATCGAGGGCTCCAAGCATCACATTCACTGCTGATTTGCTGACCCCAATTCCAAGAATACTACTCTGGGACTGTGATAAAGACAAGCAAACAGCCATACAAAAACACAGGCCACCCTTATCAGACAAAGCTTCAGGGACCAACAGACAGCTGGTCAGACGTAGTCAATACTTTCTTCACTGATAACCTGAAGGAGCAGTGATCTGTACATATGCACAAAGGAGGCAAAGAAAGGACATGAGCATGCCATTTAACGAAAGCAGCTCAGAACGACTCCTGCACCTCCATGGAGCAAACATTCACAAGTTACAATGCCTGTGAGGACAAAATCCAAATCATTTTATATAGCATACACACAGCACAGTAAGAGTCCATTCAGCCCAACCACTCGATGCCAATGCTTTTGCTGCACTCAGGCCTCCTGCCAACTCGTCTCAGCTCTCTCCATGTTTATGCAGCCTCCCCTGAAATGCATTTCTGGTCTTGCCCTGTGGTACTTTTTTCTACATTCCCAGCACTCTCAAGCTTTCAGACTGCCCACACTCACATGCCCTTCAGATATCAGGCAAGGCAGTGGTGTTGATGCACTCCGAAGCAATAGAGATCAAATGATTTCAAAGAATATTTTGCCATGTGGTTTATGCCAATTCTTAGGAAGAACAGGTGACTTGGGCCAAGGGTCCCACAGCTCTTCAAGACTTGGGGGGGGGGTTTTCATTGGGTCTGCTGTTGACTCATTGCTAAGAGATGCATCACTACGATTAGCGAGCAGCTCTCTTATTGTAACCTACAACAACCAGCATGGCAGAAGTCAAAATCAAAGGACCTTTTTCATCTGGCAATTGCTATGCTCATAAATCTCTCCTTCAATCCTCTTCACAATGAACTGAAAACCAACATATTTGACTACTCTGGAATCTCCAACACCAGACAGCTATTTCCCCAGGCACAAATGGCAACAGGCTCACCGCACACTGAGGCAGAAGGGCAGAGTGAAAACAGTTTGAAAGCAGGGCCCATTTGCTTTGGAACTCTCCTCGGGCCCGGTGATATTTGTATTGAATCAATGTTACCATGGTCTGCATCCAGATAGAACATGTTGAACAATTCGCCAGTCAGGATTGAGATCCCAGCAAATCAGCAACGATTAGCAACGGCATCCAATGAGGACATGAGCTGCTGGTTCATTTTGAAGTCTTTGCTCTCCTGGCTGATCTCCCATCTTCCACCTCCCATAAATCTCAGCTCACTGGGGATCTCTGCTGCTTGTGTACTCATTTGGACTGAGTCTCATTTACGTATCACCCCTGTTCTCACTGACCTACCCTGAGTCTCATTTGAAAAGCACCTTCATTTTAAAAGTTCTCACATTTGTTTTCAAATCCCTTCTTGGCCTCGCTATTTATTCAGCTCCTTTCCCTATCTTTGTGATTCCCTCCAACTCTACAACCACCTGCCAAGATCACTGCACTCCTCCAATTGTGGTCTCTTGGAACAGTCCTGATTTTAGTTGCTTTACGATTGGCGGCTGCCTGGCCTCTAATCTCTGGAATTCCCTTCCTAAACCTCTCTACCATGAAGTCTCCTTTAAAGAAGCTTCTTAAAACTAATTCCTTACACCAAGTTTTTGGTCGCCAGTCCTAATATCTCCTAATGCAGTGCGGTGTCAATACTCTTGTCATGAGCAATGGGACATCTTGTTCCCCGAGAAGCACTGTACATAAATGCAGGCCGTTGCTTGTTGAGCTCATCACTGGTCATCTCTCGAGTAAACCCAACTAGCACGATCATAGGAAATAGGGGCAGAGGTAGGCCATTCAGCCCACTCCATCATTCAATAAGATTATGACTAATCTTCTACTTCAAGACCATTTTCCTGCACTGTTCCCATATCCCTTGATGCTTTTAGTAAATTAAAATCTATAAATCTCAGCCTTGAACATAATCAGTGACTGAGCCTCCACAGCCTTCAGGGGCAGAGAACGCCAAAGATTCACTATCCTCCGAGTGAAGAAATTCCTCATCTCAGGACTGAATGGCCTGCCCTTTATACTGAGACTGCGTCTCCTGGTTTGAGAGTCACCAGCCACCGGGAACCCTTCTGGCGTCTATCCTGTCGAGACCTGTTAGAATTTTGTATGTTTGAATGAGAACCCCTCTCATTCTTCTAAATTCCGGAGAATAAAGGCCCAGACTATTTAATCGTTCCTCCTAGGACAATCCTCTATCCCAGGAATTAGTTTGGTGAACCTTGGTTGGTACAGGGTGGTGCAGGCTGAGAACCAGCTTCCAATTTCTGAACCTGCAACATTTCGACTGCTCAGAAAGGTACTGGCCGGTTCCTTAAATTTTTCATTGAAAAGTCAATTTTCAGCATTCTCCCCATCACCAATGTTTTACCCTATAGCTGTCGTACCTTCCAATCCCAGCAGTCTTTCCATTCAAAAAGCAGGAAACACAGCTTAAAAAGAGAATATTTATTATTGACATTACCAGCGCCACTGGATGGGGGGGAAAAAAGAGGGAGGGAATAAAAATTGGATTTACTGTCAATTCTAAAGCCAGTACTATTGAAGTTTTATGTTTGTATACACATTCCCAGCCTTACGCGTTTCTAAGATGTGGGTAAACAACTTAATCAAACTGAGCAGGGTATTCGCATCACAGTTGGACAATCTCCAACTCAAGATGAAAAGTTTACAAACAGAGACACACACACGCACTGAATTTGCCCGATCGTTCTCAGAAGACGTGGTGCCAATTTCAGCTAGTTAACAATCTTAGAGCACAGGCCAATGGTGCTGAAACAGAGCAGCACAATCAATCATTACACACAGCCTTACTTACACCAAGGCAAACTGCCAAAGGTAGACCACGTGGCTGTTTGGGGTGGGGGTAAGGAAGAAACCCACTCTGGAGACACAAACTCAAAAATCTCAGCTGATATTCCAGTGCAGTATCGAGGGAGTGCTGCAGTGCCTGAGGTGCCATTTTCAGATAAGACATGAAACTCAGAACTGATGCCCCATCTGTCCCTCAGGTGGATCACTTTGCACTATTTTGATGATGATCAGGGGAGCTCTTCCTGGCTAATATTTATTCCAAAAACAGATTATTACCACTTATTCGTTGCAGCTTGCTGTGCATTTCCTGCACCGGTGACTACATTTCGAAAGTACATAACTGGCTGTAAAGTGCACTGGGACATCCCGAGGTTGTGAAAGGGGCTATAGAAACACAAGCCTTTGCACTCAATTCCTTGGAGCAGGACTGGCACCTGAGTCAGAGCTTAGAGTTCTAGCAAAGAGTTAACTTTACAGAATCACAGAGTGCAGAAGAGGGTCTTTGGCCCATCAAGTCTGCACCAACACATGAGAAACACCTGACCTACCTACCTAATCCCATTTACCAGCACTTTGCCCATAGCCTTGAATTATGACGTGCCAAGTGCTCATCCAGGTACTTTTTAAAGGATGTGAGGCAACCCGCCTCCACCACCATCCCAGGCAGGGCATTCCAGACCGTCACCACCCTCTGGGTAAAAAAGTTTTTCTCACATCCTCCTAAACCTCCTGCCCCTCACCATGAACTTATGCCCCTTTGTGACTGAATAGAATTTTGACTCTCAGTATAAAAAGTTGATGGACAAACTTGGTTGGGACCTCAATAGTCTTGTCTGCAGCTCAGGCTGCCAATCATGTAAAGATCGTCAAGCACCGCCTCAAGATAGCAACTTCTGTTTCTGAATGTAATCTCATCAAGTCACAACTAATCACTGAAGTATAATCTAATCAACCTGTTAATCTCCAAAACTCAGAACACCTCGTGAGTCATCACCAGGTGCATGTGCAATGTACTGAGAACTAGTTTGTGGGTAGCCGTAATTGCAATGTCTGTACTCTAACATTCTACCATGTCCTGGACACATCCGTCTTTCGTCAATAGTCAGGGAAACATTCAGGAGGGCAATTCCAGCCCTTGCCTACTGAGATTAATTTTGTGTATTGTGAGCTGTCCATTTGTTGACTAACCTAGACTTGGATCCTTTTAATCATCAAGAGCTATGGTCTGTGTTTGGCACTAAGCCAAATTCAGTGTGGGTTGTGAGGGAGCAGTGGAAAAGAGTGTTCCAGCACAACCAAGACACTGAATCTTCTGGTCCCAGCCGCAGCAGGGAGCTTGGCAGCTGGTTTGTGGGATGGTGGGGGGGTGGGGGGTGGGGGTGAATGTTAATTTGGCAGTAGGCCAGAAATCAGTTTCTTGACATTGGGATGAGGGCTTTAAGATGAGTCAAGCTTCCCAACAATCCAACGATCAATGTTGGAAAGCTCTTTGGCATGTATCGCCATCTCATGCAGGCTCATTGGAAGGTCACCTTGCTGGAATGAAGGTTTCCCCCCCTCCAAATTAAGTTCCCCACCAGTCAGAAATTACAACATTCACTTTTACGATCGCACACAAGTGGCATGCACCTGGCGAGGCAGACCTCTCTCATGATGAAAAGCGGGTTGCTGCTGCATTGTCGGCTCTGGGGAGCATCTGTAAATGCCAGCCTATGCCCGAGACCAGGTGGTAGCAGTGCAAGTTTGCGGGCATGATGACAAAGCGAGGAAGGGTTCACGGAGAAGGGTGGAGCAGTGGCCAGGCAAAGGTGGAAGTGAGTGTGCAGGCTGTCCAAGTGCCCTTTAAATATGGCTCCAGGACCTGTGACCCCATGAGTTAACAGCAGGGACAGTGACTCACTGCCTGACCCCACTGCGAGATTCACTATGCTACGCATGGATGCATAAACAATGAACCTAACAGCACCTAGTCTTATGTGTTTAGCCATTCCACCCATAGTAGGAATCACTCCCACTCCTACGCCCGGCACCAAACTTAGACTCCAGAGCAGAATATTCTGCCGAGTAAAATTCCCAACATTTCACTTGACCCGTGGCTGGAGAACAAAGCATTTGAACTCAAATCTGCAAAGCGAATGAGCTCAATTAGTACTTGGCAACACTGGGGTCTGAACCATCCAGTTGATCATATCACAGAAGATATCTTGTGTCGCTGTTGTACAAAAAAGACTTGACTTATATAGTGCCTTTCATGACCCAGGACATCCCAATACTTTTGACCAACATTTCGGTACTTTTGGAGTGTAGTGACTGCTGTAACGTAGGAAGCACAGCATCCAATTTACACACAGCAAGCTGCCACAAACAATGTGACGCTGACCAGGTAATGTGTTTTTGTGATAAATATTGTCCATGACACCAGGAAGAATTCCCCTACTCTCCTTACAAATACTGCCATGGGATCTCTCAGATCCACTTCAGGGGGCAGATGGGGTCTGTGTTTAATGCCGCACCCGACCGAAAGCACCTTGCACAGCACACTGTCACCAACGGAAGTTACAGAATGCAACAGAGCTACGCTCAGCAAGAGTGGGCAGTACACATGACATCGTTGGTGGATAGTTTCAGAAGGGTGAGAAATTTGAACTCAATCTTTAATTCTTTAAGGGATTCCTTGAGGCAAGGCCATCCCAATCCCCAATTGCCCTCAAGATGGGGGCGGCAAACACGACAGACAACACAGTAAAGGTGCTGGTAAGAAGGGAGTCCCACATTTTTGACCCAGCGACAGTGAATGATGATGAGTGGCTTGGAGGGGAGCTTGCAGGTGGTGATGTTCCCATGCATCTGCTGCCCTTGACCTTCATGATAGAGGTCGCAGGTTTGGAAGGTGCTGTCTAAGGAGCCTTAGCGAGTTGCTGCAGTGCATCTTGTAGATGGTATACACTGCTGCTCCTGTGCATCGGTGGTGGAGGGAGTGAATGCTTGTGGATGGGGTGCCAAACAAGCGGGCTGTTTATCCTGGAGCTTTGTGAGCATTGTTGGAGCCACAGACATCCAGGCTGTGCAGGAAATAACCAGCAGAGTATTCAGAAGCTTAGATACAAGTCCAAGATGAGGGCATCCTCACAGAACACTGTCAATCTGCTGAAACTTGGAGGGTCAAGGCAGTGACTCGCCTGACATACAGGACAGATGCTGTGGCTTCAGCAACATGAGAGTGATTGTGGCTCAGGTAGGAAAGGCTGAGGAGATAGAAAGCACTGCCTTCAATGGGGAGAGCACGTGGATAACAAGATCCTCAATCCACTAAAACAGCCATTGACTCAGCAGCCAGCAGGATCACTCAGTCCTATTCAGAGCACTCCATTGCTCAGTTTCTCAAGTCGCACAAGTGTACCCAAGACAATGCTGTAAATTGTAAAAAAGTGGGAGAATTTTCTGAACAGAAAAAAAAAATTGAAAGCAATCCTCATGTGTCAGACAGGTGGATAAATTCCACAATTAGAGAAAAATCAAGTGCAAGTTGCAGAAGTGTTCCTGCAGTCATCAGATCACAGCTTCAGTGTAGCAAACTTTCAAACAGGATTCAGAGCTGTCCCTCAGGCTGCATACAAAACCCAGCACCTATAACAAAACATCTCAATGGTCTGGCAAACAGCATCAATAATGCACAGTAACTCAAAAGGAGAAAACATACAGGAGGAACACTGAGCTTGAATCCTATTTCAGGTTTTCAGAAGTTGAAAAAGGGAGTTACATTTTAGTGTAGTTTAAGTCCAGCTGTATTTGTTGAGTCTACCTCCTGAAGAGAAATGTCTCAGCGGAACCATTAGGGCTGGAACACTGACATGCTAAAGGTACATGTCACTCTAACAACTAGTTCTCGTGTTATATATAGAATCACAGAATAGTGCAACACAGGCCATTCAGCACACAGAGTCTGCGCCAGCTATTTCCAAAAAAAAAGTTCAGTTAGCCCCACTGCCCCCTTCTTTCCTCCAATTACT
This sequence comes from Carcharodon carcharias, assembly GCF_017639515.1. Taxonomy (NCBI): domain Eukaryota; kingdom Metazoa; phylum Chordata; class Chondrichthyes; order Lamniformes; family Lamnidae; genus Carcharodon; species Carcharodon carcharias. The sequence continues at coordinate 24,416,705 of NC_054483.1, read as the reverse complement.
GCTCTCTGGTGAGGTAAAGATGAATATCAAATTTATACCTGCTCCCCACTTTCTACAGCACCTTCTACGCTCCTACTCCAGGGTAGGAACCACGGGATAAGAAGCACGTTTCTCAGAGGGAAGATCCAATGCTTGGTATATTGGGAATGCAGGGCTCATCTATGATATAGCACGCACATAAAAATGTGGCCTTAGTGTTATAGAAACCACACTGCTATCCTCGGTTGCAAAAGGTACAGGTATTCCAGAGAGTTAAGTGTTCATATTACCCCACACAGAGCAGTCCCACTGCTGTTATATCTAGAATAAACTGCTAATCATAGGTCTAACCTATTGAAAGAAGGCGCACTTACTGCACAGAAGGCAGTCCCATTTTATTTATAGAGCGCACTCTTCTCCTCAACTGAAACCACCAGATAAAGGTTTATGTCACAACAGAGGCCAGGCCCAGTGCTGTTTATATACAGCATGCACTGAGAGCCCAGGATTTTCAGGGACAGGGGCAGCTACAGATCCCACTCACTCACCTTGACCGAGTCGATGGGGAACATGATTGAATGTTTCAAGATCCCACTGAATTCAGCACACTCCCAGCACAAGGTATTCAGACACAGGGACGGATTGATACAGGGACAGGGATAGATGGACATGGACAGATAGATACAAGGACTGGGAAAGATTGATACAGGAACAGGGATAAAGGGACCATGTTAGAGAAAAGGACAGATCAACTTGGACAGATAGATACATGGACAGGGATTGAGGGACAGGGACAGATGGATACACGGTCAGGGATTGAGGGACAGGGACAGATGGATACACGGTCAGGGATTGAGGGACAGGGACAGATGGATAGAGGGACAGATGGATAGATAGAGGGTCAGGGATAGAGGGTCAGGGATAGAGGGTCAGGGATAGAGGGTCAGGGATAGAGGGTCAGGGATAGAGGGTCAGGGATAGAGGGTCAGGGATAGAGGGTCAGGGATAGAGGGTCAGGGATAGAGGGTCAGGGATAGAGGGTCAGGGATAGAGGGTCAGGGATAGAGGGTCAGGGATAGAGGGTCAGGGATAGAGGGTCAGGGATAGAGGGTCAGGGATAGAGGGTCAGGGATAGAGGGTCAGGGATAGAGGGTCAGGGATAGAGGGTCAGGGATAGAGGGTCAGGGATAGAGGGTCAGGGATAGAGGGTCAGGGATAGAGGGTCAGGGATAGAGGGTCAGGGATAGAGGGTCAGGGATAGAGGGTCAGGGATAGAGGGTCAGGGATAGAGGGTCAGGGATAGAGGGTCAGGGATAGAGGGTCAGGGATAGAGGGTCAGGGATAGAGGGTCAGGGATAGAGGGTCAGGGATAGAGGGTCAGGGATAGAGGGTCAGGGATAGAGGGTCAGGGATAGAGGGTCAGGGATAGAGGGTCAGGGATAGAGGGTCAGGGATAGAGGGTCAGGGATAGAGGGTCAGGGATAGAGGGTCAGGGATAGAGGGTCAGGGATAGAGGGTCAGGGATAGAGGGTCAGGGATAGAGGGTCAGGGATAGAGGGTCAGGGATAGAGGGTCAGGGATAGAGGGTCAGGGATAGAGGGTCAGGGATAGAGGGTCAGGGATAGAGGGTCAGGGATAGAGGGTCAGGGATAGAGGGTCAGGGATAGAGGGTCAGGGATAGAGGGTCAGGGATAGAGGGTCAGGGATAGAGGGTCAGGGATAGAGGGTCAGAGACAGATAGATAGAGGGTCAGAGACAGATAGATAGAGGGTCAGGGATAGATAGATAGAGGGTCAGGGATAGATAGATAGAGGGTCAGGGATAGATAGATAGAGGGTCAGGGATAGATAGATAGAGGGTCAGGGATAGAGGGACAGGGACAGATAGATAGAGGGACAGGGATAAAGGGACAGGGACAGATAGATAGAGGGACAGGGATAAAGGGACAGGGACAGATAGATAGAAGGACAGGGATAAAGGGACAGGGACAGATAGATAGAGGGACAGGGACAGATAGATAAAAGAACAGGGATTGAGGGACAGGGACGGATTGATACAGGGACTGGGATAGAGGGACAGATGGACATGGGCAGGTAGATGCAAGGACAGGGATCGAGGGACAGGGATAGAGGGACAGACGGATTGATACAGGAATTGGGCTAGAGGGACAGGGACAGATTTGATACAGGGACAGGGATAGAGGGACAGGGACGGATTGATACAGGGACTGGGATAGAGGAACAGGGACGGATTGATACAGGGACTGGGATAGAGGGACAGGGACGGATTGATACAGGGACTGGGATAGAGGGACAGGGACAGATTGATACAGGGACAGGGATAGAGGGACAGGGACGGATTGATACAGGGACTGGGATAGAGGGACAGGGACGGATTGATACAGGGACTGGGATAGAGGGACAGGGACGGATTGATACAGGGACTGGGATAGAGGGACAGGGACGGATTGATACAGGGACTGGGATAGAGGGACAGGGACGGATTGATACAGGGACTGGGATAGAGGGACAGGGACGGATTGATACAGGGACTGGGATAGAGGGACAGGGACGGATTGATACAGGGACTGGGACAGAGGGACAGGGACGGATTGATACAGGGACTGGGACAGAGGGACAGGGACGGATTGATACAGGGACTGGGACAGAGGGACAGGGACGGATTGATACAGGGACTGGGACAGAGGGACAGGGACGGATTGATACAGGGACTGGGACAGAGGGACAGGGACGGATTGATACAGGGACTGGGACAGAGGGACAGGGACGGATTGATACAGGGACTGGGATAGAGGGACAGGGACGGATTGATACAGGGACTGGGACAGAGGGACAGGGACGGATTGATACAGGGACTGGGACAGAGGGACAGGGACGGATTGATACAGGGACTGGGACAGAGGGACAGGGACGGATTGATACAGGGACTGGGACAGAGGGACAGGGACGGATTGATACAGGGACTGGGACAGAGGGACAGGGACGGATTGATACAGGGACTGGGACAGAGGGACAGGGACGGATTGATACAGGGACTGGGACAGAGGGACAGGGACGGATTGATACAGGGACTGGGACAGAGGGACAGGGACGGATTGATACAGGGACTGGGACAGAGGGACAGGGACGGATTGATACAGGGACTGGGACAGAGGGACAGGGACGGATTGATACAGGGACTGGGATAGAGGGACAGGGACGGATTGATACAGGGACTGGGATAGAGGGACAGGGACGGATTGATACAGGGACTGGGATAGAGGGACAGGGACGGATTGATACAGGGACTGGGATAGAGAGACAGACTGATACAGACACAGGAGCAGGTACAGGTCACTCTCACTCACCTTGACCGAGTCAATGGGGAACATGATTGAGTGCTCCATGATGCCAGCCACTGAGCCGGCCATCATATGGGTGCTGATGGAGACAGTATCGGGGAGACTCTCATACACATCGCCATCCTGCTGCACTGCCTGTGGACACGATGTTGCTGCTGTCTCCTCTCGTGAATCCAGCTCCAGGCCCCGGCTGAGTGCCGGTTCGCCTGGGACACAGCCCACATCCATGGGGGGTATAAAGGGGGAGGGAGGAGGCCGAAGCCGCTCTCGGTCCCCCGGCTCCGGGCTTATAGCCCAAGCCCCGCCCCCCCACTCACGCACGCGTGCGTCCCGACGTGACAGACGCCCCGCCCCTCCCCCTCTCCCTTAACTGACAGACCTCTGAGCCAATCAGCTCTAGAGCCCTCCGGCCGCCAGACCAATGGGTGCAAGAGTCAAGGGGCGGAACCCCCCCCGCTGCGCCTCCTGTCAATCAAATCACGATGTGGTAGCGGCCGGCCTGCGGGCGGGGGGCGTGTCACTGATCGCTCACACCAATCGGCGTAGAGAATGGGCGGGAAGCGCAGCTTTGATTGGTCAGGATGATTGACAATCATTCCTGGCGCTGCCCAATCAAGCTGAGAGTCCCGCCCCTCCACATTGTTGCGTTTCATGGTGACTCGACTGTTTGAGACTCATTCAGGGCATTTCCCTTGTTACACATGAACACATGCAGTTTGCTCAATAAATGAATAAAACATTCAAAACGAAAATATTTGGAAAATAAACAAAAGCACTTTTCGAGCAGCCAGCCCTTTAGAAAAGTGCATTTAAGCTTTCTTTTTTACAACCGGTTTAGTGGATTGGAAATTGCTTCATTCAAACTTCTTCAAATACTTGTGAATTGGATTTTGGGGATTTTCATTTAATCCAATGTCTGAATGAACTGCCCAAGGGCAATATGGGCATCAGCAATGTCTGTGAACACCAAGCAGAACACAGAGAAAAGAGACTTGTCAGTTAAAACAGAGACAGGTGCCAAAGTAGACAATTGTGAGGACAGATCTGTTCTTTGGGTGTAGCCCCGTCTTGCAAACTGGCAATTTAAGATAAGTGAGCAGCTTAATGCAGCAGAAGAAAAGCAAAAAAAAAGTGGGGGCTGGGGGAGAGAGAGAGGAATGGGAGCAGTGCCCAAACCAGTTGGAGAAGTGATACCTTCCTAAAGATCATCTCAAGGAGGCAATTAAAGGGACAGAAGAGTGTGAATTGCAAAATAAAAGTGGCTAACATCGTCAACATGATTTACTAACTTGAGGTTTAAAAGCCTAAGGAATCCTTTCATGGTCTCAAGCCATCCTATATCCAGAACCTCATCCAGCCCCACAATCATTCAATATATCTGCATGCCTCCAGTTCTGGCCTCTTGTACATCATCAATTTCCATTGTTCCTGGGCCCCAAGCTCTGGAATTCTCTTCCTAAATCTGTCTGCTTCTCTCTCGTTCTTTAAAACACTCCTTAAATCTCTTGCTTGTGCACACCAGTATGTTTTGTGTCAAATTTTGTCTGAAGGGGTTGCTATGCTGGGACATTTTCATAGAATCAGAGAATGGTTGCAGCACAGATGGAGGCCATTCAACCCATGGTATCTGTGCTGGCCCTCTGAAGGAGCAGCTCACCTTGTGCCACTTCCCTGCTTTTGCCCCATAGCCCTGCAAAATTTTCCTTTTCCGATAACAATCCAATTTTCTCTTGAATTCTGATTAAATCTGCCTCCACCACACCCTCAGGCAGTGAATTCCAGATCCTAACCACTGGCTGCGTGAAAACGCTTTTTTCTCATATCTTTTCTTTTGCCAATGACCTCAAATCAATACCCTACGATCCATCAACCAACAGGAACAGTTACTCCCCACCTCTGTCCAGACTTCATGATTTTGAATAGCTCTATTAAATCTCCTCTCAACCTTCTCTTGTCCAAGGAAAACAATCCCTTCTTCTCCAATTTTCTCTGTAACTGAAGTTAACCTCATCCGTGGAACCATTTTTATTCTGCCCTGCTAATCTCTTCACATCCTTCCGAAAGTGTGATACCCAGAAGAAGACACGGGTGTGGCCAGCCGTGTTGTATATAGGTATAACAACTCACTTGATTTTCTACTCTCAGCCTTCATGAATAAAACCCAGGATGCCCTACGTTTATTAACTGCTCTCTCAACTTGTCCTGCCCACCTGCAATGATTTATAAACCCAGGTCTGGCCTACTCCTGAACCCTCTTTAGAATTAGACCCTTTATTTTGTATTGTCTCTCCATCATCCTCCGACTCAAATTAATCGCTTCACACTTGTTTGATACTAATGCAGACAAGCATCTGAGGGTTCCAAAGAATACTCATATTGGACTCAAAACGTTAACTCTGTTACTCTTCCCACAGATGCTGCCAGACCTGCTGATATTTTCTAGCACTTGCTGTTTTTATTTAAGCATATGAGGGGAAAGAGAATAGAAGGCTACAAAAATAGATTTAAATCAGAAAGGTCAGCATGGGCTGCTTGGGCCAAATGGCCTGTTTCTGTATCATGTATCCAATGTTAATGGTACTATATAAATGCAAATTGGTGTTCCTCTCATTATGTCTCATTGGCTGACACCACACTGCAGTGCCATTGGATTTCAAAGTCATACAAAAATACGAAACAGGAGCAGGAGTAGACCATTCAGCCCTAGAGCCTGCTCTGCCATTCATTAAGATCATGGCCTCAACCCCATTTTCCTTCCTATCCCCTGTACCATTTGATTCCCTTGTCAATCAAGAATTTGGATAACTCAGCCTTGAAAATATTCATTGACCCTGCCTCCACCACTCTCTGGGAAAAGCATTCCACAGACTCACTGTTGTGTGAGTTACAATGATATAAAGGCACGAATCTCCCATAAGGGATTGGGTAAATACATTGTGGTTTCATTTATTTAGACTCGGCACATGCGAACAGATGTATTTGAATAGAAAGCCTGAAGATATCGGTAGCAGAGCTGTGTGTTTGTGCTCCGTTCAAAAGCAAAAGTGAAACTAAGACTGGATCACATGACACATTTCCCTTCTGGTGATGTCAAGCGGCTATCCCTTAAAGGCATATTACAAAACTCATGACCCTCTGAGAGAACAAAAAAATCTCCTCATCTCCATCTTAAATGGGAGACCCCTTACTTTTAAATTGTGTTCCCTTGTTCTAGTCTCTCTTACAAGGGGAAACATCCTTTCAGCACCCACCCTGTCAAGTCCCCTCAGGATCTTAGATGTTTCAATAAGATCACCTCCCATTGTTCCAAACTCCAATGGATACAGGTCCAACCTGTCCGACTTTTCCTCTTAAGATAACCCCCTCATCACAGGGATCAGTCGAGTGAAACTTCTCCAAACCGCTTTGATGCAATTGTAGCCTTTCTTCAATAAAGAGACCAAAACTGTACTCCATTCTCGAGATGTGGTCTCACCAATACCCCATACAATTGCAGCAAAACATCCCTACTTTTATCTTCCATTCCCCTTGCAATAAATAATAACATTCCATTTACCATCCCAATCACTTGTTGGACCTGCATATGAACTTTTTCTCATTCACGTGCCAGGACATCCAGAACCCTCTGAGCTTGAGATCGCTGCAATCTCCCATCATTTAAATAGCATGCTGCTTTTTTTATTCTTCCTGCCAAAATAGATAAGTTCACATTTTCCCAAATTACACTTCATCTACCAATTATTTGCCCACTCACTGAACCTATTTTAATCCCTTTGTAGGCTTCTTGTGTCGTCTTCACAACTTAATTTCACACCTATCTTTGTATCATCTGCAAACTTAGCAACCATATTTTTGGTCCTTTCATCCAATTAATTGATATAAATTGTAAATAGTTGAGGCCCCAGCACTGATCCCTTTGGCACTCCATTCATCACATCCTGCAAACCCAAAAATAACCCATTTATGCCTACTCTGTTTCCTGTTAGCTAACCAATCCTCTATCCATGCCAACATGTTACCACCTACACCATGAGCTCTTATTTTATGCAGTAAGCTTTGATGTGGCACCTGGTCAAATGCCTTCTGGAGATCTAAGTACGTCACATCCACAGGTTTCCCTTTATCCACATTACTCATTATTTCCTCAAAGAACTCCAATAAATTAGTCAAACATGATTTTCCTTTCACAAGACCATGTTGACTTTGCCCGATTGCTTTGAGATTTTCTAAGTATCCTGCTATAACTTCTTCAATAATAAATTTCAACATTTTCCCTGTGACAGATGTCAAGCTAACTGGCCTGTAGTTTCCTGCCTTTTGTCCCCCTCCTACCTTGAATAGAAGAGTGACATTCACTATTTTCCAATCTGGTAGGACCTTTCCAGAATCTAGGGAATTTTGGAAAATTAAAACCATCTGTTATCTCAACAGAAAATTTATTTTTTTTTAAGAAAGGCTTTTGTGTTCCACTGGGTCAAAATTTTACCAGAAATTAACAACTTCCTCTTTCCAAACAACAATTAAAAATCATGATTGACCTCAGGACCATTTGGGATCACTTGGTCAGATGGATTATTGCTCTTAAAGGGACAGGCCTGAGTTGGCAGTAAACCACCAATAACTATAAGCAATGCCACAGGAGAGCAGCAAGCATTAGTAAAGAAAAACTGTGAATGGTAGAAATAAGTAAACGCAAATGCAACTCCAAGTGATCAAAGTGTTTCATTAGAACTGAGCAAGAAATAAGTTCTGATGGAATGTTAAAAGTTTTCATAAACTGCAAAGGAATGTTGCATAGCCCTACAAGTAATGTATCAAAGAACTACAGGCAACAAACACTTTGAAGATTTGGCTGCATTTTCCTTAAGTTTCATTTCTTAAAACATCATTAGAGCAGAATGCCCAAAGAAAATTGGTTGAGCATGTAATATCTAGTCTCTTCAAGTTAGGCAGTGGGGGGTGAGGGCAGCCCACTGAGGCTTTCCTATTTGCTCCTGGGACCCTGAGGATGACCAGAGCAAAGGTCAAGGCCTTTGTGACATTGGGTGAATCCCAGGATAATGATCTAGACTTGTCAGAGAATCTGCAGCAATTTGAATTAGGAAATGATGCAGTCTCACACAAGGGCAAGTCATGCAAATGAATTCCAGGAAGAGCTAGCCAGGGAAATCCCCGTGACACAGCTGTGAGAAAGGACGTTAGGATGTGATGACCACAGACTAATATTATTGTCTGGCACTGGCTGGTGGAATAAAGGGAATATCCTGGATCTGTAAAGAACAGTTATAAGGGAGAATATTTGTAAAGTCAGATTTAAGTGTGTTGTGCAAACTGTTTATTCAGCTGGGACCTTCTTCTCCCAAATTGCTCTTTGCAGCTTCACAACTTGATCTTTTGAGAGTGTTCTTTTCTTGGTGAACCCTTGAATTCTTCTCACATCACCCAGTCCAGGACCTCCTCAAGAAGGCACCTTGGCACATTCCAGCAAGCTTGCTACACAGATGCCTGTTGGTAGCATGGCAACCACCATCAGGAATAAAGACTTGACATTGACATCACAGCTTTAAGACATTCCAATGTGCTTTGTAGCCATTGAAGAACTTCTGAAGGGGGAGCCACTGGTGCTATTCTGTCAAAAACCCCAGGCTAAATCATTTTGTATCACACCATGAAAAGACAAAGGCCTTAATCTGCATCATGTGTAGGAGAGACATGCCTCAAAGAAAGGAAAGGGTGGAGAGTACCTCTCTGTTTCTCACCTGGATTAAAATCACCCCATCAATACTAGATAGAACGATGCAGAATTTCCAGGTCAGAAACAGGCCACTCAATTCTACTGTACTGGTCTATTCCTTTCCCCCTCTTGTGTTTATCCAGCTTCCCCTTAAATAGCTGCAGAACTAGCTTCCACAGAGCTCAAGAAAGCCCATTGAATGGAAAGTTGTTCCCTGAGGTGACATTGAGAGGATGGTGCAGATTTTACAATGGTTTTCTCACTTGCAGGGAATGCTACAAACATCACGATCTTTACCTGTCAACAGTGACCTGAGCTTATATAAAACATATATAGTTCACCTCCTTCTTTGCAGTGTACATCTTTATTAGATGTTACAAGGCCTATTCTTTCCATGTGTGGCCATAATCCCTGTCATTAAGAAGTTAATACCAGACATGTGGGCCTGAGGGTCACCCTGACACTAAGGTCCTCCAAGACAATTTGGTTTATATGGGGCATTGAATTTTCTAGACCTCGAAGTTTGGTTAGAGCTGTTGTTTGATCAATCCTACATCAGATCAGCATTATTAACATTCACAGGGCAAATTTGAAGCTAAGTTTAAGCTCATTCAAAACTCTGGTGCCCATGCCCGGACTCATTGATTGACATTGGCTCCCAATCTGGCAATGTGTTGATTTGAAAATTCTCATCCTTGTTTTCAAGACCCTCACCTTACCCTATCTCTGTAATCTCGCCCCACCCCACAACCCTCTGAGTTATCTGCACTCCTTAAATTCTAGCCCCTTTCTCTATTTCCAATTTTTCCCCAATGGTGGCTGCACTTTCAGCTGCTGGAACACAAATCTTTGGAATTCTCTCTGTAAACTTCTGCCTCTTGACCTCAGTCTCCTTAATACCTGACCTGCCTCTTTAACCTGCCCTAATATGTGGCTCAGTGTCAAATTTGACCTGAGAATGTTCCTATGATTTTTTGGAATGTTTTACTGAATGACATAGCATGTATTACTGCTACACCAATGCAATTGCTTCAACTCTCTATCCAATGCTCAGGGCTCTGTAGAATGAACCCATGTAACCCAACTAATTGGTTCTCTATCACCTCTGGCCTCTGACCTGTTTATCTCTTATCATTAGCTAATATATCTCTATCTATTTCTTCAATAGTACAGGCATTGCATTTCATGCCAAATGCCCCTGGCTCCCTCTTGGCCTCAGTTTCTTCATTAAAATAGATTCTATTAAGAAAAAGACAGTTAGGTTCAGTTGCAAATACTCATGCTCCTTGGATGAGAGATCCGACTGTGCTGCTATTTGCCCATTCAACTTAGCTGGAACAGGCTGAAGGGGCCGAATGGCCTCCCCTCCTGTTTGTCCTCACAATCATAAAGAATTGCCAACTGAACAAAGTTCCTCCTTATTGATAAGAGCGCACCTTAAATGAGGCATTGCTGCACCTTTTGACACTGAAAGAGTTTATGAATGGAGGGCGAGTCTCACCTGTCGGTTTTCCTCCTTCTTTCCTCCTGACTGTGGGATTTGACATCACATGATCATTGGTTCTGCCTGGCACTGCCCTTCCTGAAAGGTCAAACAAGATGATACTGAATCTACAGGGCACCTCCCCATCTAATGGGAGTCGAGGGGTTCCACAGCTTACGTGTGTCTAACAACGTACTATTTACAGTGTTGTGCCTGGATACCAGTGACAAGCAAAGCAACACAGTTATATAAGCTTTGTATTTGTGTTTAACACAACCTTGTGACTCTTCCAAGTTTTCTTTTGTGATGCAATCTTAAAAGTCACAAACTCACTTGAACTTTGACAGATCCAGGTGAATGGAGCAGAATTGTTCCATGTAGCAGCAGCAGGACAACTCTTTGGCCTTGATAAACAGCTGCAATGCTAGGAGTGGAGATGATGTTGAAACTTCTGTGGTGTAGAGAGTCAGATATCCGTGACAAAAACAAAAAACTGCGGATGCTGGAAATTCAAAACAAAAACAAAAACAAAAACAGAATTACCTGGAAAAACTCAGCAGGTCTGGCAGCATCGGTGGAGAAGAAAAGAGTTGACGTTTCAAGTCCTCATGACCCTTCCACAGAACTGAGCGAATATGAGGAGAGGGGTGAAATATAAGCTGGTTTAAGGTGGGGGGGAAGAGAAGTGGGGGCGGGGGGGTGTTGGTGTGGTTGTAGGGACAAGCAAGCAGTGATAGGAGCAGATAATCAAAAGATGTCACAGACAAAAGAACAAAAGAATATAGAGGCGTTGAAGGTGGTGATATTATCTAAACGAATGTGCTAATTAAGAATGGATGGTAGGGCACTCAAGGTACAGCTCTAGTGGGGGTGGGGTGGAAAGACTAGTGGGGCATAAAGGATTTAAAAATAATGGATATAGGTGGGAAAAGAAAAATCTATATAAATTATTGGAAAAAACAAAAGGAAGGGTGAAGAATCAGAAAGGGGGTGGGGATGGAGGAGGGAGTTCAAGATCTAAAGTTGTTAAATTCAATATTCAGTCCAGAAGGCTGTAAAGTGCCTAGTCGGAAGATGAGGTGCTGTTCCTCCAGTTTGTGTTGGCCTTCACTGGAACAATGCAGCAAGCCAAGGACAGACTTGTGGGCAAGAGAGCAGGGTGGAGTGTTAGATATCCGTGATCTGTTTGTGGGGTGTTTTCCAGGGTAGGTTTTGGGAATCTGACAGAAATGCTCTCACTGTCCCCAGCCAACAGACAGTTCCCTGAAATGCATCTATTCAGCTCAACCACTCCCAGTGGCCACAAATTCCACATTCTCGCCACTCTCTGGGTGAAGATATTTCCCGTGAACACACTGTTAGGTTGTTATATTATTCATTAAGAACCAGGAACGAATTGTTATGTGAATATATATATCCCGGGTGCCACATTTTGCTGCTGCACAGTCTGTCAGTCTACCAGATGCATGGAGAGTGGAAATAAATGCACTCTGAAGCTCCAGCATTTAGAGCCAAAAGTGTGATTATTTCTAACTTCTGGGGACCAGAAGACATAACAGATTGATGATTGGCTCACAACCCCTTGGTTCTGCTCTCACCTAATAAGTGGAAACACTCTACATCAATCCTGTCAGAACAATTTCTAACTTTAAACACGTCAGCCCTCACCCTTCAAGAGTAACAAGCTGGAGAGTTTTTCTTGGGAAGAGAGAACGTTGAGGAGCGACCTGACAAAAGACTTGAAAATTATGAAGGAATTGGATAGGGTAGACGTGGAGAGAGTGTTTCCATTTGATGAGCAAGTGCGGAACTAAACATCCTTGACTGCACTAATGACTTCAATAGGAAATTCAGGAGACAAAGTCAAATATGCTGAAAATCTGAAATAAAACAAAAGTGCTGGAAAGGGTTCTGAAGAAGAGTCATACTTGACTTGAAACATTAAATGTCTTCCTCTCTCCACACATACTAACAGACCCGCTGAGCTTTTCCAGAACTTTCCGTTTTTATGAGGAAGTTCAGGAGAAAATTTTTTACCCAGAGTGTGGTGAGAATGTAAAGCTCGCTGCCACAGGGAGTGCTTGAGGCGAATGGTATAAATGTATTAAAGTAAAATTGGATAAACCCACGAGGGAGAAAGGAGTAGAAAGTATGTTGATATGGTGAGAAGAAGCAGTGTGAGGGGAGGCTTGTGTGGAGCATGAGCACTGCCCTGAACTCCTATGAGAAAGCTTTGATACCATAGTGGGGAGATGGTCAGCTTCTGGCTGGGAGGTTTGCGGCGGGGGGGGGCACGAAAGAGTTAAAATGGGCCCAATAGCCATCCTTATCGGGTGATTAAGAACCTTTGGCCATGGAAACAAAGCCCAGTGGCGGCACCAACTTTATCTTTAGCATCCCACCCTGCACCCACTCTTCCTGACACCTCCTGTGTTCAAAACCTGTTGAAAAAGCAGGTGATTTATTCTCCTCTCCAATCACCACACTCAAATAAGTATATTCCCATCTTTTGGTGTAAAAGGACTTACAGTGCCGCTGCTCTCCCCTCATCTTCAAGACCGAGCTTCCAAGCTATGTCCTCCTGTGGAGTAGTGAAAGAGGAGCAAAGAGAGGGAGAGAAAAGACTTACATTGATATAGCACTTGTCATGATCTGCGGACATCTCAAAGCCCTTGCCCGTCAATGCGGTACTTTTGAAACATAGTCACTGTTGTAATGTAGCAACATCCAGGACAAGAAGAGCTCAGCTTTCTGCTCGGGTTGGCTTGTGTGGTTTGATTTTTGTTTGGAATCATTGCTTCATTCTTTTCAATCTTGTGTGTGAGTGTGAGTGCAAGTGTGTGTGTGTGTGTGTGTGTGTGTATGAGAGTGCGTGTGTGCGTGTGTGTGTGTATACATTTAAATTTTGAATCAGAAGATTTTCTGAATGTAGCTCAGTTGTAAATACAAAGCCAGTTTAGTGCAATCTTTTCCAACTAGTGAATCAACAAAGGCAGCACCATCTATACTGCCAACTTAGACAGCCTGTAAATTTCTATCTTGCATTGCTGGCTGTGTTGAACTGGGCACCACAGAGGCCTCACATTGTCTTCACCCTATCACAGACCTTCCTTTAGTCCTTATCTGACACTTGCTCAAAACCTATTCCCATTTCTAACTTTTGCCAGTTCTGATGAAGGGCTATCGAGCTGAAACGTTAACTCTCCAAAGATGCTGCATCACTTGCTGAGTATTTCCAGATTCCTTTCAGATTGCCAGCATCCACAGTATATTGCTCTTCCAGAAGGACAGTAAGTTAGGGGATCTAACTGGCACTCCCAGAAGTAGCAATGTCAACAGTTGGAGAAAGGAGAGAAAATAAATAGCAAGAAAATGAATAAATAGAGGGTCATACAGGAGCTAATTGGACAGTATTGAACACTGCTCTGCTGTTTGAAACAGCATTCACAGTCACTTTTTCACAAAACTTTGACATTTTTTTTGAAGTTCAGTTGTGTTCAGAAGAATGAACTCGTATTTTACAACATCCCATATCACTTTACAGGAGTGACTAGTGTCATGATGGAAACAAAGTCCAACTATCAGCAATGTTTCTGTGATACTTGTTGAGGGATAAATATTAGTCCACATGATGAGGGAAAATCGGTTGTGAGAATATTTAAATTGGGTGTTAACAGCTTCCCTGTTCTCACTTGCTGACTGTGACACAGGTCAGGAGTGAATGGCTAAGCAAAGAGGAGGAACCAAACAAATAACACAGTGCCATTGCACAGAAAGCCAGCACAGTAACTCCATCTCAAAGGACCCTGAATTATACCAAGTCTCCACTGCACCAATGGTGATGCCTCCAGCCAAAGCGGATCCTTGGCAGGGCTGTTAAGCTGAACAGAGGAGGCAGGTTTATGTTGTCGACTTGTACAACCAGCAGGACACTCATGCTGACTCAGCAGCTTATCCTTGACTTATCGATACAGTTCCACCCTGAGCAGCTGCCTCCAATGTTGTGTGGCTGGGAAACGATTAACTATCAACACAGTACACCACAGATCATGGGTGGCCCTCGCCTAACCTCCCTGTAAACCTCATGTGTGCTGGCAAACTTTATAGGCGCAGTGAAAATACTTCTACCTGCAAACAAAGGGTTAGGAAAGAAAAAGGAAGATTGGTGTTGCACTTCCACAACCTTTACAACCTCTCAGAGTAGCTCGCTGACAATTTTTTCTAAGTGTTGCCACCTCTGCAATGGGGGTGTCTTGGCAGCCAATCTGTACTCAGCAAGGTCCCGGGAACAGTGAATTGGAAAGAAGATGACCACCCCATGTTTCTTCTTAGCGACATCAGTTGAGGGATAACTGCTGACCAGGTCACTGGGAAGAACTCGGGGCATCATGCAACTGGAGCACACCGGAGTGCCTCTCTGGCACTGCCAACCGGGGTCCAGGCTGCAGACAGTTCTAAACACCAGAGCCCCAGGGGCTAGCGGAGGCCCAGGTTCGCTGTTTTAGACTGAGTTCCCATCGTCCACACTGAGCGGCCGGAGCTTAGGACCCGACAGACCGGCTGAAAAAAAAAATCAGGACTTAAAGGCTAAGAGCTATGGTTTTTATCAAGCCGTTCTGTCAGGTCAATTTTGCTTGTTGCTAAGCTGCTGCTGGGGAGGTTTGGTGGGGGGGGGGGGGGGGCGGTCAGTGGAGAGGGGGCGTTGGGGGAAGGGAGTGGGCTGGAAGTTGGAGGGGGAGGGCAAGGGTGTAGTTCTGCCAGGGCGGACCAATGCACTGAGGATGCTGCGCTAAGTGCTGTGTCAGAAACCGATCTCCGGGGAATCGTTGACATACTTACTGAGACGTACAACAAGATGGGACTGACACTCAACATTTAGAGGGCCAAAGCCCTCCCTCAGCAAACTCAAAATGCACAGGCCCCAGCCCCGTTGATTAGGATTCATGAGGAGGGCCCGAAAAATTGAGGAACAAAGAAATGCAGCATTGCCTGAAATCTGCTGGTGCAGCCGTTGGCCACCTGAGAAAGCAAGTGTTTGAAGATCACTACACCAAAACTGTCGCCAAGCCCATGGTCCACCATGCTGTCATGATCCCTTCCTTACTGTCAGGGGCGGAATTTTGAGTTCGGCAGGCGGGCGCAGTCGGCAGGCTCGGGATTGACCAGGAGACAGACCGCCGCCCGTGATCGGCCCCTGGCTGTGATTTCACGTGAAACGCAGCCCCACCCCCCCATCCCCCCATCCTCCTCTCCACCACCACCCCCCCCCCCACCCCCCGCCCCACCACCTCTGGTGGAAGGGTCCAGCGGGAGCCTGTTGGCCGCTGGGACAAATTGCGATTCGGCGGCCGGTTTAAAAACGGCCCGGGCAGCTCCTGGAAGGCTGCCATGGAAAAACGTCTTCTCTGCATTAGCAAACTCAAGTGATGGAGTCATGTGCAGCTGGACAGGGCAGCTCGATTGGGCACTCCGCCTCCCCACTTTTCAGATGAGTGCCTTCCAGTCCTCCTGGAGGAGGTGGCTACCAGAAGGGACGGCCTTGTCCCCAGAGATGGGAGGAGACCACCGCACCTCACAGAGAGGGCGTGTGAAGAGGTTGCAGCTCTGGTCAGCAGCCATGACGTGCCAGAAGAGGTTAAATGACCTGCTGTGTTCAGGAAGGGTGAGTACCATGTCGGCATGGGTCAGTGTCCAGAAGTGTTTAGGTGTGGCTGTCCTCCACCAGACCTCAGGGGTGTTAGAGTCTGAGCGCCAACTGTCAAGGACGCCGGGGCTGGCCAAGCGGGTGAGCCCTGGCTGCTTGGACTGAGTGCCTTGCGACTCGAAGGCCACAACCCAGACGTGCCCTGTGAGGTGCTCCTCAGCTGGGGTTGGCCAGGCTGCAATGGAGCTGCAGGTGGGGACTGGACTAATCGATGCTCCTCTATCCTCTCAGGAGAAAACAAGCCATAACCAACTGGAGAGGTCACGTACAGGTGGAAGCCCATCCAACCTGCTGCTGCTGACCAGGTTTGAACGGATGCCCTGTAGTTGGAGAGCCAGCACGGCTCATGTGCAATTGGGTGTGGAGAAGCGAGGGTGCCAGACGAAGGTAAGAGTGTCGTGCATAGAGGTATAGAGGTGAGCGTTTCGGATTGTGCAACCATTCTAGTGTAGTCTCTTCATTGTTGTGAGCCTCAAACCTGGAATCCCCATTGATCATTGGAAGACGTTGGCACCATGATGCAGATCTCCATTGTCTCACCCGGGTGCCTGGTATGCACAGTGACAGTGTGATGACTTTAACAAATGACATGTCCTTCTTCTCCCTTTTAGATTTGCCAGCAGGCATTTACTCTCCGGACCCTAAAGGGCCACCCCTGATGCCAGAGGACCACTGGGCTTCATTTGCACCTGCGTCACACCCGCTCTCTGAACCAGGCACCAGCGCAGATACCAACACCTCAGTGGTAATTAGATCACCGGGTAGAATGTCGGTGCACATTGGTGAGGCCACTTCACACTTGCCTGAGGCATAGGCGGAGGCAGAGAGTGCCCAGGTTGCTTGCAGTCCGAGGGCTGCTGGGGCCAAAGCCGATGCTCAGTTGAAGGCTGATGATGAGCCTCTGGAGTCGCCCATTAGGTGTCAGATGTTGGGTGTCGAGCAAGATGGGCAGGAGGATTTGATGGAGATCCATGAGGGTATGAATGCCATGGTCTCTGTTGTGGCGGAGTCCATGTAGAGCATCAGCACTGCATTGACCCTCATGGCTGAGCACACAGCCTCCTCCATTGAGAGAGTGGCGACTCTCATGGAGAGGCAGATCCAGGAACAGAATCAGAGGTTCCTGGGGTTGCGTTCAGACCTGCAGCCCTCACACAGGCACTGACCTCAGGTGGTCAGTGCCAGCGTGGGAGATGGATGAGGCACCTAGTATCCCAGCTAGGTGCCCGTCCATCAGAGCAACCTCATGTTGGAGCATGAGCTGCCTGTCATCTCTGCTGGCTCCTCTCAGGGTGCTCTGGATGATGGCAGCAGCTCCTCTGCCCCTCCGCCAATGGCCGTCGCATCTGATGAGACTCCAATGACTGGGGAGATGCCAACCGTGGCACTAGCCACTCCCTCCCAGGCAGGGCCAGCACGGACTCCACTGGCCAGTGGACGACCGCCAAGGTTATCAAGGCCAACAAGACAACAGAGTCAGCAGGCTGCCTCCAATGGCAGTGCCAGTGAGGCAGGGGGCACCAAGACGTAGCAGTCGGAAAAGCAAGTTAACGGCACCATGAGCACAAGAGGGACGGCGCACGGGTGATTTTCTGTTCATTTATGTTTGGTTTATATGTTTGCTGGTGTGGACATCAACACCAATATGGTAATGTCATTATGTATTCAATGTGACAACAACACTAAATTTGCTTTGGTTCTGATGGCCTGAGTATGCTTCACTATTTTTCCCTGCACCGGGGTACGCCAGTATGTAATGCTGGACGTGAGGGGCTGGATACTTTATTGCACAGGCATTGAGTAAACTTTGGGTGTACATGAAAGGGTCATTTCAGACATCTGGAATGAAGGTGGCAGCCCTGACATGAGGTGGAAGCTGATCTTTGGTAGCCTAGTTGAAGGAGCATTGGATCAAGGTGTCCCTGCCTCCCTGAAGGATACAGAGGTCTGCCCCCATGCCCTCAACGTTCTCCTCACCATGCTCCTCTTCTGACTCACCACTGGACTCATCATCTGTGACCTGTGCAGCTGTGTCAAGATCCTCTTCCTCCAGTAGGTCCCCCCTTGTCAGTGCCAGATTGTGGAGAGTGCAGCATGCAACCATGATCAGTGACACCCACTCTGGGGGGTATTGTAGTGCACCCGCTGAACGGTCCAGGCATCGGAAGCGCATCTTGAGGAGACTTATGATCCTCTCTACCACTGCCCTTGTGGAGGCATGACCCATATTATAACGCTGCTCTGCCTCTGTTCTTGGGTGGCGGAGAGACGTCATTAGCCACCTTTTCAAGGGATAGTCCTTGTCACCCAGCAGCCACCTATGCAGTCGGGCTGGAGCACTGAAGAGCCTCGGCACCTGGGAGTGTCTCAGGATGTAAACATCATGGGAGCTGCCTGAACACCTTGCACAGACTTGCAGAATCTGCATCCTGTGGTCACACACTATCTGCACGTTCATGGAGTGGATTCTCTTCCTGTTGACGAAGGCATCCAGCTGACCCACTGGCGCTTTGATGGCCACATGTGTACAGTCGATGACACCCTGGACGCAGGGGAATCCAGCAATCGCTGCAAAGCCTCTGGCCTGCTCAGCCTGGCTGGCATCGTCCGTACAGTAAAGAATAAAGGTCAGTACCTGCCTGAACAGAGCTTCTGTCACCAGCTTGACACAACTGAGGACAGCTGATTGGAAAACTCCACACGGACCCCCCACTGAGCCCTGGAAAGAGCCAGAGGCACAGAGATTTGAGGGCTGCTGTGACTTTCAGAGCCACTGGCATGGGGTGTCCACCCACACAGTTGGAGTTAATCTAAGGCCCAATCATCTGACAAATGGAGGTCACGCTCTCCCTGGAGAGGTGGAGCCTCCTTTGGCATTGCACCTCGGACATATTGAGGTATCTGCATTGCTGCCTGTAAACCCTGGCAGCAGGATAGTGGCGTCTTCTGCAGCCCCTTCCACCTTGGACTACCAGTTGGCCCTGAGCCCCTTGTGCCTGCACCTCTCCTCCCACAGGTCCCTCCCCTGGAAGCTGCATTGGGGCACCTGGCCTCCTCTCCCTTCTGCCCCTCTCCCCCTCCTCAGAGGAGGTGCCTCCAGCAGAGACCACAATCCCCATTTACAGGGTAAGGGAAGGCTGTCTGATATCTGGAAGGCTCCAGATGGTCTGAATCCTTGGAGACTGTGCAGACACCAATAAGTCCTGAAATGAAGCCGAGAAATGCTCAGAATGAAGCCCCAAACAGGGATGAAGCTGCCAAGTTCAAATAAGCAACCAGCAGCAAACTAACTCCAAGACTCCTCACTACGTACACTGGAAATGCTGCTGACCCTTTTTATCCCGCCCTTGGATGAGGTTTAGCAAATTGTCGACAGCCCACCTGCCCGTGCAACGAGGGTGAAATTACACAGGCGATGTCAAATCCAGCTCCTGTGCCTTTTTATTGGCCTCACCTGGGCTTGTAATTGATGGTGGGCGTGGCTCCGACTCCCACGTGCTCCCACCAACTGAAATGGGCGCGTGATGACATCGGGATGCCCACCCGACGTTGTCACGCGCTATTTTACGCTCCAGCGGGTCAGGCACGTGCCCGCTCAGCGAAAAATTCTGCCCATGGATAACATATGGGAGGCATCTCAAAACACTGGACTCATACCATCAACACCACCTATGGAAGCTCTTACATATTAAGCGGGAGGACAGATAGAACAACATCAGTGACCTCGCATAGGAAGGCACCCACAAGTATCGAGGTTAAGATCATCTGCCATAAGCTTTGTTGGGTTGGTCATACAGTTCGGATGTCAGATACCAGGCTTCCAAAGCAGGTCTTCTTTTCCCAGCTCAGCCAGGGCAGACGCACCTGAAGGGGACGGAAGAAGCGCTTAGAGGGCATGCTGAAAGCCAACATGAATAAATGCAATATTGATTTCAAATCCTAGGATTCCATCGCTTTGGACTGAACCAGATGACGGAAGAGTTTGTGAGGAGGAGCCCAGCGAATGCAAAATGCAACGCAAAAGCGAAAGCGGCAAAACGAAGATGCATTCATGATCCAAACTGATAATACATGACCAGACATGCAACATGACAAAAAATGTCCAATCTGCCATAAAGTCTGCTGTTCCTGAATCAGCCTCCTCAGCCATCTTTGGACTCATGGAAGACAATCATCCTCTCTAGTGAGGTATAGCCAATAATAAGAAGAAAAAAGTTCAATGAAAAGAGCACCACCCTCTCTTGAAAAACCAACAGCAGGATTTTCCGGCCCTGACACCAGTGGGCTTCATTGCTGGCTGGAAGGGAAAATTTGGATAGCCGTTAAAAATCAACGGCTCTCCAAATTTCCCCGTCCTGCCTCTGATGATGCTTATCGGTGTCGGGGTCGGAAAATCCCGGCCAAGGTCTCCTGTTCCTGGCTCTACACCAGTGAACCCACTTTACACCCACTCCACAAGGCCAAAATTACTCTCCCCACCACCCACCCCGCCCTTCGAAAGTGCGGTGTCCAAAACCAGACCAATTGCAATTGAATCGCGTCCTTCCAGAGTTCAAGTGGAATTTTGGCTTGGATTGGTACTTTACTTCACATGAAAATCTCATGTTACCAGAGACAGATTAGCTAGCTGAATGATCCTCTTCCATTTTCACAAACCAATGTTCCTGTATCACCTGACTGCTTACTCCTTTACCACCAATCCATTCCGTTATCAACTGGGAAGCTTATGCAGTGAAACCCAAACCCACGGACATGTTTTGACTTCAAGTTTTGTGTCGCACAATACAAACCCAAACTGCAGCCAACAGCACAGGGCTGTGCAGCAAGGGGTTAATTCAGCAGACATTTAGTAAAAAGACAGTGGCTCATCAAAAGGGTTTGGACATGGACTGATTGCTATCCTGGAACAATGGTACCAGGGAAATGCCATTACCTGCCACTGACCAATGCAATTAAGGTAAAAGAAAAAAAACTGCGGATGCTGGAAATCCAAAGCAAAAACAAAAATACCTGGAAAAACTCAGCAGGTCTGGCAGCATCTGTGGAGAGGAACACAGTTAACGTTTCGAGTCCGAATGACTCTTCAACAGAACTAAGTAAAAAAAAAAGAGGTGAAATATAAGCTGGTTTAAGAGGGTTGATGGGACAGGTAGAGCTGGATAGAGGGCCAGTGATAGATGGAGATAGCCAAAAGATGTCATTGTCCTTTTGTCTAAGGTGTTGAAGGTGGTGATATTATCTAAGGAATGTGCTAATTAAGGGTAGAGAGCAGGACAAGCAAGGGACAGATAGCCCTAGTGGGGGTGGGGTGAAGGGAAGGCTAAAAGGTAGAGATAAAACAATGGATGGAAATACATTTAAAAATAATGGAAATAGGTAGGAAAAGAAAAATCTATATAAATTATCGGAAAAAAAAGGGGGATCGGAAACAGGGTAAGGATTCCATCCCATTCTCTCAGTTCCTTCACCTCCGTCGCATCTGTTCTGATGATGCCACTTTCAAAAACAGTTCCTCTGACATGTTTTCCTTCTTCCTTAACCAAGGTTTTCCAGCCACAGTGGTTGACAGGGCCCTCAACCGTGTCTGGCCCATCTCCCGCGCATCCGCCCTCACACCTTCCTCTCCCTCCCAGAACCATGATAGGGTCCCTCTTGTCCTCACTTATCACCCCACCAGCCTCCGCATTCAAAGGATCAAACTCCGCTATTTCTGCCAACTCCAGCATGATGCCACCACCAAACACATATTCCCTTCACCCCCACCGGCGGCACTCAGCAGGGATCCTTCCCTCCAGGACACCCTGGTCCACTCCTCCATCACCCCCTACACCTCAACCACCTCCCATGGCACCTTCCCATGCAACTGCAGAAGGTGCAACACCTGCCCCTTTACTTCCCCTTTCCTCACCATCCAAGGGCCCAATCACTCCTTTCAAGTGAAGCAGCATTTCACTTGCACTTCCCTCAATTTAGTCTACTGCATTTGTTGCTCCCAATGCGGTTTCCTCTACATTGGAGAGACCAAACGCAGACTGGGTGACCACTTTGCAGAACACCTTTGGTCTGTCCGCAAGCATGACCCAGACCTCCCTGTTGCTTGCCATTTCAATACTCCACCCTGCTCTCATGCCCACATGTCCATCCTTGGCCTGCTGATTTGTTGCAGTGAAGCTCAACGCAAGCTGGAGGAACAGTACCTCATCTTCCGACTAGGCACTTTACAGCCTTCTGGACTGAATATTGCGTTCAACAATTTTAGATCATGACCTCTCTCCTCCATCCCCACCCCCTTTCCGATCCCCCCCTTTTTTGTCCAATAATTTATATAGATTTTTCTTTTCCCATCTATTTCCATTATTTTTAAATATATTTCCATCCATTGTTTTATCTCTACCTTTTAGCCTATTTTGATTCCTTCACTCCACCCCACCCCCACTAGGGCTATCTGTACCTCGCTTGTCCTGCTTTCTACCCTTAATTAGCACATTTCTTAGATAATATCACCACCTTCAACACCTCTTTGTCCTTTTGTCTTTGACACCTTTTGGCTATCTCCACCTATCACTGGCCCTCTATCCAGCTCTATCTGTCCCAGCCCCCCCTTAAACCAGTTTATATTTCACCTTTGTTCTATTTTTACTTAGTTCTGTTGAAGAGTCAAAACGTTAGCTGTGTTGCTCTCTGCAGATGCTGCCAGACCTGCTGAGTTTTTCCAAGTATTTTTGTTATGCAATTAAGGAACTGATTACCTGACACAATGGGACAAGGGACATGTCATCAGTATAATACACTCAAGGAATTGTAATAAAATTAAGGCCTATATCACAAACAATAGTACTGGAATCTGGCATTGCAACTATGATTGGTTCCTCTCAGGTAGAGGAATACGGTCATTCAAACCTGCATGAACCCTGGAGCCCGGTGCTGTTACTGTGTTGCCTCAAAACAGCAGGAGATTCATTAAACAATGTAAACTGATCATTTTCGTCTGGGATATATCTTCCATGGGAAGAGACATGGTATTGTTTTAACCAACATGAGCTGATTATATTCGTCTGGACTGGGCATGGAATAAACTAAGAGTGCTAACTACAGGACATTGGAGCAGGGTTACAACAAGAAATAGATTTGACACATCCAAGTTGAATCATTATAAAAAGGTGTGTGAATGCTGCAGTTTGGAAGAAGGCTCAGGGCTGGTCACTTTGACTCAGGACCGACAATCAATGCCGGACAGACCAACCGTGTTGGGGATTATAAGCGCTTTCAGCCACAACGTAGTGACGTTGGTCAGAGGGTTTCGTAAGGTTTTGGGACAAAACATGGTGCTTTTGCCTGTACTTTTTAAGATTTAGACTGAGTTGGAGTGACTTGGTTTTGGGTCAAGTGGGAACCACGGTCAAACCGCAGAAAGTTTCACCACAGAACTGGGGTGCTTGAGGCCAGGTTGTTTTAATTTTCTGGTTTTCCTGTGTGATTTTATTAAATCGTAGAAGCATCTGTATGATGTATGTCAGCAACTTCAATAAAACATCAGCATTTTGTGTTGAGTCAAACAGCGTGCGATTTTGTTCTTTGTAAAACCTAAAGGCCAAGAACAGTTAGTGAGGGGGAAATGAGAACCCCGACAGAATTTGAACCCACTTCTGGTGCCAACTTCAATGCCCTTTCCAAGACATTAAGGGGAGCTGATAGTTTCCCTCTATCTACCCTATTTCCACAGTAACTCTTGTGTTCAAATGATGAATGACCTGTCAGTCCATAAGACCATAAGACATAGGAGCAGGAATTAGGCCATTCGGCCCATCGAGTCTGCTCTGCCATTCAATCATGGTTGATAACCCCATTCTCCTGCTTTCTCCCAATAACCTTTGAGTGCAGGTCAGCATTTATTGCCCATCCTTAATTGCCCTTGTGTAGATGGTGATGAGCTGCCTTCTTGAACCGCTGCAGTCCATGTGGTATAGGTACACCCGTAGTGCTGTTAGGGAGGGAGTTCCAGGATTTTGACCCAGCAACAGGGTCAAATATTTCCAAGTGAGGATGGTGAGTGACTTGGAAGGGATCTTCTGGGTGGTGGTGTGCCCAGGTATCTGCTGTCCTTGGCCTTCTAGATGGGAGTGGTCATGGGTTTGAAAGCTGTTGTCTAAGGAGCCTTGGCGAATTCCTGCAGTGCAGCTTATTGACGGTAAACACTGCTGCTGCTGTGCGTCGGTGGTGGAGGGAGTGAACGTTTGTGGATGTGGTGCCAATCAAGCGGACTGCTTTGTCCTGGACGGTGTTCAGCTTCTTGAAAGTTATGGGAGCTACACTCAACTAGGCAAGTGGGGTGTATTCCATCACACTCCTGACTTGTGCCATGTAGATGGTGGACAGGCTTTGGGGAGTCAGGAGGTGAGTTACTCGTTACAGGATTCCTACCCTCTGACCTGCTCTTGTAGCCACAGTATTTATATGACTAGTCCAGTTCAATTTCCGGTCAATGGTAATCTCCAGGATGTTGATAGTGGGGGATTCAGTGATAGTAATGCCATTGAACATCAAGGGGTGATGGCTGGATTCTCCATTGTTGGAGATTGTCATTGACTGGCACTTGTATGGCACTTGAAATGTTACTTGCCACTTGTCAGCCCAAGCCTGGATATTGTCCAGGTCTTGCTGCATTTGGACATGGACTGCTTCAGTTTCTGAGGAGTCGCGAATAGTGCTGAACATTGTGCAATCATCAGCGAACATCCCCACTTCTGATCTTATGATGGAAGGAAGGTCTTTGATGAAGCAGCTGAAGACAGTTGGGCTGAGGACACTACTCTGAGGAACTCCTGCAGTAATGTCCTGGAGCTGAGATGACTGACATCCAACAACCACAACCGTTTTCCTTTGTGCTATGCATCACTCCAAACCTGCAGAGCGTTTTCCCCCATTTCCCATTGACTCCAGTTTTGCTAGAGCTCCTTGATGTCACACTCGGTCAGCCTTGATGTCAACCTCACCTCGGGAGTTCAGCTCTTTTGTCCATGTCCATTATGTTTACATAATGGATATGTATCTGAGACCATGACAATGTTAATGATGTCATTGTAACATCAGTAGTCAGAAGGCCGAGGGGCTCCAAGACAGCTCAATGTAGACCAGTCTGTGTCCTGAAAACTATGTGCTTACCTTGAATTCTTTGTAAATAGCTCTTAATAAATTGTTTCAATTAAACCGCAATGACTATCTCAGGTCTGTCAGAGGGAAGCAAAGCCTCTTCAAGATTAGGTAAGACTGGAAAGCATGGTATTCGTGAAACCTCACTGACACTCGGCAATATCAAAACAGAGCCTGCATTTGTGTTATGCATTCATTTCACAATGCTGAGAAGTTCCTTTGCTTCGTCTTGAAGGTGTCTGCTGTTATCTCTTCTAAGTTGCTGAAATAAGAAACACATTGAAGCTTTTTGTCTTGCACTCATCAGGACACTTGCCAAGAATACCAATATAAGGGGTAAACAAAATGAGTGATGAGCTGCCATGTGATATACATGACAGGGTTCATTCTCACGCCTCGCTCTGTCCTTGTATGTACAGGCTGCCTGAGACTCACAAACGTGATGTTCCTTTAAACCCTATCTTATCTATGACCGGTTGGGCGAATTGTTACAAATTTTGACCAAGTTCTCCACATACACGGTGAAGGCCATACAGGATTTACATATTGATAGCAATGCTGTGTCTGTGTGCTCATGTGACATTGTTAGACTCTTCACCAAAGTTCCACTTAAGGAAGCTATAGATATTTGTGCTGCAGCGCCATATCATGGCGATCTAGACCTGCCGCCTTTACGTAAATCAGCATTTAATGAACTTACGAAATTGGCAACTCGCACAGCTGACATCAAATAGGTGGTGTTGCCATAGGATCCACTCTAGGTCCAGCTCTCACAAACATTTTTGTTGGGTTCCATGAGAAACGTGTCCTCGATACTATGACACCCAACCTTCCACCCCTCGCCTATTTCCAATATATGGATGATATATTTGCTAAATTTATATCTGCAGCTGCATGTAATAATTTCCTTACGTGTCTTAATGGGCTCCATCCTGTGCTCAAATTGATCTTTGAAATGGAGCAGTCAAATGAACTCCCCTTCCTTCACGTACTAGTTGAGATATCTGCCAAGGTGTTCTCCACCATGGACTACTGCAAGCCTACCTTCACCGGTCAATATACGCATTGGGATTCTTACAGATCCACACGCTATAAGATTGGTCTTATCAGCAACCTTGTAATCAGGGCTTGAGCCATTTGCTCACCATGCAAGCTTGATGCTGAAATTGGGTGCATCAAAGGCATCCTGCAGGATAATGACCACCCCCTGATAGCTCATTTTGTGCGTATATCACACAAACTCACGATGGGGCCAAAGGCCATCACTTTTGGCCCAGTGTGCCAAGTCGACCTCAGATTACTCTGGTAGGGCAAGGCATCTCAAAAATTTGTGCAACAGGTGAAGCTAGCTGTTTCACTCTGCTACTATGCAGTAGCAACACGAGTGGTATTTGCCACTAACAAGATGTTGCCACCAAACCAAAAAGATGTTCTACCTATCACAAAAATGAGTAATGTGGTGTAAGAATTTCAGTGCCGGAGTAATGCTAGCAATGTAGGTCGTAAGTCCCAAAGACTGGTGTATTGAATGTCCCAGCCGCTGTTGGCAATGGGCAGGGTATGGACCAGCCCAATCAGCCTTTGATTGCTAAACTCAAAATACAGTGGCCAACATTAGATGTGATTCCGCGATTGGACAACATTTGCTAAATAATCCTCATTGTGCTAAGAATTACGCTGAACACCAATTTAAGATTGTTAGTCGGGCTCATAATGTGACGCATTTGCATGTACTGGAAGCTAATTATACTAATACACAGGTCCCTGTTCTTTGCAGACAGAAACAATGTGTACACACGTTGCGTCTGTTTCAGCTAAACATAATAAGTGACAGCCATTCGCTGACTCACTCCTCAGGGTAATGCCTTGACCAATAAGGGTCAAGCTGCCTGGTTTAAATTTCAAACAAAGTTTGGCAGTTAACTGTCAGTCACCAACACTGGTGCATTCTCCACGGCAACGCCTCTACCAGAGTCCACTTGCCAACCAATCAGCATTCTTTTTCCCTTATATTGGTATTCTTGGTATAAGTGTCCTGATGGAAAGATGAAAAGCTTCGACATGTCTCTTTTTTCAGCAATACTCATGTTCTATACTACCGAACGACTCTTCCAAATTCTTAATTCATCAGTAAAAACTCAGCACACAATGACTTGAATTTATGTAGTGCCTTTAATATAGTAAAGCATCATAATTAGCTACTTCACAGGAGTATTATCTGATGACATTTGACACTGAGCCAGGGACAGATGGGGTTGACTTTAACGAGTGTATTAAAGGAGGAGAGAGAGAACTAAAGAAATCTAGGTAGGGAATTCTAGAGCTTCGACTCCAGACAGCTGAAGACATGGCTACCAATGGTGCAATGAATGGTTAAAATCAGGATTGCTCAAGAGGCCATACCTGGAGGACCAGAGAGGCCTTGGAGAGTTGTAGGGCTGGAGGAGATAACAGAGAAAGGAAGAGTTATAGGGATTGGAGGCGGTTGCAGAGATAGGTGGGGGAGAGGCCATGGAAGATTTGAACCAGTCTTAAGATTTGGGAGTTTGTACTATCAGGTTGCTTTCTCTGGCTACTGCTGCTGGAAAGTAGCTGTTCCATATGAACCAGAGTAACCTCCCACATAGTAACTAGCTGTATTGTAGTATGTAGGGAGACTGATCACTGTATAAATCTTTCGCTATTTGTCCTCTCAAAACCTTGCAGAATTTTGAAAATCCTGATGAGATGCTGCCACCAGTTCCTCTGACTCAGTGGAAACTATGATTATAAGAAAATCTTCTAAGCCTCCAGAAGAGCAGGGGACAGAGATGGAAGCGGACACAGAGAGCTGAACCACAGTTGATTCAAAGAAATCTGTCCTGTAAAAGAGACTTTTCTTTATAACACACAGGAAGTCAACCTTCATTCATTTTGTTTCATTAAAGTTGGGTTCATCTATTCACTAAAGCTGACAAAGCGAGGAAGCTGAAACCCTCACCTAACACCCTGCAGCACCCACCCCGGACTCCACTTGCTCACACAGCAGAGATGGAAAGTCCATCCCAAGCTGCCTGTTCAAACATTCTGCCAACATCCCCTTGCTCTGTTCACTTAGATAACAGCTACCTGGACAGTGGGGCGCAGGATTTACAGAAATAGAAGCTGGTCATTAAGAAATCCAATTGGGGATTCAGGAGAAATGTCTTCCCCAGAGAATGGTGAGAATTTGGAACTCACTGCCACAGGGAGTGGTTGAGGTGAATAGTATAAATACATTTCAGGGGAAGCTGGATAAACATGAGGGAGAAAGAAATAGAAGGATATGTTGATAGGGTGAGATTAAGAGAGGGAGGGGGGAGGTGAACTTAAACACCAGCACAGAGCAGCTGGGTAGGATGGCCAGTTTCTGTGCTCTAATCTTGATGCGTAACTGGATATATATCACCACTGACTCGCAAGGAATCTGAGCTGGGATCTTCAGGTCTGTGTTCCTCAGGATTACAATGGAAAAGCCACTCATCCAGTGTAGGGTCATCAGAGCCAACACACACTGAATTCCCAACTAGAGGAGTTACCCAGTGCGGTGGATCTCAGTTGATCCAGAATTCCCATTCTGCCTCATTACCAATGGCCAATGTTTGCCTTTGTGTACCAGCATGACACACACACAGGAAATCAATAAGCTCACACTGGAATAAAGTCAGTCACTGAACAAAGAGCTATCAATTCACAGCCATAGTCAGGAGAAGCTTCATTCCAACACAGAAACTGTCTCTGGTGTGTTCTCTTGAACCCTTGTATGATTTCCATTCAGGTCACCTCTCATTCTTGTCTTTCTAAGAAGAGCCAATCTTTCCTCAGAATTCAAAGCTCTCAGTTCTGGTATCACCCTCCTAAAGCTGTTATGTTCCACTTTCTGCAGCGTCTCCATATCCTTTTTGTGATCAGAGGTGTGTTCTAACCAGGGTTCTTTTTGAGTTGGAAAGATCTTCACTGATTTGGAATGATACCCTCTCGGAATGAAGACTGGGTTTTTTTGTTGTTGTTTTCGATCTCTCCAACAGGTTAAAGCCTCATTCCATTCTTGGCTCTTGAATAATCTAAAGGCAGTGGATCAGATTCAATAATGACTTTCACAAGGGGAAGCAGATAAACAGCAGAAGGGAAAACATACACAGGCCGATGGGGAAAGGGTACAGGCGGTGTGGGATTCATTGCGTAACTCGACCAAAGAGGCACGATGAGCCGAATGGCCTCCTGTTCTGTGTCATTGTGTGATCCTCATGGCCACTCAGCAGAGACACAGCCTTCTTTCAGCAGAATAAATAACAACAATCTACTGTAAGTTGTTTATTAGAGTGGTGTTTGTTTTTAAATTCCAAGTAAATATCTAAACTCAGGACACATTGCTGCAATGTTCAGTACTGTACAAAGCAAACCAGGACAAGCAGGGTACAAAGAGGTCTATAGACATGGATCTTAGAGGATTCGAGCATTCCAATTCAGAAAGATATTGTTATCTATGAACCATTCCACCCCCACCCGCCCCCTCCCCGCCTGCCACACACACAACACCCTTGAGCTTTTGAGTCAGATATGCCTCCCCTTCATAGGACTATGTTGCAAGAGTTCAAAGAAACTTTGAACACTGCCGCAGCTCTCTTTGGCTTCGAGTCTCTCTGCTGGATATCTCTATCGCCCTGGCCAAGAGCCAGTCAGAACTATAATGCATGCCAGCCTTACCCAAGCCTGCCAACTACAGCCTGGCCAGGAAATGGAGAAGTTGAGAGAGAGAGAGAGAGACACTTAGCTTTAGACTGAAGCCAAGGTGTGATTTTTGTGTGTTTTTCTCTTGTTGAGGATTGGTAGAATTCAGTATGTTGCTCAGTGGAATGGAACAAACCTTACAAAGCAGGATATTTGTTCCACAGCACACTATCCTTACAGTGGTAACAGTAGCACCAATATTGAATTAAGAACCACAGGTCAGTCTCTGCCATTGACAGTATGTAACCGGACATTCCTTTTTGGTAAAACTTCATCTCTGCTATGGTGTTACCAGTTAAACAGGTGGTTACTCATTAATCCAGGAAAATGGTCAAAAATCTCTTCTGACTCGGAGCTGAAGGAACCACCTGGCAAGGAAACAAAACGAAACAGAGGAAGATTATTCACATAGCAATGTTACCACAAAGAGCAGTGGGAGCCACAGGAGCAGAGCTGGTTACCATAGCCCCTCTCCATCCCCCCCACCCAGTCAAGCCTGTGCTCTCACAGCTGGTTCAAGTACAAAGGGAATGAACTGCATCACGCTGGGACTCGGTGCAGTTTTCCCCCACTTCTCTCCCCTTCGCTCTCTGACAATGGGGGGAATCTCTGCAAGGTCCAAGTTCCAAGGCAACAAGCCAAATAACACAATCAAAATACGAGCCACTGCACCCATCCCCTCCATCGTTCCTCACCCCTCAAGCCTGTTCCATGAGACCATGATCTGTGACCTAGCTCCAAACCCCGGTCTTTGTTTCATACCGCGGGACACCTTTCAATCACAAAACTCTCCCTAAGCACAGGTTTGAAACTTACAACTGATGTAGCACTAACTGCCATCGGTGGGAGACAGTTTCAAACGACTACCATCTTTTATGTGTACAAGTAGTTCCTTATTTCACTCCTCAAAGGCATGGCTCTAACTTCTGGACTGTGCCCCGTGTCCCATTAATATCTGGGTCACCTCTTAACCCTGTTAATGCCCAACACTCCCTGGCTTCTCTCAGACAGCCATCTAACTCGGGCGAGTGGAGCTGATATTCGATCAGGAAGCTGAGGATATGTGAATGAAGTGGCTCAGTTATTTTGGACAGTTAAAGAAGGGGATGAGAGGAACCTTCTCTTTCCTCCTCCAGTCTGTTTGTCTTGCAGTATGATTTCAAACCGTTACAATCGGTCCTTTCCTCAGTGTTAGTTTCCTGAAAGGCATCCATCAGCTTGGACAATTCAAGAACTTCAAAGCACTGACCCAGAGCAGGACAGTTTCATTATTTAAAGTAAATGGATATTGGAGTGTGAAATCTGGGACACTACTATGCATGAACACTCCTGATAAAAGTAGTGGAGATTCATGTCTCCACTTGCGCATCCTGTTCCTTGTTGTTATCTGCTTTTCTGGAAGCTAGAGGTTGGTCCATTTTTCCATCCTGCTGCAGCCCTTGCAGTGCTGCTGCTCCCTGCCGGTCTCCCCCTCTTCAAGAGGGAGACTGGACTACAATTTGAGTGCTCTTCTCTAAAGGTGAACCTTTCCTTTCAATAAATACATAGCGGGATCAAAATGCTGCTGTTACACCAGATGTGCACAGCAGATGGTTACGGCATGGGCTGATTCGATACTCTCACAGAGGTGGGTCATCTAATGATGACACCTCCAGGAATATGTCCAGAGTGGGCAATGCTACTCCCCAGAGACATCATGTCGTTAGCTGCTGGGGAAAAGGGGGGTGGGGAAATAGGAGAGGGGGAGGGCGAGAGGGAAGCAGATGGTGTGGGGGAGAGGCAGATGGCATGGGTGGGGGGGAGGCAGAGGGGGGGGGGGGAGAGGCAGAGAGGTGGGGGGGGAGGCAGAGATGGGAGGGGAGAGGCAGAGAGTGGGGGGGAGAGGCAGAGAGTGGGGGGGAGAGGCAGGGGGGGGGGAGGCAGAGGGGGGGGGGAGAGGCAGAGAGTGGGGGGAGAGGCAGAGAGTGGGGAGAGGCAGAGAGGGGGGAGAGGCAGAGAGGTGGGGGGAGGCAGAGAGTGGGAAGAGGTGGGGGTGGAGGGGGAGGCAGCGGGGGAGCAGATCCCATAATATTCCAGTCTGACCATGTACAGTGCAGTAAAACCTTCCAGTCTGAGGGAAGGATGATAGATTCTCTCAGTACAAATCAGGCTGGTGTCAAAGCACAGGCAGAGGGTGGGAAAATGTTTGAGATCCAAAGGTTCACAGACCAATGAATAGCCGGAGCAAGAGATCTTTTACTCTTTAAAGAATATCTTTGCTTTGTTACTCACCAACATGACAGTTGTAAGTCCAGATACGATGTCCATCATATTTGCACCGACATTTCACAACATTATTGCTGTAGTCTGACTCAACCACTTCAAAGTTAGGATTGATGATAACCTGCAGAGCACACACACCGTGTCAGCAGCAGAGTAACCACTGGGACACATACGTCACAAGATGTTTAGACAGAGATAGAAGGGACAAAATCTCAGTCCTTTACCTTCAGAAGGTGGGAGTTGGCAATCGTTCCAGACTTTCAGTACATTGTTCCCAAAGTCCCTGGTCTCTCCAGACTGCTAACAACCACAGTCATTGCATTTATATAGCACCTTCGCACTACACCCAAGCATCACCAGTGAGATCCAAAGGTAGCAATTGTTACCAAATAGATGGTCACCATACTGTCAGACACAGCAATGAGCTGAAGGACCGGGTCACCTATTTCTGGTAGGGTTGCTTGTGAGGGCACCATGAACCACAGGATCTTACAGTATACTTGGGCCCTGGTGCCTGGGGATTTTTGATAAAGCTATCCAACTAGTCCCACTCTTTGCCCATAGCCCTGCACTGTTTAGTTTGCAAGTACATATCCAATCCCCAACTGAAAATTCCTGGTGAATTGCTTCCTCCCGCCCAATCAGGCACAGCATTCCAGATCACAATTCACTTCATTTAAATAAAAAAACTCTTCTCATGACTCCCCCTTTTTCTAATGATCTTTGATCTCTGGTTCCCAGCCATCATGTCAGTGGAATCACGTTCTCCTCATTAACTCGGTTAGAACACCACATCATTTTGAACAGGTATTAAAGCTCCCTTTGACTGCCTCTGCTCAAAGGAGAACAAAGCTGGCTTTTCTCATCTCTCAGAACACAGGTACTATTGTTGTAAATCTCCTGTGCACCCTCTCAATGTACTCTCGCCTTGTCAGAACAGTGAGATGAGAACACATTGGAACGAGTCTGAAAGATGTCAGCAGCAGCGACAGAACAGGGCAGTGTGTGCTCAGATGAACACTGTAGCCACACTCATCCCACACCTCAATCTTCCACCCATGGATCCCACTTCTTTCACTTCTTCTAGTCTTCCCACTACACTGTAAACACACTGGAGAATTTCAATATGTCGTTCTTCCTCACAGTCTTGCCGTGTCCCTGGTCTGTCGATTAGATCACTAGGGGTGATTCATGCAGGGCAGCTGCAAGGGCAATTATGTCAAATTTAACAGCACAGGCCATTCAGCCCTCCTGGTCAATGCTAGTGCTTATGGTTTACACCATCCTTCACTCACCAGATGTCAGCTAACCAAAGCATCCTTCTGTTCCCTTCTCCCTCATGTGTTTATCCAGCTTCCTTTTAAATATATCCAGACTATCTGCCTGAACCACTTGCTGTGGGAGTGAATTACACATTCTCACCACTCTCTGGGTAAAGAAATTTTCACTGAGTTTCCTCTTTGGTTTATTTGTGACGCCACAAGTGCGGACATCTTCTCCATGTCTACCCAATTAAACCCTTTTCAAAACCTACCATCCGGCGCAGGGGAGTACTCCTGGGGTCAATATCATTATCGCCATTGTGTGTGTGTGTGTGTGTGTGTGTGTGTGTGTGTGTGTGTGTGTGTGTGTGTGTGTGTGTGTGTGTGTGTGCGTGTGTGTGTGTGTGTGTGTGGGTGTGTATTGTCTGTCATGTGGACCAGCCGAATGGCGTTCTGCCTGCTCCTCTTTGTTTTGAGAAGCACTTTGGGATGTCCTAACATTGCAAAAGGCACCTCTTTCACAACATAAACAAAAATACCTGGAAAAACTCAGGAGCTCTGGCAGCATCGGTGGTTAGCAGCACAGTTAACATTTTGAGCCCGAATGACTCTTCAACAGAACTAAGGAAAAATAGAAAAGGGGTGAAATATAAGCTGGTTTAGGGGGAAGGGGGGGTGGGACAAAAAGAGCTGAATAGAGGGCCAGTGATAGGTGGAGATAACCAAAAGATATCACAGACAAAAGGACAAAGAGGTGTTGAAGGTGGTGGTATTATCTAAAGGAATGTGCTAATTAAGGGTAGAAAGAAGGATGAGCAAGGTACAGATAGCTCTAGTGAGGATGGGGTGAAGGAATCGAAAAAGGTTAAAAGGTAGAGATAAAACAATGGATGGAAATACATTTAAAAATAATGGAAATAGATGGGAAAAGAAAAATCTATATAAATTATTGGAAAAACAAAAAGGAGGGGGAAAAATGGAAAGGGGGTGAGGATGGAGGAGAGAGTTCATGATCTAAAATTGTTGAACTCAATATTCAGTCCAGAAGGCTGTAAAGTGCCCAGTCGGAAGATGAGATGCTGTTCCTCCAGTTTGCGTTGAGCTTCACTGGAACAATGCAGCAGGCCAAGGACGGACATGTGGGCACGAGAGCAGGGTGGAGTGTTGAAATAGCAAGCGACAGGGAGGTCTGGGTCATGCTCGCGGACAGACCGCAGGTGTTCTGCAAAGCGGTCAGCCAGTCTGCGTTTGGTCTCTCCAATGTAGAGGAAACCGCATTGGGAGCAACGAATGCAGTAGACTAAATTGAGGGAAGTGCAAGTGAAATGCTGCTTCACTTGAAAAGAGTGATTGGGCCCTTGGACGGTGAGGAGAGGGGAAGTAAAGGGGCAGGTGTTGCATCTTCTGCGGTTGCATGGGAAGGTGCCATGGGAGGGGGTTGAGGTGTAGGGGGTGATGGAGGAGTGGACCAGGGTGTCACGGAGGGA
Organism: Carcharodon carcharias; assembly: GCF_017639515.1. Classification (NCBI taxonomy): domain Eukaryota; kingdom Metazoa; phylum Chordata; class Chondrichthyes; order Lamniformes; family Lamnidae; genus Carcharodon; species Carcharodon carcharias. Next base: position 24,381,534 of record NC_054483.1, on the reverse strand, counting down.
ACAATCCCTACGGAATGCCGCTGGGGGGGTGAAGGGAAGATGTGTATGGTGGTGGCATCATGCTGGAGTTGGTGGAAATGGCAGAGGATGATCCTTTGAATGCAGAGGCTGGTGGGGTAATAAGTGAGGACAAGGAGAACCCTATTATATTTCTGGGAGGGAGAAGAAGGTGTGAGGGCGGGAGATGGGCTGGACACGTTGAAGGCCCTGTCAACCACCATGGGTGGAAAACCTCGGTTAAGGAAGAAGGAGGACATGTCAGAGGAACAGTTTTTGAAAGTGGCATCATCAGAACAGATGCGACGGAGGCGAAGGAACTGAGAGAATGGGATGGAGTCCTTACAGGAAGTGGGGTATGAGGAGCTGTAGTCGAGGTAGCTGTGGGAGTCGGTAGGCTTGTAATGGATATTGGTGGACAGTCTATCACCAGAAATTGAGACAGAGAGGTCAAGGAAGGGAAGGGAAGTGTCAGAGATGGACCATGTGAAAATGATAGAGGGGTGGAAATTGGAAACAAAATTAATACATTTTTCCAGGTCCAGACGAGAGCATGAAGCAGCACCAAAGTAATCATCGATGTACCGGAGAAAGAGTTGTGGGAGGGGGCCGGAGTAGGATTGGAACAAGGAACGTTCCACATACCCCATAAAGAGACAGGCATAGCTGGGGCCCATGCGGGTACCCACAGCCACACCTTTTATTTGGAGGAAGTGAAAGGAGTTTAAGGAGAAATTGTTCAGTGTGAGAACAAGTTCAGACAGACGGAGGAGAGTATTGGTGGATGGGGATTGTTTGGGCCTCTGTTTGAGGAAGAAGCGGAGAGCCACCAGACCATCCCAGTGGGGGATGGAGGTGTAGAGGGATTGGATGTCCATGGTGAAGAGGAGGTGGTTGGGGCCAGGGAACTGGAAATTGTTGTTATAATGTGGGGTGTCAGAGGAATCACGGATGTAGGTGGGAAGGTACTGGACAAGGGGAGAGAGAATGGAGTCAAGTTAGCAAGAAATGAGTTCTGTGGGGCAGGAACAGGCTAACATGATCGGTCTGCCGGGACAGTCCTGTTGGTGGATTTTGGGTAGGAGGTAGAAGCGGGCTGTCCGAGGTTGGGAGACTATCAGGTTGGAAGCTGTGAAAGGAAGATCTCCAGAGGAGATGAGGTCAGTAACAGTCCTGGAAACAATGGCTTGATGTTCAGTGGTTGGGTCATGGTCCAGGGAGAGGTAGGAGGAAGTGTCTGCGAGTTGATGCTCAGCCTCCGTGAGGTAGAGGTCAATGCGCCAGACAACAAACCACCATCCTTGTCAGCGGGTTTGATGACAATGTCAGGGTTCGACCTCAGAGAACGGAGTGCAGCAAGTTCAGAGAGAGACAGGTTAGAATGGGTGAAAGGAGCAGAGAAATTGAGACGACTAATGTCACGCCAACAGTTCTCAATGAAAAGATCAAGAGAAGGTAAGAATCCAGAGGGAGGGGTCCAGGTGGAGGGAGAATATTGGACAATCTCTTTCGTTCTTTTCGAATATGTACATACTCTGGTCAGTGACAGGCTGAGTTGATCTAACCCTTGATAACCGAATGTGCTTACCTGCAGTATGTACTCCCCTGGGGGCACGTCGGTAATATCAATCCATTGGCAGTCAATGTCATGTCGATATGTGTCCCAGCAGCCAGCAGTGATGCCCTGTTCACCAAAATTGGCACACTGGTAGTTCTTCCTTTCCTCTGAAATGCAAATGTTCCCATGTGAAACATTTGATGTGTGAACAAAAGAGTCTGCATTTATATAGCACCTTTCACAACCTCAAAATGTCCCAAAGTACTTTCTACCCAATGATGTACAACTGAAGAGCAGTCACCAGCCATGGCTCCGTGTGTGGCAACTTCCCTCCAGAGTCAAAATTGTGAGTTGAAGTCCCATTCCAGAGCCCCAAACACACACGTCCACGTTAACTCACCAGGTTACTACTGAGGGAGTGCTGCACAGTCAGAGATGATGCTTCTCAGATAAGATGTCAAACCAGGGCCTTGTTGTTAAAATCATATCTTTCGGGATAATATTTTCTTTTAAAATATGGAAATACATTGCATTATCTGGACACTTGGAAGCTGACCCGGATTTTTTTTTAAAAAAGATCATAAGTTCACTTTTGGACTTGGAGCAAGCATGCCCATTCCAAGAAATCACCTGACCAGCATGGCCCTTTATGGTGGAGTGCTGTTTGCTTATTTGTGCTGCAATTATTTTAACGAATGGAAATTAAAATTTAAAGGCAAAGGCTAGTGATTCACTGACAGGGATGAGCTTTAAGTTTTGAACTTGTTATTTTTTGAGTTCAGTTGGGACTGAACTGAGAAAAGGGAAAAGCTGCCCATCTCGCACTCGCGTTGCCTTGCCTGATATCGTGCGATGGTCAGTATCCAGCTAAGGACCCTCATCTCAGTAGAATTTGTCTGTCTTTGGAAACTCGAGAGGCTGAGAATCCAACTCTAATTTCCTCCACGCCAAAGCTCTGTTGGTGAGAACCTCCAGGGCTCTACTGGGACTAACAAACTGTCTTCACACGTGGGTGCTCCAGGTCGATAGCATCCACACCCTGCGAACTTTATTTTTTTTTTCCCCCCAGAAAGTCTACTTTTCAACTGTTTGTCTCTGCAGCGACCCCTATCTGTTGTTCTTGGTTTGTGTCTGTGTGTGTTTGTGCTGAGAATTTTAAAAGGGATAGATATTTATAATTCCAGATTACAACTGTGTGTTAGCCAGTTCATGTAACTTGTTTTAAAAAGTTGTTTTCTAATAAATCAATCACTCTGAGTTTATTGGAAGAAGCTTGGTTAAAGTTTCTTTTATGTCGGATAACAGTGGCGAAGGTAAATAATTGGCCATTTTGGTGAATGAATTAAACTTTCAAATTAATGGTGCACACTCCTCCCATCCCAGTTATAACACCGTTTTCTCAGGTAATTTCATGGCACTGTTTCCAAACTGGTGCCCGGCCAAAATTTATCCTTCAACCGACATGACGACACCAGGCTGTTTGTGGGAGCTTGCTGTGCGCGTATTTCAACAGTGAATGCACTTCACGAATACTCGATTTGCCTTGGCGCACTTTGGGGACATCCCGAGGTCACCAAAGGTGCTACTGTCAGTGCAGGTCTTTCTTTCTATTCCCAGAGCAGCTGCAAGGAAATGGGGCTAGACCACAATTCACGGATGTACAGGGAAATGACTTTACCTGAGTCACACTCTGTGTCCTCGAGACAGAAACTAGCCTTGTGTCCCTCAGCAACTCTTGATCCATTCAGCATCAATAGGTCATAGTTTGTAAACACTTCCATGCTGTGGTAGTGCCTAGGAGTTGAGCAGAGTAAAAAGCCAGTCAGGCGTGTCAATCTGAATGAGAACTCATCCCTTCAAATCCTCAATTCCCCTCCAGTAGGCCAAAATAATTATTAATTCCCTCGAGTGAGGCACGTGGGACATGGGGAAGGGGCAAGAGACCAAAAGAGCTATGATTGAGATATGGATAAAACTGAGATTGAAAGGTTGACATTGAGCAAGCACTCCTGAATAGCAATGTTTATCCCTGTCTGGAAATCTCATTAGCTGGTTAGAAACATTGACTTCGCTTTGAAGTGCGTCTCTCTCTCTCTCTCTCTCTCGTTTCTCTACGGGATCAGATAGCCTCTTATAATCACAAACAAGATTTCCCAGGACTCGGGATAACAGGCCCAAAGGCCAGCACAATAGCTCACGATTTGAGTGATGATGTGTAATCAGCAGAGACTGTAACCTTAGTGCTCAGAGCTCTGCTCTGATCCTTCGGGCTATTATGGGCCTAAGCTGTTTAACTCTGTCTGGGTTTAAATCAAAAACTGAAGGAGCTCTCTTTGCTGGCTAATTCCCCACCTCCTGATCCAATGTTTCATCACAGCTGTCACCACCAAGGCTAATTCTAGACTCAGGGCATCAGCAGAGTTAACAGAGATTTATAATAAATACACACCACCATCTCAAAAGCTCTGATCAGCAACTGCAGAGAAACAAGCAAGATCCCAATCTAACAAGAAGCGAGGAGATGTGGAGGGGATGGGGTTGGATGGGGGGGGGGGGGAGGATGGATTCAGTCCAGCTTAATTCATCCGCCCCAAAATCCCCTCAAGCCCCCTCATTGCTGGATTGGCCAAGTCAATCACCCCCACAAACTCTGCATGACTCCACTCCAAGTATTCTAGAAATGATCACTGTTCATGTGATGAAGGATTCCCTGAAATCAATCCTTAAATGACCTTTTCTTAGTTTGAACTAGGCCCCCACACCTTCCTGTTTGAAGGAACGCTGCAGATTCAATATTTCTGTTTCCCCGGTTACATCAAGACCTGAAAAACATGGCGGCTCAGCACCTTCCACTGTTGGCCAAAAATCCCTTCTTTCTGTCACCTTGCTTTGCAGATCCGATAGAGATTTTTGATCAGTGTGAGAAAGGCAGCAAATGCTTATAAAGCACTGGGTTGATTTCACCTCTGAAATCCAAGGGAGATCACTGTACCCTCACTTCTCACCGGCATTTAAGAGCAGGCTGACACTTCCCTCGCACAGAACGTACAGACATTCGAATGTACAGAGCAGGCCATTCAACCCAACTGGTCTTGATGTTCCACACAAGCCTCCTCCATCCCATCGACACCTCCTATTCCTTTCTCAATGAGCTTCGCCGTAAATGCAGTGCTGAGCAAGTGTGGCACTGTCTGAGATGCTGACTGTCATTGTCAAGCATTAAACCGAGGCTGTGTCTGTTTTCTAGCTGCTCAGCATGGCTGCTGCATTTTCCCATGTGTTATCAGTCATCTCCTTGAAAGACCTGTTGTCTCAAAGAATGAATGGGTATGATATTGAGTCAGACAGAGTCTGAGGCACCACAGGCTCTCGTGGGTAAAGGTCCATGGCTCTATTCCCAAGAGGAGCAGGGCAGATCTCTCCAATGCCTGGGGTCAATGTTTAACCCTGAACCTCGATCATCAAAACACATAACGTGGTCAAAATCTTATTGCTGCTTCCGAGATCTTGCTGTGCACCAACTGGCTGCTGCATCTTCCACATTATAGCAGTGATGGTGTGGTACAGCTCACTCAGGTAGTCCGAGTTTCTGTCACAACATGCATGTTGTAGTCTGGAGCTATGGATGATCATGGTAGAGGCTCCGACATTGGAGGCTCCTGATGGTGGAGGGCTCCACGTGGCCGACCCAAGAATCTCTTTCGTTCTTACTGCTTGCCATTGGCGTGTGTTGGATGGATTTACAGGTTGATACTTGACCTGTATGGCTGCGTTCTGAACACAACTTCCTTGGCCCTCAAGTCTTAGGGTGGGACTTGAACTGGAAGCTTCTCGCTCAGAGACTGGAAACACACTGCTGTGCCATTGGACCTCCTTACAACACTGACCAGCCTTCCAAAGTCTTACATTGGCTAGATTGCATTTTGGGATATGCTGCGGTTGTGAACAGAGTTATGTAAATCCTAAATCTTTTGTTCTCTGGTACCTTTGATGCTCCCCCATCTCCTGGTGTAGAGGACAGCAACCACTCTCCAGATACGAACAAATGGACGCTGAAAATACTCGAGTTTGTTCTGAAGGTGCAATCTGACACATGTCTTTGTCAATGGTTGTCTTTTGCGGTGTAATACAAGCCTTTTGTCAGCAGAGGGCAGCTCTGCCAATGAAATCTCTTCTTTTCCAAGGGAGGCAGCAGCACTGCCACCTGGTGGCAGGAGTGAGTAATCTCAGAGGTTGAAATCAAATCTGGGGCAAGTGTTCCAAACTCTTGACTCACCTGGCACCTGTACGCCCTGTGCGGTTAACTCCCTTCTAAAACCGACACACTCCCAGGGAACTGCCTACACATTCTGACACTCTCCCACTGACTTGTGCAAATATTCACATACAGTTCCCGACTAATCCCTTGCTAATATTAGATTTTAAAGGCTTCCCGTGTCTAGAGGGACACACGATGCCAATGAAGCACATGACTATGTCTGTTCCTGTAGCTCGTTTCTCCTGGAACAGGTTGCCAGTCTGTCACCAGAGGCTCTAGCTCGAGGCGCTCCACTCCACATGAAGCACTCCTCCTGCCTCCCAGGCGCATGTCGGTAGGGTTGACTGGTTGGCATCAAGCCCTGGTGTGGGATTTGAACCTTGAATTTTTGGCTCAGAGATAGAGATGCTACCCGCCTCACCACCAGACCATCCCACGACCCATCCTGCTCTTATCACCACATTTAAAATGCCCCCCTCTCCTGTGTCAGCACTAAAGTTAGACTGACACTCCAGGCTGATCATCAGGGAGCCCTCTTCCCCAGCAACCTCAGCATAACCCAGGCGCTCCTCACAGCTAGTGAAGCACTCCTTTCTTTCTGAAGCATCTTCACTGCTGCCATTGTCAGAGGCACGGCAGCCAAACTGACCACTGCAATAACGAGATCAGTGACCAGATTGTCGATTTCATGATGGACACAATAAATACTGGCCAGGGGACCAGGAAATGCTCCAATTTGTTTTGAAACAGTGTCCATGGTTTCACATCCACCCTTTGAAACAGACACAAACAACCAACAATGAAGTGAAAGCAATATGACTTTGTGTCAGATTAATGAAGGGTTGATTGTTTTTTTTTTAGGATGATGTAGTGTGGGTAGGGTGTACCCACATATGGCTCCAATTGGGCATTAAATTCTATTTCATACCATCTAACCTCAGCATTGCCCTGGCTTTACACAACATCTGTGCTTATGTAACCTTTGCACATAACGTTTCAGTTCAGAACCTTCGATTTAAGCTGTAATCTTTTCAGTCGCTAAGGATTCAAGGACAAAGGCTGAAGTGGCAACTGGATGGTTACTGCACTAGCAGACAGCTGAGTAATCTTAAAAGCAAAATACTGCGGATGCTGCAAATCTTAAACAAAAACGGAAAATGCTGGAAAACCTCAGCAGGTCTAATGGCACTTGTGGAGAGAAAAACAGAGTTAACATTTCGAGTCCATATGACTCTTCTTCAGAGCTCTGAAGAAAGGTCACACAGATTTGAAACATTAACTCTGTCTTTCTCGCCACAGATGCTGTCAGATCTGCTGAGGTTTTTCAGCATTTTCTGTTTTAGCTCAGGAACCTTGCTGTTTTGGAGTCCACAAGCAGTGGTTTTGAGCCCTCACTCTCCATAATCAGAGCAGTTTGCTTTGGTCAGCTGAACTTCCACCTTGCAGGTCAAAATATCATGGGTTCAAGATCATCTATCCATGACAGTATCAGTAGGAGTGAACAGCGCAGAATCCTTGTGGAGCTGAAGTCCCACCTTCACATTGAGGATACCCTCCTTCGTGTTGTGGGGCACTACCACCGTGCTCAGTGGGATCGCTTTCAAACAGATCTCACAACTCAAGACTGGGCAACCATGAGGCGCTGTGGGCCATCAGCAGCAGTAGAATTGTACTCGACCACAATCTGTAACCTCGTGGCCTGGCATATCCCCCACTCTACCATTACCAGCAAGCCAGTGGCTCAATGTATCAGAATCGCTGGTCAAGTAGAAATCCCTAGTATAAGGGAAAGCAGAGTAGGGCAACAGAATTGTTTTGTTAACAGACTGGGATCCACATCAGGTGGAGAGGAATGGAAATTATACATTCTAATCTCGCAGAAAAACCAGTTACTGCAGAATCAGTTCTCCAATGCTCCTGACTGGGCATTTAGCATGGAGGTAGTGCCACCATGGGGTGGAGGAATACGAGGAAACACTGAGACCCAGGTACCTGTGACACTCATGCCAGATCCAGTCATGGCGACCAGCTTTGGGCCTGAAGTCAGCTTCTCCATTGTTGTGGATTTGAGAGGAGAATCTCAGCAGCCGACGGAAGTTGGTCAGAGGTGGCAAGCCAATAGCCGAGCTGGTCAAACAGTTCTCTTCCATGGCACACGTCAGCATAGACAGGGGCCGATTCTCCAAATAGGAGGTCTCCTCAACCACCCGGGGATTCAGAACCAGGTCGGAAGCAGCTAGAAACAAGAGGACAGCAGAGTTAAGGTTTGCAAGATTCTCCCAACCTACATTTCTATTAGTTCAGAGTGTTTAAGGGATTAAGATCCTATCACAGTATTCCATACAAAGGCGGGCGAGTTCTCCCAGTGTCCTAGTCAATAGTTATCACTCAATCACCATCCGATCATGATCACACTGTTGGTTTTAGCTGGGAGGTTGCTGAGTATGATTGCTTATCCTGCATTACAACCATGATTACACTTCAAACGGATTTTGTTGAGACAAGTGGTTGACGACGTCCTGGGATTGTGAGAGATGCTCTATTTCCCTCTCTCTCTCAGAGAGAGAGATGATGGGATTGGGAGCTCCGTGGAAAGGGAATAGAATATTTCACTCAGCTTGTATTAGTTCAGCCAAAATAAGAAGGGACTTACCGTCAGTACAGGAGATCCCAGCAGCAAATTGTCCCCCTCTGTTGGGACAGTCCAACTCTGTACCATGGTGAAGACACTGGAAAAGTGACATCTCAGTGCCCGAACATTTGACACCACTCATCACCACTTCATCAGCACTCGGGTCACCTTCCCAGAACCAAGTCTCCTGAGGAAAAATCCCAAGACATCATTAAGAGGGAAAACAGAACTGAGAGGAAGGCAAATCAATTCATAACATCCTCAAATACCCACAAGCTAGGATCTTCATTTACCCATTCCTCCACCTCATCTTGGGAGAACTACATTAACATTTACTCCAAGTCTGAGTGCAGCTGTTTCCTCTGACTGCTCTCACTCCCTCTACTCCCTCAATCCCACATCTCACCCACTCTAATCTCCACTGTTTCTCATTATTTATACCTCAGGATCCTCATCTAGAGAAGAAAGAAGTGATCCCAGATTAAAGATTAAATCTTCCTGCAACCAATATTCCAAGAACATCCATGATGTGTCAGTCATGTTGCCAACTCTGGCTCGATGTATACTTGAAGCTTTTGGCACAGAAGCACCCACCTCCACCACTCCCTGTGATAGTGTGTTCCACATGCATAATGCTCTCTGGTGAAAGATCTTTCTCTTGAATTCCCAATTGGATTTACTCATGACTATCTTATATTTATAACCCTTCATTTAGATATCTCCACAATTGGAAAGATTTGCTTTATGTCGACCATTTCAAACTCCTTCATGATCTGAAAGGCCTCTCTCGATTAACCTGAGAAAAGAGACACACCCTGTTCGATTCTTCCAGATCACGGAACTGAGGAGGTCTAATTTGCATCCTTACGAATCTTTTTCATTGCTCCTTTTCCAGTACTCCTAAATCCTCTTAATAATTCGGAGACCAGACTTGTGCACCATCCTCCACAAGCGGTCGAGCCGAAGTTTGTTACAACTTGAACAGCACTTGAATATCTAGGTGCTATTCATAGTACACGTGCCAAATGGCCAGTCGACAGTGTTGCCGGCTGCCCCATAGTGCTGTTTTGTTAGGACCTTATCAGTTGGAAAGTTGGCCATGGTAAGAAATGTGATGACAAATACCTGAACTGCATGGTCAGCAAAGCCAAGACCCAGTTGCCTGCACACCACCATGGCTTCCTTGATGCCCCAGTTGTGGCTGCAGATCGTTCCCCATCTCAAGGCGCCATTCTTCTGAGCAAGTACCTCCACACGGCCTTCATATTGAGTACGTCCCCCAGACAGGCGGATCTGTACAGAGGGCGGTCCAAGAACACAAAACAGAGCGAGTGCTTTAGACACAACCTGGCCATCACCATGAACACTTGCAAGACATTAATTCTTCTATACCATGTTACCCCAAAATATACCTCGCATAGTCCTTTTTTGTGGGCTTCCTTTTAATTTTGTTCTGGCAAGACCGGCCTTTTATGTCCATCCCTTTAAAAGGTGACGGTGAGCTGCCTTCTCTAACTGCTGCAGTCCATGTGGTGTAGGTACACCCACAGTGCTGTTAGGGAGGGAGTTCTAGGATTTTGACTCAGCGACAGTGAGGGAAAGGTGGTATATTTCCAAGTCAAGATGGTGTGTAAGTTGGAGGGGAGCCTGAAGGTGATGCTGTCCCCATGACATGACTCTGCTTCAAGGTGATAGGGGCACAAGAGATGAGACAAAGCTACCCCAGTATTCTTGGACATTTCAAAATTCATCAATAACACAGATAAAGAGAACTTTTCCTGTCAAAGAATTGGCAAATCCTAGGAGATGTTTCATCACGGTTCTGTTTCATCCTGAACTCCAACCTTGACTTTACACACTGCTTAGAATTATTTCTTTATTCTATTATGGGATGTGGGTGTCGCTGGCAAGGCCAGCATTTTAGACCATCCATAATTGCCTGACAACTGAGCGTCTCGCTGGGCTATTTCACAGGGCAGTTAAGAGTCAACCACATTGCTGGGTGTCTGTGGGTCATGTAGGACAGACCAAGTACAGATGGCAGATTTCGTTCCCTAAAGGTTATAAGTGAACCAGCTGGGTTTTTACAACAATTGAGACTAGTTTTCAATTCCAAATTTATTAATTGAATTTAACTTCCAGCAGCTGCAGTGGGATTTGAACCCATGTCCCCAGGGGATTAGCCTGGAATTCTGGATTATTGGCCCAATGACATTACTGCTAGGCCACAATCTACCCTAAAGGCTGACATCAAATAAACAGATGCAATTTGCCAATTATGAAACACTTTCTACATTGTGAACATTCTCTGACATTTCACAGAGTAAAAGTGGAAACTGATGAACCGAGGTAGAGTTTGGGAAGATCACTGAAGACGTGGTCAAGCTGAAAGGATTGGAGCAGCTTTCAAAGATGGCACTTGGGGACCAAGTTCCAGAGAATGGGGATAAGATGTTTGAAAGTTCTGCCTGCAACATTAGTATCAAGGGGCCACAGGGAGGAGATGTAGAGGACTCATATCATACATCAAGTCCAGTAACAAAATGGTGACATGACCAGATGAGGAATCCAGAGGTCTGGGCTGCTGATCCAGAGACTTGAGTTCAAATCCTGCTATGGCAGTGCGGAGCTTTAAATTCAGCTCATTAAATGAATCTCCATCCAAAGACTAGTATCTATAATGGTGCTCAGAAAACTATCCAACTGTTGTAAAAACCCATCTGTTTCACTAATGCCCTTTAGGGAAGGAAATCTGCCATCCTTACCCGATCTGGCCTACATGCGACTCCAGACCCACAGCAATGTGGTTGACGCTTAACTGCCCTCTGAGGTGGCCCACTCAGTTGTATCAAATTCTGATGGAATGTAATCACTTATGTGGTTGAAGACAGTTCTCGCCACCTATTCAAAGGCAATAAATTGTGGCCTTGTGAGTGGTGCTCACATCCCAAGTCAGGGGGAGGAGAGGCACAATGACACGAGACTGAAGCAAGTAGGGCAAGGCGAAGGAGGCATTTGTAAACCAGGACAGGGATTTGGAATTCAATGTAATGGGAGAGTGTCAAATGGAGCTGAGCTTGGATGGACACTATTGTTTTACTGGCCTCTAACACAAACCTTGATGAATGGTTCTTTATTGACGAACAGCACACAATACACAGGATTACAGGAGAACTCTACATAACAAGCTCGCACAGAGTCAACACTGCTCCTATACTGTCTTGCATCAGTTCCTGTGCTGGTGATATATTCTAACTGTATACATATTCAGTGATATGCTAATCACAACATTATAATATGTTATAATATATTCAAGCAATCTCACACCAACAGGAGGCAATTGGATTGAGTGTGGGATGTGAGTTAAGGGCTTTGAAGGATAGAGTTGAGAGATGGAGAAGTACAACCTATTAGCATAGGGGTCAGGGGTGTTTGGAGCAGGCTCAGTTCAGACGAGATGGAAGCCCCCATTAAGAAATGGGGGTTTAGCGTTCTCTGAAACAACACAACATTTCGGGCTAATATCAGCAAGTTTTTCACAGACATCGCAATCAACACTTGGAAAAGTAATCAGAGGTCAAAACAATGGAATTATTTAACTACTTGACTTTATGGATGAGTGAAGTATGACGGACCAAATGGCCTTCTCTTTCAGTATATGTTTTGTGATCTTGCACTCAGCTTGGGTTGTGGAAGGACTAAGAAACGTAGACCTGGAATTGCAAAGCAGGGAGCGAGTGAATGAGTTACTGAAGAAAGAATCAGAGGCTCTTCCAGCAACCATGGAGCTCATCAGTCAGATGTCAGATACCAGCAGCAGATTCCTGTGACTGATCCTGGCCATTCCCACTCAGCCAAGATACACTGAATGGTGCACGGGGAGACACAGGCGCTTGTTAGATATCAAACTGATGGTTTCAGTGCCACACCTAACCTTCAGCTGCCTGGATGCCAAGCTCTGGAATTCCCTCTCTCTCTCCATTGAAACTACTCCTTAAAACCTACCACTTTGATGTTCACCTATTTTCTCACACTCCTGTGAGACACTTTGGAATGTTTTGGCCAGGTCATAAACAGGCTGTTGGGGTGGAACAGAATGGTTGAAGAACAGGCTTTAACTCACTTGTTTCTCAAAGCCCATGGCAGGGATGTTACAACGTACTGCAGCATCTTCATCGTGATTACACAGGTTATCTTGGTTAAACTTGCAGTCAACGATGGACCTCTCAAAGCCCGTGCACGACACCTGGTTCATGTGGGTCAAGCCGATTCCTGCGAGGGATTAGAGACAGGTAACACAGACTCTGGTTTGAAGACCTTGCAGCAATGCCCACTCATATCAGAGGGTCCTCTAGTTTGCCTCTTCCCCAACAATTCACTGTAGGTGGAAATCTGGGTGAAGGTGGCGAATTTCCAGAAGGCATTTGGTAAGGTGCCACATCAAAGGTTAGTGCACAAAATAAAAGCTCATGGTGCAGGGGCTAACATATTAGCATGGATAGCAGATTGGCTGTCTAACAGGAAACAGAGGGTATAAATCGGTCATTTTGTGGTTGGCAAGGTGTAACGCGTGGTGTGCCTCAGAGATCAGTGTGGGGCCTCAAATCCTTACAATTTATATAAATAACTTGGATGAAGGGATCGAAGGAATGGTTGCTAAATTTACTGATGATGCAAAGATGGGCAGGAAAGTAAGTGAAGAGGACATGAGGAGTCTGCAAAAGGGATACAGATAGGTTAAGCGAGTTGGCAAAGATTTGGCAAATGGGGTATAACGTGAGAAAATGTGACATTGACCATTTTGGCAGGAAGAATAAAAAATGGGGCATGTTAGGTAAATGGCGAGAGATTGCAGAGCTCTGGGACGCAGAGGGGTTGAATGGTTATTGGGAGTAAGTGGGAGTGTGGAGCTGAAGTTAAAATCAGATCAGCCATGATCTTATTCAGTGGCAGAGCAAGCTCAAGGGGCCGAGTGGTCTACTCCTGCTCACTTTACCAGCATGCCATGACCGAGTGTGACTGGGTAAGGAAAGGGTGACACACAGGGCTCCTGTCTCAGCTGTGTAGAGAGAGGTGAAACTTGGATGACAGGTTGCAATGAGGTTACAGATACACCTCAACCAAACATCAAGCAAGCAACGAAATGCTGCTCACTCTGTAACACAGCGAGTCGCTTTGGAACTGATGCTCCAGGGCTGTTCTCAGTCACCTGGGCATGTCTGAAAGGAGCTTTCTCTTATCATTCCTGGCCTTTTGCCCTGTTTTTCCCCCTTTCCCAGGGGATGACATGAGGAGGCAAGGAGAGAGAGGGAGTGTCAGCCCAGTGCCAGTCCTGAGAGAATGCTACACTGTCAGAGGGGTCATCTTTCAGATGAGGCATTTAGGCCAAGGATCCCTTTCAGACCTGTGGTTATTAAAGGACTCCAGGGAGAAATCCCCTGCGCTTCTTGGAAATGCTGCCATCAGATCACTAACAAATTGGCTGCTGTGCTTCATACATTCCCATAGTGAATCCACTTTGAAAAAGGACCCCATTGGTTGCACATCCTGTGGTCATGTCAATCAGCGTAAATATCAGGGTTGGTTGTGGGGGAGAAAGAGTGGAGGTGGTGAGGGGTGGGCAAGAGGAGGGGCTCAGAGTCGGAGTTAGGTAAAGGTTGTGGTGAAGGCCTCACCCTTCCCCATTCTTGCTCCGATTAAAGCTTCCTTGGCCGTCCCAAAGCCCAGTTCTCGACACACCACACTAGCTGCCAGGAGACTCCAGCGATCATCACAGACCGTTCCCCATTGGCCATCCTTCATCACTTCCACTCTGCCCTCTCCGATCTTGGGTCCTCCCCTCAGGCGAGCCAATGGTTTCTGTGGAAACAAAAGCAAAGTGGACTGAAGCAGCGAGATGGGACAGGGTGCAGTCAGAAACCTGGCCCTGCATTGCTAATCCTCACTCACTCGGATCGGAAATCTCATTGCAACAAATACTACTGAAGGCAACTATCAACTGCTTTTCAAAATTGGCAGAAAGATATTCTGTCCTGAGCCCCGGGAAAAAAAAGTCATTCCTTCACTCAGAAAGGCAAGGAGAGGGTGATACTGGGCTGGAATACTAAGGACAACTACAACATAGAGATCCAGGTAAGCTTGAGGGTGAACTTTGGGAGTACTCACCATCACAAAGGATGTTATGGAGGGAGGATGTCCCGGTTAGGAACATTCAAACCAGAGCACATCGCTGCGTAACCAAAACATTTTCAGCATTTCTAAGGCAACAGGCGGGTTGGGGATATGACACTCGACGCTTTTGTAACAGACACAGGAACTTGCTGCAATTTGCAAAGCGCTACCTAAAAGGCAGATTCATTTGTGACTTTCAAAAGGGAATTGAATCAACACTCGAAAAGGAAACATTTCAGAGAGCTTGTGGATAGTTTAGAGGGAAATGGGACTAATTGAAAAGCTCTTCCAAAGAGCCAGCATGAGTACAATGGGCTGAATGATCTCTTCTCACCTGCACAGTCCTATCATTCTGCAATGACACTTTACACAATATCAAATAGCTTGCCTGACAGTAGCCAGAGGTGGCCAGTGTGAGAAACAGAGCGTTTATTTACTTTCTCTGCTTCACGCACTGTAAAGCTGTCTGCAAAGTTGCGTCTTTGCCAGGCAGAAGGCTTAGTTTTGACTAGTACAACTTCAGATCACACAGAACACACATTCTGATCTCAAACTCATTGACTTGTTTCCCTTTTTCCTTTCACCCATCTCCAGCCTCTTGAGAAAGCTGGGTCATTTGAATGTGCTGTTATCTTTGAATGTCTCTAAGTTTGTCCCTAGGAGAAAGCTGCCGTTCACTTCAGGACAATGGCAGCCACCCAGAGGCCGAAAGCCTGGGCCTGGATTACAGCTCCAATGGGATTGCAACAGAAGGGGCTCGCTTCTCTGCTTTATCAGAGTTGGGGTATTGACCCGAGAAAACCCACAGTGGCCAAAAATCCGACAGCTCCCCTCAGAGGGTAAGAATGGAAAGTGGGGCAATCTTATTCAAAATCAGATTGGGCCAACATGCCACATACTACTCAGGGCATCAAAATCACCGTGGGTTCCCCCAAGACAAGGCAATCCTCTCCACAAACATGGCAGCTAATTTGTGCACAGCAAGTTCCCAAAAACAGCAAAGAAACAAGGACCCGATCATCTGTTCCAGTGGTGCTGCTTTCGGGATGACTGTTATTACATGACATCGGGGACCACTCCCCTGCTCTTCTTTGAAAGGGAACCATGGGATCTTCAACGTTCGCCTGCGAGGGCAGATGGGACCCCAGTCTCAACCTCTGACAGTGTAGCACTCTCTCAGTGCTGGTACTCAAATGTCAGCCTGGGTTACTTGCTCAGGTCTCTGGAATGGGATTCAAACCTTCGGACTCAGAGATGAGAGTGTTCATCAGCGAGCCGAAGAAAACGAAGTCAGTTGCGCAGTGTCCATTCCACACGTGGCAGTGTTGACTTTCTGCAGAGGGAGAGGGTCACAACGCAGGGTGTCAGAAAGCTGAAAATAAATGATCCACCAA
Organism: Carcharodon carcharias; assembly: GCF_017639515.1. Taxonomy (NCBI): domain Eukaryota; kingdom Metazoa; phylum Chordata; class Chondrichthyes; order Lamniformes; family Lamnidae; genus Carcharodon; species Carcharodon carcharias. The sequence goes on along the minus strand of NC_054483.1, from coordinate 24,365,524 downwards.
GTTCTTCTGGAAGAAGGCAGTGAGAGACAGAGCATTTCTACCACATCAGAATGTCCCAAAGCGTTTTCCAGCCAATCAAGTGCTTTTGGAAGTGTAATCACCAGTGTAATTTTTTGAAACAAAGCAGCCAAAATATGCACAGCAAGCTCCCACAAACAGCATTGGTGATAACAACCTGCTGAATGAGAGAACTGCCCTGCTCTTCTTCCATTTAGGAGCTATGGGGTATTTTCTGTCCACTTGAGAGAGCAGTTAGCACTGCTGACAATGCAATCTCCCTTGATCCAATACTGTAAAATTTCGTGGAAAAAATTAGCCTGAACTCGCATGCGATACGGCCAGTTTGCAGGTGTGAAGCTTGGAAGCAAGGAGGGGTGGTGGCTTTCACAGATAGGTCCATTCCCTTCATCTTAGTGTGTCTGGTCATGATCACTTTCCAGCAAGGGTCACTGGGCATCAGAAGGAAGGTCACTGGATATCAGTAGGGTATCACTGGTCAACAGTGGAGGGGTCACTGCTTGATGACAATGACTTTAAATGATACAGTACATGGTGTTAAACAAAATCATCCCAATGTGTTTCTCAAGTTGGTGCAAGGGAATGAACATTGAGCCAGGAAGAGAGAGATTGCCCTGGTTGACCAATAGCTTTAGTCGCTGGATATCGTGAACCTAATTGAGGGACCAGACAAAGTAAACAGATGGGAAGTTTGCAGGGTGTAGGACACAATTAGCCAAAGATTCAATCATCCAAAACAGGACAGAGCGATCATTTTCCAAACCTAGAAGGACAAGGGCAGCAGATAGATGGAAACACCACCACCTGGAGGTTCCCCTCCAAGTCACTCACCATCCTGACTTGGAAATATATCACCATTCCTTCACTGTCACTGGCTCAAAATCCTGGAATATTCCTTCCGAACAGCACTGTGGGTGTACCTGCATCACATGGACTGCAGCGGTTCAAGAAGGCAGCTCACCAGCACCTTCTCAAGGGGCAATAGGGATGGGCAATAAATGCTGGCCTAGCCAGCAACACCCTCACAGAACCATAGAAAAGTTACAGCACAGAAGGAAGCCATTCAACTCATCTTGTCAATGCCAGCCTGACAACACCCAGGTGCCCTTTCTAATCCCACCTTCCTGCACCCGGCCCATAGCCCTGCAGCTTACAGCACTTTAGGTGCAGATCCAGGTACTTTTTAAAAGAGTTTAAAGTTTCTGCCTCTACCACCAACTTGGGCAGCGAATTCCAGATACCTGCTACCCTCTGCATAAAAAAAGTTATTCCTCATATCCCCCCTACACCTTCTGCCACTTATCTTGAATCTACGTCAGCTGGTTCTAGAAGTCTCCATCAAGGGAAGCAATTTTATCCTGTCCACCCATGAATGATTTAAAAAATGGATACGCAACAACATTTTACATATCTATAGCACCTTAAACATGCCTAGATATTTCACAAGAGGATTGTCACACAATGCCAAGCCCCACAAGGGGTAAATAAGAATAAGTGATTAAAAGCTTGCTTAGAGAGCTGGGCATTATAAGGAATAAGCAACAAGGGAGAGGAGAGAGGTGGGGGAAGATAAAGAGATTTTCTGAGGGACACAATGAGAGGTTCAGAAGAATGGGAGGAAGAGGAGGATGGACGGCTGAACAGCAGGATGAAGAGGAATCAGAGCTGAATTATCCTTCTCTCTGAATCTGAGGCCACTGTTTACACATGTGACTGATGTTTTCACCAGCCAGCTGGGTACAGAACTGGGGTCAGAGCTGGGAGCTTGTGGTCATCATGTGGCAGCACCAGAGTGGATAAGAGGACCTGTACCCAGCCACTCAGCAATGGAGCTTCTCAGTTCTCATGATTAAATCACCACTCAGTGCAATCTTAGCTCAGAACACCAGAAGGTCGGAAAAAAGCTTCCAGTGAAGGTTGATTAACCACTCACAGAGTGCGTCTCTGGCTGAATAAAGATTAAGATTCCCAGCCAACACACCCATCTGGCTTCTATTTTCTAAAGTGCATTACAGATGTGATGTGGAATGTGCTATGTGGTGATTTGTGTTTCAAGTTTCACTTCCTAAACTATCCAAGAACACTTTTTAACTTTTGACCAATTATGAAGGAGCCTCGAGTTCTCAAGGGCAGCATGATTAGCTCGAGTTTGCTGTCCAGTTTTCGGGCCTCCCTCTGTCCCTGACCAGCACATCTCCTTGTTGGTGTCAGACTGGACACTGACTGCTCCCGACCATGGCTCTGTCAGGAGCACTCTCACCCCACAGTCAGGAAGTCGTTGTTCATATCCCACTGAAGGATCTAGAGTACAAGGTCTCAGCTGACACTCCAGCCCCGGTGAGCATCTCTCTGTCAACCGGGTCACCACCAAGAGATCCTCTCCTCAATTGTCTATGACTGCTTGTGGGATCTTGCTGTGTGGAAGTCAGCTGCTGTGTTTGTTGTCATAACACGCCTCCAGTTTTGTGAGCTCACAGCCAGGGTATTGCTGGCACATATTGACACAAAGAGAACCATTAGTACAAACAGCAACTGAAGCTCACTTCCCACTATCTGCTGGGATTTCTATGAACTATCTGACCCTATTGACAGACTCATAGGAAACAGGGGCAGGAGTAGACCATTCGGTCTGTCGAGCCTGCTTCTCCATTCAGTTAGATCATGGATGATCATCTACCTCAGTGCCAATTTCTTGTGCTATCCCCATATCCCTGGATGTCATTAGGATCCAGAAATCTATACATTTCTGTCTTGAATATACTCAAGGACTGAGCTTCCACAGCCTCTGGGGTAGAGAATTCAAAGATGCACCACACTTTGAGTGAAAAAATTCCTCCTTTATTTCAGTTCTAAATGGCCTGTCCCTTAGACTGTGACCCCCGGTTCTAGACTCACAAGCCAGGAGAAGCATCTGATCCACAAGTTCAAAATTCTTACAGGGCATGACAGAGTAAGTTTCAATGAGATCACCTCTCATTCTTCAAAACTCTGGAGAATACAGGCCCAGTTTCCTCAATTTCTCCTCATAATACAATCTCAACATCCCCGGGATTAGTCTGATGAACCTCCGTTGCACTCCCGCTATGGCCAGTAAATACTTGGCTAAGGAGACCAAAGCTGCACACAATACTCCAGGTGAGTTTTCACCAAAGCTCTATATAATTGCAGCAATACATTTTTACTCCTGTATTCAAATCCCCTTGCAATAAAGGCCAACAGACCATTTGCCTTCCTAGTTGCTTAAGGCACCTGCATGCTAGCTTTTAATGACTCATGAACAAGGACATCCAAGTCCCTTGGACATCAAAACTTCCCAAGCTCTCGCCATTAAAGAAATATTCACCTTTTTTTTCTACCAAAGTGGATAACTTAACACTTTTTCACATTATATTCCATCTGCCATGTTCTTGCTCATTCACTGACTGTCAGAATCCCCTTGAAGCCTCTTTGCACCCTCCTCATCGCTCACATTCCCACCTAGTTGCATCATCAGCAAACTTGGAAATATTTAATTTGGTCCCCCCATCAAATCATGGAGATAGATTGTGAACAGCTGGGGCCCAAGCACTGTCCTCGTGGTACCTCACTAGTCACAGCCTGCCATCTTAAATATGACTCATTTATTCCCATTCTGTTTTCTGCCTGTTAAGGAGTTCTCAGTCCATGCCAGTATATTACGCCCAATCCCATGTGCTCTCATTTTGTTAACTAACCTCCTGGGCTCAGTGCCTTTGATGACTGGCTCTGGAGCATTCGTCTCTTTTAATGGAACAGTGCTCCATTGAACTCTAACAGATGAAGCAGTATTATTATAGGCAACAAAAACAAAAATACCTGGAAAAACTCAGCAGGTCTGACAGCATCTGTGGAGAGGAACACAGTTAACGTTTCGAGTCCGCATGACTCTTCACCAGAACTAAAGGAAAGATAGAAAAGAGATGAAATATAAGCTGGTTTAAAGGGGGGTGGGACAGGTAGAGCTGGATAGAGGGCCAGTGATAGGTGGAGATAGCCAAAAGATGTCATAGACAAAAGGACAAAGAGGTGTTGACGGTGGTGATATTAGCTAAGAAATGTGCTAATGGTGACATTAAGGGTAGAAAGCAGGATGAGCAAGGGACAGATAGCCCTACTGTTATTATAGGGACAGGTGGAGGCCATTCAGGCCCTCAAGGCTGTTTTAGCAAGTCAATGAGATTGCGGCTAATCCGTGTGTTAACTCCATCTACCCACTTGGATTCTGCCTTCCTGCTTTAAATGATCATTGGGAGCAAAGACAACGCTGTCCTCACCTCAATCTGGAAGGCCTTTCTGACTCGAGTGGTGCTGATAGCAGCGAAGGCTCTGCCTGCCACACAGCTCACAACGGCAGGCATCTGGCTCGGACAGCTGTTGTTTCTGTTCACCACAGAGTGGCCCAGGTTACAACTGGACAGGTGGGCTTCATTGCCCGTACAGTTAATGCTGTAGGGCCAGTAGGCATGCTTCGTCCTGCTTGCAAAAGTTCTGTAGAAAAGACAGGAAACAAAGATCAAAGCACAATACAGGACCAACACACACCACTGGAACACAGACAGGGAGCGAGTACACACTACAGGACCAATATACACTGTCAGGAACACACAAAGAGCACCAGTGTACACTACAGGACCAATATACACTAACAGGAACACACAGAGTGCCAGTATACACTACTGGACCAATATACACTGTCAGGAACACACAGAGAGCACCAGTGTACACTACAGGAACAATATACACTAACAGGAACACAGAGAGCGCCAGTATACATGACAGGACCAATATACACTAACAGAAACAGAGAGAGGGAGCCAGGCAATCTCCAAATTGAGCTGCTTGGTTCCAGATGCTTCATCTACAACAATCTACAACTCTTGGATGTGAAATGACTAATATAGTTTTTTGTAGGAGAGAGTTGTGTGTGTGAAGAATTGGTTTCTAATTTTTCTCCTGATTGGCCTAGCTCTGATTTTCCCATCACATCCCCTCATTCCGGTCTTCCCACCAGCAGAAAATATATTTCCCCTCCTCCGTGAATGCTTCCTTCCAAAATCCTCCAAAACTCAACCAAATCTCTCCTGAACCGCCTATATTCCAGGCAATACAAACTTACTTTCTGTCATAATGTTCACTACCAGGCTGGGACCATAGAGCATTGAAAGGGGCCTTTCTGCCATTGAATTTGTTCCTATTCTCTCCCCCACTCTTGCCAATAACCCTGAAGCCTTGACTTGACATTCAAGGGGGGAAAACTATAATTCCAATTAAAGCTGAGCCATTCAGGAATGAGACCAGGAAAAATACAGATGTGGAACTCTCTTCCAGGAGAGAGTGCAGATGCTCGGAGGTTAATTCACTTTTCCCAAGCTCAGATTGATAGCTTTATATCTCCAGGGCACCAATCTCATCAGGTGACAGCTGGTGGATGGATTGGGGGAGGGGGAGGCAGAAGGTGGTAATGGGAGAGGGGCAACAGAGGCATGTGGGTGAATGGAGGGTGTTGAGGAAGTAGGGATTAGGAAGCAGGTGGTGGTGGGGGTGTGAGCGAGTCAGGGGAAACAGAGGAACATCAGGGAGAGTGGGGGACTGGAGGGGGTGGGCAAGTGTGAGGTCGGGGCTGAGGGACAGAGGGATCCATAATGGGGTGGGGGTAAAGAGGTGGGGGGGGGGACAAGCAGGATCAGGGAAGCAGCAGGTGGTGGGATAGGGAGCAAGGTGGCCGCAAAGGACTGAACTGGGATGTGGTGCAATGGAGAAGCTCCAAACCGTCCAAGGGAGGGAGAGATTATTCAAACATGACAGGTCCATCCAAACTATAGAGGAAAGAGTTAACACACAGGGAGCACCTGATACTGAAGTAACTATGGTGCTCGGTCACATGACTAAGACTGACCTGATGGGAAGCTTAAGTACAACCATTTACAGAGCACCGAGATGTATCTAGATCTGTAAAGAAACAAGAATACTTTTTATGAATAAGAGCCTACACTAGTATTCTTAGGATAACCTGACAAACCCTCAAAAAACTCATCCAAGACCCAAACTCAAGGTGAAACACAAAACACACAACATCATTAGAAAGATCAAACTGCTTCTTGTACAGTGCATTCTGATGATCAACAGAGCCTTGATTTTCAGTGTGAAACTATTCAGTCCTTATCTCATCATCCTGACTCTTGAGCTCAAAGAACAAACAAGATTGAAAAATGCCTCCAGCCCTTAGACTGAGCTTCAGAGAGGCACAGTCCAATAAAGGGAGTGTGTGTTTGTGTGTGTGTGTGTGTGTGTGTGTGTGTGTGTGTGTGTGTGTCTGTGTCTGTGTCTGTGTCTACGTCTATGTGTGTGTGTGTAATGTAGCTTTGACCTGGCAGTAGCTTTAGCTGAATACATCACAGACAATAAAAGTCATTGAGAAGATTGCTTCAGTTTGCAGCTCGTCTGAACAGTAAAAGAGGAGTAGGCCATTCGGCCCCTCAAGCCTGCTCCACTGTGCAATACTATCACGGCTGATCTTCAATCTCAACACCACTTTGCTGCACTGTCCCTGGATTCCCCTCTGAGAACGGAATTCCTGTTAAAGCTGGGGATATAGAAAATCTGTAAAAGAGCAGAGAGATAGAGACTAGGTGTTTCAAATAACCAAAGGACTTTGAGAAAGAAAGACAAAAGAATCTATTGCAATAGGGAATGCAGGAGAATCTTCTTTATCCAGAGAGTGGTGAGAATATGGAAGTCACTGCCACAGGGAGTGGTTTAGTGGTAAAGAGAGGGGTAGCTAGATAAACACAAAAGGGAGAAAGGAATAAAAGAGTATGCTGTTAGGATTAGTTGAGGAACAGGAGCAACATAAGCAATAGGAGTAGGCCATTCAGCCCATCGAGCCTGCTCCACCATTCAATGTCATTGTGGCTTGAACCCTGTTTTCATGCCTGCCCCCACAATGGCCCCAGATTGCCTTGTAGATCAGATATCTGTCTAACTCAGCCTTGAAAACATTCAATGAGCCAGCCTCCACTGTTCTCTGGGGAAGCGAATTCCAAAGACTGACAGCCTTTTTGAGAGAAGAAATGCCTCCTCATCTCAGAAGGCTCATGTGGAGCCAACATGCGTCAGTAGGGCTGAATGGCCTATTTCTGGACTACAATCCTGATGTTACATCTGAAGGAAGACCACTTGCAGTCATGAGAGAACTTCATGCCTTCACACTGACTGAACTCAATTTGAACCAGGCTGAAGAAATGCCATGTCAAACATGCACTGAGCTCATGTCTCCCTGCTCACTCCTAGAAGAGGGGCATGGTACCTCCAGCCAGCTGTACCTTTCGCACTGAAAGCTGCAATGTGACCAAACTCTGTCCTTACTTGTAAATCTTCATGTTGTAGTTTTTCTCTGCTGGGAATCCAAACATGCCACAGATGACTCTGCTGTTCATGGATGTCCAGTCAGTGTTACAGATTGGCTTCCATTCTCCATCCTGCTTCACTTGGACATAACCCTCAGTAATAGGCATACGAATCCTGGATGAACTAAAGACTCCCTTGATGCGAACATCTTGCACTTGCAACTGCTCTTCCTGAAATGAAGCAAAAAAAAACATCCACCACATCAGACAGCTGAAAGCAATCTCCACGACTCAAGTCATTATCTCCTCCACTTATTATCTGTGGCAGACAACAGCAGGATACGGTAATACAATAGTGCAGCACAAATGGAGGCCATTCACCCCCTTGAGTCTGTGCTGGCTCTTTTAAAGGACAATCCAGTTAGTCCCATCCTCCTGCGCTTTCTCATTTATCGCTGCTATCTTTTTCCTTCCTTTGGAAATGTACAATTGAATTTGTTTCCATTGCCCTATCAGGCAATGCATTCCAAATCCTAAGCACTCACTGTGTAAGAATGTAAGAATAGTTCTTCCTCACGTCCCCTCTGGGTCCTTGAATCTGAGCCATTTTGCAACTGCTTCCAGGATGGGAGCATTGTTAGCAAGATCACATTTTACTGTCCCTCCCTCATTGAGGAGGTGCTGGTCGGTCATATTTTATGGCTTATAATACCGTGACCACCAGTGACCAATCCCTCACAAGCTCTCTCTCATTCGCAGGGTGTGGGAGCTTGCCTCGGTACTGAAGTTGGTTTTTCAAAGTGAACACAAACATCCCAGCCCAGCAGCTGTGCACGATCCAGCAAGCTGAGAACAACAGAGCGACAGCAGCCTTCATTCAGAACTAAATTTCAACAATCACACTAGAACTTGTTTCACTGCTTTCTCCTCCGTCTTTGACTAACAACCGCATGGATTCTAAAGGCTAAAAACAGGCAGTTCAGAGAAATAGCTGCACCAAGGACAGTGTAAAACCATCATCATCCAACCCTTGGAGAAGGCTCTAGCTTTTGAACCCAAGTCTGGAGCATGGCCATAAGGATCAGTTGTTAACCTGGTCTGTTCCTGGTTACAGGAACAGGCTGAGTACCTGCAGGAGGAGGAAATGGTTTATGTCAATCTTGGCATGACTCCAGGCTCTCTCCTGTTAATGAAAGTTGCAGATTACATAGGCTTTCAGCTTGCTGGTCAGCCTGTGAATGTCGCTCAGTGATAGAAATTAACCCGTCATTCATTCATCTCTTACTTCACATTCTCAACACTTACCCAGTGCCCAAGATGTTCTCAAAATGCAGAGAGATTTGGGCAGAACACAGCAGACAGGTGAAAGATCCCCACACAAAGACTGACAGATATTCCTTCCTGGATCAAACTTAAGCAGAATTTGTCTTGAACCCTGGTTAGATCTTGGGAGTATTGTGTACAGTTCTGGCCACCATATTATAAAAAAGTAGAGAGAGGCTTGGGAGAAGGTGCAAAAAAAGATTTCCATGAATAAGAGCAGAACGGTGAGGAAAGGAACAGGCAAGGAGTTTGTTTCTCTTGAAAAGAAGGTGACAGGTTTCCTTCTTTATCGGACATGGATGAGCCAGTTAAGGCTTTATGACAATCTAACAATTTCAAGTCTTTCTGATTTTTGAAACTAAACTTAGATTCTCAAACCACTATGTGGGAAATTCCCTGCATTAGTGATCCAATAACAACCGCACCACTCTGCCTGTGTATTTACTGTGTCCCTGAACTAGCACTGCCCAGAAACACATCAGGAAAATAGTGGGAATTGTTGCAGGGTTTTGGTTATAGTTCGGTAGGTTTGATGGAGTCTTCGTAGTCATATGTAGGTTAACTATAAGTTTTTATTGACTCTAAACTGTTTACAAATATACAGTAAGGAGCTGCTACCATGCTTGCTGGTACACATACTAGACTGACCCTGGGTGTGGGTCATGGGTCATGTACTGTACTCAGTCCCACATTAACCCTGTATGGGCCAGACCCTTATTCTACAGTAATGTCACTGGATTAATAATCCAGAGGCCAGGCTGATGCTCTGAGGACACGGGTTCAAATCCTACCACAGCAGTTACTGGAATTTAAATTCAATTAATAGATCTGGTACATAAAACTAGTTTTAGTAATGGTGACCATGAGAACCATTGTTGATAGTTATAAAAACCCAACTGGTTCACTAATGTCCTTTGGGAAAGAAATCTGCCATCCTTCCCTGGTTTGGCCTATATGTCACGCCAGATCCACAATAATGACTTTCAAACAACCTCTGAAATGGCCTAACAGATGACACAGTTCAAGCGATGGACAACAAATGCTGCTAATCTTGGCATTTGAAAGAATAAAAAAGCCCAGAGGTGGAGGAATAAAGAGTGAGGGAAATTTGACTGAAAACAATTCAAAGGGATGTAAGTTCATCTTTGTTCCCACATAAGCTCGAAATTATCCGACTTTCTTGCAACTCACAGATTCACTTATTTCACAAGAGTGACTCCAGGGATAAAGAACCATAGCTATGAGGATAGATTGGAGAAGTTGGGACTGTTTTCCCTGGAGAAAAGAAGGTTGAGGGGAGACTTAACAGAGGTATTCAAGATCCTGAAGGGTGTGGACAGGGTAAATGGTGAGAAACTGTTCCTACTCAAGGGAGCATCAAGAACTAGAGGGTACAGATTCAAAATAATTGGCAAAAGTGATATGAGGAAATTTTTTTCACTCAGAGGATGGTTGGAGTGTGGAATGAGCTTCCTGAGAGGGTGGTAGAGGCAGGTTCGATCAAGGTATTCAAAAGGGAATTGGATTGCTATCTAAAATAAAGGCAGTGCAAGATTATGGGGATAAGGTAGGGGAGCAGGACTCGGTGGAATGCTCTTTCAGAGAGTCAATGCAGACTCAGTGGACCGAATGGCCTCCTGCACTGTAAACATATGTGATACTGTGAGCTCCCACCCTACCAGACTTTTTTAGCCTATAAGCAGATGTTTTGTCTGTTATGCCAAACATTCCTTCATCCCTCAACAGCTGGGACTTACATGAAAAACTCAAACACTCCCACACAATACTGCTCCCATACTGAGAAAATTTTATTTATAATTGCAGTTACTTGTAACTAATTGGTTTCTGTTGATTCTGTATGAGGACTGGTCTGAGGGAATTTGGGAAGAGGCATGCCCATCTCCCTCTTTGCCAGCACTAACTTATTTATCTAGTTCTAGTCCAGTGATGCCATCTTGGGCTCCATTGTCACTTCAATGCTGACAGGAACTGACCTTTCAGTGCCCCCAGGATGGTACAAAGGGAGGGACACCAGTAAGCATCCAGCATCTCTATTTTTAAGAAATCAGTGGCTAGGGGGGGAAACAGACACAGGGCTGGTGCGACAAATCTTCCTAGGAGCCAGCACAGCCAGGATGGGCTGAATGGTCTCCTTTTGTATTTGCTCCACAAGACTCTCCAAACAAACCAAAGGTAACCATCAGGTTTGATTCTTGATTCATTCTGGATAGAATCATCTCTGCCAGCGCAGCAGTATCTCCAGACTCAGTTCCCATGAATCGTCAAAATGTGCACATCAACTGGAGGGCTTGACAGCGTGGATACCGAGAGGCTGTTTCCCCTGGTTGGTGAATCTAGAATTAGGAGGCACAGGCTCAAGACAAGGGTTTCACCATTTAGAACGTAGATGTGGAGAGATTTCTTCACTCAGAGAGCTCTGAATCTTTGGATTAGCCCAGAGAGCTTTGGACGCTCAGTCGTTGATGACAATCAGGACGGTGATAGATTCTTCGACATTAAAGGAATCAGCCAAGATGGGGATAAGACAGGGAGGTGGAGTTGAGGTAGAAGATCAGCCATGATTTTAATGAAGGGAAAGCAGACTTGAAGGACTGAACAGCCTCCTGCTACTCCTATGTCTTATCTTTTTAGAACAGGGAAAGTTTCCCTTCCCCCAACTGCTATTAAAATCAGCCATGCAATTGGAGGGCAGTGGGAGTTAACAGCTTTGAGCGAGGGACAAGGGAGGTCCATTTTGACAAATATATCTTTCACATCGACACTTTTTCTTATTAAGGGAAAGAAAAGACTTGTCTTTATTTTGTGCCCGTCTTTCACAACCTCAGGATACAGGCAATGAGGTACTGTTGAAGCGTGGGAACCATTCTGCCCACTTTGAACACAGCAAGATCCCACCAATGACCAGGGGCCAATTGGTTTTGTTTTCAGTTTGTTGGATTGATATTGACCAGGGCACACAGGAGGAATAGGGAGAAGGCACCTGCTCTTCCTTGAAATAGCGCTGCAGGATTTATTCCATCTCCTTGAACAGGCAGATGAGAAGGGCTCAAGCTTAATTTTTGTTCAAACTATGGGTGCTGACTCCCCCATCCAGATGAACAACAGCTGGCTATGGATGGAAGGGACTGAGCAACAGCCTGTTTCCCTGTGTCTGTGTGGACACTGGCCCTTCTGTGATGCCGTTGGGGTGCGTGTGTGTGTGTGTGCGTGTTGCATTTAAGGGGAAGCTACATAAGATACTAAAGGAGCAGAGTTAGAGGAGACAGAATAGGAGGACATTCAAGTGGGACATAAAGTGGTTGTACCTAAGAGCCTGCTAATCTGCTGTATCATGTAAGTAACTCTATATTACACATTGTCTGTCGAAGTCATTGAAAGCTTGAGCCACATTTTCAATGGCACCAGTTGACTAAACATGAGGTGAAATGAGGAGCTTGACTGAAATCCTGGACAGTACAATCCCAGTGCAGACTGAATTGCTGAACAGAGGCATGCACAATGTTAACCTAAAGAGAGCCAGGAAAGTGAGGGTTTGGAATAAAATCATGTATACAATTGAAGTGCTGTCAGAATTGCGGATTGCTCAGGGTCCTACCGAAAAGATAGCCTTAGGAAAAGTTAAACAAAACAAGTTTTTACTCGGGGAACACAATGTACCAGATCGAAGCTTTGACTCATTCCATTCTGGTGAGCTAAGAGAGAAAACCATATGTTGACTGTGGAATGTACAGTGGCCTCTCAATCCCTCTTCCATGCTGTTAGATCTGGCTGCACTGTCAAGAGAAGAGGCCCTGTAAGGTTTCTCTATAAGATCCCAAAACATAATTTCAAAAAAGAACAGGGGAGCTATCCCTACCGTCCTGGCCAATATCGATTCACCAATCAACATAGCATCTTGTCATGATGGCATTGCTGTTTGTGAGAGCTAAGTAGCTGGCATGTTTCCTGAAGAATCCTGTTTTTGACACCATGAAGTAAACTTCCAGTTTGGAATCTGTGAACAGCAAGTCTCCCTGAACAATTTAGAACTATATACATATTTATAGAAGTGTCCAGGTCTGGAGCTGACCCCATTCAAGGTCTTAACCCAACTGCGTCCATCTCCAGGATGCCCCTGGCTCTGGGTCATGTGCCTACGTACACCACTGTGTGGGCAGTACTGTTCACAGATCCACATTAATCCTTGATGTATCAAATCCATCTACTACATTTCCAACATTATAACAGTGCCAACACATCAAAAAGTATTTAACTGGCTGTAAAGCACCTTGAGATATCCTCAGGCTGTAAAAAGTCAATATAAACTCACCAAGGGTCCTTAAGAACACCTTCCAAACCCATGACCACTCCCATCTAGAAGGACAAGGGCAGCAGGTATATGGGAACACCACCACTCCAAGCCACACACCATCCTGACTTGGGAATATATCGGCCGTTCCTTCACTGTCATTGGGTCAAAATCCTGGAACTCCCTTCCTAACAGCACTGTGGATGTATCTATACCACACAAGAAGGTTCAAGAAGGCAGCTCATCACCACCTTCTCAAGGGCAACTGGGTGGGTTATAAATGCTGGCCCAGACAGCGAAGCCCACATCCCATGAATGAAGAAAAAAAAAATACAAGTCTTTCTATCTTTTCAGTCATTTTGCATACAGTAATCTCTCATAGAATGCACAGTTAATTTGGGATGGATTTTTGGGAGATTTAACAGGACATTGGCAGAATTTCCAATATTGCCATGGGATTGGTTTTTTTTAGCATGTCTCACAAAGTGTTACAAGTACCTAGACTGCATTTATGGATCTACAAGGAGAGGCCAACTGAGCATCTGGCGATCCCATCCCGAAGTCTATGGTGCAGATATGAAGCCCACACCTAGGGGCAATGAAACTTGATTTTATGCCTACCCTTTCCAAAACTAGCTAGTGAACAGGGAGAAAGGAGTTCTCTGCTAGGCTTATGAATGGACGCTCAGCGTCCCAGCATGGTTGCCATAGACTAAGCTGCTTTTCAATAAATTTGCTTGAAAACTTGACAGGCCCGCCCAAGTCTCATTTCTCTCTGATCTTAGGCCACACAGGCTTCAACACATTCAGTGAATGTCCAGGACTGTAGAACAAATATCAGAACTCAAGCTTTGGGAAAGGCAGAATGGAAATATCATGTAACTTGAAGAGACACAAAGCTGTGGAAAAACCATCAGCAGAAACCACTGGGAGCATTCATTGCGTTGGAAACACTTGCTACTTTGGAGCAGCTTTGACAATATTGTGCCATTTCTGTCGGGGATCATTATTCCCTACAGACACTGTCTCTCATTGCCATCCTATAATACATGTGACGGGGGGTGTGTATGTGTGAGGTGAAAGAGAGAGAGGTGGGAGGCGAGAGAGAGAAAGAGAGACACAGACAGAGAGAGACAGAGACAGAGATGCAGAGAGAGACAGACAGACAGAGGCAGACAGAGAGACAGACAGAGAGGAGACTGACAGACAGGAAACAGAGAGAGAGACAGACAGAGACACAGACATAGACAGGAGAGACACACAGACAGGAGAAACACAGATAGAGAGAGACAGAGACACAGAGAGAGAGAGAGAGAGAGAGAGAGACAGACAGAGACAGAGAGAGACAGACAGAGAGAGACAGGAGACTGACAGTCAGGAGACAGAGAGAGAGAGAGACAGAGACATAGAGACAGGAGACAGAGAGAGAGAGAGAGGGCAGAGACAGAGAGAGAGGCAGACAGAGAGGGAGAGACAGAGAGACAGATAGACAAGAGACAGAGAGAGAGACACACAGACAGACAGAGAGCGACAGAGATAGAGAGAGAGACACAAAGAGAGACAGAGAGAGAGAGGGGCAGAGAGAGATAGAGAGAGGGACGCAGAGAGAGTGAGAGATGCAGGGGGGGAGAGAGAGAGAGAGAGAGAGAGAGAGAGAGAGAGAGACAGAAACAGAGAGACAGAGACAGAGACAGAGACACAGAGAGAGAAAGAACTTGACCTAACCATCTTCAGGTACTTCACCAATGACCGTGGTCAACATCGGAAAGGCCCAATTTCACAGCCAATTTTGTTCCATTCACAACTTTCCACTGGATCTGGGTAACATTTCCTGGAAGAAAGGCAGACTCCAGACACACATAAAAAAGAGTCTGTCCAAGTTGGAGAATACTTACTGTGACCTAGAACTACACTGTATATATCGGACAGGTCAGAGAGATCAAAAAGTGACAAATGCTTCAGCCAAACCAAGATTTGGCAATAAAGTAAAACAGCACAGGCATGTTTCTGTTAGATTTGCAAGGATTTCTTACCAGGTCCAATGACAAATATCAGCAGAAAGTGCCAAGTGCCATTATAAGCACAGGCACCTCAAGATCCACAGCTGCAGAACCACAGAGTGGAGATGAACTATGTGTCATCCATTATAATAGGGGCCAAGAATGGCAGCTTGAAGACCAAACAGACGGCTAGTATACAATGGGAGAAAAATGGCGGCAGCATCAACAAGCAGAGGACACAAAGTGAAGGTAGCTTGTAAAAGAACAAGAGGAGAAATGAGGATTTTTTTTTTAAAATGGAGTTGGGTGGGCTCACTGACTTGAAGCTGCTTTAACTGCCATTCCCATGATAACCTTCAAAATCAATAATTGGAAAGGAAAGCTCTGCAGGCTACAGGGAAAGTGCAGGGGGGAGTGGGATCAGCGGGCTCGTTCTTTCCAAGAGCTGGCACAGGCATGATGGGCCAAAAGGCCTCCCTTCTACATAATTCTAGAATATTTTATTTGCAGTTGTACCAGCCTGCTTTTTCAGATGAGATGGGTATATCAGCCAAGTGAACACCATCAACGTGAGATAGAGTGAAGGGGTCAAGATAATGACCAGTCTTCCGGGCTCATTCTCTGACATTTAACACGCTTGAGTATAGTGTTGCCCCTGTACCGAGACATCCCCTGCTGGACATGTGCCTCCTGAGTGGAAGGCACGAGGGAGAAACAGGAAAGGAATATGGAGGCTTCTGAAGAGGGAGGAAGCTGGCAAAGCAGAAGGATTGAAGGACAGAGGTGAAAATGGAATGGCTGGAGGGACATCTGCCCAAGTTGGGCCATTGCATAGACCCAACACTGAGATCATTTAGATTTCTGGACACTGAGGGAATCAAGGCATGTGGAGGTCAGGCAGGAAAGGGGAGCTGAGGTAGACGGTCAGCCATCTGACTGAACAGTGGGGCAGGTTCAAGGGACTGGACAGCACTCCTGTCCATGTCCTTCTGACTGACATGGCAGCAGCTGAGGGCACATTCAGGGACACATGGCTGAAGAAGATTGGATGAGTCATTCCCAAAGTCACCATGTGATTTGAATACAAAAGCAAGAAATAACTAACCTTCATCAAAGTTTATGAGAAGTTCACACACAACAAGCAGCAGCAACAATCTGCTGGCTTCAAGTCTGCATGGTGCCAATGAATTGGGGTCAACTCTCAACCTGGTTGCTTGTGTAATCAATAGCAGAGTAGCAGCTTGAAACCCTCAGTTTCAAGAAACTCCAAGCATCACGACTTCCCTGCAACCTTTCAAAATATAGCTCAAGAGTCAGCACACGACAATTGCACGGTCGTGAAAGATTTTCCATTCTTTATTCATTTCAGACACAAAGCATAGGTTTCTTTTGATTTACCATTACTAATCTCTCTTGTGTTTTTTTTATATAGAGAGAGAGGGTTCAAACTCTAGTCAGCTGGATGATAACATTGAGACACCCAGGCTGGGCAAGATAGAAATGACTCTTGTTGCTCCTGTGCAGTTCTGAGGGAGACTGTACTCAGAGAGGTGCCTTCAGGACAAGCCATCAGTAGTGCATCAGGGTTACCAATTCTGCAGGATTAGCCTGGAGTCTCCAGGAATTGAGAATAAATCTTCAGGACACAGCTCAGAGTAAAACCAGACAATGAGAGAAGTCATAGAGACATGCAAAAATAATTGCATATTGTTTTTCATTTTTGCTGAAGATTTGTAAGTTATGAGAACGATGGAGGTAGGGTAAAAAGGCTGTTTGACCCACAACCAACTATCATCCAATTGGTTAATGAAGAGCTGGTTTGTGTTCCAATTGGTGTGGGGAAGGCGAGGATTGACATGTAGGGCAGCCAATAGTGGGTTTGTGGAGGTCAGAAGCTGCGAGGTGAAATTGTCAGGAATATGTCCAAGGAGAGTTGCCAAGCAGTTGGTGCTTCTGAGTCATTAAGTTCTGTATCCAAAGCAATTAGACACAACACAAGTTGTTTGAGCAGGAGTTTCCATTTCCTTACCTCCACCATTACATTCTCCACCTCATTCAAGGCACCAAGTTTCAACCCAAGCATCCTGAACTTCGAACGTAATGACTTCAAGTTGCAACAACGTCTCAAAATAACCTGAAGACTTCTTTCAGATGGCCGCTGAATAATTCCTCAAAGCAATACATCAGACTCTCCAACCTGACAACCTTTGTTATGAGGGCATTAAAACATATCAACAGGACTCAGCCATTCAGCCCCTCAAACCTGTACCATTCATGGCTGATCTCTGCCTCAACTCCATTTACCTGCCTTTGCTTTATATGGATACCCTCAAGTGAGAAAAATCTAGTTGCTTGGTGGTACAGAACTTGAGTGCTGCTGAAAAAGAGACATGCTGTCGAAGCTTTTCATCTTGTACTCATCAGGACAGATTCGCAAGAATACCAAATCTCAAAATGGGAACAACCAATTAAAATCTGTTGATCTCCATCTTGTCAAATATATTGGAGGTTTTGGGGCAGCCTTTATGCTCCTAAACGTTTTAGAATATCACTGCTCAGCTATAATACACATGGGTAAAATAATGAACTGAGCTAAATACGTACAATATACCTCACAGAAAAAGGCCATTTAGTCCATCATGTCTCTGCAGGCTTTTTTAAAGGTCTATCCAATTTGTCCTACTCCAGTGTAGATAAGGTATTTGGAGGTTTGTGCATGCTCTCCAGCTCTGCGACTTAAACACAGCACACAAACACACCTCACGTACCCATGAATTAATCAAGGATAACTGCACCAATTCCCAATTCCTAGCTTGGGGCACTCACCAGGTCATAGATTACCTCCGGCAGTGCAGGTAGGAGAACAGCAGCTGGCTGTGCTATCTTTGGCAGGATAATAGCCTAAAGGCACCTTAAAACCATTGGGTTTCCTCTTTCAATAATGCCTTCACCTTCTCTGCACCTATTGTAGCTGCGTTGGAGTGCCCCTTTAAGCCAAACAAGGATCGTTTTTCAACCTTTGAACCTGATCATTTGCCTCACTGGGCCCCATCTACTGCAGTCAGAGAGACTACTGTTCTGCAGATTGATTCCAGCTGGCAGACGTGAAGATTGGGTCATTGAAACAAATTCAGAAACAAACCACAGCTCCATTAAATGTGGGATGACAGAGCCATGAAGTAGACTAAAGAACGGCAGCAACACACCATTACTGCCAGAGCTCAACTTCAAGAAAACACTGACAATGACTGAAAAACTATTTAAATGGGTTCAGATTTCAAAAGGTGGGTGGGCACTGCACACAAAACATGAACCTCGACTCATTTCTCTTCAAACACTGGCAGACATCTTCTGCATTTTTGATTCAGATTTCCAATTCTCGCCTCTGAGTTAGATGGTCATGGGGTTTCCGGTCCAGCAATGTGAACACAAAATCCAGGTCGGCACTTCCAGTACAATACCGAGGGAGTGCTGCACTGTCTTCCCTCTTCCACGGACATATAAAAACAAAACCACCCCCAGCACAATTTCGAAGAAGAGCAGGAGAATCCTCTGCTGGTGTCCTGGGCAGTACCTATCCCTCAACCCACATCATTAACTCTGGTCATCATCCCATTCTGGTTTGTGGAATCTTGCTGTGCTCAAACTGGCTGCTGCACTTCCCACATTACAACAGTGACTACAGTTCACAAGTACTTGATTGGCTGCAAGGTGCTTTGTGATGTCCTAAGGTTCTGAAAGACTCTTGGTAAACAGGGGACCTTTCTTTCTCTACCGACTGCTCACAGCTTGTTGTCGTCTGGGCAGGACAAGCTTAGTTAGTTTTATTGCACTGAAATAGCTTTGAATTGCAGCATGCAAGGAAGCAGAATTCAGGCCAGTAACAGGCATGGTTAAAATGTTGCAGCCTTGACAAAAGCTGAAGGAAGTGCAGCAGTACTGGCGAGTGAATGGCAGCACAGCTCTCCCAACTTTGTTTTTATACAAATGGTGGAGAAATACCGTTTCAAATGCTCCTGGACAGAAATTTCTGCTGAAAAATGCAAAACCTCCTCGGGGCTCTGGCGTTCTCAGAATTCACTGACCTTCCCACGAAATAGGCCCCCTCTGCTCGGTATTGGCAAGCAAGGCTCAGGGACCCCCCCAGACACTCAGTACCAATTACAGATATCTCTGCGTAATTCATCGGACCATCACCGGGGGACATTTTAAACATTGTGTCGGTTGGCAGAAAGAAGAAATCATATTCAGGTTCCGAGTTAGACAATGGTAGGCAGGAAATGGTGGGAATTTTTACATGTATGAACAAAAAACAAAAGGATAAGCAACTTCCCTTAACCATGTTTACTTTCCAGCTTAATTCGACCCAAGTAAACAATTCTGGAAGTTGCACGAATATCTGGTTAATGAGACACTGGGCTAAAAGTTGAGAGGAAATAATTTGTTAACTATTCAATTGCCCCTCTCCACCACAACCATTCCTATTATTGTCATAAATGATTGCATTTGCTTGGGCCACTTACAGGCATGCCTGAGTAGACAGCCACTCAGTTTGTAGCTCGGTCTGAAATCCAAGATTACCTGTCCCTCAGTCATCATCCCGAAGGTTCATTCCAACTACAATCCAAGTCCCACTTGACAAACTAAGAGCCTATTGTGATTTGAATACATTTTACTGGCTATTCCCAGAAGATCAGCCATGGTCTAATTTAACGACAGGACAATCTTCCCATTCCTTGGCTGGTCAATATGGAGAAGGCACTGGGATCATGACATTCAGTTACCCCCATGGCGGTACAACAACAGGCTGCAATGTTTTTTCCTGTCCATCATTTTCGTCATGGCCCTGAGTCCCACAGGTTGCTCTGACATCTTCTGCCATGTCTTAACATGGAGTGGGCATGAACAACTCATTCAGCTTCCTCCTCACAACCTTCACATGTTAAGATAGTTCACCATTGGCACATGCTTCATTCTGGAGCCATGTGGCACCCCAATGGTAGACTGATGGTGCATAGGTAGCCCAAGGCATATTGCTGAACAGAGTGAACAGTCAGGGGTAAGAGCCCAGCTGAGGGGAAGCTTCATCCTTGCAGAAAAGTTAGAGGTGATTCAAGTCAGATTCCTGGTGACCTAGGAGAACGGCCACTGGAAAGGGAAAGGCACGTGAGACAGACAAAACCAGGAGGAGAAAAAGATTTATTTCAAAAATCTCCAACTACAAATTCGGCCACTCCAACTACAAATTCGGCTACTCCAACTACAAATTCAGCCACTCCAATACATCAGACAGTGTAGTTTACTTTATAGTTCAAACATGGGACATCATTGCTGTTGGGGGAGATGTGTGTGGAATATTTATCCTGTTCAAATCTGTTCATGATCTCACCTCTCCCGATCTGTGAAATCTCTCTCACCTTACAATGCTCTGACAAGACTGTGTTCCTTGAACTCTGGATTCCTGGGTATCTTGAAACCTCTTCACCCCTTCACTGTGTGTTCAGCCATCTGGAATGCGAGCTCTGGAGATCCTTTGGGAAAACTCAAATTTTACAGTGCATTTCCCGTCGAAATCAAAGCTTTTTTAGCAGAAATAGTCCATCAAATGCCTCCCACCCACTTAAAAACAGCCCATCCCCCACCCCTCCCCATTAACCGCAAAGTTTGTTCGAGCAGTTCCCCCCTCAAGGGCAACAGCTCATCACCGCTGGCACACCAAAAGCCAATGTCACTTCAGGAGGATGGCAAGCGCCATCTCTGTTGCGACCAGGTCATTTATTCACTTTCCCATTGGAAAGAAATCTCCTCCCAGAAAATCCTGACCCAGGTGACAGTGTAACTGAAGCTCAATGTGTGCCAGTTGTTCGTCAGAGCCGTTACTGAGAGTTTATTAAGAAAGCTGTCTGGGTGCTTGGACAAGCCTGGGTTCCTGTTCCAATGGGAAACAGATGCTTGTTGGCAAGTTGCCAAGAGATTATATATCTACTTTTTCGTTTAAAGAGAAGCCTGTTTTCTCAGTGATCAACTCACATAATAAGCTCCGTAACCTGAAAACTTCGGAACTTCAAGTCATGCTCACAATTGTGCTCAACCACCATAAACCTACAACAAATGTTAGCTATTTAATATGAATAAATAAAAATATCCCAAGCAATTCACAAGAGAACATTCAGGCAAACTTTGCCCACATTTGTGCCCAGGAGGCATGGCAAGCACATTGGCGCAGGGCCAGATATACAGTTACAGTGGAGTGTATGTGATCTTCCAGTGTAATGGGACAGATTGGCACAGCTGCTATTTCAGACACTGGATAGCACATGTAGACAGGCCACCAGAGTAGTCAATACAAGCTGCTTAAAGGGAAATTGTTGTCTGCGTCTTAATCCTTGCATCGCAAATCGCACCCTCCCAGTTGCTCCAAGTAGCCTGCTTTATGCTTCAGAAAGGTCAGAGACAGGTCAATGGCCTTCTTTTGTCCCACCATTTCTTCCATTGATCCTGGATTCCGAAATCCCGATTCCCGCAGTTTCCTTCCTTTCAGGGGGCTGACTTCTTGTGGCAGTGAAAAGGGACAGAGCTTTTGAAGTTACAAATGTTATTTCATAGTGAACAGAAAGCTTGAGTTGTCCTAAGATACAAAGGTAACAGATCTGCATGCCACCCAAGGACTACTGAACCATTAGCGCTCATCTCCCCCAGCAAGTTCCTCTGATCCCCATGGTGGAATACTTCGAGATAAGATATATAGACAATAGGCCATTTGGCCCAACTAGTCTGTACTGTTGTTTATACTTCAGACAAGCCTCCTCCTATTTAATCATCCTTATCTCAGCTTTTCAACATACCTTTCTGCTGCCTTTTCTCTCACATCTTCACCTAGTTTCCTCTAATTGCTTCAACCACTTGCTGTGGCACTGAGCTCAACATACCATCCACACAGCAACAGCACAGCTGTATACAAGTGCAACATGTAACTTCATGGATTGGGGGATATGCTGGGCCATCATTACCCTCGAGCCGAGGGATCAATCCTGGTTCAATGAAGAGTATAGGAGGACATGCCAGGAGTAGCACCAGACATACCCAAAAATGAGGTGTCAACCTGGTGAAGCTACAACACAGGACTACTTGCATGCCAAACAGCAGAAGCAGTAGGGGACAGACAGAGCTCAGCGATCCCACAACCAATGGACAGTTAAAAAGCTCTGCAGTCCTACAACATCCACTCACGAATGGTGATGGAAAACTAATCAACTAACAGGATATCCCCATCCTCAATGATGGAATAGTCCAGCACATCGCTGCAAAATATAAGGTTGAAGCATTTGGAATCATCTTCAGGGCCAGAAGTGCTGATTGGATGATCCATCCCGACCTCCTCCTGAGATCCCCAGCATCAGAGATGCCAGTCCTCAGCCAATTCAGTTCACTGGCAGAAGTAGGGTAGGAACACATGCACTTTCAAGTCATGTACCTTGACCATTATCTTAACTGGACCAACCACATGCACATCACCTGAAACATTCACTCCCTCCACCACCAACGCACAGTGGCAGTGGTGTGTGCACTCTAAAGATACACTCCAGCAACTCAGCAAGGCTCCTTCAACAGCACATTCCAAACCCACGACCACTACCATCTAGAAGGAGAAGCAGGTAGATGGGAACACCGCCACCTGAAAGTTCCCCTCCAAGCCACACACCATCCTGACTTGGAAATATATCACCGTTCCTTCACTGTCACTGGGTCTAAACCCTGGAACTCCCTCCCTAACAGCACTGATACCACATGGGCTTCTGAAAGGCAAGAAGGGATGGGCAACAAATGCTGGAGACAATCACATCCCATCAAAGAATAAAAAGAAAGTGTAAGGTACGAAGAAAAGATAAGCTGGAGTAGAGGATCATTCACATTGTCATAGTTGACTGGATTGTCTAAGGATAGTCAGAGTCTGTATCTCTACTTCTAGAAGCACCAAAGATAAGACTGTGTTCATAGCTGGGAATGGAAGGCCCTTCTCCAGCTTTCCCCTCAGCCCTTCTTTGGGAAATCTGCACACAGTCATCCCTCATGTGCATATGGTATTCACATCGTTCACCTAGAACAAATATCCTTTTGCATTCTGACTGCTCAACAGGATGTGACAGAGAGGCCACTGCTCTTTGCACACAAGCTCAGAGCTATTCCCACTGTGGCTGGAGGTGTGGATAACTTACCAGACAGGGCCCACCTGACCTTGTGTGTCTGGGTCACATCTTCCATCCCCTCCCCCTCACCATAACTTCCTCTTCAACAAAGAGCCACAGAGTACATCAGTTCCAGGAACTCCAAGCATTGCTTTCATTGCAGAGAACAGAGACCCATTGCTCACTGTTCCTGTAAACTGCACCCTAACTCTGTCTCTTCGCATCCATGCAGTGCCTTTTTTGTCCACTGCTCCAGTCTTAGAAACCGTATTTCCATCTGGCAAGCTTCTCAAGATTGTCTTAAATTTAAACCTTCACTGCCTTGCTGGTTTGGAGTTTAAGATGTAAAGACTTCCAAAAGACCAGGGGTGTAGAAAGTGCCCACAAGGTCGCACTTGACTTTCTACTTTCGGTGACGGAAGGAGGATTTGGAAAGAAGGAGGAAGATAGAAGGCACGAGAGGCAAGGAAGAAACTTCTAGAGCATAGGGACATAACTCTGAAGAAAATGGGACTGAGGGACACAAGTCGGAGGCGAATAGAACTGGGAAACAGACATAGTGCAAGGTAGAATCACAAACCTCAACCCTCCCCATCACCAGTAACCATGTCACCCCCTGGGAGAGGCAAAAAAAAAATTTAAACTCCAGATCAAGTCAGTGAAAGAAAAGTTCTAGAGAATTCCTCTGGGGCTCCTGAACAGCTGCAGGAGGTTACACAGCCAGGGAAGGCTGACGATTTAGGAATTTGGAGTTTTAATACAACACACTAAGAAATGCAGAGACAGTAATTATTTAAAAATAACTAGAGTAAAATGAGGACAGAGTGAGAGAGGCTAAGTTCTCTCTGTGAAAACCCTCGAAAAAGATCCTTGACAAATGAGGTGTAAATGAGTTTTTAATAATTTATGAAGATGATAATTACTTCACAGCAGCCTCACTGGCCACAAAAGAAGAATTTTAAGATTATGAATATCAATTTTTTTCATCAAACAACTCCAAATATTTTCAATTTATTTTTAAAGTTTGGGCGTTTCATTTTCTACCTTAATCTCACGTTTGCATCCCAATCATTTATTTCACTCTGTAAAATTTCAATATGAAGTGAAAATTCTGTGTTTGTCTCCTTCCTGGTTTGCTGTCTACGAGGATGCTTCAATATGAATGGCTGTTTATGTTGCATCACTGGTATCACATGCCTGGAGATCCCCTTGCCTTGGCGTGGGGTTCAAACTGCCATTGGGAAAGGGGAAAATCATACCATAGAGATCACTAAATATTTTCTCAAGGCTAGTGGTGAGCATTCTTGCTTTGCTGTTGACTGCAAAATGCAGGCCATTCTGTTAAGCGTTACTTGTCTCAATGTTCCCTTTCTCAAGCTATTTTACATCAGGACTAAAAGGGATGTGTATTACTGCATATATCTCCAGAAACCAGATAACTCGGAAGGAATGCAGTTCTGGCTGTGGTTTCTTTGTAAGTGGTTTCCCCAGGCATTTATTATACTTAGAAAAACATTGCAAAATGGCATCTAAGACAAAACAGAAATGGATTCAAGTAAATGAGTTTGGAACACAGTTTAAATAATCTCCAAGCTGTAATTTGGTGTTTTGCTTAAAGACTTTCCCATGGGTTCAACAACTTGTGGTAGATCGCTCTGTCTGATTCACTGGTGACAAACTGGGAATTTCAAAGCGAATGAAGGAAATGGAAAAGCTGTGTGAACTACAGCTTGTGAAACATTAAGAAAAATGCCTTTCCCTGCTCAAGTCCAAACACTGCTGTGTGGGTTTGCTTGCTGAGAACAATAGGAAGACAAGGCCGCTCAGCCCCTCGAGCCTGTTCCACCATTCCATCAGATCATGGTTGATCAGTATTTAAACTCCATCCAGCTTATCTTGCTTTCTTATCCCTCAATACCCTGACCAAACTAAAGCCGGTCCATCTCAGCTTGGAAATTTTCAATTGACCTCACCCCCAGCTTCCTTGAGGGCAGAATTCCAGATTTCCGGCTCTCCTTCATTTGATACAGTGATGATAAAGGAAGTGGAAATACTTTTGGATTGTGACATCGTCATGCTTTGAGCAGCCAAGTAGAAAGAGAATTTAAAGCCTGTTGCATGACCCAAGTGAAGACACATCAATCCATAAAAATGGAGTGACTCTTAATTACAAGCGGCTGACCAGCGGTTTTTTTAAATTTCCTTGATTTCTCAATAGTGCTGGAGGTTAAGTGAATGAACACATGAAGTGCATTCACCTGAATTGTGTTTCAGAAAAATCACTGTTGCTCGTCAACCATTGTATGCTTCAGTTGTTACCTATTAAAACTAGAGCACATGATTAAGCAAGCTTTAGAACAAACATTCTCAGCTCCTGATCCTATTACAGCCTTGGTCGAAACATGGACAGGAGACCTGAACTCCAGAGGTGAGGTGAGAGTGACTGCCCTTGACATCAAGACTGCATTGACTGAGCATGGCATCAAAGAGCCCTAGCAAAACTGGAGTCAATGGGATTCGGTGGGAGGGGACTCTCCTCTGGTTGGTGTCATACCTAGCACAAAGGAAGATAGTTGTGGTTGTTGGAGGTCCATCATCTCTGTTCTGAGACATCATTGCAGGAATTCCTCAGGGTAGTATCCTAGGCCCAAAGTGGGATGTTCGCTTATGACTGCACAATGTTCAGACCATTAACAACTCCTCAGGTAGGTGTCCATATGCAATAAGACCCGGACAACATTCAAGCTTGGGCTGAGAAGTGGCAAGTAACATTTGCACCACACAAGTGCCAGGCAATGACTATCTCCAACCTATGTGAATCTAACCATCTCCCCATGACATTCAAGGTCATGAGCATCACTGAATCCCCCACTAATAACATTCAGTGGGTTACCATTGATCAGAAACTGAACTGGCCAGCCTTATAAATGTTCAACCATCAACGCACAGTGGCAGCAGTCTGAAACATCAACAAGGTGCACTCCAACAACTCACCAAGGCTCATTCGACAGCACCACGACCTCTACAAAGGCAAGGGCAGCAGACACTTGGGAACAACATCACCTTGAAGTTCCCCTCCAAGTCACACACCATCGCGACTTGGAAATACGTCACTGTTCCCTCACTGTCACTGGGTCAAAATCCTGGAACTGCCTTCCTAACAGCACTATGGGTGTACCTACACCACATGGGCTGCAGCGGTTCAAGAAGGAAGTTCACCACCACCTTCTCAAGGGGCAATTAGGGATGGGCAATAAATGCTGGCCTGGCCAGCGATGCCCAAATCATCATAAAGAACAAAATAAAAGTTCCAAACTAAAGGCCGCTAAAGACACAAAAGCCGAATTTCCAACAAACACAGCATGGTCCATGATTGGAATGGAGGATTGTGTTTCCCTGTTTGTAGCTCCCACTCACCTGTGGGAATGCCAAGGAAGACAGTTCTTCGCATTAGGATTCATGCTGAACTACTAAATCTGAGAATGTGACAAATACAGACCGTTTCAGGGGTTGAAGAACTCCTGGGAAGTTGGATGTGTTTCAAGTCAAGGATACAGCTTCCTTCAAAAACGACTCTCCAATCGAAGAAGCAATGAAAGCATTGGGTTAACGAGAATGGTTAATTATCAGTGGTCAAAGGAGAAACCTCCATTATCTTGCTCTTCAGATATTGTGAAATTCCAGATTACAAGGACAAAATTTCAGCAAGTAAACAGCGACCAATAATGGGAGGGTTTCACAAACTTTCACCTGTGAACCCACAGGTCTATCCCTGATTTAACATACTCCCAATAGCAATCTCAATCAAAAACATTCCCATTGGATCCATTCCAACAATGTAAAAGAATGAGTGATTGAACGTATCAGACTTGGTGACTACTGGTAACCAGCTATCAGACAGTCTCATCCTCAGTCTACATTTCTTTCAACAGACAAAGGGGGCAAGGATTTTAGGTCGGCGTGCAGGCATAACGGGCAGGCCAGGGAGCAGCCGGAGAATGGACTGCTGACTGCGACCGGCCCCCAACAGCGATTTCACGCTGGCTGGCCAATTAACGCCCAGCCAGGATGAAGCATGCACCAAAATGCTCAGCACTGCCGGGTTGGGGACAGGAGAAGGGCAGGCACTGATGTAAGCACAGGCACGGGCAAGTGCTGAATGAAAGCTCCCTGAAGGCAGAGAGCGGCCTCAGGGAGCTGAAGCCTTTACAAACTAATGAATAAAGTTTTAAAAATCATGAAAAAAATGTGCATGCATCACAATCAATCAATCAATCAGTCACCAGAACATATACATGATAAATTATTTTTATTTAATAACAGAAGCCTTATCCAGCCCTCGGATGATGTGTCATGAAAAATGCAAAGTCCACCTGGCCAATTCGCCTGTCCGCCAACTGTAAGGTTGGACAGACCACAAAAAAAAGGGAGACAATTACAACTCAATAGGCCCCTTATTTGTCAGTGGGCATACTGCTGACTTTCGCACACGCCTGCCGAACGAAATATCGCGCGAGTGCAGGATGACAGGGCGCTTGCCCGACGTCATCATGTGCTATTTCATGTTCAATCGGGTCAGGCACGTGCCCACACACCTAAAAATTCTGCCCAGGCATCCAATTTGGCCAAGTGGGGGATCCAATTTAATCATCAAGGAGCCTCTGCGTTTTAGGGTTATGGGTTTGAGACAGTCCTAATAAGCAGGAAGCCAGTGCTCGAGCCTCTGGATACTGCGTTCACCTCCAGCATGATACATATGTCTACTGAACACTGACCATCACCGTAATACTACAAGAGACTTCCAAATATGTTTCAAATGATACAGTAATGGAACGATAGAGAGAATATTTCCTCTGATGGGGAGTCCAGAAGAAGGAGACGTCATCTGAAATTTCAGTCCAGACCATTCAGGTGATGAACCTTCTTCATACCAAGGGGAGGGGACACCTGGAACTCCCTCAACTCCAAAAGGCTACTCAATTCAATCTTTCAAGATGAGATCGATTAATTTTTGTTGGGGAAGGATATCAAGGGATATGGATCTAAGGCAGGAGTTGAGGCACAGATCAGCCATTATCCAACAGAATGGTGGTCATTAATAAATCCAACCAGGAATTCTGGAGAGTGGTGAGAATATTGAATTCACTGTAGTATAAGGGTCTGGCACATAAAGGGTTAATGTTGGACTGAGTATAGTACCATCCATACAGTGATGTAAGAGAAATAATGACACACACCAAGGGGTCACTCTAACTTTGGACAGAGCCATGTGTCTCAGCAAGCATGGAGACAGCTCCTAGCTTGTCCCCTTTACTGTATACAGTGTCTTGAAGATATTAATGTACATAGTGTTATTGGAAATTATTTTAAATTGGGCTTATAGTAAGGTCTGTGTCTGTGAGTGTGAGTGTGTGTGTCTTCATTGAATTAAAGCCAGCAAGTCTGGGTGCTATGATGTATAGTAGTTTTGAGTTGTTGAACAGTAAGGTTAAGGGTAGATTTGCATTTTGTTGAATAAACCATTCAAAGACTGGGGGTGAAATCTTGCACCTAGCTAGGAGACACCAAGCAATATGTTTATATTACAAATAAAATTGGTAACATGAAAGGGGTTTTGTTGTTAGAAGTGGTGGAGTTCAAAGGGCCTGGTGATACAATGAGAATTTGCATCAAAGGGAAAGCTAGGTATATACAGGAAAGAGTTTTGTGTGTGTGGGGGTCAGAGGCATAAGAGATCTAAACTGCCTATGAGCCTACAACTGTGCGAAGGAACAAAATTGGAAGGAACCTCATTTTGAACTCGTAAGATAAAATGTTCTTTGCCTAGTTTCTGTTTAAAGTCTATGGGTTATTATTGCTTTGGTAAAGATTTACCTGGGAGAGATTAATTTGGGGATTTGTTTAAAAATTATTATGGTAGTAATTTGTAGACATGTGTATGTGTTTAATTCCTTTTTAAGTTAATAATTATAATAATTAAGTTTAATTTAATGTATATCAAAAGCCTCTGGAGGCTTGGTGGTTTAATTTCTGAATTCAGAGCTGCATCTCAAACATACCAATTGAATATATAGGTTATAGCAGTTGTTCAAATTTCCCTCTGGGATTTTAAATAACTCAGCCTTTACCAACTGCTGTGTCATAACAAGATGAACATAGTTCTTGTAAACACATACAGTTAACCTACTTAAGACTATGAAGACTTCATCAAGATCCACTGAATGGTATCCAACACCCTACAACACTCACTACCAGTAGCCAGTAGTTGTGGTGAATAGTATAGACGTATTTAAGGGAAAGTTGGATAATCTCACGAGAGAGGAACAAATAGGAGGATATATTGATAGGATGAGTTGAAGAGGGATAGGAGGAGGCTCATTTGAAGCATTATCAATACGGACCAGTTTCTGTGATGTATTTTAAAATCCTGAAATAACTGCACATCTTGTCTGTCGGAATCATCTAAATCTCAAACTTCCAACTCAGTGAGGTCTAACCAGTCAGCCAGTCACTCTCAATACCTACAATCACATTTTTTGAAGGCTGCCATGTTTTGGTATGCACAAACTAATGTCTTTGGAGAAACAATGCTCAACTCACACAGTAATTACTTTTAGAAACCAAAACCTGGCATCACTTCACTGGTATACCCTGTCACCTTCACCTGGTACACCATCACATCTTCTCATTGACATCTTTCAGCCTTGGCAACAAAGTGGACGATAAGTTGTGACCATGTAAAAGAAAATTTGTTGATGTGACCTATCTCCAGCTCTGTATTTGCAATGCTTCTTGAATCATGCTGTCAGTGTGAAGACAGACAAAGAGGTCTCATGTTACTGATAAATGAAGCGATCCATCAGTGATCACAAACAAGCCCCTCAATATTACTGCGGCAGATAGCTCATTGCTACTGATCTTTGTGGCTACCCCATGCTTGAAATATTCCTTATCAAACAGAAAAAGCACAAGACAAAGTGGCATTTAGACTTACCTCGATATCGTTGATCAAGGTATTGATGAATCTGAACCCAGGTACTCTTTGCTCGCTGCATACTACTCCAGCATCTTCGGTGTGCTTGCAATCAGTGACCCCCCAGCCATTGGAAGCACAAGCTGCAAGGGTCTTCTCCGCACCAGTGCAACGGACGTTATCGATCCAGATGCGGCCTGTGAGCAACGTTAAAGAAAGCATCAGCCAGGTTGCTGGAAACTTGAGAGGCTAGAAAACCTAAAAATCCTCAGAGATCCCAAATTCAGCCATTCCTGAAGTTCAGTTTCAAATCGGACTGCAAGATTGGCTCCAAGACCAACTGTGTTGCCAGAAACAGTGGTTAAAGTAGTCAATTTTCCTCTTGTATCGATCAATTAATTCACCTAATAATCCCCTAAATCAAGTCCTGGAACATTTAATCTGAAGCCTGTTACTTGGCTTTAAAAGCAGCTTGTGTCTCACAGCTATGTTCCCAGTTGACGCAGTCAAGCTTCAGATGTGCCAGGTCAGGGCAAATGTGTGGTTACTGTTGGCAAAGCAATTACATAAATAAATCCTGCTTTTGGCACTTTGTCGAGCTTGATGGAACTTGTGCTCTGCAAATTTTCTTTTCGTCCAAATGCAACTACTTTGCACAGGCCCAGGGAACAGTAAAGCACAGGTTCTGTTCAGGAGAGAGAGCTCTGCCCAAGGGGAAGGCACTGGGTGAAGGGAGCAACAGCCTTGGTATTACCAACACTGCATTGCTACTTTCTTTTGGCTAAAGTCTAGAACTAGGAGCCATGGTCTCAGGATAAGGCATCAACCATTTAGGGTTGAGAGGAGGAGAAATTTCTTCACTCAGAGGGCTGTGAATCTTTGGAATTCTCTACCCCAGGGAGCTGTGAATGCTCAGTTGTTGAGTGTATTCAAGACTAAGACTAATAGATTTTTAGACACTAATGGAATTAAGGAGTATGGGTATACAACAGCAAAGTGAATCTGAGGTGGAAATTCAGCGCAGTGCAGCAGGTTCAAGGGGCAGAATGGCCGAGTCCTGCTTTTGCATCTAATTTTCTTCTGAAGAAAATCTGAATTCTTCTGCCCCTTCCATTAAATTAGCCAAAAGCACATTGTTGCTAAGCATTTCATCATGGGATGTGCCTGAGTAACGCCATGGTATCACCAGGTTTGTCAACTGTGTACTTCCAAGGATCTTCGTGGACCTTGCAAGCTAAATTTCAATAGACACAGCCCAATACCTTTGCCTCTGCCATACTTGGCGCCAGGTACCCATTTTTCTGCGTAGATGAAGCCCAGTTCTTTACAGATGACAGTAGCCGTGGCAATGGAGAACTCATCATCGCACACAGTGCCCCACTCGCCATTATAGTAGACCTCAACTCTCCCCTCGTTCCCTTTCTTCCTCCGGCCTGCTAGTCGCAGCTGAATCTTGGGGACCTGTTGCCCGTCATCATGTGCCAAACAGTGAAGCTCTAAGGTGCAGTAGAGAAACACCAGCACCAGATATTGATGGAGAGCACCAAAGATGCCTTCCATCCTCCTTCACTTGCTTCACCCAGTCGAGAAATCTTTGCTATATTCTTTTGTCTCACGTTCCAGAGGTCTGTCCAATTGCCTCCTGCAACAAGATAAACACAAATTGAACAGAAAAATAAGAAAAGCAGTGAAGTTCGCAAACAGAAGCATGCCCTGCAGAAGATATTTTTCATCATTGATTTTCATTAAACTGAACAGAAGTTTTCTTCTGCAGCTGTTTGGACTCATTTTAGACCAACAAGATACTAATGCCAGTGACACCACCACCTGCAAGTTCCCCTCCAAGTCCCTCACCATCCTGACTAAGAAATATATCGCCGTTCCTTCACTGTCACTGAGTCAAAATCCTGGGACTCCCTCCCTAACAGCACTGTGGGTGTACCTACACCACATGGACTGCAGTGATTCAAGACAGTGGCTCATCACCACCTTCTCAAGGGCAACTAGGGATGGGCCAAGCCAGTGACGCCCACATGCCATGAATGAATTTTTAAAAAAACATGTTGAAGCAGCTTCAATCCTGACTTTTAAAAGTTAGATTGTTGAAAAGGAAAGGTTGACAGGGCTATAGGGAAAGATCTGGGGAAATGGAAATTAATTGGACACCCTAATAATGATTTGATAGCAATTAAATGTTCCTAGAGCTCATCTTTAATGAGTTCAGGAACTGACTGTTGTAATTTGTCTTCTATTTTTTTCATCTCTCATTTCTGATCCCTTTTTGAAGTGTAGAGGACCCACTAACAAAAGTGGCTGACAAACTGTGCTGAAGACACTCCCCCTTGCCACTGGGATTCAGTCTTAGCCTGACATCACACGAGAGAAAAAAACCTCTTCAAATTCAAAACTCTCTGTTATCTCCTCATTCTTCGAAGGCAGATCAGGGAAATGCAACGCATGTGGAGTATTTCTGACAGGCCACTGGGTTAAGAAAGCGATCAGAGGGGCAACAATGCAGCCGGGCCAATGGTCTTGCAGAAGTGGGGTCAAAGGGAAAGGTGTCTCTGTCCTGGATGTAAGCAAGAAAATGTGAATAGTGCCCTCCTGGCTTTCCATTACCATTCTGCACCATGTGCCAGTGCTCAGGAGACCAGGTTTTCAAAAGGCAGAACTGAGACACATTGACAAGTCTTGGGAAGATGGGGCTCCATGATGATTGACATGTTGGGCGACCGATGGCAAGAGAATGGGGGAGCAGCAGTTGAAGGTAGAAGGTCATGCAATGACAGCTCCTGGAATATGTGCAGGCAGAGTTGGCAACCCAACTATTGAAGGCACTCGTTAGGAACCACAGATTTTTTTTTTTGTTTCAACGACATTTCTGCCTCATTTTCCAAAAAAGAGGAACCAAGCTTTCATTTGTTACAAGATCCCAGAATCGCCTATTCCACTCTAACCTTACTGTGCAATGCACAATGGGAAGACCTCTCATTTAAAACCCGTGTTTATTTTCATTCGAAAGGTCTTATATAGACATTTTCAGCCAGAAGCTGGATTTTAAACTAGTCAAGTGTGAGCAAATTTGTTCACACCCAGAGCCTCAAGCAGGGAAGCATGTGATTTGTTGTAGGTTGTTGGATACCATTCAGTCGGCCTTAATGAGGTCTTTGTAGTCTTAATAGGCTAAATATTATGTATTTATTAACTACAAGAAATATGTACATATATATAGTAAAGGGTTCAAACTAGGAGCGGTCTTCATGCTTGCTGGTTCACACGGCTCTGTCCAGCATGAGATTGACCCTGGGTGCGGTTCATGTGTTCTCTTACATCAGTGCGTGGGTGGTACTGTACTCGGTTCCACCTAACCCTACATGTGCCAGACCCTTAAATCACACCATCTCCAATCAAACATTTGGTTGAACCGACCCTGGCTTAACCAAACTCACCTCCCACCTACACTCAGCGCTGATTGGTGGGTTTACCGATGGGGCCTGTCCAGCTCCCCCCACTCTCCCCCAGCTCCAAGCAGGGCTTGCAATTGGCAGACACCGCCGTCAATCTTCCGATTGCCCTTCCCTGCCGCTGGCTGCTGGTGAAGAGGGTTTCTGCGCATGTGGGAGTGCCGCTGCAGAGAGACACTGTCACGGACGCACGGATTGGTGGACGGCATTCCGAGGGGTGTTTGACTACGTTCCAGGTGTTATATAAATTCAAGTTCTTGTTGCTCTTTTTAATGTTTTGGAAATAGAGGCCAAGTGAAAGGAACCGAGAGCAGACAGTCATAGAGGACTACAGCACAAAAAAGGCCCTTCGGCCCATCGAGTCTGTGCCAGTCAAACAAATACCTAACTATTCTAATCCCATTTTCCAGCACTAGGCCCATAGCCTTGTATGCAATGGTATTACAAGTGCACATCCAAATACTTAAATATTATAAGGGTTTCTGCCTCTATCACCCTTTCAGGCAGTGAGTTCCAGATTCCCACCACCCTCTGGGTGAAAAAAATCCTCACATCCTCTAAACCTCCTGCCCCTTACCTTAAATCTATGCCCCCTGGTTATTCCCTTCACCAAGGGGAAAAGTTCCTTCCTGTCTACCCTATCTATGCCCTTCAATTTTATACACCTCAGTCATGTCCCCTTTAATCTCCTCTGCTCCAGGGAAAATAACCACAGTCTATCCAATCTCTCCTCATAACAAAAACTCTCCAGCCCAGGCAACATCCTGGTAAACCTCCTCTGCACTCTCTCGAGTGCAATTAGATCTTTCCTATAATGCCACTTCCAGAACTGTGGCCTAACTAGCATTTTATACAGTTCCAACATAACCTCTCTGCTCTTATATTCTATGCCTTGGCTAATAAAGGCAAGTATCCCATATGCCTTCTTAACCACTTTATCTACCTGTCTCATTACCTTAGAGAGGACCGGTGGACATGCACACCATGGCCCCTCTGATCCTCAGTACTTCCCAGGGTCCTACCATTCATCATGTATTCTTGTTTGCCTTGTTTGTCCTGCCCAAGTGCATCACCTCACGCTTATCTGGATCAAATTCCATTTGCCACTGATCAGCCCATCTGACCAGCCCGTCCATATCCTCCTGTAATCTAAGGCTATCCTCCTCACTATTTACCACCCCATCAATTTTCATGTCATCCAAGAACTCACTGATCAACCTTCCTACATTCAAGTCTAAATCATTTATACATACCACAAACAGCAAAGGACCCAACAGCGATCCCTGTGCAACCCCATTGGACACAGGCATCCAAACACAAAAACACCACTCAACCATCACCCTCTGCTTCCTGCCACTCAGCCAATTCTGGATCCAATTTTTCAAATTGCCTTGGATCCCACGAGCTCTTAGCTTCGTTATCAGTCTCCCATGCTGGACCTTATCAAAAGCCTTGCTGAAGTCCAAGTAGAGTACTTCAAATGCATTGCCCTCATCTACACACCTAGTCACCTCTTCAAAAAATTCAATCAATTTCATCAGACATGACCTCCCCTTAACAAAACCATGCTGACTATCCTTGACCCCTGTTTCTCCAAGTGTAGATTAATTCTGTTCCTCAGAATTGCTTCCAATAGTTTCCCCACCACAGAGGTTAGACTGACTGGCCTGTAGTTCCCTGGTTTATCCCTTCCTCCCTTCTTAAATAACGGTACCACATTGGCTGTCCTCCAGTTCTCTGGAACCTCTCCTGTGGCCAGAGAGATATTGAAAATTATTGCCAGTGCCCTTGCTATCTCCTCCCTTGCCTCACTCAACAGCCTGGGATACATTTCATCCGGGCCTGGAGATTTATCTACTTTTAAGCCTACCAGACCACTTAGGACCTCCTCCATTTCTATGCTAATTTCTTTAATTTCTCACAGTCCTTCTGCCTGATTTCCATACCCACTCGTCCCTCTCACTTATGAACACGGACACAAAGTATTAATTTAGAACCCTACCTACATCTTCCGGCTCCACACACAAATTAGCACTATGGTCCTTAATGGACCCTACTCTTTCCCTAGTTATCCTCTTACTCTTAACATACTTGTAAAATAACTTTGGATTTTCCTTTATTTTACCTGCCAATGTATTTTCATGCCCCCTTTTTGGTCTCCTAATTTCCTTTTTAAGTTCCCCCCTACACATTCTATACTCCTCTAGGGCTTCCACTCTTCTGAGCCTTCAGTGTCTGCCATAAGCCTCCCTTTTTCTCTTTATTCAATCCTGTATATCCCCTGACATCCAGGATTCCCTGGATTTGTTGGTCCCACCTTTTGTCTTTACTGGAATACGTTGGCCCTGTACTCTCCCTATTTCCTTCTTGCTCTGATGCAGACTGACCTAAAAGTAGTTGCTCCCAGTCCACTCGGGCCAAATCATATCCGATCTTATTTTAATTGGCCTTCCCTCAATTTAGAACTCTGATTTCTGGCCCATCCTTGTCCTTTTCCATAACAGCCTTGCAATTAACGGAATTATGATCACTGTCTGCAAACTGCTCCCTCACTGATACCTCTACCACTTGCCTGGCTTCGTTTCTTAAAATTAAGTCCAGGACTTTCTACGTACTGGCTTAAAAAGTTCTCCTGGATGCATTTTAAGAATTCCACTCCCTCTAAACCTATCACACTATGACTAACCCAGTTAATGTAGGGGAAGTTGAAATCCCCCGCTATTACTCACTTTTTTTAAAAAATACACTATTTTTTTTTTCAGAATGATAATGATGGATTGGATGGAAGAGTGGAGTGGAGCAGGGATAGCCAACTGCACACAGGGATGCTGTATACATGTAAATGATGCACAAGAGCCTCTGTGCAAGTACCCTGTTCTTGAGAAATAATCTCCTCTTCCCATATACATATTCCCAACTGTTACACTCGATATTTAACACTCAGGATTCCCAAGCCACAGGCTCACCTACATGCAACTGGAAGCAGTGCTTTGGTCTTGGCTGCCTTGTGATATCCTTAATAGAGTACAGCATGCACAGATCAGCAATGCTTCCAGAGTTTAGTGTAGCCATAGTCAAGGGCAAGGGTTTTGACAATTAAAAACATATTCTTTAAAATTTGCATACAGTTGCGGGTTCGAGGGGCTAAATGGTCTGCTCCTAAGTCATATGTTCATATTCTTAAGGTAGAGGAGATAGATTCTTGGCCAACAAGGCAGCCAAAGGTTACCAGGGGCAGGCTGGAATGTTGACTTGAGGCCACAATCAGATCAACCATGATCTTATTGAATTGCAGAGCAGGCTTGAGGGGCCGAGTGGCCTACTCCTGTTCCTAATTCTTGTATTTGTATATATGTTTGTGTAACACCTTTCACCCTTTCAGGATGTCCCAAAGCACTTCGCAGCTAATGGAGTCCTTTTGGAAGCGTAGTCACTGTTGTCATGTAGGAAACACATTGTCCATTTTGCACACAGCAAGCTCCCACATACAGCATTGTGTCTTCATGAGGTTGGTTGAGGAATACATTTTGTCCAAGACACCAGAGAAAACTCTCCTGCTCTTCTTTAGAAAAATGGCATGGGATCTTATACATCCAACAGAAAGGCCTTGGCTTAGACATCTCATTTGAAAGACAGCACCTCTGACAGTGCAGCACTCTCTGGGCACTGCACTGAGAACAACAGATCAGATTTTGTGTTCAAGTTTCTCGAATTGGCCTAGAACCCAGAAACTTATGATCCACTGATCCACAGCTGACAATTACAAATTTCAAGCAATATTTATACCTGGGGATTGTGGAAAAAACAGGAACACCATGAGAGAAGCCAGTGGGTTTTTTCTTTGCAGTGGAATTGATTCATTCTGATCCATTCTTCAAATAGTTTCGAAGAGGTAAAGGATTCATTGACTGAATGCACTATCAGGTGTGTCACTGAGACTAGGACTGCCTGGTATATGAACGGAGATGAACCACATTGCACTGCCCCCCTATCTACTCCGGGCTTCACTGGGGCACCCACTTGAGTCTATGTCAGGGACAGTAGGGACACAATAACTGTCCTCAATCTCTTGTGAGGTACCAAGGATTGTGTCAAAGAGGGTAGGCAGTCAAGAATTCTATTCCCAAACGCAATCCATTGCCTCCCGCACCAACCTCACCACTGTCTCCCCCACCCCAAGTAAAGTACGGCTCTGCCTTGATTGTAATCGTGATCCCACCATCCATTGGACCAAAACCCATACTGGACTCAAAACTCTAGTTCTATCTCCACAGATGCTGCCAGACCTGCTGAGCTTTTCCAGCACTTTTTAAAAATTTTAGATCTCTGGTATCCACTGTATTTGGCTTTTATTTATCCATTAGACCAATGTCACTGATTGCACAGACTCGGTACCTCAGAATGGCCTTAAGATATCAGTCCATTGCTGGGGAAACCAGAACAAGAATACTTGGGGGTCATAGGTACCAAGAACATTTGGAATCTGTCCACACAAGCCCTCCCCACCCTCCATTAGAATACAATCATGTTGCAAAATGCATGAGGAAGCAAGTCTATGTAATATTAACCACAAAATCCATATTAAAGCAAATCATACCACAACATACTCTGTTTGCACATCTGCAGTAGGCTTCTTCCACGCAATATTCTATATCCAGCTGCCTCGTATTTGACTGGGGCCCCTTGGCACAGGCTTGTGTGGTAATCCACTGCTGCCTGGAAATGTATTCACTTGTCAATGCTGTTAGGCTACAGGATTGAGAGGAACAAAGGGGAAAGGAAGGCAGCCTGTGACCTGTGCCCTTCTGCGAGCCTGGAGCTTAGACTTCTCTGTCTCCCCTTACAAGCCGTTGTGTTTGCATTCTTCATTACAGAGAACGGGCAGCACACAAAAAGGCCATTAGGTCCAACTGCGTCTAAGCTGATGTTTATGTTCCACAGGACTCTATTGTATAATCTAATTCCATCAGCACAATCTGATTCCTTTCTCCCTCCAATTCCTTTCTCCTTCATGTGTTTATCCAGCTTCCCCTTAAATGCATCTGTACTATTCACACTACCACAGGGAGTGGTTGAGGAGTTCCTCATTTTCAACATTCTCTGGGTAAAGAAGTTTCTCCTCAGTCCCCTATTAGATGCATTTATGACTCTCTTATATTAATTGCTAGTTCTGTATTCCCCACGAGTGGGAACATCTTTTTCACCCTATCAAACCCCTTCATAGTTTCTCAGACCACCCCTAAGAGAAAAGAGCACCAGCCTGTTCAAAACAAAAATAAAAATACCTGGAAAAACACAGCAGGTCTGACAGCATCTGCGGAGAGGAACACAGTTAGTGTTTCGAGTCCATATGACTTTTCAACAGAACTAAGGAAAAATAGAAAAGAGGTGAAATATAAACTGGTTTAAGCAGGGGGGGGGGGGTGGCTCAAGTAGAGCTGGATAGAGGGCCAGTGACAGGTGGAGATTTCCAAAAGATGTCATAGACAAAAGGACAAAGAGGTGTTGAAGGTGGTGATATTAGCTAAGAAATGTGCTAATAGGTGACATTAAAGGTGGAATCAGGACGAGCAAGGTACAGATAACCCTAGTGGGGGTGGGGTGGGGGGAAGGGATCAAAATAGGCTAAAAGGTAGAGATAAAACAATGGATGGAAATACATTTAAAAATAATGGAAATAGGTGGGGAAAGAAAAATCTATATAAATTATTGGAAAAAAAGGGGGGGAAATCAGAAAGGGGGTGGGGACAGAGGAGAGAGTTCATGATCTAAAGTTGTTGAACTCAATATTCAGTCTGGAAGGCTGTAAAGTACCTAGTCGGAAGATGAGGTGCTGTTCCTCCAGTTTGTGTTGAGCTTCACTGGAACAATGCAGCAGGCCAAGGACGGACATGTGGGCATGAGCAGGGTGGAGTGTTGAAATGGCAAGCGACAGTGAGGTCTGGGTCATGCTTGTGGACAGACCGAAGGTGTTCCGCAAAGCGGTCACCCAGTCTGCGTTTGGTGTCTCCAATGTAGAGGAAACCGCTACAATCTATCCAGCTCTACTTCTCCCACTCACCCCCCCCCACCCCCCACCCCCTTAAACCAGCTTATATTTTACCTCTCTTCTATTTTTCATTAGTTCTGTTGAAGAGTCATATGGACTCAAAACGTTAACTGTGTTCCTCTCCACAGATGCTGTCAGACCTGCTGAGTTTTTCCAGATATTTTTATTTTTGTTTTGGATATCCAGCAACTGCAGTTTTTTGCTTTTACCAGCCTGTTCAATCTTGCCTGATAGTTAGAACCTCTCAGTTCCGGTTTTATCCTTACAGATTCTTCTTCCATCTTTTCCTGTACCTCAGTCTTTTCTGTAATTTTTAAACTGCAAAAGTACAGTGCTCCAAGTGTGACTCACCTAAGCTTAATACAAATTTCAAGTAACTTGCCTGCTTTTCCAATTCCATCCCTCTCATACTGGATCATTAGCTCAAGGGTAAACATTTGCAGGGCTGCAGGGAAAAGGCAGGAGAATGGCGTAACTCACAATAAGAGGTTCTGGTGGAAGAATTAATCCAGGCTGGTCTTTTGGTTCAAGTTGGTTAATTTTCAAGACAACTCCTCAGTGTTACTGACTTCCAAGTAGCTTCCACATAAAGTGTTCCAGCTGTATCTTTTTATTCTATTGCGATTGGATCAATGCCCATAACTTGTTAACATATATATATTCTCTCTCTTATCTGACATTTCTTTTATGCTGGCTCGGTCTATTCTTAGTCTTTTCTCAGTGACACTTTTCGTGGAATGAATGTTGTCCCAAAGAGAGTGGTTTATTAACATAACATTCTATGGGCAAACTTTTCTCACATTGCCCCTTACCCAATATACTGAGAGAAATTTTATATAAGTAGACCCCATATTTAATGCTTCTACTAAGGCTATTGCTTCAGCAGCTAAGGTGCTTTTCACTACCCTTTTTATTTTCTTGGCCTCCCAAGCTAGTGGGCAACATTTATCATTCTTTCCCACCAAGAACATGATAAACCTTCCTGTGCTAGAGAATCCATCTGGAAGATTGGCATGTGAAGCATCGTGAAAAATGACCAACCTCATAGCTTCTGTATCACCCAAGGCTGGAAACTTGAGCGCACATCTCTCAGAATTTAATATTTTTAAGTATTTTGTTTGCTCTAATAACATGCTCAGCTGTAGCATGTTTCATCACGGTACTCAGCTCCAACACATCATAACTAGCGTCAGGCCTAATTTGAGTGCACAACCAGTTCAAATGCCCAATCAGGCTTCTCAACTGTTCTGTTTCTCCCTTGGTAACAGGATCCTCTTTTTGTGAGGATCAACCACAAGTTATTGGGATATGATTAACATTTTCTAGATAAGATGTTTGATTCAATGTCACTCCTAACTTGCTCTGCTTAATGGTTAAACCTACGCATTTAAAGGCCCCTAAAGCCTGACTACTGACCTGGAACTCCTTCTTGATTTTCTCGATTACCCATTGTTCAAATTCTACAAAGCCTCCCCACAGGAAATCATCAACGTAAATGATAAAGATTCCAGCTAGTTTCTCCTTATGGTGCCAGTAGAACATCGCGGGGTCTGCCTTTATCTTAATACAACCTGTTTTCAACAGGACAGACTCACAGAAAAATACCAAACTCTTGATGCATCATTCAACCCATAAACACACTAGTTCAACTTCCATAGCTTTCCTTCTACACCATTGGTTTCTTTGGGTGGTTTAAAAAAATTTCCCTTTGAAACCTCTCCTTCTGTAAATACGCAGCCTTTTTCAACTTGCACTCCCAGGAACAGGATGCCAAAACAGCTAAAAAAAATCTTCAAACTCACTTTCCCCGCAGTAGGCGAGTCCACTCTGACATCCTGATCTCGCTTTGGCCTTATATGTACCATCTGGGAGTACCTTTTCTGTACATGTCCATCTGTGAGATAAAGCTGGCTGTTCTGTCAGGTATTTCAGAATATACCCCAAATTCCTTCCAACTTTCGAACTCTTTCCTTTATCAGCTTACTTTCCAATTTATTAGCAGGTACTAGAATCTCTCAGACATAAGGGCTTCCGCTTCTATTGAGATTGCTAGCTTGCTCTCTAGTCCTCCTTGTTAAGCTATGGCCTCTTCTCACATTCCTCTCCCTTTCTGGATGGACACTAACAGGATCATTCTCCATGTGAGCAGAACTCCGTTCGCAAGTCCCTGATTTTTTCCT
The DNA here is from genome assembly GCF_017639515.1 of Carcharodon carcharias. Lineage (NCBI taxonomy): Eukaryota > Metazoa > Chordata > Chondrichthyes > Lamniformes > Lamnidae > Carcharodon > Carcharodon carcharias. Next base: position 24,323,658 of record NC_054483.1, on the reverse strand, counting down.
ATGGTCATGACCACTTTCTGGCCCACAGTCAGAACTCATACTGCACTTTCTGGTTTCCATATCTTTACCTCGGTCTGCCAATCCTTAAGTCTTGTCTCCTGTCCTTCATTCTGCACATTTAGTCAATGTTTGTATTTACCAGTGGCCTTTCTTGCTCTCCCTTTGATAGTGGCATCCCTCCAGGCACTGATCACTTCTAGCATGTATGTTACCTTTGTTCCTACTTTGGGTAATTGCCCTTTTGGACAAATAGCGTTGTCCTGTACCTCAGTATTACTTTGTTCATAGTCAGTCAACCCCATAACTGCCATCATCTGCTCCTCATAACTACCCGGTGTATGTGTATGTGAAGTGCATGGTGCCTTCTTGCATTCTATGTCCTGTACAGGTACAGTCAGTGCCAATTAACCGTGAAGAATGTTCACTAACAGTTTGATTGCCATGTTGCACAATTACTGCTTTCCCATCATTCCATGTTGCCTTGCCAGGTCCTTTCCATTCTTTCTGGCCTTCCCTTTTATAATACACCATGTCTCCTTGTCTAAACTGTATTCCTGATGGTCTTATGCAATGCTGTAGGGCTCGCCGAATTTTCTCTGAAACTTCAGCTTTAATGAAAGCTTTTCAGTCCACATGCAAAGCATTCAGATGAGCAGAAAAGGTGGAGCTAATGCTGGTCTTTTCTAGAGCAGGGGAGCATCTGACAACACTGAAGGTAACTTTGGATTTCTTCCATATACCAGCTGGTAGGGACTGTACCCCCCAATTATTTGCAGAGAATTCTTTGCGTGCACTGCCTATGCTAGCGCCGTTTGGAATTTATAAGCTGGTTAATCAGCTAATATTTTATTAAACATTTCATCTATTACCGCATGGTTTCTTTCACAAAGACCACTACTAAACACACTCTCAGCTGCAGCATGCATAACTATGGTGTTTAAATTTTCGCACATATCTTGAAATTCCTCATCAGCAAATTCCCCAACATTATTTGTGAGGAACTTTGTTGGTGTTCCTAATCCTGTTCCTACCCATTTCTCTATGACCTTATCCACAATGGTCCTTTTGTCTTTACTGTGTATCACAGTGGATAGGCTAAATCTGGTTGCCATATCTATGAAGTGTAGTAAAAGAAATACCCCTATCCTTGTCCCAAACTTTCAAGTCCATTGCCATTGCATCGTTAAACTCCCTGGCTCGTGGCAAGCCTCACAAAAGGGCTCGGTGATGTCTTGTGATATTTAAGGCAAATTTCACACTGAGCAGTGATTTGTTCAATAAGATCATCATATCCTTTATCGACCACTCCCGCATCTCAAAGTAGAGTCTTCAGTTTCTGTGGCGCAAAATGTGCAAACTGGCTACGTTATTTCCAAATGATCTTTTTTTTTTAATCCACCAAATTCTTATTCCCATTAGTTAACAAAACTTCATGAACTTTTTGATGAGAAATCTCTGGCTTCCTTAGTAGCAAGCAGTAATGGCCTGACCGAGTAAAATGTAGATCCAAACACAAGTGCTTTATCATTCTTCATATCTAGCATCATCTGAGCCTTCTTCATCACAGATTGACTCAACAATAGTGGTATCAGTACTGATAAATAGATAGATCTCTGCTGTCTTACAAGGAAGGACAATCCGTTTGGAGAATGTTGATGTACTGTCATCTCTGAACCTGAAGCAGGTAGAGCTTTCATGCTCCTTGACCTTCCGCTGGTCTGCCTCATTGAGAGGCTCCAGATAACAGTCAAACAGTCCATGCCACACACGGTAGAAGTGCAACCACTGCCCAGGACTGCACAGTTGAAGGAATCTACCATCAAAACACTCATCACTGGATTAAAACTCAGTGATCAATACAATTCCGATCAATACAATCCCATCAAGGCAGTCATCATCAGTTTCAGATGAATCCATCTCGTCAAAAACACGATTCCCTCTCTGTGGGCAGTTCATCACATCATGATACTGGGAATCACACTGAAAACACCGATTAACCATTCCCTGTGCATTTTTTGGGGTTTAAACACCTAACAGTCATCATCCCAGACACTGCTTTTTGTCCCAACTCTCAAACTGGCTCAGGTTACGACCATTTTCAGACCTCTTGTCATTAACCCCATCTTGGTATTGGAATCTTCATTTAATATTTGGTCGACCTCGAAATTCAGCCACTATTGAATCTTTGATCCTTGGTTTCACAGCATAGTTGTTCGCATTTGTTAAGAAGGTGGCAGGGAATGACTGTTCCCCCAGAAATGTTTTCAGGCAGCAGCCACTTGATCCAGGAAAGGTTCTTTCCCCTGGAATTGAACTCCTGTTAGTACTAAAAAAAACTATCAATGTGAGAAATACAAGCACTCCAGCAATTTAAATGCCAATACTGATTCTGGAATTTCAAATTCAAATCTCTGTAGTCTCCTGTACCATTTATCAAAATCCATGATATATTCTCCCGTGGACTGGTCATCTGATTTCCTAAACCTAGCCAAGATCGTCCAAACTTCATACACTGCCAATAATTCATCCTTTTTGTAGAACTTATCAAAAATTGTAACAGAAGGTTCAATCCTTCTTCATGATCCAAATCACCCACTTTCCACTCTGAAAATACCTTACTCCTTATCTTACATTTGGCTGGTAATGATAACACCAAAGCCATACCTTGCTTCTTCCAGGGTATGGAAGTAACCCAGGTCCACTTTTCAACTTCAGCCTTCCTTGGTGATAAAGTTCAGAGTCAGAAGAAATTGGTGGATAGTCAAAGCTTGAGATTTTGCACCGTCCTTCTGCCATTTCGTAACTTAAATTGTCAGCAACAGTACACTTCTCTTCCCTTAGGAAGACTGAGACAGAAATCTTCATATACAGCAATCAATTAGCAAAGCTTAAAGTTCATCCTCTGCTACCATGTTACTCATAATAAGAGGTTGTGGTGGAAGAATGAGTCCAGGCTGGTCTTTTGGTTCAAGCTGGTTTAGTTTCAAGGCAACTTCTCAGTGCTACGGACTTCCAAGTAGCATCCACACAAAGTATTCCAGCTGTATATTTTTATTCTGTTTAGATGGGATCATCAATACCCATCACCAGTTTAACTAGCAATTGGTTTTAACAAGATGATTGCCATATTAACAAATGGGACTTAACTGAGTTGCTCTTGCAGAGTGCCAGCAACAGACAAGATGGGTTGAATGGCCTCCTTTTGTGCTGTAATCATTCTATGAATGCAGTATTGAATGTATTGGCTCCATGTTACTTCACTTGGGGATTGAACCCGAGTTTGGTATACAGAAATTCTTGGCCCACATTGATCTTCCACCTCTGGCTCTCAATGCAGCCCCTACTCATGAAGCAGCAATGGGATTGCCTGACCAATCTCAGTTCACAAAATCATCTGTAGTTCTGCACCAGTTTGATTCTGTTCAGGGAACAGTTTGCTTTGGGGAAAGGAGGGGCAGGCGGCATATTCCAGAGGCAGGGATTATGAGATGGAATCTAGGAAAGCTTCCTCCAGTTCTTTCCCAATCTGGATACATCCACTAGTTCCATAGTTAAGACTCACCAGTGAAACACAGCAAATAGGAACAACATAACCTGAAATTTAAGAACGAGTGAGCAGAGTGTTGGGTTCCTGTTCTCAATTGTCTCAGCTATTTCTAAAGCCTGCCAAATGTGCGGCTGTTCAGTATGGGCTGGTCGAGAGAATGGAGGCATGTTTGTGATGCTACCACATTCCTGAGTATTGAATTGGTGAATCACCAGACTTTAAAGTAAGAAATTCCATTTATACTCGCTTATTGCAATCTCGCCACATCTCAAAGCACTTGACAGCCAATGAAGTACAGTCATGGAAGAAAGACGGAAGGCAGTTTTGTGCAGAGCAAGATCCCACAAACAGCAGTGAGGGAAATGACTAGAGCATATGTTTTCGTGTTTTTAAGGTGAGGGATGAACTTGGATACTTCTCCTCTTCAAAGTTGTGCATTGACACCTTTTCAACCCATCCCCTCTGACAGTGCAACACTCCCTCAGCAACACACTGGGGCTGTCAGCCTGCGGTTGTGTGCTCAAGCCTTCAGAGTGGCACTTATACCCGGAATCTTCCAACTCCGAGGCGAGAGTGCTACGAACTCAGCCGTGGCCGACATAGAGCGAGAAAATCCATCCAAATGAATGGTATTCAAAGTATGATTATCCCTCCATTCTCCCAGGTTCCGGAAACCCTGTGTCAGCAATGAACAGATTTCCACTGTTTCAGCTTCGAAGATCAGGAAACCTGACAAGTGGAGGCAAAGCAAGGGGCAGTGGGCTGATCTCTGTCCCCGGATGAGTTAGTAAACGTACCTGCAACTCTGAGCAAATGTGTGCAGTTCAGCATCAAGATCCAAGACTTGTATTGCCGAAGCAATGCTTAAAAGACTCGGATTAACTGTTTATTTTTCAACTCCTTGCTCTTACATCGACTGAACCGCACAGAAACAGGCCATTCGGCCCATGCCGGCCTTTCTCCTCCACCCGATCAACATAATAGCCTTCTGATCCTTCCTCCCCTGAAACGTGTCTGTGCTCTTGACCCCCACCGCCCCCACCACTCCCTGTGGAAGTGGATTCCACATTCTCATCATGCTCTGGGGAAAGCCATTTCTCCTCAACCCCTTCTTAGGTTCAATCCCGTCTCTTCCCTCCCCGTCCTTTGTTGCTGTAACCCGATCTCCGGTTCAATAGAAGTGTCGTGAGCAGCCAAGAAGAAAGACAAATCAAGTCTCGAACTTCGGTCGTCCCCCACCCCAACCCGTAATCCCTGGGCTGAGAACTCGAGTAGAAGCAAAAGATTAAAAAGGTACTGGGACAAAAGTAGCTGGGCAGAGTAACCAGCTCGGCAGTCAGGCAGGACAGAACTGCAGCAGCAATGTACACACACTCAAACAAGACTCCATTCCACGAGGATTCTCACAAAAGATAACCAACACTTGCAACACTAAAGCCCTTTTCGCTCAGAACCGTTGCGCTGACTGTCAAAATAGTGACAAGATGCAGGATAGAACGGCTAACTCCTGTTAAGCAACAGCCCAGGGTGGGGCGAGAAAAAGTTTCAGGTAGAGGAGTAACTTCATGAAAGTTGGGACAATTGATTTCCACAGAACCTCTGCTCTGCACTTACCAAGATTTTGGATCCTGCTATTCCTGCTAATGACGGGAATGGATTCCGCTTCAGTTCCCTGGCCGCCGCCTCTGTCGCCTTTCCAATCCCACAGACTGTCACTGTTCAATTTCTTCCGCCCCCAACTTGTAGCGGCTGGATCTTGCCGTGCCGCTTGTCACTTTCACCCGCCCTCCTGCCGGAGCCCATTGGTGCACAAGACCATGATGTCATGGCTTGAGCAGCAACAGCCAATCAGCAAAGGGATTCCCTCAATCCAAAAAAAGTATCCCGTTGTGATTTGTTCACACGGCAGGAGAAGGGGGACAGACAGACTGGGCTTGGCGTTGAACGAGTTAAACTCCATCACAAACACACACCTCACGTTCTTTCAGCTTTTGTTCCCAGAAAGAAAAGGAAGAAAGACAAGCCATTCAGCCAACAAGACCTTCTTTCAGCCCTTGCCTGAACTAAATCCAGCCCCCACCCCCACCCCACCTTCTGACCACATCTCCCTGTCTCTCACAGTGAACACACGCTTCAGCATCACTGTCCAGCCCTCTGCTGATCAGCCTCTGTATGAAATGGTTTCTGCCTGCATTCCGTATTTCTGTACTCCGAGCTGCCACCCCTCCAGGATTGGCCTGCAGACTCCAGCAACTGAAGACACTGCCGCGTGCAATCCTGGAGAAAATAAATTATAGGGACACGAAGAATGATTTTTTTTTTTGGAATTTCCTTTGCACGTTTCTCTTTGTCAGATATAAAAATATTGAAAATCATTGGGGGGGTGGGGGGAAGAAAGGCTGTTTGGCTGACAGTCCAGCTTCATCCAATGAGTCATTTATAAGCAAAATACTGTGGATGCTGGAAATCTGAAATAAAAACAGAAAATGCTGGAAAAACTCAGCAGGTCTGACAGCATCTGCGGAGAGAGAAATAGAGTTAACGTTTCGAGTTCGTATGATTCTCCGTCAGAGCTGGGTAATGAGTCTTTTTGCTTTCCATTTGGTGCAGAGAGGCAGTATGTCACAAGGATGAATGTGTTGGCCGACTCATGCCTGGAGTGTGGAGGCAAGGTGTGTGATAAAACCTCCAGGAATACATTTGGCCACGGTTGGCAACCCTGACAGTACCTCCAGTCTCCAAACATTCGCCTCTGTCATTGCGGCAGCTCCTCATGTTCGTGATACCAGCAAATAATGAGTGACACAGCAGGTCAGCACGATTCTCCAGAAAAACCACGAACAGGAATGGGGGAATGGCTAGAGGCAAAAGCACCTTCTAAGCTGCTGCCAGTCACACAAGGCAACGAGAATGGAATTATTGACTAAGCAATCATGTCAGTAAGTGGAATCGAGCCCAACAGCAGCTGAGAAGATCCTCCAGAGGTGGTGACCTTTGGGAAACGTAGCTCCAAAGTAATACTCCCTTGAAGCTGCATGGGTGCACAGTCATGCAGCAGTCAGAAAGGGACTGCTCAGTGCAGCCAACAGGCAGAGGCCAAGCAATGTTCCCTTTCAGATGTTTCCTTGCACTCTCTGAAACATGCCTCACAGTGCCAAAGGGTATGCACACCAAATATAAAATGAGAGCAGAATGAGGTCCAGGAATGAGGAATTTCAGTTACGAAGAAAGATTGAAGAAGTTGGGACTGTTTTCCTTGGAAAAATGAAGGCTGAGAGGAGATTTGTTAGAGGTATTCTAAAGCATGAGGAGTCTGGACAGAGTAGACAGGGAGAAACTGTTCCCACTCGTGAAAGGGTCAAGAATGAGAGGGCATTGATTTAAAGTAATTGGCCAAAGAAGCAAAAGTGACATGAGGAAAATCTTTTTCACACAGTGAATGGTTAAGGTCTGGAATAAACTGTCTGAGAGTGTGGTGGAGGCAGGTTTAAATGAAGCATTCAAAAGAGAATTTGACTGTTATCTGACAAGGAAGAATGTGCAGGGTTACGGGGAGAAGGTGGGGGAATGCACAAAGTGAATTGCTCATTCAGACACAATAGGCCAAATGGCCTCCTTCTGCGCTGGAACACTTCCGTGATCCCAAATCACCTGTTCCTCACAAAATGCTATATTTAGCACATGTCATGTCTCAAGGTGCTTAGATGTTGTAATGAAATGGAGAATCAATCACGTCAATATTCAAAATAAGGGCGAGAATTGACCAGCAGCTTCCTCAAGTCCATCATTACCAGAAAACGATGAAACCTCCTCAGTCATTGGTCTCACATTCCCAAACCGATACTCCCCTGAGAGCAAAGAAAGCCTGCATCTAATTCAGGACAAGCTCTGAGAAACCTCTCTCCAGCTCTTTGAGGATCCAGGAGATGGTGACTTCCTCATCACAATCGCAACAAAGGAACAACAGACTTCTTGGAGCTGGCAAAGTCTCCTTGTCTCATCCACGAACACTCTGAAAGAGCCTGTCCCAGTGACTGAAAAGTAGTAAAAGCTAGCCGGAGGAAAGCAGTGTGATCACTTTGGTTAGTACACAGCAGCAGAATAACGTGCTATCAAGTTCACAAATACAGAGTAACAAATACATTGATTCAGAAGTGTACACACTGTCCATTATGGTTCCCCTCTGATAGTCGGAGAGAAGAGAATTTCCCCCCCTGAACATCCCCCACGCCGCCAAGCTCTCATATCACCATAGCAGATCTCCAGGTATACACAGGTCTTTGAAAAGCTCTGCTGTACACAGACCGAATCAGGGATATGCTTCGTTCCTCAGCCATATGGATACGGAAGGTTTCTGGATCCAACTCCAATCTGTGCCATGAGGCTGCAAGGGCCTGAGCTTTCCAGGTTTAGGGAAGTAACTATCAGCCGGCTTCTTTAACCCCAACCCCACTGAGTGTTAATGCAGCCTCTGGTAGCAGTGCAAGAATGTGTTTGTGTGTGGGGTAGGGGCAATTGGGTCATGGCAACAATTTATATTTATATAGCGCCTTTAACATAATAAAATATCCCAAGGCCCTTCACAGGAGTGATTATCAAAGCTTGACCCTGAGCCACATCAGGAGATATTAGGTCATGACCAAAGGCTTGGGCAAAAAAAGTTGGTTTTATGGAGGGTCTTAAAGGAAGAGCGCAAGAAATAGGAGGAGTGGCCTATACGGCCCATCGAGGCTGCTCCGCCATTCAATATGATCATGGCTGATCTTAGGCTTCAATTCCATTTTCCCAAGAGAGAGGTAGAGAGGCAGAGAGGTGCAGGGAGGGAATTCCAGAGCTTTGGGGTCGAGGCAACTGATGGGATGGCCACCACTAGGGGAGCAATTAAAATTGGGGATGCTCAGGAGGCCAGAAATAGAGGAGGACAGAAATCTGAGAGTGTTGTGGGTCTGGAGGAGATTACAGAGATTACAGGGAGGGGAGAGGTCCTGGAGGGATTTGAAAACAAGGATGAGAATTTTCAAATCAAGGCAATGCTTGACCAGGAGCCAGTGCAGGTCAGTGAGCACAGGGGTGATAGGGAAAAGGAACTTGATGCAAACTTTGGATGAACTCTAGTTTGTGTCAGGTGCAAGATGGGAGACCAGCTAGGAAAGCATCAGAATAGTCTGGACTGCACTTAACTGTCACACTGACACTCAATTTCAAATCTCAGGCACATTGCTTTCTTAGTTGGCTCTGTGTCTGTTTTACACTAAGTTTATCAACAGAATTAGTGTGGCTTCATATTTTCCACTCCGGACCTGGCAAGGTCACTGACACTGGTGTTTCCAAAGAGAAACTGTCTCATTCTAACTCAACTGTCCTCAATCCCAAGATCAGCCATACTGCTAAAAAGTGGGAACACACTAAGGTTATGGTCTCAAGCTCCACTCCAGAGGCTTAGGCACATAATCAAGGATGGCAGAGTACTGCACTGCCATCTCTCTGATGAGATGCTAAACTGTTCATCGATATGCAGAAGATCCAAGATTTATCCCTCAACCAAAGTGCTTAAAGAGATCATCTTAATACAGTTTGTGGGAGCTTGCTTTGTAGGATTGGATGCTGCATTTTCCATACCACAACAGTCTCTTTATTTAACAAGTACTTCATTGACTATAAAGCATGTTGGGATGTTCTGAGGTTGAGAGAGTTGCTGTAGAAATCCATGTCTTTTCTTATTCCTATCCACAAGGCCTTGTCAACAGAATAAGTACAGCTTCATATTTTCCACTCTAGACCTGGCAAGGTCACAGACACTGGTGTTTCCAAGGAGAAACTCTCTCGCTGTAGCTCAACTGTCCTCAATCCCAAGGTCAGCCATACTGCTAGAAAAAGTGGGAACACACTAAGGTCCCTTGTCCTGGATATTTATAGTTTGCACCCTGACAGTGAGGATCTATTTTAAAATTGTCTTGCCCACATCCTCAATGTCAAAAGCACAAATGGTCTGCACATTTGCTTTTGGACACTCTGGAGGAAGTACAAGTGGGTTTTATTGACAGAAGCCAAGAATGGCACTGCCCACTAGCTCCTTTAGCTGTGCTAAACAGGTATGCTTCGGGTTGCAATGGGTCACAGTCCATCACTGCACTGTGATGAAGCAAGGTAGCTATAAGCTATTGTCCACCTACCTGTCCCATCGAAAGCACATCCAATGGGCTCAGGCACTCAACATCCTCACCCACTGAGCATCTCAGCCTCTCAAGGACCTGAAACAATTCAAGAAGATCACTGAAAGGATCTGCAGGACAGAGTGTGTCAACAGTGAGGCTCACACTGTTGCTGCTGACCAGGATCCCTGTATCTAGCTGAGCACTCTCAAATACTGAAAATAGCAGACAGACTTGAGGGGACCCATCTTAAAGGAATTGACATTGAGCATTGGTTTCAAATTATATGTTCCACAGAACTGAAAGCACAGGAACAAGCCATTTGGCCCAACTGGTTCATACTGGTGTTTATGCTCCAAACAAGCTCCCTCCCACCTTCCTTTATCCGATTTGTCAGCATATCTTGCTATTCCTTTCTCCTACGTTTGTTTACCCGATTTCCCCTCTCTGTAGTAGTGAGTCCCATACTCTCACTTCTCTCTAGGTAAAAACATTTCTCCTGAATTCCTGATAGTCACTTATAAATCCTTACATTAATGACACTTCCACAAGTGGAAACATCCTCTCTCTGTCTTCCCCATCGAACTTCTGAATCCCCAAATTCTCTTTGCAATCTCAATCCCAAACCCAAAGATGCCAGTCAGTACTCCTGGAGGCACTCCCCCATCCTGCCCACCTTCCCTGCTCACAAACTCAAAACAATATGTCAGAGTTACGCTCACCATAACTTCAAGAGGCCCTTGACCTTTGAGAATAGCCTCACCATCAAAGACAATGTGAGAAAAATAGCACGCTTTCACACTTCTTCGACATCACCTTCCAAACCTGTGTCTGCTACCGCCTAGAAGGACAAGGACAGCAAATGCATGGGGACACCATCACGTCCAAGTTCCCCTCCAAGCCACACATCATCCTGACTTGGAAATATATCACCGTTCCTTCACTGTCGCTGGGTCAAAATCCTGGAACTCCCTCCCTGACAGCACTGTGGGTGTACCTACAACACATGGACTGCAGCGGTTCAAGAGGGCAGCTCACCACCAACTTCTCAAGGACAACTAGGGATGGGCAACAAGTGCTGGCCCAGCCAGTGATGCCCACACCCTATGAATGATTAAAGAAAACGCACAGGAGAATGCACACTGGCAAGCATGAAAGACCAGGCACTTCCTACACCCCATTAATTCTGTTAATGGTCTTTAGTTCAGAGCGGGAGACTGTGAAGGAATTGGCTATCAACAGTCTCTCCACTGCAAGCAACAAGAATATGGAATAACCAGATGCAATACTGAAGCATGAATGTTGTCACGTAGCAGTAATAGAGCCCAATTGGGAACACACAGCGCCAACACAAACACTAAGGCAGAGTAATGAAAGCAGCACATAAAAAAAACACTTGGAGATATAGAAAGAAAAATGACAGCTATCTTGGAGTCATTTCTAAGCAGTTTATCAGTTCAGAAACTGTCAACTTCCAATTTCCCACTGAGCCAAGGAGTGACTTCAAATTCTTTTTCTAAAACTGAAAACAAAAAATCGTGCTGAGCAGAGAGAACAGATACACAACTGCCTTAATGCTATCGCTCGAAAGGCTACATGGTGACAAAATGTTCATTTTTGAGCTTCAACACGCCAGCAGGTGTCAGAAGTTGTAGCATATGGCATTCAATTTGAAGGACTGTGGCCAGATTTAGAAGCATTTATCTCAGCAACTTCATTTTTGCCCTCTGGCCTTGCAAATGCTTCTTCCCTTCGCTTGTGCCTCATTCCCTTGGCCACTTGCCTGTTCTTTGAAAGCAAGCATGAGGACTTATATCATGGTCGCAACTTGGCTTTCACATCCAGTGGTCTACTTCTGAAGCTAGACAGGCCAGCAGCCAATTTGCACAGAACAAGATCACACGTACACAATGAGATAAACAGTCAGTTAACCTGTTTTTGTGGCTGATTGACTGATGAATGTTAACCTCAGCTATCCTTATTCCTTTATGATTCAAGTCCCAACACTGCCACCACATTAGTGAGGGAGTATTGCACTGTCGGAGGTTCTATCTTTCAGATGAGGCATAAAAGCGTGGCCCTGTCTGCCCTCTCAGGTAGATGTAAAAGATCCCATGGCACTAATTGGAAGGATGGCAGTGTCATGGCCAATATTTATCACTGAAACAGGTTACCTGGCCATTTATCTCACTGCTGTTTGTGGGAGCTTGCTGTGCACAAATTGGCTGCGGCATTTCTGGAGTGGGGGTTGAACCACTGAGCCACAGCTGGAACTGCATCCAAGAGTCATCAATCAATACAGGGTAGGCAAAAACCAACATAACATTATAGATGAATCTTATCTCTCCATCGTGTATGTTTTGACCTGACGTGGATGTTGATGCACAATCTTTCTCCCTTGGGAAGTTCCAATCATAGCACTTCCTGTTCGTCACTGCCAATGCGAATAATTAGGCACATACAGGGAAGGTTGACATTGTGTGAACTCACCGGAAAAACATATCCTTGATGGCATGGGTCAGTGAACATGGTAAATTTGTTCAGCCCCCATCGTTGCAATCCTTTACTTGATACTCCTCCGGTGTCATTGTAAGCATCCAAGTCGACATATTTAGAAACTTTTTTTTTAAAAAGCACAGAAATATAGAGAGGGGAACCAAAACAGAAATACCTGGAAAAACTCAGCAGGTCTGGGAGCATCGGCGGAGTAGAGCAAAGTTGATGTTTCGAGTCCTCATGACACTTCAACAGAGCAAAGCTGACGTTTTGAATCCTCATGACCCTTCAACAGAACTAAGTAGAAATAGGAAACGGGTGAAATATTAGCTGGTTTAAGTGGTGGTGGGGGGCGTGGGGGGGGGGGGGGAGAGAAAAAGGGGGGGTTGTTGGGACAAGCAAGCAGTGATGTCACAGACAAAAGATGTCACAGACAAATGAACAAAGAGGTGTTGAAGGTGGTGATATTATCTAAAAGAATGTGCTAATTAAGAGTGGAGAGCAGGACAAGTAAGGTAGCTCAAGGGGGAGGAGTGAAATAAGCGATGGGTGGAATACATTTAAAAATAATGGAAATAGGTGGGAAAAGAAAAATCTATATAGATTATTGGAAAAAACAAAAGGGGGGGAAGAAACAAAAGGGGGTGGGGATGGAGGAGGGAGTTCAAGATCTAAAATTGTTGAACTCAATATTCAGTCTGGAAGGCTGTAAAGTGCCTAGTTGGAAGATGAGGTGCTGTTCCTCCAGTTTGCGTTGAGCTTCACTGGAACAATGCAGCAAGCCAAGGACAGACATGTGGGCAAGACATGTGGGCAAGGTGGAGTGTTAAAATGGCAAGCAACAGGGAGGTCTGGGTAATGCTTGCGGACAGACTGAAGGTGTTCTGCCGAGCGGTCAGCCAGTCTGCGTTTGGTCTCTCCAATGTAGAGGAAACCGCATTGGGAGCAACGAATGCAGTAGACTAAGTTGGGGGAAATGCAAGTGAAATGCTGCTTCACTTGAAAGGAGTGTTTGGGCCCTTGGACGGTGAGGAGAGAGGAAGTGAAGGGGCAGGTGTTGCATCTTTTGCATTTGCATGGGGAGATGCTGTAGGTGGGGGTTGAGGAATTGGGGGTGATGGAGGAGTGGACCAGGGTGTCGCGGAGGGAACAATCCCTATGGAATGCCTCCGGGGGGGTGAAGGGAAGATGTGTTTAGTGGTGGCATCATGCTGGAGTTGGAGGAAATAGCAGAGGATGATCCTTTGAATGCGGAGGTTGGTGGGGTGATAAGTGAGGACAAGGGGGATCCTATCATGTTTCTGGGAGGGAGAAGCATGTGGGCGGATGCGCAGGAGATGGGCCGGATACGGCTGAGTGCCCTGTCAACTACCGTGGGTGGAAAACCTCGGTTAAGGAAGGAGAACATGTCAGAGGTAGCATCATCAGAATAGATGTGACGGAGGCGAAGGAACTGAGAAAATGGGATGGAGTCCTTTCAGGAAGAGGGGTGTGAGGAGCTGTAGTCGAGGTAGCTGTGGGAGTCGGTAGGCTTGTAATGGATATTGGTGGACAGTCTATCACCAGAAATTGAGACAGAGAGGTCAAGGAAGGGAAGTGTCAGAGATGGACCATGTGAAAATGATGGAGGGGTGGAGATTGGAAGCAAAATTAATACATTTTTTCAGGTCCCAACGAGAGCATGAAGCAGCAGCAAAGTAATCATCGATGTACTGGAGAAAGAGTTGTGGGAGGGGGCCGGAGTAGGACTGGAACAAGGAGTGTTCCGCATACCCCATAAAGAGACATGCATAGCTGAGGCCCATGCAGGTACCCATAGCCACACCTTTTATTTGGAGGAAGTGAGAGGAGTTAAAAGGAGAAATTGTTCAGTGTGAGAACAAGTTCAGCCAGACGGAGGAGAGTAGTGGTGGATGGGGATTGTTCGGGCCTCTGTTCGAGTAAGAAGCTAAGGACCCTCAGACCATCCCGGTGGGGGATGGAGGTGTAGAGGGATTGGACGTCCATGGTGAAGAGGAGGCGGTTGGGGCCAGGGAACTGGAAATTGTTGATGTGACGTAAGGTGTCAGAGGAATCACAGGTGTAGGTGGGAAGGGACTGGACAAGGGGAGAGAGAAGGGAGTCAAGATAGCGAGAAATGAGTTCTGTGGGGCAGGAACAGGCTGACACAATCGGTCTGCCAGGACAGTGCTGTTTGTGGATTTTGGGTAGGAGGTAGAAGCGGGCCATCCGAGGTTGAGCGACTATCAGGTTGGAAGCTGTGAAAGGAAGATCTCCAGAGGAGATGAGGTCAGTAACAGTCCTGGAAACAATGGCTTGATGTTCAGTGGTGGGGTCATGGTTCAGGGAGAGGTAGGAGGAAGTGTCCGCGAGTTGATGCTTAGCCTCCGTGAGGTAGAGGTCAGTACGCCAGACAACAACAGCACCACCCTTGTCAGCAGGTTTGATGACAATGTTAGGGTTGGACCTGAGAGAACGGAGTGCAGTAAGTTCAGAGAGAGACAGGTTAGAATGGGTGACAGGAGCACAGAAATTGAGAGACTAATGTCACGCCAACAGTTCTCACTGAAAAGATCAAGAGAAGGCAAGAATCCAGGAGGGGTCCAGGTGGAGGGAGGATATTGGATGTGGGTAAAAGGATCCATTGAACGGGGAGAGTACTCCTGCCCAAAGAAGTGAGCACGGAGACGAAGGCAGCGGAAGAAGAGTTCAGCATTGTGCTGAGCCAGCATCCGCAGTTTTTTGATTTTATATAGAGTTATGATTTCCAGCATCCGTAGTTTTTTGTTTTTATATAGAGAGGGGATATATTTACATAAGAATTAAGAGCAGGAGTAGGCCATTCAGCCCCTTGAGCCTGTTCCAACACTGAGTAAGATCATGACTGATCTGATGTGGCCTTAACTCCACTTTTACTTTTACTGGTGAATTCTCAACATGCCCCAGTTCTCAGCTCACCAATCGATGGGAGTATGATAATGGTGAAAGGGAGACCTCGTGTGTCACCTATGAGGAATTGCAGAACAACAATTAGCTGAGAAACTTGAGAATACTTGTTCAAACAAACAAGTGACATTGTGCAGCGCTTTTCATGGCTCCAGGATGTCCCAAAGTGCTTTACAGTCAATGAATTATTTTTTTCAAGTGTTGAAATTTAGGAAAAATGACAGCCAATTTATGCACAGCAAGCTCCCACAAACAGCAATATGATAATCACCAATTATCATGGCTGTTATGCTGGTTGAGGGATAAATGTTGGCCAGGACACCGGGCCCTATCTACTCCTAACCCAAAGTGTTCTGATTCTCCAGTAAGATGCTGAAGAAATGTTCATCATTGTCTCTTGGGAAGGCAGCATTGTAGGAACATGGGAATACTTTGGGAAGGAGGAAATCATTGAACTATCTAGTCTACTCTTCTGACCAGAGGGGACATTGTGCCTTGGGTGAAAGGTAACCAACTTGGGTGAGCCTTGAGATGGCTGCTGGAGCTTTTATATCTGTATATATATCTGTATTTTATATCATGTCAGCAGCCTCAGCACAGAAGTGAACACTACCCCTCCAGCACTTATCATTGAAGTCAGACTCCCCATTCAGAGGCTGCCATTAAAACCTGTGTTCACACAAAGGGAAAGGACATGATTCCATTCAGTCAGAGAAGGGGTTTCTGATTTAGATTGGTTTGCAAAGTCTTCCATTTGGAACATCCAACATTATGAGAGCTCAAGCCTCATCCCGCAACTTAACACATAACTCAGGCTGACATCCCAATGCTTGCACGGAGGGAGTGCTGCACTGCCTTACAGCTAAGACATCAAACCAAGGCTTTGTCTGACCTCTGGGATGGATGCAAAAGATCACATGGCTCTATTTTGTGGAAGAGCAGGGGAGTTAACCCATTTGCCCTGACCAATATTTGTCCCTCCACCACCACCACTGGAACAGGTGATCTGCTCATTATCACATTGTTGTTTATGGGAGCTTGCTGTGCACAAATTGGCTGCTACATTTCCTACAGTATAACAATGACTTCACTGGCTGTGAAGTACTTTGGGACATCTAGAGGAGGTGAAAGGCACTACAGAAATGCAAGCTCTTCCTATTGTCGGAATAATCCTGCTCACCTTGCTAGTTGTTGCTGAAAAGCAGCAGTCTCTTGTTGCGAATTAGTTGCTGCATAGAGTTGCGAGGGAAGTGAGCATTTCTGCTTGACTGGCTGTTCATGTATTAGCGGGGGTGGGGTGGTAGAGAAGGGCATCAAGCAGATCATAAGAGTTGTGTCTCTGTACCTCAACACTGAAAGCACTTGAGCAGACAGGATTTGTCCTCTCAGTTCATTGTAGGCTGCTCAGTTTGACCCAATACACATGCCCAAGGGGACAGAGGCATGAACGCAGTGGGCTGACACTGAACAGTAGAAGACACAGGGAGACCAGAGGTGAGAGTGTTGCTGGAAGCACTCACATACTGAGAATTCCTTCGAGTTGTTGAATGCATTTTGCTTCAGAGGGACGAGGTTGGTTCCATTCCTCCTGCTTGTTCATTTACACCAAGCCCGATCCTGTGAGAACACTAACAAGTGTCTATGGGTCAATGTGGAGTGAAAAACATCATGTAGCCCTGACATTATTCACCTCGTGTGAGTTCTAGCAATTCTCAGAAAGGAAGAGCTGCATTTCTAAAGCACCTCTGAACACCTCAAGACCTCCATTTACATTCAGTAAAGTACTTTTGAAGTTCAGTCACAGCTGTAATGTAGGAAACAAGACAACCAATGTGCGCACAGCAAGCTCCCACAAATATCAACAATCCAATTTTGTTTCACTGATGTTGACTGATTGGCCAGCACACTGGGAAAAGTGCCAGTTCTTCTCCAAAGTAGTGCCTTGGGATCTTTTACGTTCACCTGGGAGGGCAGGCACAGCAACAAGCAACTGACTAGTATGTGTCACCGTATCTAAAACGGAAGCAAATATATTTGTGACTGTTCTGATCAATTGTATGTGTAACAACAGCTTGCATTAACATAGCACCTTGAAACATGCTTCACTGGAGCATTATATAAAAAAAAATGGACACCGTGCCACAGAAGGCGATATTAGGTCAGCTGACTGCTTAATAGCCTCAGAACCCGCTTGCTGCTTAATGATGCCTGCGAAACATTGTCTTAAAGTCCCAGGCGGAGGTCATGAGGACATCAGTCACTCAACTGCTGCATCTTACAGTGTTACGGCTCAAGGGCAAGAACTAGGACTCTCCATTGTCTGCACTGTCTCCTTCCTATATGCCTTCCCCAAGCTCACCCCAAGTCACCAATGGATCTGAGGGAGTTCACAGCCGATTAAGACCATGTAAATAAACATAAACATATAAGCAGCAACTTGTAGCTGAGCGGAATGATCAAAGCTACAGGATCTGATCCCTTCTCTGGGCCATTAAATCCAATGTTGCCATTATGGAGCAAGGAATAGTGCCCAAAGGATGGTTCCAGCCCACAGCTCCCATTCTCCTCTTGGATTAGCATTTGATCCTCTCTTTCAATTACTTCAGGGTCTGGAAAATTCCTAAAAACTGACAACCTGCATTTTAAAAGAACCATTTATTTTCTTTCATGGGATGTAAGTGTTGCTGTTACGACCAGCATTTATTGCCCATCCCTAAATGCCCCTGAGGTGGTCGTGAGCTGCCTTCTTGAACCGCTACAGTCCATGTGGTGTAGGTACAACCACAGTGCTGTTAGGGAGGGAGCTCCAGGATTTTGACCCAGCGACAGTGATGGAACAGCGATATATTTCCAAGTCAGAATGGTGAGTGGCTTAGAGGAGGAACTTGCAGGTGATGGTGTTCCCATGCTTCTGCTGTCCTTGTCCTTCTAAGAACACTGCTGTCTCGACTCCCACTACAGCCTGAGGTGACTGCAACAAGGATGGGCAACACTGACTTTGTGAAACAGTATAAACATTGAGTTTACAGCTCAGAAATAGGCTATTCAGCCCAACTGGTCTGTGCTGGAGTTCATGCCCCACACATGCCACCTCGCACCCTACTTTATTGCACTTTCTCAACATATCCTAATCTTCTTTATGTATTTATTTAACTTCTCCTGAAATGTATCTATGTTATTCATCCCAACTACCACCTGGGGGTGTGGATCCACTCTGGGTAAAGAAACTTCTCAAGTGCCTGTTGGATTTATATAGTTGCCTGTATGCTATGTACACTTGTTGTACTTGCCAGTCCCTGTAAAATTACTATGCGACCATGCACCTTAAAGGGAACATTGCTTACACAGCACTTTGCTGGTTGCTGGGCAGATGCACACTTGTGCAGTTTCCAAGGAACACTGCCCCTTGTTTTAACCTTCCCACAAGTGGAAACATTTTCTCCACCTGCAGGCTGGCAAACCATTTAATCACCTTAAAGACTTGCACGAGGTCACAACTCAGCCTTCTCCTTTCTTGAGGAAAGAGCACCCATATTGTTCAGCCTTTCCTGTTTGGTATTTAGAAACATTAGAGGAGCTATGTGAATGCAAGCTGTTGCTGTACAATCAGCAGATGACATGGATTTGAGATTGCAAGAGTTAACACCAAGTGGGAAGATGGAGGCAAGTTACAGAATCACAGAGTGCAGAAGTGGCCCTTCAGCCCATTGAGTCTGCACCGATACGTGAGATACACCTGAATTACCTACCTAATCCCGTTCAACCATATTGTAATTAAACAGATCAGGAGGCTTGAGGGGCTGAATGGCCTTTACCTGTTCCAATGGCCTGTGATCAAATTGTTGCTGTGTTGACATGGAGAATTGGGAAGGCACATTCACAATTACTTGATCACCAAGTGTGGGGAGAGGACAATGAAAATGGGAATGTTCAAATAGTGAAATGTGAATCAGACAGGCTCCATCAGAGACATGTGCTTCTGTATCCAAGTACCACCACAGATCCTGACACTAGAACATGAATAGCTAACCATTCAAGAACTTGCATTTATAATGTACCTTTGTCATTGTAAAGCATCCCAAAGTGGTTCACAGGAGTGTTCTCAAACAAAACCAAGGCAAAGGAGGTGGTATAAGGGCAGGTAACCAAAGGCTTGACTCAAAGACATAGGTTTTAAAGAGCGTCTCAGAAGGGAGGTAGGTAGAGAGGCGGAGAGATTTAGGGAGGGAATTCCAGAGGTTAGGACCCAGGCAGCTGAAGGCAGGGCCAAAAATGGCACAACAATTGAAACCAGGGATGCTCAAGAGGCCAGATCTAGAGGAATGCAGAGATCTCAGAGGGTTCTGGAGCTGGAGCGATTCGAGATAGGGAGAAGCAAGACCGTAGAGGGATCCGAAAATAAGGATAACAATTTTAAAATGAGGTGCTGCTGAATTGGGAGCAAATGTAGGTCAGCAAGCCAAGGGATGATGGTTGAATGGGATTTGGTGCAAATGCGGATATGAGCAGAGGTGTTTTGGATGAGTTTAACTTTACAAAAGAGGCTGGATAAGAGAGAATTGAAATAGTTCAGTCTAGAGGTATTAAAGAATTGAATGAGGGATTCAGCAGCAAGTGAGCTGAGGCAAGTAGGAGATAGGCTCTGCTCCAGGAATAGAAGTAAGCAGTCTTGGTGATGGAGAGACTATTCAACTTGTACACCATTATCTAATGAATGGAAGTTCCACAGAAGCTTCTCAGTTAATTTTAGTGCTGGTAACTATATAATGCTGAAGAAAATATCATTTTATAAATAGATTTATTGTTTGTGATGTGGTCTGTCATATCACCGATTTTGAGGTAACAGATGCACTGACTTCATTGCTATTTACTGCAGTTATAAATAAATATAATGAAGAGTTTCTGATTGTTGAAAACTTCATAGCAGCTGCTGTATTACAATGCATTTCTACTGGGCTCACTTTTGCCTCGTGACCTGCTGTCCCTGCAGTCACTCAGACATAGCTCAGGCCAAAATAACAAGGTTTTCTGAATTGTGTATGAAGACAGACAGAAAACACTGCTTCTTAACATCACTAATCTGGATGATTGCACTTCCTTTGTTTTGATATTTATTTCTATAATTAAATGGAATTGCGGAGTTTGCTGGCTCATCAAGGAGTGTCATACAAATTTCAAACATGAAGTTAATCATGTATTTACAGCTTGTCGATTCTGCTCCAACCGTGCTCCTGCAACAAGCACAGACAAATGTATGGTAAAGTCTGTCAGTGTCTGAAAAAGACAGGGATATTTCTGACCACTCACGAAGCTGCATCTCCAGCCCTTTTCCACGGGCCCGCTGTGCGTCTGCAGCCCTTTTCTGTTTCAGTTTCCAAAAATTGCATTATTGGCCTCTGCAACTTCTGTAAGTCATGGAAAAACCAGCTCCTGCCTTATACCTGCCCCCCCCCGCACAACCCTACTACCATTTTGCACCCTGGTCACCGACTATCAGGCAACTTCTGGCATCTGAGGTAGCCCGCCTTCGCCTATCCACATGCTGTGTGGCATCCTTCGGTGGATCCGCCTCAGGCGCAGCAGGTAAAGGAGGATGGACAAGAGGACGACCAGGAAACAGCCAAAAAATAAATAATGATTGTAGACGAAGGAGAAGCCCCTCCAGTGTGTATGGTTTCCTTTGAAGTTGTCCAGTTGAATGTCCCTGTCGGTATTAAAGCAAATAGAATGAGAATGCCAGCCAACACAACAACAGCCAGCAGGTAACTAAAAAAGGACCCTGGCAGACAAGAGGGAAGCAGCAAGATAACCCAAATGCCAACACTGTACTGGCAGCTAATGGGCTCTTATTTGAAACATGGTGATTTTAGACTAAATGGGGACACAGACATTTTGGGCTGTCAAGTCAGAAGCTTGTTGTGCCCCAGCACTGACTGGACGAACTTGCAGCCTATAGCACCTTTTCCCACCTTGGGACGTCCCAATGTGCCTTACAGCCAATGACGTATTTTTGGAGGGTGCTCACTGTAGTGATATAGGTGTGAGATAGTGGGTGTTTTTTTTAAAACTATTTTTGGGGAAGGAGTATTGTGTTAACTTGTGAAGAAGGCTTTGTGTCTATGTGTGCGTAAATGACTTAATTAAGCTTGGGAAAGGTTACTAGAAGACAGCTTGTCTGGGAGGTTTAAGACTTAAAAGGATAGAGGTGCATATGTATTAAGATATTACGTGGGGTTTGAGGTACAAGTAACTAGGTTGGATCTAACATTTGCATTTCTAGATTTTGTTTGAATATCAAGGGAAGTCAGATGTGGCAAGGAGCATTTTTGCATCCTACAGGAGTTCCATGGGTAACTAGAAGAGGGGATATTGCATGTTGTTGACCTGAAAGCAGAGACAAAATAGAAACATGAAAGATTTTATATTTGGAAGGATTTGAGTTTCAAAGAGGGTGTGAGAACAATGGAACCTGAGGTGAAAAGGGGAAAAGGGTATTTTAGAGTTACTGCGGAGAGCTTGAAGGTGGCTGTTGGCTGCGTGAGGAAGATCTCCTGAAAACAACTCTGAGCTGGGAGAAGACACAGTTCAAATCAGCCATCCAGTCAAGCCAGAAAAGTCTTATGTTGCAAAAAGCAGCCTTGTTCTGAAGTCTTGGATTTCCACAGCAGAGTGGAAGAAAGTTTAAGAGGTTGTGTGGTATGCCTTAATTTGAGCTACAGCAGTTTTCCTGGGGTAATATTACTGGATTTTTATAATTAAACATCTATAAGGCTATGTTGCCTGGAAGATGTTAACTTGTGAGTCTGACCAAGTAGGGAGTCTTCAGGGGAAATGTTTTGCAAGACTAATCTTAACTGTGTAACTGTAATCTTGTGTGCTTCAGCTTTCTTTTATTCTCATTAATAAAACTTATAATTTTTAAAATCCCGGAAGTGTTACTAGACTGCTTGCTGCTGAAATCAGTATGTCCTCTTCTTGTTTTCAGAACAAACAAAAAGGATATGACTCGTCAGCAATTTTCCCTCTGGGATTTGGTTTGCTCAGCAATCAACCTCTGCTGTGGTCACAACGAAGGAAATTCAGCAACGAATTTGTGCACAGCAAGCTCCCAAAACATCAATGTGGTAATGAGCAGATAAGGTTTTTTTTAGCTATGATGTTCAAGTGACAAGACCTAGAACACCAGTGAGAACTTCCCTGGCCTTATTCAAATCGTGCTCTGGAAGCTCTTACATTCACCCAAGGAGGCAGACAGGTGGACACATGACAGTGCTTTCTCAGTATTGCACTGGTTGCGTCAGCCTAGATTTCAACCCACTGACTTGGAAGCAAGAGTGCTATCTACTGAGCCACAGCTGACTGCTTGCTCACCGGACCCTAAGGAGAACATTCCTTCTGCATGTCAAGAGATTGTCAGTTGTGAACAGTCTTGCACTGTGGTGCCTCCCAGGAGCTGGGAGAAGTGCAAGGAGATTAGACCAGTCGGGCTGGAATCAAACCTACGACGACTGAATCATCTCTCCTCACACCATATACACACGTGCAGGAGCAGATTCCTGTGCCAATGCTCAGATTAAGTCAGAGGACAGAGTGACAGAAATTACATGCAATCATGTTATATCCAGAGATTTAAAACAGAAATCACAGGGAGAGTCCAGAAAATTGCTGGGTGAATTGGCAATCAGTCTCACCTCAGGGGTAAGTAACGTGTCCTGTAGAGAATTGCCCCAAGCGTCCATTGAACTTCCTTGTCATAAACCAGCTGGGCTGTTTTCAAGTTGGTGTAATTCACAGGAAAGGAAAATCCACTATGCAGAACCTCGTACATCCACGCTGACTTGAAACACTGGTACCTGTAGTTAACATACAGCAATTTCAGCAGGTGCTGCTGTAGAGTTTAAACCTATATGATCATCCTTCCTTGTCAGTATGAGGTGCGGAAGGGGAGATATTAAAGTCTAACATGCAAATGTTGGCCAGCCTGTCTGAGAATGGGGTGTTGCTGCCTCACCAGCCTTGGTTACCTGCCTCTCCAAGAACCCACAGCTAAGAAAGGGGATTTATTAACTTCACATATAACCCCTGACACCTTATTTAGTCAAGCTTCACTATGTCAACACATTCATTCCAACCTCACTCTGTTCTTCAGGACAGTTGCTGTCATCTGATTTTGTAATCACTGGGGCATAAGATGATTGAAGGGTGACTTGATCAAGCTGTTTGAAGTGAAAAAAAGGACCCAAGAACCCAGAGAAACTATTTTGTCTAGTGGGAGAAGTCCAGGCTAATGAGGAGTCAAATCAAGAAGCACGACTTCACACAAAGGAGAGTGGAAATTTGGAACTCTCCCTCCCCAAAGGGTGTGGATTCAGAGGGTCCACTGAAACTTTCAAGACTGTGTTGGATTGATATTTGTGGGCAAATGGAGATACGGTCTAGAGCAGCCATATCACATCATTGATTGGTGGAACAGGCTTGGGGTCCCAAGATGCCAACTGTTGTTCTAAAGTGCCGATGAGACTTGGGTTCTATTGACTGTAACCCATTCCTCACATTTAGATGGGCACAAGACTGGCAGCTGGGGTTCAGTGGCAACAGGCAATTAACATACATGACACACAAGTATCAGGCAGACCACCTTCCCTTGACATTCAACAACATGAGTATCATTGCATTCCTTCACTGTCAACATCCTAGAGTCATGATTCCAGCTTAAACATTCACTCCCTCCACAATTAGTGACAGTGTGTTCCATCTACAAGATGCACTGCACAAACTCACTCAAGTTCTTTTCACAAACCTGCTCTACCACCACCAAGGATTAGGGCAGCAGATGCATGGGAACATCAGCACAATTTCCCCTTGTGGGAGAATCTAGAACTACAGGTGAAAATAAGTGGTTGCCCATTTAAGACAGAGAGGAGGAGGATTTTTTTTCTCTGAGGGTTGTGAGTCTTTGGAACTTTTCCTCAAAAGGCAGTGGAAGCAGAATATTTTTAAGGCAGAGCTAGATAGGTTCTTGGTAAGCAAGGGGGTGAAAGGTTATCGGGGTAGACAGGAATGTTGAGTTGAGGTTACAATCAGATCAGCCATGATCTTATTAAATGGCGGAGCAGGCTCGAGAGGCCGAGTGGCCTGCTCCTGCTCCTAACTTGTATGTTCGCATACATGTTCCCCTCCAAGCCACGCACAATTCTGACTTGGAACTACACCCTGCTCCTTCACTGTCACTGGGTCAAAATCCTGGAACTCCCTCCCTAACAGCACTGTGGGTGTACCTACACCACATGGACTGCAGAGATTGAAAAAGTTGGTAAGGGCAATGAAAAATGAGAAGTGAGTATCAGACTTGCCAACGACGTCCACATCACACAAAGGAATCAATTAAAACATACAGGGATACTCAGATTGGATCTGCTTCCTGTTCGCAAAATATTTGATGTAGATTGCAGGGCAGTGAGGGTAGGCTGGAACCCTAGAACAATGCATCTTAACCCAGGGATGGTCAAATCATTTAAATCTGATCCTCTGCCTGAGTACTGTCTGGAAGGAGACATTTTAAAATTGTCCATTCTGCTAACCTATCCCTCAACCTGTCATAAGACTGGTTGCTCACCAGTCTCACATCACAGCTGTTCTAATTTGCTAACTGCAGCTTTAAGGCTCACCTAAAAGATGAGTTTTTACTTTAACTCCTTCTGACCAGTGTGGAGGTAAAGTTCTACTGCTGAAGCGTCTGGTGGATAAAGATGGCGATATGGTTCCCATTCATGCTGTCACAGAAAAGACAGCTCCTATACTTAAGAACAGCTCCCTGGATACCTGTTAGCTGTTGTGCTAAAGCGGGAGAGGTAACCAAGATACTCCATCCTGGTCCACTGGAAAACCTCCGCTTTAGTATCAGAGGTCACCACAAGTTTTGGCATGGCCACGATCCTCTCAGATAGATCATTATCTGCTCACTGACTCTGCTCTGATTTGCACATTTAGAATAGTTGCTTGGACAGCACACTCAAGAGCTGGCAGGGCCTGTGCGGATGAACCTTTGGATCAGTCATGGTCTGGCGTGCAAGGGACAATGCCTGATGCACAAATGAAAAGACACACTGGCCTATTTCCCCCTTCAACGACATCGATGGCATAGAGGGTGCGCACACTTACTTCAGTCTGTGGAGGTCTGCATGACTGGAGTACAAGCCACGGTCAAAACGTTCCTTCAGGATTGTCCACTTTGTCGCACAATAATCCTACAGGATAAATACAATCTTAAGCTGAAAGCCATTTAACCATCGAGTCAGTGCCAGCTCTCTGACAGAGTAATCCAGTTAGTCCCACTCCCCCACTGTTTTCCCATTTCCCTGAAATTTTTCTCCTTCTCAAGTATATATCCAATTCTCTTTTGAAAAGCTACTATTGAATCTGTATCCACGGATACGGCAGCATGTTCCAAATCCTAACCATTCATTGTGTGAAAAAGATTTTCCTCATGTCGCCTCTGGTTCTTTTGCTAATTACCTGATGTGGCCACTGCTTATTGACCCTCCAACCATTGGTAACAGTTTCTCTTCATTTACTCGATCTAAACCCTTCATGATTTTAAACAACTCAACCAAATGTCCTCTTAGCCTTCTCTATTCTAAGGAAAGCAACCCAGCTTTTCCAGCCTATCCATACATTTCCCAATCTTTTGGGTCCCAGTGGATTGGATAATTGCAATGGCAAATCCTCGGACTTGATTTCCCAAAAAATTTATAAGCTGGAAGTTCACCGATGGGAGTGACGTTGAATCTGAAAGAACAGCATCCAAAAATCATGAGCTGGTCAGCTAGGAGCAGTCCGGAACAGGATACTGACTTGATCTGACCCTCAGGGTATTCTCCTCTCACTAGTGATCTCCCTAATTGCCATTGGTTTACTTAGCTCAGAGTAAGGACCAAACTTTTTGCTCCACAGGGTTCAGTCTGTTTACTGAGCTGTTGAGGATGTTGGTTACAGGTTTATGTATGTAGCTCGCGCTGAGCAACTTGACCACAAGGTGGCTTGCTCTATACATTCATCTGGTAATTACGTAATTAGTCATGGTCCATGAGGAAACACAGGCATCTCTTTCTGTTAGAAAGAGAGAGAGAGACAAGTGATTATATAGCTGGAGGGACAGAATTCCACATCAAGCATGGGACAAAGCAAGGAGTGGGCCTTGATGGACTCCCACAGCCAGAACAGGGTTTCAACCAGCGTTGCTGGCATCATTCTGTGCCACACTCAAGCTATCTAGCCAGCTGAGCTAACCAGCCCCCAACACTCACTCATTGGTTAACAATCTGTGGAGCTTTCATTAGAAACATGAAATTCACCTCAGTACCTTAGCAGCTTTGGTGAATTTAGCAACATCATAGTGACCGCCCATGCGCAAGACGTCTTCAGTGCAATAATAGAATTCAGAGAAACCATAGAATTCACTGTTCTGATAATCGACTTGGGGCTGGTAGATCCCACTGAGCGATGTTGAAGTCTCATTGGTTTTGTTTAAGAAGGGGCTAATCATTTGTCGACACCAATTGAAATCTCCCAGTCCTCGTAAATACACAGTGCGTCCACCTTGATGAATTTCGTCCTTGATATCAACTGGCAAACAGGGGTCCAAGTATGGGATTTCCTCTGTCAAGCCAGTCTTCTGCCCCAGCAACCTGCAGGAGAGATAGGCCAAGTGACTCATTGTTCCCCAAAGGTTCTATTTTCATCTCAGCCCGATTGAAGCTGCTACTTTTACTCGCGTGTCATTACATGGATCCCCAAATGGTCACTGCTTGTTTGTGATCCTTGACACAATCAGTGGGCCAATTGACCCTCTAAGCAAGCCCACTGAAGTCACAGGGATGCTTCTTGCCTCCTTCTCCCCTCTTTCCAGGCTCAACTTCAAAATAGAGAACAGCAAAGTATCAGATGAACAACACGGTGACCCTCTCCATGCTCTGGCACAAAATACTGGGGCTCCTGCCTCACATCCTGTGCCACCTGAATTGAATGCTCAGCTCACATCGGAGAGGCACTTCAGGGTCACAAACAAACAGACACAGGAGTGGCTGCACAAAAACAGACCATTCGGCCCAACTGGTCAATGCTAGTATTTCCTACATTACAATAGTGGCTACACTTTACAAGTACTCCATTGGCTGTAAAGCACTTTGGGATGCTCTGATGTTGTGAAGGTTGCTATATAAATGCAAGTTCTTTCTTTATAGACAGGAGGTAGGGTGGGAGAACCATAATGCTAGCACAGATCTGTTGGGCTGAGTGGCCTGTTTCTGTGCTGTCACCTTGTAGGCAATTCTGTGCAGTTAAAAAGAGCCGGAGCCTGTTGATTTGTCCATCTCCCCTCCCACCCAAGGCTCCACGAAGCCCAAGTACCTGTTTGTCAATGTGATCTTGTGGATGATTTGTTCCTCGTAACGCTTTCTGGCAGCATTCCCACCGAAACCCAGAAACGTGGTGACATAGACTCGGTACACATGCTCTGTGTGATGGGCATCACAGCCCAGGTTGAACTCTGCCAGCAGGTTCTTGGCCACCTCTTCCTGCACAAGAGCAACTGATGTGGTTATTCAAGTGGAAACATAACCAGTCTCATATTATCCTGTGTCCAGCACAGATGCAGTGCAATCAAAATATTCAATTAGCAGATGACAGATAACAAGTTTTAAAGCAGTAATGCAACCAAGCAGGCCTTTCACACAGCTGAAGGAATTGTGGAGCAGATGAAATGATAAATGTGCAGGAGCTAAAGGGGGTGCCAACTTTACCCAGCTGGTGACAAATGGGCCAAATCTTACTGGAGAGAGGATGTCACAGCCAACTTCACATTCAGACTTTGTCCAGCAGCTTTCAATTCAACGATAATTTGTGTGCAACTAGCTGGGAGTGCAAGCTAATAACAGTGCAGTGAGGGCAATTGGAACTAACAGTCAATCTCCTTAAACAACGATATTTAAGGACTGGGAAACAAACTGGGGCACAAAGGAGGGGGAAATTCAACACATCAGGCCAGAGCATTTGGGCAGTTGGTTTTGCATGGTTCGAACATCCAGCCTTCAAGCCAGACTTCTCCAACCTTCATTGTGAGAAAACCACTGGCTTCCTTTATTCATCAGCAAAAGATTTTTCTTTCCAGTTCTGAGTTCATGGAATGTAACCAGAGCTGAAGGTCAGCTAAGAAGGAGACGTCGCCATAAATATTCCAGAAAATACAAGTCTAGTTAATGTAAAGTGACGATTTGATTGCCATTTTTGGATTTTGTAAGGAAGTGATAGCATGGATAGAGAAAAGCTGTTTCCACTGCGAGTTAGTATAGGATGGGGTCATAATCTTAATATTCGAGTCAAGCAAATCAGAAGAGAAGTTAAGTAACGTTACTTCATGCAAAAAAGTGGTGGGCAGGTGGGGGAGGTCAAAGTGTGAAACTCTCCAGCAAAAGGAGCAGATGCCAGCTTACTGAATTAGCATTGCTCAAGTGATTGTTCTTCTTGCCCGAGTTGTAACAGCGAGTACTTCAGGATAATCATACCATGCACTCAGGCCAAGTGCTTGTACGCACGCTCCCAGCTGGGTCATGATTCACTCTCTGTTTCCTGACTTAACCTCAGACCGATTAAGTCTGATTAAACACCAGACTGGCAATCGACTTTGGGCTTTCCCCACTGTGGTACTACCAACCTCTACAATGCATTCAACTTGCTGTAGCCCCTGTCCTCGCCCCCCGCCAAGTTCTGCAATCACACCACATCGCCTCTTAACATGCTTGGTTAACTCCCAGAGTCTCAGCGATGTTCTCACCCTTGCTTTGAAACTCTCTCTGTGCATTGATCCCTGGTAACCTTTTGTGACCAATCTATGCCAGCCTCATGTCCCCATGGACCCCAATACATTCCCCTAACACTGTACTTCTCTTACTTGCCCCACTGGCTCCTGTTCATTATGCCATTCTGACCCGCTGCCACCTTGGCGGTTCCCTGGGGAAATATCCATGAAAGATTTATCGTCAGAGACTCATCTATCAACACTTTATCAAACGAGTCATTCCATTGCTTAGTGCACAAAAAACAAATCAATTACTACAAAAGGGCACCACGAGAGAGGCAAAAATAATTACATTATGAGCAACAAAGCATGTTAATGCTGGAATCCTGTCACAATGAAGTGCATGCTCCAGCTGGAAGTGGGAGCAGCTGTTACTAACTGGGGAAAGGTTAGGACATCATTCTTAAGTCTATCTAAGAACCGGTTTCTACCTAGGAGAAAAGGGGGGGGGGGGGTGTGTGAGGAAAAGGGAGTCTGTGTCTGTGCTCTCTGGGTTTTGTGAATAAACCTGTGTTAAAGAAAGACTGGCTCCAGATTCCTCCAGTACTCGGTGAATGAGCAACAAATTATAACAATGCAGACTCATTTTAAGAAAGGGAGAGCAGGCAACACAGAAGACGACAAGAACTAATGGCGTGATCAGTTTTCAGAAACCATGCACATAGGTATCACACAAAGTGCTGGCCTGGAATCGTAGGCTCAGGAACTACCATGCAAGGGACTGAACAGCACTAAAGTACAAGGCCAAATGTTAGAGGATATGAATTAAAAAGGAAGAAACACAAAATCAAAGAAAAAAAAAAGGTAGGACAGATAATAACCTGTTGTGAAGAGGCAAAGCTTACAGTTTTGGGCACTTCATAGGCTATCTGAGTAGAAACCCCTCCCATGTCCAATACGCCAGCTGTCCTCTTCCGGAGGACAGCTGCCTGGGCCTCAGTACCAGGAAGGTTGACTTCCACAACCGAATCCTCACCTGTGTGAATTCATCAAAGAACAACCAGTTAGACAGCTTTTTTGTTTAAGCTTTGATACAAACTTTGCACATTGTACAATTCCCAAGTCACAGGTTGGATTTTCTTCGTGCCACATCCCAAATATCCAGTGGCGCAGACTTGTTTGATTTGCAGGTGCAGGTTTACAGCTCCCAGCACCATGATACTAGGACGTGACCAACACTTTGCATTTACATTGACATCTCTCACCTCAGTCAGAGGGTCATGAATTCAAGTCCCAAACCAGAGACTCAAGTAAAATATCAAGGTTTACACTGCAAGCGCAGCTTGGAGGGAGTGCTGCACTGTCAAAGGTGCCATCTTTTGGATGATCTTAAACTGAGGCCGTGTCTGCTCTCTCAGGTGGAAGAGAAAGGTCCCATGGCACTTATCTCAAAGAAGATCAGAGGAGCAGCTCAATATTTATCCCTTAACCAACACTTAAAATCAGATCATAAACACACTGCTGTTTGTGGGAGCTTGCTGTGTGCAAAATAGCACAGCTACTCATGGGGTAAACTTGCTGAGCAGTCGGTCCAGCCCTGTTCTGTGACAACTTTATCCCTGTTGTAGGATGAGTCAAATACATATTATTAATCAAGAGATCAAGAATGATTAAAGTATTAATTGTTGCATTATAACCGGATCAGCAATTCTTCACGCTAGTGTAAGACACAGTACAAATATCATGATGCAGAATAAATCATGAATAAAAACAGCCCCACCCACTTTAAAATGCACAGATAAAGTTTTACCATCACTGATGTGGTCAAACCGTCCCAGGACAAAATTGATCCCAATCCAAGCGTAAACTCCTGAAACCATTGAAGTAAAAGGATTCTATTATTACTTTTACAGATTCAAAACATGTTTGGCTGCAAAACTGCAGAGTATTAGATATTAATAACACCCGAATCATAAAAAACATTAAACACTGTGAAGGGTCAGTGACATTTACTCAAGTTTGTGCCTTTTGTGAAATAATTGTCCAGTGAGTGCCTTTAGCACCAGGGCAGTCGTTGTCTGAGGAGTTAACAATCCACACACTGCTATTTTAAACTGCCAGTCTTTGGCTCACTCTGCCGATGTTTGATGGCCTTTGAGGTGGTTTTAAAAATGAAGCTGGTCCTTTTGGGCATTAATTTAAAAGCTTTTGAATGCCATTTTTACAATCTTGACTAAGGAGCTGATGACTGGGCCCCAATACAGCTAGCAAGCAGTTATGTTTTTTTTTTAAACTAATTTTCAATCATTTAAAATCGGGATAGTCACAGCAATTAAAAATGCTTATTTTGCTTGATAAAACCTATTTGCCGCAGTAATCCAAGTGCGTGATGAGCGACCACTCTTAATTGCATTAAGCAATCTTCTTGAAAGCTACGTGGTTTTTTTTGGAAGAAAAGATGTTTTAAAGGACGATTGCCAATGGCACCGCACTGACCAGATTTTACTGGCAAATGAGTTCAAATGGAAATTTGTGACAAAATAAAAAGTTTTCGAAGCAGCAATTTCCGTCCGCATTTCCGACTGCTCAAATCTAAGGTGTCCCTCTCACCCTATTAAGCTCCTGACAAACAAGTCTCAAACTTGGTATATGAGTTACAAAGCTTTTACTCGTGCCTGTGGAGAAGCATCAAGTTCAAAGAGGCAGGAGACCATTAATTTGTTATTAGTTTGTGCCAGACAGGTTCTAAAAACGCAGGCTCGAACCCAAACTGCTCAACGACCTGGGTCACATTTTGAACATGGCTGCATCTGGTGACACCAGGTCCGAGCCAGATGGAAGAACCCATGCTTCGAGACCACATTGTTTTACAACATGGGATTGACTTTACCGACGTATTATCAAACTATCCTTCACTCACTGTACTTTGCTGGTGAAATAATCCTGCTTCTATTGGGAGACTTTGCTGCCGTGTCAGTCAAGAGGACGGTGTGCAGTGGTCCAGAGAGACTCCATTTACATGGGCTCTTCTTGCTGAGGGAAGACTGTGGCAAGTCCTGTTTAAAACACTGCCCGGCCTCTAACTCACTGGTTGACACAATAGTGTCAATACTCACTCTCAATGCACTGGACTGAACAATATGGAACAGGCTGACTGCCAGCATCACAGATTCCCCTCTTAATATTTACCTAAATATTCAGTGCACTTGTCTACTAGCTTATCAATTCACTTGCAAGCTCAGAACCGTTCAACCAATCTACCTGACACTACGGTCACTGCAGCATACATACCTTCTTGTTTGCCTGAAATGACCTCTGCATGTGAGTCTGCAAACAGGAAATCGAAGTTGAGAGGAATATCTGTACGGAGATCTTCAAGGATGGCATTTTGCTGGCTGCAAGACCAAAGTTAACGTGTGGTCAATACTTGAAATGCGGTTATTCACCAGTGGGCAGACAAGAATCATGGTGTGCTCCCCTTCATGACATGACTCAGGCTAGACCCTATCTCACTGGGCCTCTGTTGAATGCCTGAAATGACGAATCGCTTTCTGAGCAATGGCTGCTGGGAAGCTATTTGACAGTGATGGTATCACAACTAAGCCTCAATTGCTGCTTGCCTGAACTACACTGGGGCACTTTCCAACAGGCATCACCAGATCGCAACCAAGAGTGGGATTTCTTTCACCGAACGAATAGGGATAAATGGAAACCAACTGCACTGTCTCGTCATCACACAAACTGAAATCAGCTACCTCACTACAGACCCAGATATCAAATAGGAGATATTTATGCTCTGTCTGGAACACATACTGCTTGAGTATCAATAAGGTTAAACTGAGTTGAATAAGCCTAGAATCTCTGGAGTTGAGAAGAATGAGACATGATCTCATTGAAATGTATACATTCCTTAGAAGACATGAGAAGCTGAGATGCTGAGAGGCTCTTTTCCTTGGCTGCGGGATAAAGAGTTGGCCACTTAGGACTGAGATGAAGTAAAGTGTCTTCATTCAGAGGGTTGTGAATCTTTGGGATTCTCTATCACACAGGCTGTGGATGCTCAGCATCGAGTCTATTCAGGACTGAGACTGGTAGATTTCTGGGCACTAAAGGGATCAAGGGATTTGGGGAGCAGAGAGCCAAGTGGAGTCAAGGTAGAAGATCAGCATGATCTTCTGAGTGGCAGAGCAGGCTGGATAGGCCACATCTGTAACTCTCACTCAAGTTTTCTTTCATTTTTAACTGTACTATTATTTAACATCTGGTCTGAGACTTAGGTCCAGTTCTAACTCTCCCTTTCAGACATAATGTGAATGGAGATCAGACTGTTTAAATCAAGTAGCCCACTGGATCAATGGCATAATCACAGAATCTTAATGGCACAGGAGGCCATTCGGCCCATCATGTCTGCACCAGCAAAGCTCAAAAGCCTGAGATCCAGAATCTGGAATGCCACAGAGGACTGGCTCCTGAAGTTGAGCTTCAGTGTAGGGGTAGGCAAGAAGGAGCTTTGCCCCACGTCTTCTATGTCACTTCACATTTACCCCCGATTTACCCAAACAGGAGGCCGCAATGCCCACAGAGGTTCAAAAACTGCAATGACCCTCTTAATGAGTAGAAGCTTGACTGTGCATTTATCCTTGTGGTTGAGGTAGGGAAGACTGAGAACAAGAAATTGGACAGATTTCACAGCACCAGGAGCCACCCATTATTTGCAATAATTTGAGTGTGAACAAGAAGAATGGAGACCATGAACAGATTAACGTTTAGCTCATGGCTCCGCCTATTTCACTTCACAGTGTCATTTATGAGTGCATTCAAATGAGCAAGTACAATGATCTTTTCAAGAACAATGCAAAACAGTTACTTCTCAGGTAAAATCCTCATCCCAGCAGTGCACAGGATATATAAAGGAGTCTCTTGGTGTTTTGAATGAGGAATATGATCTGCAGCAAAATTCAACAGGGGTGCCAAGTAATCACTAGCTTTCTCTGGTGTGGCTGCCAGGTCTGATATACCTGCGGAAAGGAACAGAAAGGCAAATGAAACAAAGCAACTGAGCGCAGCATCTGTGCTGTAAATAGACTGTTTGCTACAAGTCCCAGTTCTATCTCAATGTTTGTAGACACTCCGGACTTTAATTGCTGTCTAAAAAAAATACAAACACATCGAGATGGCCTGGATATATTTTTCTCAGTACATTGTCCTGGTGTGAATGATTGGATAAATATGAAGCACTGGTGTGGCACCAGAATATTGCTATCAGAAGGCAAAGATTTTACATCCGATCATGAGAAATGATCTGACACAGGAGAGTAAATGTCAAGCCAGAAATATGACCTACCAACAGGGTATGGTTAGAGTCATGGCCTTGTGCTGTACTCTATCATTCAATGATGCCGTGCCTGGGAGATTCTAAGAAAGCACCACAAAAGCACACAGGTTTCACAAAGCTTATGTTATTCAGACCCCACAGCATGTTACAGGCCATGTTGACAGAATATTGGCAAATCAGTTTTTATTTCAGACTAACACTGAATTTCAAACATAGAAAACACAGCAAGAAAGAGTCCATTTACGCCAACTGCTCCATGTTGGTGTTTATGCTCCCCACGAGCCTCCTCCCACCCCTCTTCATCTCATCCTATCAACATATCCTCCTATTTCTTTCACCCTCATGTCTTTATCCAACTTCCCTTAAATACATCTATACTATTCACCTTAAGCGTTCTCTGAGTTTTTGAGTTCCACATTCTCACCACTCTCTGGGTGAAGTAGTTTCTCTTGAATTCCCCATTGGATTTAATAGTGACTGTCTTATATTCATGTCCCTAATTTTGGTCTTCCCAGAAATGGAGATACTGTCGCAACATCTATCTTATCAAACTCTTTCATAATCTTGATCCGGGTCATAGCTCAGCCTTCTCTTTTCAACTGGAGGATGGAAGGAGGTAAGAGGATGTACAGCGGGAAGCCTTAAGGACCCAAGTTCTAGGATGACTGAGGGCATTAGGTCACCATCCTGTGTTGCAGTGAGTTTTCAGAGACCACAATGTCCCAAGTTGGTGCCAAATGAGCTGATGTCAAGTAAAGCACAGAGAGCATCAGTAGTCAGGGCAAGGAAGAAAACAGCCCGAGTTCCCCAACTCTCCCTCAGTTACAATTTTGACTGCTGTCAACTCATGAATATAGCTGTGACAGGACTCAGCTGCGATATTCCCACAGACAAATAGTCTGCCAAGCTTCACAGTCTTGACATAAATACTGTAACAGTCCAGTCAGCATCAACATATTCAAGAGAGATAAAGGGGATAGAAGTGGTATTCAATTGAACAGTACTGGAGTGTTATTTAACATTCACATTGCTTTCTATCTCTCCCTCTTTGGCCTTTACTGGCTGAAGGCTGAAACTAAGAAACAATGAAAGCCATTAACTTGGTGTCAACTATATTCTTCCCACAGTTTGACATAACATAGCCAAAAAGTGCCTGTTAATCATGAGTCAAGTATGGGTTCACTTAATTCACTGCTACAGGAACGGAATCAGAAAATAAATTATTAAAATTTGTAGCACAAAAGGAGGCCATTCAGCCTGTTGTGCCTGTGCTGGCTCTTAGAACGAGCAGTCATGCTTGATCTTATACCTTGTGTCCTTAACCCTGCAAGTTCCTCATCCTGGAGTAGTTGTCCAACTTTCTTGCAAAATTGTTTATGGAATCAGCCTCCGCTGTCTTTTCAGGTGTAGTATTCCAGATGCTGGCAGCTCTCAAAGAGCGACAAAAATTCTCATCTTCCCTTGAGACCTTGGTCAGTGATTTGAAATCCTTGACCTCTGGGTATTGACCATCAGAGGGAATCATTTTGATCTGCTCTATGATAACCTCTCGTCACATACATAAGAACATAAATAGATGGAGTAGACCATTCAGCCCACTGAGCCCATTCCGCCATTCAACGAACGAGATCATGGCTTACCTTCTGCTTCATTTTCCCGCACTACCCCATATCCCCTGATGTTTTTAATATGTAGAAAACTATCGATCTCAATGACTGAGCCTCCACAGCCCTCTGGAGAAGAGAATTCCAAAGATGCACTGCCCCGAGTGAAGAAATTCCTCCTCATCTCAGTCCTAAATGGCCTGCTCCTTATTCTGATCCACATTTAAAAGCGTACAAAGTTGTTTTTCAATCAAGACCAGAATTAGACTCCCAATTTATTCCTCTCTTTTAGCTTGTTGTTAAAAGGGTGTGACAACACCTATTCTTTTCTCAAAGATTTAGAACAATTTCTTTCAATGATTTAAAAGCAAAATACTGCCGATGCTGGAGAACTGAACTAAAATCAAAGTGCTGGAAAAACCCAGCAGGAAGAAGAGTCATATTGGATTCAAAATGTTTCTCTCTCCACAGAAGCTGCCAGATCTGCTAAGTTTTTCCAGCATTTTCTGTTCTTTCCATTGAATTACCTGGTTTGATCTTCATCACCACAGGCTGTCTGTTCCTGCCCCTCATCTGTTTGATATCAAGCAGATCATGTGGATTCCCATTGTGTCTTGGCCAGCAGTACACAAAGAGCCTTGAGCCACTGCTTCCACAGTCTATCACAATGCCGTAGTTTAAATAAGGGTTCTTGATATCAGTGGCCTCCATGTCTGTCAATTTGGTAAAGTACCTGTAAGGAGGAAGAGGAGAAAGGTGAAACAGCAATAACAACTTGCATTTACATAGCGCCTTTAACAGAACTAAACATCTCAAGGTGCTTCACAGGTGTGTTACAAGGCAAAATGTGACACTGATTTACACAAGATATTATGACCAGTGACTAAACATCTGGTCAAAGAAGTTGCTTTCAAGGAGTGTCTTAAAGGAGGAAATAGAAGGAGAGACATGGAAAAATTTAAGGAGGGAATCCCAGAGCCAATGCAGCTGGAGGCATGGCCACCAATGGTGGAGCAATTAAAATTGGGGCTGCTCAAGAGGCCAGGATTAGAGACGTGGAGAGGTCTCAGAGGGTTGTCAGGCTGGGGAATGTGACAGAAATAGTGGAGAAATTTGAAAACCAGGACGAGAATTTGGAAAATCAAGGTGTTGCCGGAACAGGAGCCAACATCGGTCAGCAAGTACAGGAGGTGATGAGCGAAGGGAGTTTGGTTAGGGGCAGCAGAGTTTTGAATTAGCTCAAGTTTATAGGGAATGCAAAGTGGAGACTAGCCCGCAGAGCTCTGAAGTAGACGAGTCTACAGGTTAACAAAGGTACGTGTAAAGGGGTAGCTTTTAAGGAATGCTTCAAAGGACAGCATTAAAGAGGGAGAGAAGATTATAAACTGATTTGAACCTGCACAGTCCAGTATCATCACTGGCACTGTGAGGTGCGGATTTAAAATTCCTTCATCTGTCACCATATGTTAATGTCACACTGACTAAATCCTCGGTCTCATTGCTGTACCATCTGGAAAACTGAACCCAGAAGTTCTTCTAGTCTAAATTGTTAAATCCAAAGACTAAGCTGCCATTTCTTTTATCGCAGCCTACAAACCCGTATTCTGTTTCTAATTTGTATAGTGATATTTCTCTTTAATTTGGAAGTTGGTGAGAGAGAGAGGGGCAATTTCGTGTTTACCAGCAAGTAGAGAAAAACCCACACCCGGTTCCTGTGGCATAATGAGCAACTGGGAGGTCACGAGTTCAAAT
The DNA here is from genome assembly GCF_017639515.1 of Carcharodon carcharias. Classification (NCBI taxonomy): domain Eukaryota; kingdom Metazoa; phylum Chordata; class Chondrichthyes; order Lamniformes; family Lamnidae; genus Carcharodon; species Carcharodon carcharias. The sequence goes on along the minus strand of NC_054483.1, from coordinate 24,286,031 downwards.
CCCACACGTGCCACATTGTAAGACTGAAGCCAGTCAAAAAATCTTATAATTTGTATCGTGGCGTCAACATCAACAGAAAAATGGCCATGGGAACTCCCAGATTTGTGGGTAAACCAACCAGTTCATCCATGTCCTTCAGGGAAGATAACCTGCCAACTAGATGTAATCTAGTCCACATGGGTCCAATCCCACACTATGTAGCAGACTTTTAAAATTGCTGAAGGAAATGGAGGGATGGACACCAAATGCTAATTCTTTTTTTAATTATTCATGGGATATGAGCATCACTGGCAAGGCCAAAGTTTATTGCCCCTTGTTGTCTCAATCCCAAGCCAGCTGGTGAAGTATGAAATGAAACACTAATACTTTTCATAACAATAGGTTTATTTACAGAATGCATCATTACAAATGCCTGCTTCCTTCCAAATAACCCAAAGTCCCAGCAGTTTCAGTTTATGAGTGCTCTAAGTACTTAATTAAACAATGCACTTAACATAATTAATATACCATCAACTGCCATCCCTAGAGAGCTGCCTTCATTAAATGTACATGTGTTGTAGATATACCCACTGCGCTGGTATGGAGGAAATTCCATATGGAATTGATGTAACAGTAACAATTAGAACGTATATAGCACTTAATGCAGGGCACAATGTCCCAAGGTGCTTCACAGAAGCATTAGAAAACAAATTATGACACCAAGTCACTTAAGGAGATACTCACGGAGCCAAATCCCTGTCTGCTCTTTCAGGTGAATGGAACAGATCCCATAGCACTATTTCAAAGATGAGCAGGGGAGATCTCCCTAGTGCCCTGGCCAATACTTATGCCTCAATCAACATCACAAAAGACAGAGTATGGGGTCGTTATCACATTTCCATTTGCGGGATTTTGCTGTGTACAAATCGGAGGCTGCGATTCCTAGAGTGACTGGACTTCAAAGAGTACATCTTGTCTGTCAAGTGCTTTGGGACATTATGAGATTGTGACAGGTGCTGTAGAAATGCAAGTCCTTGTTTCTTTCTACTTTGGGTTTGAAGTCCTGTAGATGGTCCTGGAAAGGAACACTGTTGGGCGGTCTAAGAGAGGAAGGCAGTGGGAGGAATGTTTGTGGGAGAGGAGTTCCAGAGTCTGGAGGATTTGATTTAGAATAGGACAGTGTTCACCCAGTGTTCAGAAGCTAGGGAGGATGACAACATCCAGAAAAGCATCTTGAAGCAAGAGTGGGTGGAAGACCGATACCACAACCCGATCGATAAATGAAGAGGCAGAAGCAACTGCCCATACACTACCTATCTCCTCTGTCCTGGTACAAACGTCCCCAGCGATTCTTATCCAAGACCAGCAGAACATACAGTAGAGATATGAAAATAGTGAGCAATACAAGAGCTGTCAACTGACGAAAGGTGCTGTTGAAAGGACGTGGACAGGTCGATGGAGATAAGCTGAAATGCCATGAAGCCGGGAATAAGCAGGAGATATAGAACCTATAGAAGAGAAAAGTTCGCAGTCAAAAAAACAAGATAAGTGGAGCAATGTTTCAACACAGATTACACTCATATCACAAATTCTTACTTGTGATTTTGCAACAAGGACACTTTTCCACACGAGATCTCTGAAATCTACCTCAGGAAGCAGCATCAAGACAAACTCTCAAGGTCATTCTGCCAAATGTATTCAAGAATGCATTCATGATCATTTTACAGTGCCCTAACTAACAAGTCTCACATGTCCACTTTCAAAGTTACAGAAAGATAAATATTCATTATCAGCCATGGCTCAGTGGCTGGCACTCTCGCCTCTGAATGAGAAGATTGGGAGTTGAAGGCCCACTCAATCTCTTGAACACAATAAGTCAAAGCTGACACTGAGTAGCGAAGGAATGTTGCACTGTCAAAGGTGCTGTCTTTCAGCGAGAAGTTAAACTGAAGCCCTATGTGCCCTTGCTCAGGCGGTTGCAAAAGATCCCAAGGCACTGAAGAAGAGCAGGGGAGAGTTCTCGCTAATGTCCTCTCAACCAAGATTAGGAAAACAGATGATCTGTTCCTCTCACATTGCTGTTTGCGGGAGCTTGCGGTGTTCAAAATGGTCTTTCAAACATTACAACTGTCACTACACTTTGGAAGTACCTGACTGGCTGTCAAGTACTTTGGGATGTCCCAAGGTTGTGAAAGGGAACATATAAATGCAAGTCTTTCTTTCTTTCTTGCAAGGTCAGAGCTGAGCATAGCCATCATCATACTTGCCAAAAAATGCTCCATGTGCCTCGTGTGATAGTCTCGTGTAACTTCAGGCTTTGCTCTTCAGAACTTTAAGTTTTGATTGGAATGAAACACACCTTCAGGCAAGTAAAATTTAACCAGCAATTGATTCAATTACTTCATGCCTATCTTTCAAAGGTCCATGGTCAGAAATGACATAACGCTTAATGCATCAATCAACTTCCAAAGCAATGATTACCTGTTCTCTCAAGTGTGGCACACTTTCCCATTACCCTTTCACTTGGGTCAACACAGGAGAGTTAGTCCCCACAATTTGACCAGTTCCCTTACCTTCCCATGGTAAAAAGCTGCTTAATCACGGAATGATGAGAGGAAGCAATGATCGACAATCAATTAATCCAGGTTGTGTCAAGTACAGTGCACAGTTCTGCCAAGGAGGCACTGTTTTCCTGTTTCAGCAAACAAAAAAGGAATTAGTACATGACTCCATCTTATGGTGCAGATGCAGCTACATCCGTTCTGTATCACTTGCACAAAAATTCCCCAAACATTCACATCAGGTGGCTTCAACACAACTTGTGTGTCAGTATCGCAACATCCTGCCAACCTGCCCAGTAAACTACAGGGCTGAGGTTAAATGTTCTCTCTCACATAATTTACATCTTCTATATATTATATATACAGTGCACCCATAAATGGAATGACTGGGGTGGGCAGTACAGTGACATCGCAGCACTGAGAAGGCTATTCAGCCCATTGAGTCCACGCTGGCTCTCTGTGGAGCAATCCAATCACTTCCTTTCCCTTTTCCCCCCACTCTCTCCCCATAGTCCTACAACTTCACTGCCCTCAAGGGTGCAGCCAATTTCCTTTCAAAATCACTCATCATTTCGACCACCCTTAAAGCCAGTGAGTAGCAGGTCATCACCACTCTCTGCATAAAAAAGTCCTTCATCACATTCCACCTGCACCTCTGACCCAAAACCTTAAATCTGTTTCCTGCATTCCATGAACCATCAGCTATTGGATTGTTTTCCTTTTTGTTTCTTTCCCTTATCAAAACCTTGTACACTTCTATCAGATCTCCCCTCAATCTCCTTTACTCCAAGGAGAACAACCCCAGCCTTTCCAATCTAACCTTGCAGTTAACTTCCATCATCCCTGGAACCATGCTTGTAAATCTCCTCTACACTCTCTTCAGGACTCTCATGACCTTATTGAAGCGTGCTGATTAAAACTAAATGCAATGCTCTGGGTTGTGGCCTAACCAGAATATAGAAGTTTGGAAAGTGAGAAAATGACACTCCAAAAGGTTGCCATTCAGCACACTCTCTCCACACAAACTGAAAAAGAGCTACCCAGCCCTTGACCAGTCACCCTGTCAGCTGTGGCACTTCCAGTGCGTGTCCAAGTACTTTTCACCTGTGATGAGGGTTTCTGCCACCACCAGCCTTTCAGCCAGTGAGTTCCAGACCCCCCCCCCCACCACCCTGTGGGTGAAAATGCTTGCTCTTCAACTTACCTCTCCTCCTTTTGCCAATTACTTGAAATCTATGCCCCTTAATTATTCACCTGTCTGCTAATGGAAATACAGTGGACAGCAAGAACCTATATAGGTCCCTCATCATTTGAAACATCTCAATTAAATCTTCCCTCAGCCTCCTCTGTTCCAAAGAAAACAGGTCCAACCAATCCAACCTCTCCTCTTGGCTGGACTGCTCCAGTCCTGTCAACATGCTCGTAAATCTCTGTCGTACCCTCCCAAATACCTCTTGTAATGCACTGACCAGAATTGTATGCAGTACTCTAGCTGTGGGCAAACTTGTATTGTTCTAGTGTAACCTCTCAGCTCCTATATTAAATGCTTCAGCAAATACAGGCAAGTATCCTGTAAGCCTTCTTGACCATATTGCCTACCTGTCCAGCCAACTTGAGGAATCCACCGAGGTCCCTCAAAGTCAGGCCCCTTCAAGGTTCCTCTACACTTCTCACAATCCTGCTATTTCTTGTGTATTCCCTTGCCTTGTTCATCCTCCCAAAATGCATCACCTCACACTTCTCCACATTGAATTTGATTCGCCACTCATCTGCCCGCATGACCAGTCCATTGATACCTTATTGCAGTCTATAGCTTTCTTCCTCACTATCAAATACATGGCCAATTTTTGTATCTTCTAGAATGTCATTAAGTGATATTAACATGTATAATGTTAGTGGGTTTTTTTTAAATTGAACTTGTAGTAGGGTCTGTGTCTGTGTGTAGCGCAATTAGATTAAAGACAGATAGTCTGGGTGCTTTGATGTATAGTATTTTTGAGATGTTAATTGGGTGAACAATAAGTTAAAAGGCATACAGTAAATTTGCATTTGTTGAATAAACCATTCAAAAGGGAGTAAAATCTTGCACCCAGCTAGAAGGCACTAAGTGTTTCTATTACTAATAAAATTGGTGCTATGAAAGGGGTTTTATTGTTAGAGGAGGTGGAGTTCAAAGACCAAGTGATACAATGAGAACATACATTCAAAGGGAAGGCTGGGTATAACCAGAAAGGAGTTTGTGTGTGCAGATCAGAGGCATGCAAGATCTCACCAGGCAGTAAGCCCTACAACTGTGTCTGCAAAGGAAACAAATTGCAAAGCACCTCATTTTGAATTCCTAAGGTCAAATGTGCTTTGCCTGGTGTCTGTTTAAAGTCTATGGGTTGTTGTTGCCTTGGTGAAGATTTACCTGGCGGTGATTAATTTGGGGATTTGTTTATAAGTTATTATGGTAGTAATTTTCAGACATGTGTATGTGCTTAATTTCTTGTTAAATTAATAAATGTTTAATTTAATGTATATAAAAAACTTTTGAGGCTTGGTGGTTTTTATTCCTGAATTCAGAGCTGTCTCTCAAAAATACCAATTGAAAATATAGGTTATGAAAGTTGTTTAAAGTTTCCCTCCAGGATTTCTTTACTAACTGCTGTGTCATAACAAGAAACTTCTTAACTGAGCTCCCTACCTTCAAGTCTAAATTATTGAGATATTCCACAAACAGCAAGGGTCACAGTATTGAGCCCTGCAGAACCCCAGTGGAAACAGCTTTCCAGTTGCGACATTTGTTGACCAGAACCCTTCGCCTCCTGTGAATGAGCCAATTTTTGATTCAATTTGCCATTTTGCCTTGGGTCCCTGGAGCATTTATTTTTCTGACCAGTTTGTCACATGGGAACTTGTCCAAAGCTTTGCTAAAATCCATATAGGCTACATCAAACGTGCTACCTCATCGAACCTCCTTGTTACTTCCTCAAAAAATTCAAATCAAGTTAGGTTAAGGAAGAAGGAGGACATGTCAGAGGAACTGTTTTTGAATGTAGCATCATCAGAACAGATGCGACGGAGGCGAAGGAACTGAGAGATTGGGATGAAGTCCTTACAGGAAGTGGGGTGTGAGGAGCTGTAGTCGAGATAGCTGTGGGAGTCGGTAGGTTTGTAATGGATATTGGTGGACAGTCTATCATCAGAGATTGAGACAGAGAGGTCAAGGAAGGGAAGGGAAGTGTCAGAGATGGACCACGTGAAAATGACGGAGGGGTGGAGATTGGAAGCAAAATTAATAAATTTTTCCAAGTCCTGACAAGAGCATGAAGCGGCACCGAAGTAATCAACGATGTACCGGAGAAAGAGTTGTGGAAGGGGGCCGGAGTAGGACTGGAACAAGGAATATTCCACATACCCCATAAAGAGACAGGCATAGCTGGGGCCCATGCGGGTACCCATAGCCACACCTTTTATTTGGAGGAAGTGAGAGGAGTTGAAGGAGAAATTGTTCAGCGTGAGAACAAGTTCAGCCAGACGGAGGAGAGTAGTGGTGGATGGGGATTGTTCGGGCCTCTGTTCGAGGAAGAAGCTAAGGGCCCTCAGACCATCCTGGTGGGGGATGGAGGTGTAGAGGGATTGGACGTCCATGGTGAAGAGGAAGCGGTAGGGGCCAGGGAACTGGAAATTGTTGATGTGACGTAAGGTGTCAGAGGAATCACGGATGTAGGTGGGAAGGGACTGGACAAGGGGAGAGAGAAGGGAGTCAAGATAACGAGAAATGAGTTCCGTGGGGCAGGAGCAAGCTGAGACGATCGGTCTACCGGGGCAGTTCTGTTTGTGGATTTTGGGTAGGAGATAGAAGCGGGCCGTCCGAGGTTGGGCGACTATCAGGTTGGAAGCTGTGGGAGGGAGATCCCCAGAGGAGATGAGGTCAGTGACAGTCCTGGAAACAGTGGCTTGATGTTCAGTGGTGGGGTCATGGTCCAGGGAGAGGTAGGAGGAAGTGTCTGCGAGTTGACGCTCAGCCTCCGCGAGGTAGAGGTCAGTGCGCCAGACAACAACAGCACCACCAGTGTCCGGCCCATCTCCCGCGCATCCGCCCTCACGCCTTCTCCTCCCTCCCAGAAACATGATAGGGTCCCCCCTTGTCCTCACTTATCTCCCCACCAGCCTCCGCATTCAAAGGATCATCCTCCGCCATTTCCGCCAACTCCAGCATGATGCCACCACCAAACACATCTTCCCTTCACCCCCCTTATCGGCATTCCGTAGGGATCGCTCCCTGCGGGACACCCTGGTCCACTCCTCCATCACCCCCTACTCCTCAACCCCCTCCTATGGCACAACCCCATGCCCACGCAAAAGATGCAACACCTGCCCCTTCACTTCCTCTCTCCTCACCGTCCAAGGACCCAAACACTCCTTTCAAGTGAAGCAGCATTTCACTTGCATTTCCCCCAACTTAGTCTACTGCATTCGTTGCTCCCAATGTGGTCTCCTCTACATTGGAGAGACCAAACGTAAACTGGGCGACCGCTTTGCAGAACACCTGCGGTCTGTCCGCAAGAATGACCCAAACCTCCCTGTCGCTTGCCATTTTAACACTCCACCCTGCTCTCTTGCCCACATGTCTGTCCTTGGCTTGCTGCATTGTTCCAGTGAAGCCCAACGCAAACTGGAGGAACAATACCTCATCTTCCGACTAGGGACTTTACAGCCTTCCGGATTGAATATTGAATTCAACAACTTTAGGTCGTGAGCTCCCTCCCCCATCCCCACCCCCTTTCTGTTTCCCCCTTCCTTCTTTTTCCAATAAATTATAAAGATTTTCCTTTTCCCACCTATTTCCATTATAAAACAAAACCCCACTAGAGCTATACCTTGAGTGCCCTACCATCCATTCTTAATTAGCACATTCGTTTAGATAATATCACCAACTTTAACTTTAACACCTATGTGTTCTATTGTACTATTGTCGTTGACATCTTTTGATGATCTGCTTCTATCACTGCTTGTTTGTCCCTATAACCACACCACCCCCCCTCCACCTCTCTGTCTCTCTATCTCTCCGCCCCCCACACACACACCTTAAACCAGCTTATATTTCAGCTCTTTCCTGGACTCGAACTCAGGTTCTGTCGAAGGGTCATGAGGACTCGAAACGTCAACTCTTTTCTTCTCCGCCGATGCTGCCAGACCTACTGAGTTTTTCCAGGTAATTCTGTTTTTGTTTTGGATTTCCAGCATCCGCAGTTTTTTTGTTTTTATTATTATTAAAGAATCTGGGGTTGTGAGGAGATTATGGACAAGATTATGGCAGATTTAGAAAGGGTAGACAAAGAAAAGCTGTTTCCATTCGCTGATGTTACAAGGAGGCGACAAGAGATTGAAGGTTTTGGGTAAGAAGTGCTGGGAGAATGTGAGGAAGAACTTTTTTCCTCCCACAGTGAGTGGAAAACGATGATCAGAGCATTGGCTGTTTGCTCCATTCCTTTCCTCAAAAAACAGGGATATACTTCATCTAGGGATGCTGGTTTTACCACTTTCAAAGATGATAAACATCTGAATATTTCATCTTTCACTATGTTTATACAACCCAATTCTTCACTCTTTCCACTTACCTACAATACCTGCATCATCCCACTTTTCTCTGAAAAGGGACACAAACTATTAATCATGCCATGTATTCCACCTTCAGAGACAAGTTACCTTTTTAATCTCTATTCAGCCCTACTCTTTCTTTCGTTATGTTTTGTAAGCCATGGTTGGGTTTTCCTTGCCAATATTTTCCACACTCTCTCTTGGCTTTCCTAATTGCCTTGTTTAATTTAAGTCTACATTTGCTACACTCTTCCAGTCTTTCTGTTACATTAATTTTGTCATGACTGACACAAGGTTCCCTTTTTCTCATGCCTCCTCCTGCCCTACATATAATGGTGACTGCACTTCAAAAGTACGTGTCTGGCTGCAAGACGCTTTGAAATATAGTGTTTGTGAAAAGCACTATATAAATCCAAGTCTTTCTTTTTGTGCTTGAGATAGACAGAATTCATCAGCTTAAAATCATAAAGAGAACTTACCTGTTGCAATGTTAAACCTCTGCACTGGATGCCCAGATGTTGACAGATCTTCTCAAGATGAACTATTTATTTTGAAATATCTACATGGTTAATTTCTATTATTTTCTTTTTGGAAACTGTTCCTCCTCCTGATATTTCTTTTGCAGGGTTTATTTTACATATGCATTCCCCCACCCCCCATTCACTGCTACTGTTACCTGCCTACCTGCTCACCTGGAAACGCCTCACCGCTGTGCTGATTGGCTGCCGCCGGCCACCACCCACCATCTAATTGGCTCGCCGAGCCGTCAATCATCCGACCAGCCACGTCAGGCTCGGATCCACGTATTTGGTACCGGACTGACGGCGCCGGCAGCGACGATTGGGTGACCGTCATTTTATTTTCAGTTAAAAACCACTCGACCCCGGTTGATTTGCTATTTTTAAGGGGAGGAGGGGTGGTTTCTGCACTTACCCCCTCATGATTCACCGTGGACGGTACTGTCAGCAAGAACAAACACAAAACAGTGAGCGTGACAGGCCGACTTCGACAAACGCAACAGCCATTTCCCCCTCGACTGCCTCCGCGGCAACGGAAATCTTTTACCACACTTCACGACACTGCCGACGTGCACCTGCCGGAATACGCGTGCGCAACTGCTGCCCGCTGCATGTTGGGAGTTGAAGTTCTTCCCCTTCTAGTTACCATGATACTCCACAACAGGCAATATTGACATTTTGAGACTTGACTCCCACTGGCCCCATTTCAAGGGAACTTTTTCGCGCATAACTGATTTTTTTGTGTTTCCTTTTCATTCATAAACAATTGCAAATGCTCCAGTTTTCATGGAACATGTTCAAGACACTGATCGAAAGATCTTCAGATCAGAAAAATGTCAAGGGATGTGGGGAAGACTGTGGGAAAATGGCGTTGAACTAGATGACCAGCCATGATCTAGTTGAAAGCTAGAGCAGGGTCAAGGGGCTGAATGGCCTGCTCCTGCTCCTGTTTCCAACGTTACCCTCTTGGACATCAGCAGCCTCTTTGACCACCGCAATTTGCATTATTTAGCAACTTCAACACTGGCATGTTTTACAAAGTGCATTACAGGTGTGTGATCAAACAAAATGAGATTAGAACAGATGAACAATACCTCTGTCCAAGAGGTAGATTTTAAAGAACGTGTAAAAGATGGAGAGGTAGAGAGGCACGTTGACAATGGTTGAAAAGGCAATCAGTATTTGTTGCATCCATTTGATCTATTGGCATAATAGCCCAGATGTTGAAATGTACCTAGATCCAAAACAACCCAACAATTTCATTCCAGATTATTGTTCCCTGTGTGTACTGAGTTTCAATACAAGCTCAGAGTAGGTTAATTCATTACTAGCTAACTTGGTCAATTTGGCATACTTGGACCCAAAGGAATGGCAGAAGGACCAAGGGCGTCATAACCAAACACAATCCTGCTTTCATCCATGCCTTGACTCTCAGCAGCTGCCATAAGAAGATGGCCATCCGGCCCTTCCAGCCTTCACTAAGATCATGCTACACTTGTCCATCAATGTCACTTTTTCAGCCAATCCCTATTTCCATTGGAGTCCAAAAGTATTGATCTCAATTTTGAATATATACGAGACTGAGCATCCACAGCTCTCTGAGTTAGAGAATTCTGAAGATTCAGAAACCTCGGAGTGAATTAATTCCTCCTCATCGCACTTTGAAATGGCTGACTCCTTACTTTCAGCCTTTGGACACTGAGTTCTGTACTCTCCCGCCATGGGAAACAGCATCTCGTTCTCCTAAGAATTTTATATATTTTTGTAACGTCACTCCTTATTCTTTTAAAGGCTGGAGAATATGCACGGATTCCACTCCATCTCTTCACATGGGGCAACACTCTCATCCCAGGAATCAATTAAGCATGGGTAACGCTTTAACCAGTGGGAACACTGCAATTTTACTGCTCTCAAAACTGGGGTGGGGAATGGGGAAATGAACCTGAGTCCTGGACATGTCAGCTGCTTGGTGCACAAATGCTCAGGCAGCAGTGGCTGCCAAAGTCACTTCATTTATAACAGAAATCAGGTCACCAACTGGTTGTTTTCTTCAAGTTTAGTGCCTGCAGCTTTGAAATATCTGGTGCAGTAAAGCACAGGCAGACAGTAATGATCAAGTACTGACAGAGTGAGACTGGAAACCGCTCAACAGTTTGTTAAACAGTTGCTAACTCATTCCAAGCAAGCAATAAGTTGGGATCTGCTTCTAAAGGCAACAATATTCAGGGAAACTTCCCCAACAAAGATTACTGTCACTGTACAATAGGAATGATTTGCAGCTTTTTCAAAACTTTGTCTTTATTTATAATTATTTCTATGAAGGAGATGAGCATGGTGCATTGGCAATCACAGAATTGTTATGACGCAGAAAGAGGCCATTCGGCCCATTGTGTCATCATCGGCTCTCCGAATGGGCATTATGTCTCCGTGCCATTATCCTGCCTTTTCCCCGTAACCCTGCACATTGTTTCTGTTTAAATAATCATCTAAGAGCCTCTTGAATGCCCTGCGTCCAGCGCACTTCCAGGCAGAGCATCCCAGACTCGAACCACTCGCTGTATGAATAAGTTTTTCCCACATCACATTTGCTTCTTTTGCAAATCACTTTAAATCTGTGCCCCCTCGTTCTCGATCCTTTTACAAACAGGAACAGTTTCTCCCCATTCACTCTATCCAGCCCGCTGATGATGTTGAACACCTTGATCAAATCTCTTTTAGCCTTCTCCTCTCCAAGGAGAACAGTCCCAATCTCTCCAATCTATCTTCATCACTGAAGTTTTCCATCCCTGGAACCATTCTTGTAAACCTCTTCTGCTCTCTCTTCGATGTGTTCACATCCTTCCTATAGTGTGGCACCCAGAACTGTACACAATACTCCAGCTGAGGTCTACCGAGTGTCTTATATAAGCTCAGCATAACCTCCCTGCTCTTGTACTCTATGCCCCTATTAATAAAACCCAGGACACTATATGCTTTATTAATGCTCTACAACTGTCCTGCCACCTTCAATGTTCTATGTACATATACACCCAGATCCCTCTGCTCCTGCACCCTCTTAAGAATTGTACCCCTTATTTTATAATGAAATATGGAATGAAACTACCAAAGAAACTTGTTTTTATATCATACTTAAATTATCACATTGTCTCAAAGTGCTTCACAAGGGCATTATTTGACAAAGTCTGTCACTGAGCCATGTAAGGAAACAGTAGGACTGGTGACCAAAAGCTTGGCCAAGGAGGTCAGTTTGAAGGATCATCTTAAAGGGAAAGAGATTAGAGAGGTGGAGAGGTTTAGGGAGGGAATTTCAGAGCTCAGGGCCCAGGTAGCTGAAAACATGGCTGCCACTGGCGGAGTGGTTAATATCAGCATTGAGCAAGAGGCCAGAATTGGACAGTGCAGGGTTCTGAGAGGGTTGTGGGGCTGGAGGATGTCACGAAGATAGGGAGGGAAAGGCAGTGGAGGCATTTAAAGCTAGGATGAGAATTAAAAACTTGAGGTGTTGCCGAACTGCAAGTAGGTGTGTGCAAGCTGCCTTTTGACGTTGTTGCTTATCTATTCCCTGAGAACTGGAGAAAAGGATTCACTGGTGAATCTACAGTCTGAAGTGCCACTTTTTCCAAGCGAACCATTTTGAAACCAGCCGAGATGATCCCTCACATACTCCAAGCCCATGTCAATTAAAGGTAGATAGAGCCTGCGAGTCCGCACTTCAGAGTGGCATCCCACTCCACTGGCTTCCGCACAAAAACCTCCACTGACACTTCCAGTGCCAGTCCTGAGGGAGTGCTGCACTGTCAGAGGTGCCATCTTCTGCATGAGACATTAAAGCCGGGTCACGTCCACCTTCAGATGGATGTAAAGGATGATGTGGCACCATTTTACAGAGCAGGTATCCTGCACACTCTTTATCCTTCAATAAATATCACTAAAATAGCTTATTTTGTCATTGTCACAAAGCAGTCCTTGGGAGCTTACTGTGCACAAAATTGGCTGCAGTGGCTGTACTTCAAAAAGTAATTAATTGGCTGTAAGGTGCTTTAAGATGTCCTGAGGTTACAAAAGGTGCTGTATAAATGCAAGTCTTCCTTTCTTTACTTTTATCCCATGCCCCCTCCTGACTTGGCGTGACACTGCTACATCACAGCCTTAGCCCGGAATCCTTTTCATCAAGTGAGTGGACGGCCGATTCTGCATTTTGTCCCACTTTTCCAGATCCTAGGCTGAACGAGATTAAGATAACCCCAAATTCAATGATGAATCTCGCCTCCCCACTTGAGGTACAGACTGTTCTTCAGGTGTGATCTGACAAAGCCAAAGCATTTCAATGGGGCAGCACTAGCCCCAGACAGACAGTGTGCCAAATGTCAAATCACTGGCAAATTCCTCGTCCAGCACGAGACCATTTGGCCCATGATGCCTGTGCAGGCTGTCTGAAGGAGCTATACAATTAGTCCCAGTCTCTCTGCTCTCTCTCTCTCATCGGCCTGAAAAATGTTCCTACTCTCGAATGTACTGTATCATTTCTCAAATTAGCATAGGCAGGAATCCATCATGATGCCAGCCATTTTCAGAGAGCTTCTAGTCACTGGTGCAGGGTCAACTCCTGGCCACACAGAAGGAAGCCATACGCAGAGAAATAAGTCAGGCTGAATTCAAAAATATTGTACCTCTTGGTCATAGATAGCTTTAATACTCCATCAAAGTGCACAGATTCTTTTTACAAATATGCCTTGTGCGTGTGAACAATCCGTGCGTGTCATCTTCGTCAGACCAGGGTTTGTCTCTATCCTCTGTCATCATTCAACAGCTGCGTCACCAGCAGAATCCTGCAACATCAAAACAGAATGGCCAGGCTTGAATATTCATTATGATTTGCTTTGGCCTCCATTGAGAGTCAGCAAAACATATAGAGGAATAAATCACAATGCAATCAAAGAACATGCTGCATGCTTTTTTAGATTCCATTCAGGATTCAAATACATCTCTAATGACTTGGATCCTGATCATAAGTTGCAATCTTTCAGCAGCAAAATGTGACATGTCCCATCTCCCTGTCACTTAAGGGAATAACAGGCTAAGTCCCGAAAGTTCAGGGACTGGTTTTGTTGAGAAGGAGCTCTGAAGAAGAGTCATACGGACTCGAAAGGTGAACTCTGACTCCCTCTCCGCAGATGTTGCCAGAGCAGCCGAGTTTTTCCAGCACTTCCTATTTTCATTTCAGATCTCCAGCATCCGCAGTGTATTCCTTTCATTTGTTCATAAGGTTGTGGGTTCAAGTCCCACTCGGAAGATGAGCACACAAAAATCTACGCTGGCAATCCTACGAGGAAAGGTTGGACAGGGACAGGCTGGGTATGTATCCACCGGAGCTTAGAAGATTGAGAGGTAATCTTGTTGAAATATATAGGATTCTGAGGGGACTTGACAGGGTGCATGCTGAAAGGAATGTTTCCCCTTGTGGGGAACATAGATTAAAAATGAGGGGTCTCCCATTTAAGATGAAGATGAAGAGAAATTTTTTTTCTCTCAGAGGGTTGTGAATCTTTCGAAAATTTCTTCCCCATGGCGCAGTGGAGGCTGGGTCATTCGATGTTTTTAAGGCTGACGTAGATAGATTCTTGACGAACAAGGGGGTGAAAAGTTATCGGGGGTAGTTGGGAATGTGGAGTTGAGGCCACAATCAGATCAGCCATGATCTTGCTGAATGGCGGAGCAGGCTTGAGGGGCTGAATCGCCTACCTCCATTCCTAATTCATATGTTCATGTGTTTGTAAGCTAAGTGTGCGCCTGATGGTCAAATAAAAATTCTTCCCAGAGGGCACCATTTTTAGTTATGGAGACTGTTCAATAAAAGAACACGAGCACTCTTGACAAAATGTTCTTGTGGGGCTGGGGGGAGAAGCACTCTCAGTCTTTGTCATGTAACACTCAGTACAGATTGAAGTGTTACTATAGAAACAAAATGTTCTCTAATCAGTAATGCACAATGTCAATATCTCCCTCACACACACACACACACACACACACACACACACACACTTTGTAACATGTTTAACCCCTCATTTCGTTTCATCAGCTGTTTCTTGTTCTCCAGTTGGTGTGTTTATATTCCTTCAATCCCAATCTGTTGAGCTGCAAACCCCTTACATGAACAGCATTAAGCCTCGCTGGAAGACTAGAGCTGTGCTTTACATTCTTAATATCAAGGTTTCTCAATGGAAACAAGATGGCTCATGTTATTCTCCAGCGTATTTTTTCCTTTCATGGGCTGTGGGAGAAATAGTGGAATCGGACAGATGTGCACTGAACATCTAAAGTTCCCTGGTTCAATCTTGTGTTTCCAAAGTCTCTTTAGGTCCAAGCCGTGACACTCTTACCCCTCCCATTCAGGAAATTGTGGGTTCACTCCAGAGACCTCACCACAAAAATTCTGGCCGACACACCCAGCGCAGACCCGAGGGAGTGCTGCACTGCCAGAGTTGCTGTCTTTTAAATGAGATATTAAACCGAGGCCCCCTCCATCCTCTCACGTGAATACAAAAGATCCTGATTTTAACCAAGAGCGGGGGCATTCTCCACAGTGTCCTGGCCAATATTTAGAAACCAGTACAAACTCAGTGGGCTGAAAAAACTTTCTTCTCGGCTGCAATATTCTATCATTCTCTGAATTCACAGGTGGAAGCCAGTTGGGAGTAAGGGAGAGGTAAAGTATGGAAAGAAAAAAAAACACAAGCAAGCCAAAAGCAAGGCAATGGCTTCCATGAGATGTTCAAGGTCTATGAGCGTAAAGTACATACCAGTGTGTCATCATTGCCATCTTCAGTCTTCTTCTGAGGTTGAACTGCAAGGCCAAAACAGAAAGATGCAATGAGAAAAAGGCTCGAGGCCATGGTCAGACAAGACAGCCACGCATGTCGACAAGTAGTTGAGAAAAGGCCCAGAATATTTATCACTCTTCCATTCAGATGCCGCCTTACACCCCCACAGGATGCCCCAAAGTGCTTCATGACCAAGGAAGTACTTTTGAAGTGTCGTCACTGTTGAAATATAGGGGAGGCAGCAACCAATCTGTGCAAAGCAAGATCCCAGAAACAACAACAATCTGAGATTTCGCGGAGTGATGTTGGTTGAGGGATAAATATTGGCCAGGACACCTGGTGAGAACGCCCCCAGCTCTTCTTTGCTGGAAATGCCGTGTGATCGTTGATAGCCAAGATGGTAGGTGGCCCCTCCATTTGATGTCCCATACCAAGAGGCAGATTTCAGACAACACAACCAATCCTCTCAGCATTAGAATCATAAATGGCGCATGTAGCGTTTGGTGAGGACTCTGTACCTTCAGACCTACTTCTAACCAGTAATTTTATTTTTTCTTTCATGGGGGTGTCACTGGCAAGGCCAGCATTTGTTGCCCATCCCTAACTGCCCTTGAACCGAAAGGCTGGTAAGGCCATTTCAGAGGGCAGTTAAGAGTCAGCCACACTGCTGTGGGTCTGGAGTCACATGTAGACCAGACCGGGTAAGGACAGCAGATTTCCTTCCCTACAGGGCATGAGTGAACTAGATGCGTTTTTATGGCAATCGAGGATAGTTTCATGGGCACCATCACTGAGACGAACTTTCAGGAGGGAAAACAAAGCAAGGGAATACTCAATAAATGGGAAGTTATTGGCAGAAGTTGAGGAACTGAGACACCTTGGAGTGCATGTCCACAGGTCCCTGAAGGTGACAGGACAGGTGGACAAGATGGTCAAGAAAGCATATGGAATGTTTCCCTTTATTGGGCAAAATATTGAATACAAAAGCAGGGGTGTAATGATGGAACTGTATAAAACGCTGTGCAAAACATAATTGCTCTGGAGAGAGTGCAGAGGAAATTTACAAGAACGCTGCCAGGGCTTGAAAGTTGCAGCTGTGAGGCGAGATTGCAAAAGCTAGGGTTGTTTTAGAACGGAGGAAGCTAATTTTGTACAACTAATTGAGGTGTATAAAATTATGAGGGGCCAAGATAGGGCAGACAGGAAAGATTTGATTTCCCTGAGGGGTCAATTAGAGGGGGCATAGATTTAAGGTGATTGGTAGAAAGATTAGAGGGGACATGAGGGCGGTGGGCATCTGAAATTCACTGCCTAAGTTGGTGGTTGAGGCTGAAATGTTCAACTCATTTAAAATGTACCTGGATCTGCAGAAGCACTGTAACCTGCAAGGCTACGGACCAGGTGTTGGAAAGTGGGGTTAAAAATGAGCGGCTAGTTTCTTCTTTCTCTTGCTGGCCAGCATAGACATGATGGGCTGAATGGCCTCTTTCTGCACTGCAAATTTTCTATGGTTCAATTTCAGATTTTATCAATTGAATTTAAATTCCCCCAACATAGCGGGATCTGAACCCATGAACCCCAAGTATTAGCTTGGGCCTGTGAATTATTAGTCCAATGACAAAACCACTACACCACCATCCCCCCCAGTTACGTACCAAACTTATTTTTTTTAAAGATTTTATCAACACAGTGTCAGCTGCTTTTGCTGGGAGTTTGTTCCATTACTCAAGAGAGTTAAAAAAACACATGGTCTCTCCTGCCTATCTCTCTTTGTGATTAATTTGGAATCAGTCCTGGTGCTTTGAAGATGTAGAGTTGATACTCACCTTTTCTTTCATCTGGATTCTTGGGCTTGGGGTCTCGCTGGCCCTTCCGTTCAGTGGTTTGGAGTCCGAGAGCTCTAAACACCAGCCTCTTGGCGATCACAGTGTTGGTCTGTGCCCTCTCCTTCACCGGCTGCAGGAATTCTGCAAGCAAAAGCAAATAGATGAAGAAGTGCTTTTCAAGTTTTCCCTGCTAGAAATTCTCAGGAATTGACCAAACACAGTGAAGGCAGGGAGAGGATGAAAGAAAGCTGGCATTGATTTTAAACCCCAACATTTTCCAGCAGAAATGCCCAAATACTCCACAAAATCCGTGGACTCTGTTGTTATGCAGGCAGGTGCAACAGCTAATTTATGTGCTGCAAAATCCCACATGTCGCAAACTAAAGACCAAAAAGTCTGCTTTTGATGGTGTTACTTGAGGGAGAGATGTTGAGCAGGAGAATTCCCCAGCACTTAGGACAGTGTGCCTACAGCTTGTATTTTCACCTCAACAGACAGGCACGAAACAGCGTGATTTCTCATCCAGAAGCTCAGACAATGCAGCACTGAATTGGCAGCCCACATCATGTGGCCATGTCCTGCAACAGGGCTTCAATCCATACACTCTGAACTCGGAGGTGACTCAATTCCAACAGAGGTACTGGGAAGGAATCACAGAATTTTAATGGCACATAAGGAGGCCATTCAGCCCACCGTGTCTCCAAATAAGCATTATGACCTAGTGTCATTGCCCTGCCTTTTCACTGTATCCCTGCACATTGTTTCTATGCAAATAGTCATCCAATGCCCTCTTAAATGCCTCAATTGAACCTGCCTCCACTACACTTCCAGGCACCTCAGACCCGAATCACTCACTGTGTGAATAGGTTTTTTTCTCACGTCGTATTTGCTTCTTTTGCAAATCACTTTAAATCGTTGTCCTCACGTTCTTGACCTTATACCAACGGGAACAGCTTCTCCCTATCTACTCTGTCCAGCCCCCTCATGATTTTGAATATGTCTGTCAAATGTCCTCTTACCCGCCTTCTCTCCAAGTCCCAACTTCTCCAATCTATCCTCCTAGCTTAAGTTTCTCATTCCTGGAACCATTCTTGCAAAGCTCTTCTGCACTCTCTCCAATGTGTTCACATCATTCCCTATAGTGTGGCATCCAGAACTGTACACAATACTCAATGCTGAGGTCTAACGAGTGTCTTATATAAATTCAGCATAATCTCCTTGTTCTTGTACTCTATGCCCCTGTTATTAAAACTCAGGACACTATATGCTTTATTAACTGCTCTCTCTACCTGTCCTGCTACCTTGAATGATCTATGCATATATGCACCCAGGTCTTTCTGCTCCTGCACCCCCTTCAAAATTTCACCCCTTATTTTATATTGTCTGTCCATGTTCTCCCTACTAAAATGCATCACCTCACACTTCCCCACATTGAACTTCATCTGCCACCTATCTGCCCACTCCACATATGTCTATGTCCTCTTGAAGTTCCACACCATCGTCCTCACAGTTCACAACACTCCCAAGCTTCATATCATTCGCAAACTTTGAAATTGTCCTCTGCACACCAAGATCTAAATCATTAATATATATCAGGAAATGCAAGGGTCCCAATACCGATCCCTGGGGAACTCCACTACAAACCTTCCTCCAGCCTGAAAAATACCCATTAACCATTAGTTTCCTATCTCTCAGCCAATTTTGCATCCACGTTGCTACTGCCCCTTTTATTCCACAGGCAATAATTTTTCTCACAAGTCTATTGTGTGGCACTGTATCAAATGCCTTTTGAAAGTCCATGTACACCACATCAACAGCATTACCCTCATCAACGTTTTCTGTTACCTCTTCAAAATACTCCAGCAAGTTAGTTAAACATGATTTCCCCTTTAGAAATCCATGCTGGCTCTTCTTTATCAACCCATATTTTTCCATGTGACTACTAATTCTATCCTGAATAATGGTTCTAGAATCTTGCCCATCACTGAAATTAAACTGACTGGTTTGTAATTGCTGGGCTTATCCTTACACCCTTTTTTGAACAGGGGCGTAATGTTTGCAATTCTCCAGTCTTCTGGCATCACCCCTGAGTCTAGAGAAGACTGAAAGATTATGGCCAGTGCCCCTGCAATTTCTACTCTCACTTCCTTCAGTATCCTTGGATGCATCTCATCTGGTCCCGGTGCCTTGTCAACTTTAAGTACTGACAATCTATTCAACACTCCTTATCAATTTTGAAGCCTTCTAGTGACAGAGTTTCCTCGTCTGTCACCATGGCCTGGGCAGCATTTACCTCCTTGGGAAAGATGGATGCAAAGGATTCATTTAATACTGCAGCCATGGCCCCTTCGTCCATGTGTGAATTCCCTTTGAGGTCCCTAATCGGCCCTACTCCTCCTTTTACCACCCTTTTGCTATTTATATGCATATAGAAAACTTTGGGATTCCCCTTTATGTTGGCTGCCAATCTTTTCTCATAATCCCTCTTCGCTTCTCTAATACGCTTTTTCACCTCCCCTCTGAACCTTCTGTATTCCTCTTGGTTCTCAATTGTATTTTCTACCTGACACCTGTCATAAGAACACTTTTTCTTCTTTATCTTAATTTCTATCTCCTTTTTCATCCAGGGAGCTCTGGATATGTTTGCCCTACCTTTCCCTTTCGATGGAATATACCTTGACTGTGCCCGAACCAATTGTTTTTTTGAAGGTAGCCCATTGTTCAGCTACAGTTTTTTCTGCCAACCTTTCTATCTGGCGCAGCTCTGTTCTTGCCCCATCGAAGTCAGCTCTCGTCCAATTAATTATCCTTACTCTGGATTGCCTATTGTCCTTTTCTATCATCATCCTAAAACGTTCAATACAATGATCACTGTCTCTTAAATGTTCCCCCACTGACACTTGATCTATTTGGAACACCTCATTTCCAAGAACCAGGTCCAACAGTGTGTCTTTTCTTGTTGGATTGGACACATACTGCTGTAGAAAGTTCTCCTGAACACAATCTAGGAACTTGTGACCCTCTCCGCCCTTTACACTACCACAGTACCAGTCTACATTCAGGTAATTAAAGTCACCCATTAGAAATACTCTATAATGCTTGCATCTCTCTGTAATTTTCATGCAGATTTGTCCTTCCACGTCCTTCTCACTATTTGGCGGTCTATAGACTACACTGAGTAACGTAATTGCACCCTTTTTGTTCTTTAGCTCGAGCCAAATAGATTCGGTCCTTGGACCCTCTGGGACATCCTCTTTCGCCAGCCCTGCAATGCTCTCCTTAACCAAAACAAAAACAGAATTACCTGGAAAAACTCAGCAGGTCTGGCAGCATCGGCGGAGAAGAAAAGAGTTGACGTTTCGAGTCCTCATGACCCTTCCACAGAACTGAGTGAATATAAGGAGAGGGGTGAAATATAAGCTGGTTTAAGGTAGGGGGGGAGGCGGGGGGGGCCGCGGGAAAGAGAGAGAGAGAGAGAGAGAAGTGAGGGGAGGGGGGGTGTGGTTGTAGGGACAAGTAAGCAGTGATAGGAGCAGATAATCAAAAAACGTCACAGACAAAAGAACACAGAGGTGTTGAAGGTAGTGATATTATCTAAACAAATGTGCTAATTAAGAATGGATGGTAGGGCACTCAAGGTACAGCTCTAGTGGGGGTGGGGTGGAAAGACTAGCAGGGCATAAAAGATTTAAAATTAA
Source organism: Carcharodon carcharias (assembly GCF_017639515.1). Classification (NCBI taxonomy): domain Eukaryota; kingdom Metazoa; phylum Chordata; class Chondrichthyes; order Lamniformes; family Lamnidae; genus Carcharodon; species Carcharodon carcharias. Next base: position 24,265,042 of record NC_054483.1, on the reverse strand, counting down.
TGGAAATATGTGGGAAAAGAAAAATCTATATAAATTATTGCAGAAAAACAAAAGGAAGGGGGAAGAAACAGAAAGTGGGTGGGGATGGAGGAGGGAGTTCAAGATCTAAAGTTGTTGAATTCAATATTCAGTCCGGAAGGCTGCAAGTACCTAATCGGAAGATGAGGTGCTGTTCCTCCAGTTTGCGTTGGGCTTCACTGGAACAATGCAGCAAGCCAAGGACAGACATGTGGGCAAGATAGCAGGGTGGAGTATGAAAATGGCAAGCGACAGACCGAAAGAATGACCCAAACCTCCCTGTCGCTTGCCATTTTAACACTCCACCCTGCTCTCTTGCCCACATGTCTGTCCTTGGCTTGCTGCATTGTTCCAGTGAAGCCCAACGCAAACTGGAGGAACAGCACCTCATCTTCCGACTAGGCACTTTACAGCCTTCTGGACTAAATATTAACTCCCTCCTCCATCCCCACCCACTTTCTGTTTCTTCCCCCTTCCTTTTGTTTTTTCCAATAATTTATATAGATTTTTCTTTTCCCACCTATTTCCATTAATTTTAAATCTTTTATGCCCTGCTAGTCTTTCCACCCCACCCCCACTAGAGCTGTACCTTGAGTGCCCTACCATCCATTCTTAATTAGCACATCCGTTTAGATAATATCACTACCTTCAACACCTCTGTGTTCTTTTGTCTGTGACATCTTTTGATTATCTGCTCCTATCACTGCTTGCTTGTCCCTACAACCATACCACCACCCCCCCGCACTTCTCTCCCCTCCCCGCCACCCCCTCCCCCAACCTTAAACCAGCTTATATTTCACACCTCTCCTTATATTCACTCAGTTCTGTGGAAGGGTCATGAGGACTCGAAACGTCAACTCTTTTCTTCTCCGCCGATGCTGCCAGACCTGCTGAGTTTTTCCAGGTAATTCTGTTTTTGTTTTGGATTTCCAGCATCCGCAGTTTTTTGTTTTTATCTCTCCTTAACCAATACCACTACCCCACCTCCTTTCCTATCTCTTCTGAACACTTTGCACCCAGGAATATTTAACACCCAGTCCTGCCCTTCTTTGAGCCAGGTCTCTGTTATCACCAAAACATCAAATTTCCATATGCCAAACTGCGCCTGTAACTCCCCAATCTTATTTACTATACCCCATGCATTCACATACATGCACAGTTACCCTGATTTTGATTTTGTTACTTTCTCCCTTACCCCAACTTTACCTATGAACTTACTATTCTCTATATTAGTGCTATCTGTCCCTCCCAGTATTTTGTGCACCCTGGTATTCCCCTCTAATATTTTCTGTTGGTTCCCACACCCCTGTGGAGTTAGTTTGAAGCACTCCCAACAGCACTAGCAAAATGCCCCGCAAGGAACTCAGTCCCAGTTCTGTTCAGGTGCAACCAGTCCAGCTCGCATAGGTGCCATCTCCCCCAGAGCCAATCCCAGTGTCCCAACCCAGTGTGCCAGGAATCTAAAGCCCTCCCTCCTGCACCATCTTTCCAGCCAAGCACTCATATGCCTCATCCTCCTATTCCTGTACTCACTGGCATGTGGCACTCGGAGTAATCCGGAGATTGCTACATTTGAGGTCCTGCTTGCTAATTTTCTACCTAGCTCTCTAAACTCTGATTGCAGGACCACATCCCCCTTCCCATCTAAGTCATTGGTACCAATGTGGACCACGACCTCTGGCTGATCACCCTCCCCGAGAAGAATGTCATGCAGCCGCTCTGTGACATCCTTGACCCTGGCATCAGGGAGGCAATATGTCATCCCGGGGTCAAGTCTACGGCCACAGAAACGCCTGCCTGCTCCCATAACCAATGAATCCCCTATCACTATTGCTCCTCCTTTCTTCTTCTTCCCCTCCTGTACAGCCAAGCCACTCATGGTGCCACAAACTTGGCTCCGACTGCACTCCCCTAAGCCAGCTTCCAAAATGGAAAACCGATTTGTGAGTGGGACCCCAGGGGACTCCTGCACTACCCACCTATTTCTCTTGGACTGCCTGGTAGCCACCCATTCTCTCACTGTCTCCACGCCCTTAAGCTGTGGCATTACCACCTCTCTGAATGTACTATCCACGTATCTCTCAGCATCACGGACGCAGCACAGAGACTCCAGCCATCGCTCGAGTTCTGAAACCCAGAGCTCAAGTTTCTGCAGCTGGCAGCACTTCCTGCACATGTGGTCGTCTGGGACACTGGTAGCGAACATGACTTGGCACGTATTACAGGACATGCATTCTACTTGACTGAGCTGCCCTGCCATGTCTTAACTCTACTTCCCTTACGTTAACTTTATTCTACTTTGGATTACTTATACTACTTTATTATATTGGCTCTAGATTTCCCTTTTTCCTGGCGCTTCTCAGTTAAATCCAAGTATAGCAACTTGTTTAAAAAAATATACTTTTCTAATTTACTCACCAAGTCCTATTTACCAAGGCCGCCACTCTTCTTACTGAGGAAAGGTAGAAAAGGAAAGGAGCACCTCCTCCCTGAACTCCATCAGTCACCAAACTCCCACCAAAGCACTCTACTGCAGCCCAAAACAGCACTCCAGTGCAGACAAAGTCAGCACTAGAAGATAACCTTTATACTCTCTGAACCTAGACTCTGGAAACCTGATTAAGCCAGTTATCTAATTAACTAGTTGCAGCTGAAAGCAGAGCCTGTGTGAGCCCTGTTTTAAAGCTGGACTAAAACTCACCTTCTTCCAACCCCAACAGCAGCTTTTAGTTAATTGCCAAATTAAAGGAAGACCAGGCTTGAGATAGAATTTAACCCCTAAACTCCCTCAGTCACCAAACGCCAACTGAAGCACTCTACTGCAGCCCAAAACAGCATTCCACTGCATCACATTTTCTCCACATGGGCATTGGGAAAATCCCTGATGGAAAATAGTGAATTCATTCAGAAAAAAAAATCAATGTGAAAAGTAAGAAAGACTTGCATTTCTATAGCACCTTTCACCTCAGCACATTGCAAAGTGCTTCATAGCCAATGAAGTATTTTTGAAGTGCCACTTGCCATGTAGGAAACACAGCAGCTAATTTGCTCACAGCAAGCTCACACAAACAGCAATGTGACAGTGACCAGTTATAAAAAAAATGACGATTAATAAGAAATAAATGAGGGATAGCCTCCCTAATCTTCATTTAAACCATAACCGCGGGAACTCAGACATAACACCTCAGGGCGGAGACAGAGCCTTGTTTTAAATCTCACCTGAAAGAGAGTTTCACTCCTTCAAGGGGGACAAACTCTCCGGTCCAACAGGAGAACACACCACAAGGGAATACAAAGAGTCTGCAACCGCAAATCGATTACCTGAGCTCCTGGCGACCTTGAGCTTTGACTGTTTTGTTGCTTGAGACAAAGGGCGTGTTTTTAGCTGGGAATAACTGACGGACAAGGCCTCAGAGGCTGAAAAAACACACAGGTAAAAAGAAAAATAACTCCATAATATATAGTTTCTCCAGAGTTTTGCATCCAAACATATTGCTTGTTACTTTTAGATAGCCTCTGGCATCTTAAATGACATCCAGAATTTGAATCAGATCAGCTGTGCTCACCCATCGTGCCTGCACTAAGTGTAACAAACATTCTGATCAATGTAACACCCCCAGTTGAGTTCAGAGTCAGGATAGTTAGAGATCAAACAGAGCAAGCACAAGATTGGGACCTCGGCCTGCCAGCAGAACATCTTGCATTTAGATAGCGTCTTGAACATCCCAAGGCGATTCAGCTATCTGAGAAAAGTGACAGGGAGCTACAAAAGGAAATATTATGACAGGTGATTCAAAGCTTAGGTCGAAGAGGTAGGTTTGAAAGAGGATCTTTAGAAGGAGAAGTCTGGAAAGAGGATTCCGGGCCTTAGGACCAACACCTGAAGGCACAGCCATCAATAATGGGATCGATTAAAATGGGAGATGCTCAAGAAGGTGGTGGTGGTCAGGAACCTTGGAGCATTATAGGCACAAACACCAACATGGAGTAGTAGTAAAGAGAAGTGTGTAATTTTGACATAGTCAAAGAAACAGGTTCAGGATTTGTGAAGAATTTTTTTTTTAATAAGTACAGATTGAGGTTTCCATTAAAAATGACACCCATCTACCAAGATTTAACTTCCACATGTTGGAAATACCTAATACGTCCCATAAAGTGATTGATAATCAAAAAGTCGATCAGTGAGAGTCATCACATTTGATAAAATGCCCCTACCTGAATCCACACAGGAAAATATTCCCAAAGCGTGTGTACTATCCACCCATTTTATTCGGAAGCCTTTGTCACTGGCAAGAAAAAGCAAAGGATAAGTCACAGAAAAGATTTGCATTTCTGGCACATATGATCACCCCGTGGGAGGTCTTGTGGCTCTGAGGGTAGTGCTCCTGCCTCTGAGGCATAAGCTCTGGGTTCCAGTCCCACTCCAGGACTTGATGGCCAAGGAAGGTGTGTGTGTAACATGACCAAACAGATAGAATATCAACCTGCAATTCCTTCCAACACATGCCAACAATAGGCAGTAAGAGTGGGAGAGATTCCTGCTCAGTCAGGTTTCACATAGAGAGGCACCCCTCAAGCTATCACCCCTGCCTGTCCCAGGAAAAACAAGCTACAGAAACAGACGCAAGCGTGTGCTCTGCCTGCCTCACATGTCTCCAAAAGGTGCAGCATTGAGAATAGTACAGGACTGGCAGTCTCAGTGACCTGCTCAAGCCTCAACGCACAGTTTGAAACCTCAACCATTGCACTGATCTAAAAGTACCTCACTTTGCAGTAAGTTTTATTAATCACATTTATCATTCCAGCTAAGCCCATTTCCCTTCAACAGAATAGGTTTCTCTGAAAAATTAACCAACTGTGGTAATTGTTGGGCAAGCTTAGCATGGATGTCAAAGGTTAAAACGTTTTTGTACCTATCTGACTTACAATCAGTTAATTTTCTGTGACAGATTATTTTGTGGGGAAGGGAAGAGAGAGAGATAGAGAGAAAAAGAGAAAAGCTTGTTTCAGCACATGAGATTGAAGTTGTTAGGTCATGTTTTAAACTTAAAGTTCAGAGCTTTGGTCTGGTATCCTATCATCTGATGCCCTCACTAAGCTACTGCTTGCAATCATCCTGACATAGAGCCATCCTGTCCAACTCAAATGAAAATATGAACTCGAAACTGGTGCTTGAGACAGAAGAGGAAATCTAGACACTTACTGAAAACTGCTAAATGCTTCCTGTATGTCTTCGGTTTGCAGCTGAGGCAAGAAGTCATAGATTTCAACGATGTGTCCAAACTCCAAGTGAGCCGTGTGGTCTTCTCCTGACAGATAGGTGGAATAATCCGACTGAGGTTGTTCAATACTGATGCTGATCTCCCCCAGGCAAGCCGAGAGCTGCAATGGTCGGAAAGCAGGTTTATAAACAGTGTTTATGGAACAGAAACACAGTTTATCCAAACTGAAAACTACATTTAAATAGCACTTGCAGGAACAGAAGGGGTCTTTTATTCATTCACGGGACATGGACGTTGCTGGCACAGCCAACAATTAACCTTGTTTATCCTTTCAAAAGCTCAAATCACAACTCAATGAACTGCAACTCTGTTTAAAAGTAAAATGCTGGATACGGATTAAACAAAAAGTCAATGATTGTGCCCTTTCTGTCCTTGGCAGGTTTGTGCCATGTACTGTGCACTGTGCATGTACATCAGGTATATTTTCATACAAACCCATGCATTCTGGGCTTGTATTAAGCCCAGAATGGTTTCCCTCTTACCTCTTTGAGTAAATATGTCGAGTCAGCATCAGGATTCTGAGGGTCTGGACTTGTTGTTTCACTGCCTTCAGTCTTCACTTTGGCTGCATCTTGTTCTGCTGTTGCTGTGTCAGCTCCAGTCTTTCTCACATTATCAGAGCTGCTGCTTCTGTCCTGCTGGTCTCTCGGTGTGTTCTCTGCCCTCTGGGTGTGCTGGCTCTCCTCAAGACTGGCCAAGTTTTCAGTGCTGCTCGTTGGAGACTGCTGGTCATTCAAGACAGCACTGTCTTCACCCTGAAGATGACAGTCTGCTCTTGGGCCAGTGTCTGTGGTTTCTGCTGTCTTCAAGGTGTGTGTTGATGACTGAAGCTCATGCTGCACAACGTGGTCTCCAATCACATCCTCAGCAAGCTCCACCAACGGTGTAACATTTTCCAACAGACTTCCCAAATTATTCAATCTGGACGCATCCTTTGCTGCTTCCTTCTCAGCGGACGAGAAGTTTGTCTCCTCATTTGATCTTGGACCTAGCTTCGCTTTTCGCTCCTCAAGACTTCCATCCAAAATATGTTCAGCTGCTGAGTCTTCACAAGGTCTATCCTTTTGAAAATCACCTTCATGCTCTGTTACCTGGAGGTCTGAAGCACTGCATTTCTCGCCTTCCTCAGTCCTAGCCACTTTTCCACTAGCAAGTGCGCACAGTGGCGTGGTCTCTTGACAAGTCTGGCCACTCGGTCCATCCTCCCCCTCCTTGGTGGGCACGTAGCTGCAATCAGTCCTGTCTTTTCCTGGATCTCTCCTTCCCTCCTTGTTCCTGCTGCTGTTCTTGGCTTCCCTTCTGGAATGAAACTTGATGTCTCTCCTTTTCTCATCACTGCATTGGCAATGAGCCCTGGCACTATAAAAGGCTTTTTCAGGCTTGTTCCTAGACTTGCTGTTGCCAGGAGGCAGCTTTTGGTGTCTTGAAGTCCCATCACGAAATGGTCTAAATGCCTCCCTCTGCTTACTATTGCTGGTCCATTCAGTCCGGTGACTTTGAGCATGACTACGGCTGAAATTCTCTTCCAGGGGTAGGTGCAATCTGGGAGGAAGAGGGATTAAAAGCAGCCAGTTACAATCTATCAAGGCCTTTGGTGAGCCAAAGGCTCCAATTCTACCTGTCCTTCCTGGAATGATTTGTCTGCCTCCGTGGTGCTCTCAAAGGATGCTGGAGCTGAATCTGTCAAAGGGCAAACAAATGGAAGATCCAGCACCTCAACAACAACAACTTCTATTTATATAGCACCTTCAAATGTCCCAAGGTGTTTCACAGGAGCATTAATCAACCAAGTATGACACTGAGCCACATAATGTGATATTAGGGCAGATGACCAAATGCTTGATCCAAGAGGTAGGTTTTAAGGAGCGTCTGAAAGGAAGAAAGCAAGGTAGAGAGGCAGAGAGGCATAGGAAGGAATTTCAGAGCTTGGGGCCTTGACATATGAAGGCACAGCCACAGGCGGAGTAATTAGAACTGGGAATACGCAAATTGTCAGTATTAGAAAAGCGCAGATATCTCCGAGGGTTGTGGGGCTGGAGATGACAGAGATAGGGAGAGATGGGGAAAAAAGGATGAGAATTTTAAAACTAGGTCGTTGTTTGACGAAAGCCAATGTAGCCAGAGAGCACAGGGCTGATAAAGGAATGGGACTTGCTGCGAGTTAAGACACGGGCAGCAGAGATTTGGATGAGATCGGGTTTCAGCAAACAAGGTGCTGCCTATTCCTTGATGACTCGAATATCCAAATAGAAGGCTGGAGCTCCTGTCACTTCAATCATATCGAATCTTTCTGTCCGAGACGCCAGTCATCTGAGGATCGAGCTGGGGAAGAACTGGGCAAAGATCAGTCATCCTTCTGAGCACACATAACTCACTCAGTTCTCCAAGACAGTCGATGGATGTGTAAGGTTTGACTGCAGCACAATGTACATAGGCATGTTTTCATCATTACCAGCACATCACACTCTTCCCAAACCCCTACGTGACACAATCACCCAACCCGACTGATCCAAATGAACTTCAGATCAGAGTCTGTGAACTCCAAAAATTGTCTGTTGAGGACGACCGGGTCTGAAGCGAGCCTGTACCTGAAAACAGGTGTCTTTCCAAGACAGCAAAGGAAAGTCACAGACTCACCAGTTCCTCTCAGTGGGAACTGGTTTAAATGCTCTTGCAGTGATTCCCTAATCCTGCCCCAACTGGGGGCAGCTGTGCCGAATTCCCAACTTAAAGCATGGATTCTACTGCAGCAACATGAACAGGATCCATTCCCACCACGGACACCAGCAGCGGATTCATGAAAACAAACCAACTGCCTTCAACCAATCCTTGGTGCAAATGGACCAGGGGTTTTACTGCACCCCGATATCCAACCTCAGTCATTCAGTACGTGAGGAAGTTCTACTGAACCTTTCACAACTACTGATTAGGCCTTCGCTTGAGTATGGTGTCCAAAACTGGTCATCTTTCCTAAAGCGTTGGTGCTGGTGCGGAGCAACTATGGGTCGATAAACTGCTTGTTGATCTTACAATTAATGGGCAAATTGTAATTAATTTAATTTTGCAGTCGTTATTTGGGTTAGCCTGAATAATATGGTCACACAGTGGGGGGAGGGGGGAGAGTAGAAGTATGGCTCCTGAAACCAGTGATTCACTGAGAAGGACTCAGTTCACTACGTATTTCTCCCCTGCATAAGTTGGATAGTCCACACATGGCTGCCTCTGGAGTGGTGCTTGAAAATCCCCACCCACAGAGGCAACAAGGCATGAGAGAGAGGGTGGAGAATGGTTCCAGGGTTGAGGGATTAGAAGAAGCTGGGGTAAGATCAGAGGCTGAAGGGTCGATAACCAGAGGAGACAGAGTGACAATGACACAGAAAGAAGCCCCTTGTCCCATCCAGTCTGTGTCAGTTCTCTGTTCAGCAAGCCAACGCCTGGAAGGGTAGTTGAACGGGAACTGGCTTAAAAACTTGAAAAGGAAAATCAGTAGAGAGTTATGGAAAAGAGCTGGATGGTGAGATGAATTGGATAGCTCGAACAAAGAACTGGAACAGGCACAATGGCCTCCTTCTGCTCCTCATTATTCTATTGGTAATTATCAGTCTGTAAACTTAAACACCAAGACTGACCATTCCAGGTAACTTGTTTAAAAAAAAATTTTAACCTCCGGCCACCAAATCATCAGATTGTGCAGGAGGCCCTAAGTAAAAGATTGAACATCAGCCCTGGTCCCAAATAAAAACAAAAAAACTGCGGATGCTGGAAATCCAGAACTAAAACAGAATTACCTGGAAAAACTCAGCAGGTCTGGCAGCATCGGTGGAGAAGAAAAGAGTTGATGTTTCGAGTCCTCATGACCCTTCGACAGAACTTGAGTTCGAGTCCAAGAAAGAGTTGAAATATAAGCTGGTTTAAGGTGTGTGTGTGGGGGGCGGAGAGAGAGAGAGAGAAAGAGAGAGAGAGAGAAGTGGAGGGGGGGTGTGGTTGTAGGGACAAACAAGCAGTGATAGAAGCAGATCATCAAAAGATGTCAAAAACAATAGAACAAAAGAACACATAGGTGTTAAAGTTGGTGATATTATCTAAACGAATGTGCTAATTAAGAATGGATGGTAGGGCACTCAAGGTATAGCTCTAGTAGGGGTGGGGAGAGCATAAAAGATTTTAAAATATTTAAAAATAATGGAAATAGGTGGGAAAAGAAAAATCTGTATAATTTATTGGAAAAAAAAAGGAAGGGGGAAACAGAAAGGGGGTGGGGATGGGGGAGGGAGCTCATGACCTAAAGTTGTTGAATTCAATATTCAGTCCGGAAGGCTGTAAAGTGCCTAGTCGGAAGATGAGGTGTTGTTCCTCCAGTTTGCGTTGGGCTTCACTGGAACAGTGCAGCAAGCCAAGGACAGACATGTGGGCAAGACAGCAGGGTGGAGTGTTAAAATGGCAAGCGACAGGGAGGTTTGGGTCATTCTTGCGGACAGACCGCAGGTGTTCGGCAAAGCGGTCGCCCAGTTTACGTTTGGTCTCTCCAATGTAGAGGAGACCACATTGGGAGCAACAAATGCAGTAGACTAAGTTGGGGGAAATGCAAGTGAAATGCTGCTTCACTTGAAAGGAGTGTTTGGGCCCTTGGACGGTGAGGAGAGAGGAAGTGAAGGGGCAGGTGTTGCATCTTTTGCGTGGGCATGGGGTGGTGCCATAGGAGGGGGTTGAGGAGTAGGGGGTGATGGAGGAGTGGACCAGGGTGTCCCGGAGGGAGCGATCCTTACGGAATGCCGATGGGGGGGTGAAGGGAAGATGTGTTTGGTGGTGGCATCATGCTGGAGTTGGCAGAAATGGCGGAGGATGATCCTTTGAATGCGGAGGCTGGTGGGGTGATAAGTGAGGACAAGGGGGACCCTATCATGTTTCTGGGAGGGAGGAGAAGGTGTGAGGGCGGATGCGCGGGAGATAGGCCGGACACGGTTGAGGGCCCTGTCAACGACCGTGGGTGGAAAACCTCGGTTAAGGAAGAAGGAGGACATGTCAGAGGAACTGTTTTTGAAGGTAGCATCATCGGAACAGATATGACGGAGGCGCAGGAACTGAGACAATGGGATGGAGTCCTTACAGGAAGCGGGGTGTGAGGAGCTGTAGTCGAGGTAGCTGTGGGAGTCAGTAGGCTTGTAATGGATATTGGTGGACAGTCTATCACCAGAGATTGAGACAGAGAGGTCAAGGAAGGGAAGTGTCAGAGATGGACCACGTGAAAATGATGGAGGGGTGGAGATTGGAAGCAAAATTAATAAATTTTTCCAAGTCCCGACGAGAGCATGAAGCGGCACCTAAGTAATCATCGATGTACCGGAGAAAGAGTTGTGGAAGGGGGCCGGAGTAGGACTGGAACAAGGAATGTTCCACATACCCCATAAAGAGACAGGCATAGCTGGGGCCCATGCGGGTACCCATAGCCACACCTTTTATTTGGAGGAAGTGAGACGAGTTGAAGGAGAAATTGTTCAGTGTGAGAACAAGTTCAGCCAGACGGAGGAGAGTAGTGGTGGATGGGGATTGTTCGGGCCTCTGTTCGAGGAAGAAGCTAAGGGCCCTCAGACCATCCTGGTGGGGGATGGAGGTGTAGAGGGATTGGACGTCCATGGTGAAGAGGAAGTGGTTGGGGCCAGGGAATTGGAAATTGTTGATGTGACGTAAGGTGTCAGAGGAATCACGGATATAGGTGGGAAGGGACTGGACAAGGGGAGAGAGAAGGGAGTCAAGATAACGAGAAATGAGTTCTGTGGGGCAGGAGCAAGCTGAGACGATCGGTCTACCGGGGCAGTTCTGTTTGTGGATTTTGGGTAGAAGCGGGCCATCCGAGGTTGGGCGACTATCAGGTTGGAAGCTGTGGGAGGGAGACCCCCAGAGGAGATGAGGTCAGTGACAGTCCTGGAAACAATGGCTTGATGTTCAGTGGTGGGGTCATGGTCCAGGGAGAGGTAGGAGGAAGTGTCTGCGAGTTGACGCTCAGCCTCCGCGAGGTAGAGGTCAGTGAGCCAGACAACAACAGCACCACCCTTGTCAGCGGGTTTGATGACAATGTCAGGGTTGGACCTGAGAGAATGGAGTGCAGTAAGTTCAGAGAGAGAGAGTTTAGAATGGGTGAGAGGAGCAGAGAAATTGAGACGACTAATGTCGCGCCGACAGTTCTCAATGAAAAGATCAAGAGAAGGTAAGAATCCAGAGGGAGGGGTCCAGGTGGAGGGAGAATATTGGAGATGGGTAAAAGGATCCGTTGAACTGGGAGAGGACTCCTGCCCAAAGAAGTGAGCCCGGAGACAAAGACGGCGGAAGAAGAGTTCAGCATCATGCCGAGCCCGAAATTCATTGAGGTGAGGGCGTAAGGGTATGAAAATAAGTCCTTTGCTGAGCACTGAACGTTCAGCGTCGGAGAGGGGAAGGTCAGGGGGTATAGTGAATTCACGGCTGGGGTTGGGATTGGAAGATGGGGTGGGGACGGAGGGACAGGCAGGGGTGGAGGGTCCTAGATGGGTGTTGGTGTCGATGAGTTGTTGGAGCTTGCGTTCCTTAGCACTTGAGAGAAAGAGAAAAAGTTTCTTGTTGAGGCGTCGGATGAGCCGAAGAATAAAATGAAACTGGGGGCACGCGCAGCTTTGAAAAAGGGTACGGCGGTGCTGCTGGAGGGAGAGGTCAAGTGTGTTCATATGGCGGCGCATGGCACTGAATGTGGATTTCAGAATGTGACGGGAACAGCATTCCAAGAAACGTTTTATGTCCCGGAGATACCTGTAATCCTGGGTGGTTTCGAAACATGAGGGGTGGAATTTCAGTTGAAATCCACGTGGATTTGTCGGAGACGGAGACAGTCACTGAGAAAAGAGATATGGCTGTGAAACCGGGTTTTAGTAAACACCTTGTCAAACACCAGGAGGGAAATGGAAAGCAATGAAGGTGATCAAGGCAAAAGAGAGGAACGGAAATCTTGTCGCAGAAAAGAACAGAACTTCTTCAAGGAGGTAGGCATTTCTTGAAGAGCAGTGGCAGTCAATTAAACACAGAGATAAAAACAAAAAAACTACAGATGCTGGAAATCCAGAACAAAAACAGAATTACCTGGAAAAACTCAGCCAGTCTGGCAGCATCGGCAGAGAAGAAAAGAGTTGACGTTTCGAGTCCTCATGACGCTTCGACAGAACTTGAGTTCGAGTCCAAGATCTCCCTCCCACAGCTTCCAACCTGATAGTCGCCCAACCTCGGACAGCCCGCTTCTATCTCCTACCCAAAATCCACAAACAGAACTGCCCCGGTAGACCGATCGTCTCAGCTTGCCTGCCCCACAGAACTCATTTCTCGTTATCTTGACTCCCTTCTCTCTCCCCCTGTCCAGTCCCTTTCCACCTATATCCGTGATTCCTCTGACACCTTACGTCACATCAACAATTTCCAATACCCTGGCCCCAACCGCTTCCTCTTCACCATGGACGTCCAATCCCTCTGCACCTCCATCCCCCACCAGGATGGTCTGAGGGCACTTAGCTTCTTCCTCGAACAGAGGCCCAAACAATCCCCATCCACCACTATTCTCCTCCGTCTGGCTGAACTTGTTCTCATGCTGAACAATTTCTCCTTCAACTCGTCTCACTTCCTCCAAATAAAAGGTGTGGCTATGGGTACCCGCATGGGCCCCAGCTATGCCTGTCTCTTTATGGGGTATGTGGAACATTCCTTGTTCCAGTCCTACTCTGGCCCCCTTCCACAACTCTTTCTCCGGTACATCGATGATTACTTCGGTGCCGCTTCATGCTCTCGTCGGGACTTGGAAAAATTTATTAATTTTGCTTCCAATCTCCACCCCTCCATCATTTTCACATGGTCCATCGCTGACACTTCCCTTCCCTTCCTTGACCTCTCTGTCTCAATCTCTGGTGATAGACCGTCCACCAATATCCATTACAAGCCTACTGACTCCCACAGCTATCTCGACTACAGCTCCTCACACCCCGCTTCCTGTAAGGACTCCATCCCTTTCTCTCCGTTCCTTCGCCTCCGTCGCATCTGTTCCGACGATGCTACCTTCAAAAACAGTTCCTCTGACATGTCCTCCTTCTTCCTTAACCGAGGTTTTCCACCCACGGTCGTTGACAGGGCCCTCAACTGTGTCTGGCCCATCTCCCGCGCATCCGCCCTCACACCTTCTCCTCCCTCCCAGAAACATGATAGGGTCCACCCTTGTCCTCACTTATCTCCCCACCAGCCTCCGCATTCAAAGGATCATCCTCCGCCATTTCTGCCAACTCCAGCACGATGCCACCACCAAACACATCTTCCCTTCACCCCCCCTATCGGCATTCTGTAGGGATCGCTCCCTCCGGGACACCCTGGTCCACTCCTCCATCACCCCCTACTCCTCAACCCCCTCCTATGGCACCACCCCATGCCCACGCAGAAGATGCAACACCTGCCCCTTCACTTCCTCTCTCCTCACCGTCCAAGGGCCCAAACACTCCTTTCAAGTGAAGCAACATTTCACTTGCATTTCCCCCAACTTAGTCTACTGCATTCATTGCTCCCAATGTGGTCTCCTCTACAGTGGAGAGACCAAACGTAAACTGGGCGACCGCTTTGCCGAACACCTGCGGTCTGTCCGCAAGAATGACCCAAAGCTCCCTGTCGCTTGCCATTTTAACACTCCACCTTGCTCTCTTGCCCACATGTCTGTCCTTGGCTTGCTGCATTGTTCCAGTGAAGCCCAACGCAAACTGGAGGAACAACACCTCATCTTCCGACTAGGCACTTTACAGCCTTTCGGACTGAATATTGAATTCAACAACTTTAGGTCGTGTGCTCCCTCCCCCATCCCCACCCCCTTTCTGTTTCCCCCTTCCTTTTTTTTTCCAATAAATTATACAGATTTTTCTTTTCCCACCTATTTCCATTATTTTTAAATATTTTAAAATCTTTTATGCTCTCCCCACCCCTACTAGAGCTATACCTTGAGTGCCCTACCATCCATTCTTAATTAGCACATTCGTTTAGATAATATCACCAACTTTAACACCTATGTGTTCTTTTGTTCTATTGTTTTTGACATCTTTTGATGATCTGCTTCTATCACTGCTTGTTTGTCCCTAAAACCACACCCCCCCCTCCACTTCTCTCTCTCTCTCCGCCCCCCACACACACATCTTAAACCAGCTTATATTTCAACTCTTTCTTGGACTCGAACTCAAGTTCTGTCGAAGGGTCATGAGGACTCGAAACGTCAACTCTTCTTCTCCGCCGATGCTGCCAGACCTGCTGAGTTTTTCCAAGTAATTCTGTTTTTGTTCTGCCCTGGTCCCAAGGCTGTTTCAAACCACTGAACAACAGCTCAGAAGGATCTTTCCTCCAATTCTTCCCCTCTCTCTCACCCTATGAGCATTTAGTCTCCATTTGACACACTTAACTCCAAATGGCAACATTTGGTCATGGCAACATGAGTTGAGGTTGACAACTATTTCTGCCAATCAGAATCTGCATTGTACCATGGAGAGTCATGTGAACTGATCTGGCCAACATTTCGCCTTCAGCCAAACAGACTCACCTCTTTTCAGTCAGGCACACAGCAGTCCTCCGGCCAGCTCCCTCTCCCACCGAGAAGCTGTCCAGAGGGTCAAAGTTCTCCACAATCCGATGGATCAGATAACGCAAACGACTGGGCAGTGGTGGGAACAGCAGGACTCTGTGGACAGAATGAGAAAGAGCTTAGTGACCAACAAACAACCACTTTTATTCATATAGTCCCTTCAATGTAGGCACTTGACAGGAAAATTGAACAAAACTTCACACTGAGCCAAAAAAGGGAGATATTTGGACAGATGACCATAAGCTTGGTCAAAGAGGGAAGTTTGAACGAGCAGCTTCAAGCAGCAGAGTGACCCAGAGGGGTTTAGGAAGGGAATGCCAGAGCCCAGGGTCTAGACACCTGAAAGTTGACCAAAGCAGAACCCATCAATCATCATCACAGTATCTTTACAGTGCAAACAGTGGCCATTCAGCCCATCGAGTTTGCACTCGTTCTCTGAAAGAGCATTCCACCCAGTCCCACCCCCTGCCATATCCCTGTAACCTTGCACATTCTTTCTTATCAGGCAGCAATCCAATTCCCTTCGGAATACCTCGATCGAACCTGCCTCCACCACCCTCTCAGGAAGCTCATTCCAGACTCCAGCCATCCTCTGGGTGAAAAAAATTTTCCTCACATCAGTTTTACTCCTTTTACAATTATGTTGAATCTGTGCCCTCTAGTTATTGATGTTCTCTTGAGTGGGAGCAGTTTCTCACTATTTATCCTGTCCCACACCCCTCATGAATACCTCTATCAAATCTCCTCTCAGCCTTCTTTTCTCCAAGTAAAACAGTCCCAATCTCTCCAATCAATCCTCATAGCTACACCTTTTCATCCCAGGAATCATTCGTGTAAATCTCCTCTGTACTCTCTCCAATGTCTTCATATCCTTCCCATCATGACAGAATATCTATCAAGTGGTTATTAATATCAACTAGGTATCAAAAAATAATTGAAGATGGAGTGTGATGGAATACTCCCCAATTTCCTGGGTGAGTGCAGCTCCCACAACACTCAAGAAGCTTGACACCATCCAGGACAAAGCAGCCCACTTGATAGGCACCCCATCCACAAACATTCACTCCCTCCACCACCGATGCACAGTAGCAGCAGTGTGTACCATCTACAAGATGCACTGTAGGAACTCACCAAGACTCCTTTGACAGCATCTTCCAAACCCACAACCTCTACCATCTAGAAGAACAAGGGCAGCAGATAGATGGGAACATCATCACCTGGAAGTTTCCCTCCAAGTCACCCACCAACCTGACTTGGAAATATATCACTGCTCCTTCACTGTCACTGGGTCAAAATCCTGGAACTCCCTCCCTAACAGCACTATGGGTGTACCTACACCATATGGACTGCAGCGGTTCAAGAAGGCAGCTCACCACCACCTTCTCAAGGGCAACTAGGGATGGGCAGTAAATGCTGGGCCAGCCAATGATGCCCACATCCCGTGAATGAATTAAAAAAAAAGAAAGATTTTCATTTCAGTAGCAAGCACAGCAACTCAGTGTCACACCACATGCAAAAGATGGCACATCTGACAGTGCAGCACTCCCTCAGCACTGTGAGAGTCCAGCTTTCTGAGCTCAGGTCTCTGGGGCTTGGACCCACAGCCTTCTGACACAATACAAAGAGTGCTGTCGACTGAACCCCTGTTAACACCTTGAATGCCAACACATGCCTCTACCCTTTTCACCACATGCAGCTATCTGCCTCCTCACGCCCCCACCTCTCCAATTTCACCACAATACATGGACACCATTTGCCTCATGCAGTCCATTTGGCAGTGCACTCCCACCACACCTCTCAGGTTCCTGCTAAACGACATCCCCCCAACAGATTTACCAATCAGTCCCCCCACATAGCAGACTGGTCAATGAAAAGCTCATTGGGCCCAAGGGGAAGTGGCAAATTGAATCTAAAATTGGCTCAGTCACAGAAAGCAAAGGCTTCTAGTCAACATGTGTTCTTGTGACTGGAAAGCTGTCTGCAGTGGGGATCCAGAGAGCTCTGTACTGGACCCCTTGGTGTTTGTGATCCAAATCAAAGACTTAGACTGATGTGGAGGAGGAGGGAGCACAGTACAAAATTGGCCCCACACTTGATAGTGAGGAGGGTAGACTGCAGGAAGGAATCAATGGACTGGTCAGGTGAACAGATAGTGGCAGATGGAGTTCCATCCAGAGAAGTATGAGGTGATGCAGTTGGAGAGGACAAACAAGACAACGGAAGACACATCATATGGTAGGATTCTGAGATATGTGGTGGAACACAGTGACCTTGGAGTGAATGTCAACAGATTGACAGCACAGGTAGATACGGTGGTCACAGGACACTCTCCTCTGTTAGCTGAGGCATAGAATGTAAATGACCCCCCCTTCTGTGCCTTAAATCATCCCTCAGCACTGCTCACACAATTGATTAAATCTTCCTTCAATAAAACAAACCCTAGTGACCATTGTAATGTTGGAGATTTCGACACGCAGCCTAGGTGAGTTGGAGTGCTGGGAGAGATGTGTGTAATGTGGGAGATTTCGACACGCAGCCTAGGTGAGTTGGAGTGCTGGGGGAGATGTGTGTAATGTAGGAGATTTTGACACGCAGCCTAGGTGAGTTGGAGTGCTGGGGCAGATGTGTGTAATGTGGGAGATTTCGACTCGCAGCCTAGGTGAGTTGGAGTGCTGGGGGAGATGTGTGTAATGTGGGAGATTTCGACTCGCAGCCTAGGTGAGTTGGAGTGCTGGGGGAGATGTGTGTAATGTAGGAGATTTTGACACGCAGCCTAGGTGAGTTGAAGTGCTGGGGGAGATGTGTGTAATGTAGGAGATTGACACGCAGCCTAGGTGAGTTGGAGTGCTGGGGGAGAGATGTGTAATCAGTTGGACAGAATTGAGGGAGTAACCCATATCGAGTGGGAATGAAAGGGCAGCTCCCTTACACATTGACTTCCTTATCCAGTGAAGTTACAGACAGCATATTTACCAAGCTGCCAATTCATTAACACCCGTTTTGCGCTCTCGCTCGGATCAATATTGTCATTTCTTTCATCGAAGATTTGCATTTAGACTACTAATACTTCTGGAAGTGTAATAATTGTTGAAATTTGGAAACGCAGCAGCTCATGGCACACAGCAAACTCCCTCAAACAGCAACGTCATAATGACCGGATAATTTGTGTTACTGATGTTGGTGGGGAAATAAAGGGAAGAACTCCCCTGTTCTTCATCAAATAGCACAGGTGGATCTTTTCCATCAGATGGGACCTCAGTTTAATGTTTCATTGCAAAGACACATGACTCTCCTGTGCACAGGAACATGAGCCTTGATTTTTTTTTGTACTTAAGCTGTGGGGTGGGACTTGAACCCAAGACCTTGTGATTCAGAGGAGAGAGTCCGACCAACTTAGCCACGGCTGACACGACAGTTAAACAACAGGCAGGCATTCATGTTCACACTCATTTTACTTACTTGTTTGGATTGTCAACAGTTTTTGAAAGAAAACATTCCAGCTCTTGGGTAATTTTATCCACAAATTCATCTTCCTCTTTGGACAGATAAACACCATCCAGACGGAAAAGAGCCAGGATGAGGCAGAGTCAAACACAACAATCTGCAAAGAAAAAACAGAAAGGCTTCAAGCAACACCAGAATCCAATGAAAACTGCAACAGGAATAAACTAAAACTGCAGCTCAGATATAACTTCACTCGGTTCAGCTTCCCTGCCTCTTCACCAGAATTTCTTATCTGAGTACAACTCTCTAAATCTAACTCCACGTGCTGAACTCTATCACAGGTGCATCAACTGCTAATATCCCCCCACCCCAGCACCCCCCCAGAATCCACATTAGATCCTTGGTTTACTCTTGCCTCAGCTCTGGACAATCACGCAGTCAGAAGGTGATGGGTTCCCAATGAGAACAAAATCAAGGCTTGGCACTCCAGTGCAGTGCTGAGGGGGTGCCACACTGTCAGAGGTGCGGTCTTTCAGATAAGGCATTAAGTTGAGGCCCTGTCTGATCTCTTCAGTCAATGTCAATGATTCCTCGGTTCTACTTCAAAGAACATGGGAGTTCTCCTCACTGTTCTGGTCAATGTTTAGCCCTCAAACAACACCACTGAAACAGATTATCTGGTCGTTATCAGATTGCTGTTTGTGGGAGCTTGCAGTATGTAAATTGGCTGTTACAGCAGCCGCTACATTTCAAAATTACTTTGATGGCTGTCAACTGTTTCAGAACATCCCAAGATAATGAAAGGTGCTATGTAAATACACATTTTTCACATCCTGAAATCCCTTTTGGATTTAATAGTGACCAAGTTACATTCTAGTGTAGGAATGCCCCACCAGAGGAAACATTTCTGTCACATCTAGCCAATCAAACCTTTCACGTTCTTAATTTAAACTAAAACAAAAACAGAATTACCTGGAAAAACTCAGCAGGTCTGGCAGCATCGGTGGAGAAGAAAAGAGTTGACTTTTCGAGTCCTCATGACCCTTCCACAGAACTGAGCGAATATAAGGTGTGAAATATAAGCTGGTTTAAGGGGGGGGGGAGAAGAGAGAGAGAAGTTGGGGGGGGGGGTGGTGTGGTTGTAGGGACAAGCAAGCAGAGAATTTAAACTAGTTGTTCCCCAAGTGTCCCAGCCCATTCCACTTTTCCTAATGGATGGAATTCTCAATTCCAGGATGATTTATTTACACCTTCACCAGTGCCTCAATATCTTTTTGTTCAAATAATATGGAGGCCAGAAAAGTGTGCAGTTCTCCAGGTAAGGTCTAACCAAGGCTCGATACAGGTTTAGCATCAGTCCTCTGCTTTTCAATGACATTCCAGCTGAGATGAACTGCCAATGCTTTGTGTGTGTCTTTTTTTTTAAAATGGCCTTCTGAAGGTGCAGCACTTCTTTCGGTGGGTGAACCTTTGCCTGGGCTGCTTTAGCAGTTGAGAGCTCCGAGTCTACTAAATAATAATTAGACTGAGCATCCATCCCCGGGCACAGAGTAAAAACCTGACACAGCGGGAATAACAATAGGTGGTGATGCTCCAGGGACCATCTATTCCCTATTCACAGCACGCCAGAATCACACAGAAACCAAGGCACAGTACCCGCAAGCTGGGAGGGGAGTCAGGGGCACGATGGTGCGTGGATTCTGCTGGGTGCTTTCTCCATGAACAGAAAGAAGCCAACTCTCAGGAGCAGAGAGATACCAGCAAACGGCCCTGATCCTGCAGCAGTCAAGCTGACCAATCTCCTTCAGACTTTCGGTTTTGCCTGCGGAAAAAAAGAACGATCCTCTTATTTTACACTTGATTACTTACAGATGAAATTCTCCAGCCGCTGAGCCCTGGAACAAATCTTCGCTTTGCTAAAAGTAAAGATGAGTTAAAATGCTTCCACTCTGCAGCTTTGATACACCCTACCGAACGGTTACATTCAGCTGGGACGCATGCGTACTGAGGGCCCCGGTGCAGTGGAACTCCCTGGTTGGGATTGACACCCTGGACACTGCCATCTGGAGGGCTCAGAGACACAGTCTGCCAGTCTAGCAGCACAGAGAAACGCTCAGGATCCCATCACTCATTCAGTTCCGAAACTAACACCATTATCACCATGTCTATGGCCCCTCCCTATCTCTATAACCTCCTCCAGCCCCAACAACCTCGCTATCTCTGTAACCTCCTCCAGCCCCTACAACCCTCCCTATCTCTGTAACCTCCTCCGGCCCCTACAACCCTCCCTATCTCTATAACCTCCTCCAGCCCCAACAACCCTCCCTATCCCTGTAACCTCCTCCAGCCCCTACAACCCTCCCTATCCCTGTAACCTCCTGCAGCCCCTACAACCCTCCCTTTATCTATAACCTCCTCCAGCCCCAACAACCCTCCCTATCCCTGTAACCTCCTCCAGCCCCTTCAACCCTCCATATATCTGTAACCTCCTCCAGCCCCTTCAACCCTCCATATCGCTGTAACCTCCTCCAGCCCTACAACCCTCCATATCTCTGTAACCTCCTCCAGCCCCTAAAACCCTCCCTATCTCTGTAACCTTCTCCAGCCCCTACAACTTCCCTATCTCTGTAACCTCCTCCAGCCCCTACAACCCTCCCTATCTCTGTAACCTTCTCCAGCCCCTACAACTTCCCTATATCTATAACCTCCTCCAGCCCCTACAACCCTCCCTATCTCTGTAATCTCCTCCAGCCCCTACAACCCTCCCAATCTCTGTAACGTCTTCCCTATCTCTGTAACCTCCTCCAGCCCCTGCAACCCTTCCTATCTCTGTAACCTCCTCCAGCCCCACAACTCCTCCCTATATCTATAACCTCCTCCAGCCCCTCCAACCCTCCCTATCTCTATAACCTCCTCCAGCCCTGGCAACCCTCACTATCTCTGTATTCTCCTCCAGCCCCTGCAACACCCCCAACTCTGCTACCTCCTCCAACCCCTACAACCCTCCCTATCTCTGCAACCCCCCCCCCCAATGTCTGTAACCTCATCCAGTCCCAACAACCTTCCTATCTCCATAACCTGCAGCCCCAACAACCTCCCTATCTCTGCAACCTCATCCAGCCCCTACAACCATATATCTCGGTAACCACCTCCAACATTCTTCAGATCTCTAACCTGTTCTGATTACAGATCTTCATGACCTGAAACAATAACTCTCTTTCTCACTCCAAAGATGCTGTCTGGTCTGCTGAGTATTTTCAGCATTTTCTGCTTTGATCTTAGATTTCCAACATCTGCAGTATTTTGGTTTTGTACCAGGGTTTTTAAGTTGGGTGGTGTATGTGAACACATTTGAGAAGATTCATGAGAATGCTTCCAGGGATGAGGAACTTCAGCTATGTGGATAGACTGGAGAAATGTGGGCTGTTTTCCTTGGAGGTTAAAAGGAAATGGACAGAGGTATTTGAAATCATTCAGGATGGATAGGGAGAAACTGTTCTCATTGGCAGCAGGGTCAATAACCAGAGAACATTGGCTAAAGGTGACTGGCTAAAGAAGAACAGTGACATGGGGAAAGGTTGTTCACACAGTGAGTGGTTAGGATCTGGAATGCACAGCCTGAGAGTGTGGCAGAGACCGCATCAATCATTGCTTTCAAAACAGAATTGGACCATTGTCTTCAGAGGAAGAATTTGCAGGGCCAAGGGGAAAAGGCTGAGTTATGGGACTGGGCAAATTGCTCTTGCAGAGAGCCAGCACAGACATGGTGGGCTGAATGGCCTCCTTCAGTGCTGTAACCATTCTACGATTCTATGTTAGTGTTCATTTCTGTTAAGAAAGTGAGTCTTCATGGTATTAAAAAGTGAAATCATGGAGATGGTTGAAGCTCAGTCAGCATGTGTGGAAGCTAGTATGTATACACAAGGTATATATGTTCCATAAGATAAAAGCAAAAAACTCCGGATGCTGGAAATCCAAAACAAAAACACCTGGAAAAACTCAGCAGGTCTGGTAGCATCTGCGGAAAGGAACACAGATAACGTTTCGAGTCCATTCGATGGACTCAAAACGTTAACTATGTTCCTTTCCGCAGATGCTACCAGACCTGCTGAGTTTTTCCGGGTATTTTTGTATATATGTTCCAGTCGGCTTCTGAAAAAGCTCCTTGGCCTGAAACGTTAACTCCGTTTCTCTCTCCCCCAGCTGCTGCCCGACCTGCTGAGTGTTTCCAGCATTTTTTTTCCTTTCATTCCAATACATTTGTTTGATACCTTGACACGCACTTATTTCCCTTTGGGGAATAGTTGGGAAGATTAGCAACCGATTGAACTGCCTTGTGAACACTCCTGCCGTGGCCAATAAGTCCGGGAGTAGGCTTGAACCCAGAGCTTCTGTCTCAGAGTCAAGGCTGCGAGCTAAGGAGTGGCAAGACCATCATTCCAATATGTCGGTTGGAGGGAAAGATATTGGACCTAGCAATTTCTATCAATCCATGTCTTTACCTGATTCCATTTCACAAAATTGACCATAACGTCAACTGCCTCTTAACCATTTGATGTTTGAATTAAAAAGCTCCAATTTCTCTCTGGATAGAGTTAGAGCCTTGCAAAAGCTACCTGCCCGAGAAGGACGACTCCAGTCAATTGTCTGAGAGGACCACGGCAGATGGTCAGTCTTATCACTCAGAGTTGAGAATTAAGCTCTCAGTTCCTTTCACCCAATTCTTCAGTTTGTTGAACCATGTACAAGAGTCTCTGCTGGGTTTGAACCTACAGCACTGAGTAAAAGATGCCAGCTCTCTGACATCTTCATCATTCTGTTCTCTTTAGGGCAGATCTACCAGTTTAACACTCCAGCTCTTTCTTAAGCAAATCTCAAAGACTAAGTTGATCTCCCTTACCGTTAGACCAAGGCTCTGAGGTCCAAATTGGGATCAATGATAGCTATCCAGCTATCACCAGCACATCAATATTGTTCAGCTTTTTTTCAAGTCTCCCCAGTGCTAAATTGGACAGGTCACCAGAAAAAAAAACTATCACCTCCCCAACTGAGCTTAAAGCTTTCTTTTCAAAGAAAAAAAAGAACAATTTTAATTGCCAAAGGGCCAGGAATTAGAAGAAACATATCTCGTTCTTTTGAAACCTACTACATCCACTACCTGGAGTAATGAGCCTGGAAACAGCGTCACTTGCCACTTGAGAGGCACAAACCAGCTGGATTTGGGCAAATATCCCTGTTCCTTCAGCAGTGTTGAGTCAAAATCCCACAGCTGGCTACACACCAGCACTGCAGGAATATACTGTCAGCAGCTCGACGGGAGCGGTTTACAGAGAAGGTCCAGCCCCTGGCAGCAGCACCTTGGCAAGGGTCATACAAACACTGGCTTTGTCCCTTGACACCTGAATCCTGGGAGTGAACAATGTATGGCTGCAGTGACTCACACAACTTTGTTTGGAGGATGGGGTGGAAGGAGGATAGAGAAGTCATGGTAAGGATGTTCAGGATCATAAAATAGTGTCAAACCATTGGGCGGTTTTCATGTACAAACATCACTCCTTCACACAGAGTAAATGAAAATCACAAGCAAGTAAATTCGTTAGACTTTATTCAACTCCATCTTTCTTTTTAAAAATAGCTCACGTTTTAACTAGCCAAATGTATGTATGTCATGAAATAGTGCGACAGAAAAATATATATATATATTGCTTACAATTTCTTCCAAGTTAGGTCAAACACTGATGGGCTTTTGATGCTCTGGGAACAGCTCAGCACTCAAAACAAGATTTTTAGTTCATCTGGGATTCAAAATGATACCACTTTGAAAAGGGAGAATGGGAACTTTTCTGCAAGAGAGTAACAACCTGGGCATAAGAACAGATGCAGAAATGTTCTAAAAGGGAGGATAATGAGAAAGTGGGCAGTTTGCATGCTTTATACAGCCAATCGTGTCCTCGGTTTGATTCATTCAGTCCTTCCATCTAGATAAGCCTCCTCTTGTTGGGAAACCATGTGGCTGTTTGTCGGTGCGCTTGTTTCATTTCTGTGATCACACTCGCTTTCATACCCATGTTTACGTTGTGACACATCTCGTCACATTTACAGCCCCAAATACAATCACCTCCTGTCATAAATTAACAAGATGCTGCTGCCCTACTTCATCCAAATTAACATGATGCTGCTACCCTACTTCATCCACATGAGTCAAACTAAAGAGAAATAAACACAATGAGCCAAATTAGAACTGGCCAAACACAACGCAAATTTGAAAAGAACGAGAAACAAAACATTTCTTTTTGTAAGCATTTGTGCTAAGCCAAAGCCAATTTTGTTGCAACCCATCTTCTTCCTGCTGAGGCCCTGGTGATCAGAAACTGAACTCAGACCAGGATTCCATTCAGACTCCCTCAGCGCCTTCCCAAAAGTCCAATGCCAGATTTCATACGTCAAAGTGCAATTAGATTCTGTACCAGACATTTTAAGTGCGCTTTCCACAAATAGGATACCTGATTACAATATTACATAAATCTTCATGTTCAAATCATTGACTGTTGGCTGTCCATTACATACTTGACCATATGGCACATGATCATCGTGTTAATGAAAATTCAGAAAACTGGACTACCTACACAGTCCATCCCTACCCCTGTTATAATCTGACCATGTGCTAATGTGTGGAGATTTGTACCTTCCTGGTCAGACAAAAAAGTTCATTCTTTTTACTGGT
The DNA here is from genome assembly GCF_017639515.1 of Carcharodon carcharias. Lineage (NCBI taxonomy): Eukaryota > Metazoa > Chordata > Chondrichthyes > Lamniformes > Lamnidae > Carcharodon > Carcharodon carcharias. Next base: position 24,239,955 of record NC_054483.1, on the reverse strand, counting down.
GACTATTTCACAGGCTTGGACTCCATGGTGTAGACTTGCAGCAAGTGGAAAATGACATATTCACAAGAAAAGGAGAGGGTGTAGACTTGGTGGCGAGGAATTGGAAATGGTTCAGGTCTTGGCTTTTTGATTAGAATGGAACACCCTGGTCAGAAAACCAGCCCAGGTGCTGGGTGACCTCCCTGTGCACAATTCCAGCGATAATGGCTTTTGGCTGCGTTGTACAAACAAAAATCAGCAACAGCTCAAATCAGATGTTGGGTAGAGCTGACTGCACTCATTCAGGCAAATGGGATATTTTTCCCAATCATTTTCTTCATTTCATTTCATTACATTAACATATCCTTCATTAACTGTTGAATAGGTCACATCTCTAGTCCCCCCAGGATCTCTCTCATGTCCCAAGAAAAGCAACTTTCAAGTCACGAGGTTCTGGGTTCAAATGCCACTCCTAGGGTTGAGCTCAAGGATCAAGTAAATACCCCAGTGCAGTACTGAGGGTATTGCCTTGCAATGCTGCACTGTCAGAGGTCCCGTCTTTCAGGTGAGATCTTAAATTGACTCCCGTCTGCCTGTTCGGGTGGACGTAAAAGATCTCATGGCAATATCCTGATCAATATTTTTCCCTCAACTAACATAACACAAAAATAAACAGATTATCTGGCTATTTGCCTGTTGCTGTTTGTGGGATCTTGCTATGTGCAAAATTGGCTGCTGTGTTTCCTACCTTACAACAGTGACCATACTTCAAAAAGTACTTAATAGATGATTGACATTTGGTGATCATGAAAAGTGCCAAATGATTGCAACTTTTCGTTCAGCTCGGCTTGTGGACTGAGTAGATAATGTGACACCGTCTCTCCCACAAGGCAGCAGGTTTTAAGTCCACAAGATGGCACAGGAGACTAACAGAAACGTGAAAGGTCCAGTGGCCTGGACCCCCTATTCAACTCCATAATTTAACAGGTATTGTGCAACCAACATTGACCTCAATGAGCAGTAGCAGCTACCCAGGAAGGTTTCAGGTCCCCTATCCTTTCACCTACCTGACATAGCTTATTGGCAATTGCTGTGTACTTGAAGCAAGACTGGATTCGTCCATCTGCTTGAGGCTTTCTGAGGCCCCACTGCCCACAGTGGTACAATATTGTACTTCATCCACCTCCTAACTGGAGAAGTCACATTACTGAGGGAAAAAACAAGACTTGCATTGATACAGCGCCTTTCAGAATGTCAGGATGTTTTCCCAAAGCGCTTCAGACACCAAACTTTACTTCTGTAAATTGTAACTCGCCGTTGTCATGTCTGAAACATGGCAGGCAACTTGCACACTGTCAGTCCCCACAGGCAGAAACGTGATAATGACCAGACCATCCGTTTTAGTGTTGTTACATGGAGTGAAATATTGGCCAGAATGCTGGGGAGAACTCTCACGATCTTCTTTAAAGTAGTGCCATGAAATCTTTACTGATCGCGTGAGGGGGCAGACAGGGCCTCAGTCGAATGCCTCATGTGAGAGGACAGCAGCTCTACCAGCGCAGCATGCCATGAAAGAATTCTGTATCCCACTGTCTGGAGCAGCACTTGACGCCACAACTTTCTGACTGAGAGGCAGGAGAGCAGCCGTGTGAGAAGATCAACAGGACAAGGGAAAAGCCACAGAAATAAAGACAGCTGGAAAAGGCAGGTGCCGGTCTGGTTTTCCCTCTTTCCAGTGAGGTTAGTCTTACAAGCCTCCGCAGAACACTGAAGTTTTAGAGAGCAACATTTCAAAGTAGCTTTTGTGCTGCAACCCAATAGGATTGTTCACCAATATTTTCATTTCTTGTGCTTCGGGTTTCAATAAAACATTTCACATTCATTTGCCAATACGTGGTTCACCTAAGTTGAGTACCATGACGCTGCTCAGGTTGCAGAGGACCCCAGAGATCTAATCCACCCTTAACATTCGAGTCTGTTCTAGAACAGTGATCAAAAAGTTGTTTAATAGCAAAATGGAGTGGTTCGAGGCGAATTATAGTATTGTTACAGCATAGAAGGCGGCCATTCGGCCCATTATGTCTATGCTGGGATGGTTCAGGAATCGGGTTGCCAGTTCTGATTGGATGTATTCCCAAAGGTCTCATCAGGATGTCCTGACCTCTCCCCACCTACACCACCTGCCACGCTCCTGTCACTGCTCATCCAACTTGCCTATCCTTATGGTTTTCCCAACTTTTCACAGCAGTTAGAAACGAGCAGTCTTTATCACTCACTTTGTTGATTCTCGACTCAGCCTTTTCTCCCCAAACTCTTATATTCCTGAAAGAATTGCAAGTATTCAAATAAAATTTTTAGGGGGGGGGTGGGGGTGGTGGGTGCGAATGGTGGCAAAGGTGATGTTTTTGAATGCTCCTCCGACATTTTCTCACCTAGATTTTGTTCAGAATGCTGAGCGGAAGATTCATCTTCAGTTGCTGAAGACCTTAGGGAAATTCAAGAGAGTTGGCAACCCTGTTCAGGAACCCTTCCCAGCTAACATTTCTCCACAGGTGCCAGTCTGGAAGGTGCATGAATGTCCCACTCGTCGGTAGGTAGTGAAGTGCATAGTCTATGCGTCATGGCCCAGACGCTAACAACCAAGAGCGCCTGCTCAAAACCATCCTGTACCAGTCGATCCAACCGCTGTGCTGAGTCTCAGATATGTGCCCAGGACTCTGTCAGTTCTTGCACGCGTGTCTCAATGATGGCACGCATCACTGAATACCTGGAAAAAGAAACATCGTCATCTCAGGCTACGTTTTGAATGACAGTGCAGCACTCCCTCCATACTGCACCGGGAGTGCCAACTTGGATGAGGTGGTCAGGAACGGAACTTCAACACACAACTATCAGTCTCGGGCAATAGTGCTACCCCCTCAGTTACAGCTGACAGTGCAAACTTTAAGTATTTCACTTAATCCTTAATTTCGCCTCATACTTTATTCTTGAATGCTCTTAACCTTTCATTTCCAAAGCGAATGCAAACTGAATAGAATTTAAGGGGAACAGGTTGAGAGAGACCTTGGCGAAGACAAATCTTTGAAGGTGAAAGGACAGGTTGATAAGTCTTTGTAAACACCATATGTGATCTTTGGCTTTATAAAGAGAGACTTAAGGGTGCAAAAGTAAGAGAGCTTTTGTCAACTTTTATTGTGTAAAGTATTAGGCAGGAAAGTAGAGTTGAGGTAAAAGATCAGCCATGTTCGGATTGAATGGCAGAGCAGGCTTGAAGTGCCTAATGGTCTACTCCAACTCTAATTTCTTATGGCCAAAGCCTTCCCACTGTTAAGTGGAGATCTTGCACTGGCCCAATAAAACAGAGGTTTGTCTCTCATCCATAATCAATATCTATATCCGTAATTTTATTCAAGAAATCTGACTTTAGCCTGTACATCCTGCCAGCTTTTTCACTCACATGTTCCCGTGTTTTTAGTTATCATTGGAATTTCCTGTGTAAACATGTTGTTACACCCTCCCACCAGTGGCGGCGCTCCAAAATTCTTCCAAGAAGTAACGTTTGAAATATTTAAAAGTGCGAAGATATACTCTAAATTAACCCAGAGGTGTTCAGTGGTCCTACCAAAATTATAACTGTGAGCAACGATTCACCTTTTTCTTTTCCAAAATGGGCTCCACCACCCCACCTCCCGAAAAACCAGGAAAACATCAAGCTGGCCCAGAGTGCTGAGATTTGGACAGGAACTCACTTGCGTGTTAACTTTTTGACTTCTCGATCTTCCTCTTCCTTCAGTTTTACAATAAAACTCTGCAGCACTGGCATTTCAAATTTGATGTACTGAGCAACCTGTATTCGGGTAAGGGAGAGTAAAAAGACAAGTATATACAAATTGAGAGAAATATTTGGAACTATTCCACCATGAACCAAACATTAACATTTCCCCTTCCTACTTCCTGGCATTACAGCTTAGATTGATTGTAATCGGTTAGAGAGGCAAATAAGAATTTCACATACATGTTTGAGCCTCCTTTGATCCTTTATTCATCATAAATGGAAAATTCCTATGTAAACGAGTCATGCTGTAATGACATCTTTGTGCCTGCAGTGGCAGTGCAGCACCTCACTTGTTCATCTCTGAGCTTGTTCTCCTGCACTCCAATAAATTCTAATCCTCTACTTTCCATTAGGACTGTGTAAAAATCAGACCCAGAAGATGAGTGTGATCTCATCCAGCCAGTTTGCCTCACACAGAGCCTGGTCAGGGAAACTCAGGTCATCCCTGGTGATGGGGTAGAGAACCTTCTCATTTGTCCTGGGTGGACATGCTTGCAAAGGTCCCTGCATTGTCGAGTGTGCAGCAGCAATGAACCCCAGCAGCACAGCTCTTTCCTGCGCACATAAGACGATAAAACATTGGAGCAGAAGTAGGCCATTCAATGAGATCATGGCTGATCTGATAATCAATCCTCAACTCCACTTTCCTGCCTTTTCCTCCATAACCCTTGATTCCTTTACTGATTAAAAATCTGTCCATCTCAGCCTTGAATATACTTAATGACCCAGCTTCTACTGCCCTCTGCAGTAAAGAATTCCACAGAGTCACTACCCTCTGAGAGAAGAAATTCCTCCTCATCTCTGTTTTAAATGGGTGCCCCCTTACTCTGAGATTATGCCCTCTGGTCCGAGATTTTCTCACAAGGGGAAACAGCCTCTCAGCATCTACCCTGTCAAGCCCCCTGTTTCAATAAGGTCGCTTCTCATTCTTCTAAGCTCCAACGAGTACAGACCCAACCTCCCTCCATCCCCAGAATCAACCTAGTGAACATTCTCTGGACTGCCTCCAATGCCAGTATATCTTTCCATAGATTAGGGGAACCAAAACTGTTCACAGTATTCTAGGTATGGTCCAACTAGCGCCTTCTATAGTTTTAGCAAGATTTCCCTAGTTTTATACTCCATTCCCTTTGAAATAAAGGCCAGCATTCCATTTGCCTTACTCTCTTTTGGCTTTCTGACTCCCTACAAATCGTACCCAATCTTTGCTCGGAGCTCTTTGCCAAAGCCACTGCAAGGCTCGATGGGGGAACGGTCATGGTGACTGCTATCCTGTACCTCAAGGGGTGCCAGGAGAAAACGCACATCCATTCATGTGTTTCAGCCCATTGTGAATCTCACACATGCTCTCACACCACCGGCAGCCCATCTCGTTCTCGGTCTGTACCACTCAAAAAGAACAGTTTCTCGACTGCAACTTCCCTCATCCGTAGCCCCACAGGCAATTCAATTGATCAGTAAACATGAAAAAGGGACTCACATCATAGGTGACCTCTTCACCCAAGTCCTTCTCCATCAGAAAGATTTTAGCTATGGCCTCGCATGGTCCCTGAAGAATACGGGAGATCAGAGGATAGTCTGAATCCTTCAATTTTGTTCTTTCTGGAGAGAGTTACACCATCAAAAAGATTAGAAAGAAACCTGTTCCAGTCTTCACTTAAATTGTTCTGTGTCCCCACTGCAACATGTGAGAGAGTCAGTGTGTACGGTCCTGTGTTACATAAGAACCTAAGTAATAGGAACAGGAGTGGACCACTGCACATTAAACTCTCGGAGTTGAGTAGGAGTAGAGGAGTAGCCCCACCATTCAATAAGATCATGGCTCACCTTTGCCCTCAACTCCATTTTCCCATCCAATCCCCATATGCCTGAGGCACCCAAAATCTGTTGGTCTCAGTCTTGAATATATTCAATAATTGAGTATCCACAACCCTTTGAATGAAGATATTTCTCCTCCTCTCAATCCTAATTAATGGACCCTTATCCTGAGACTGTGCCCCGCCCCCCCCGCCCCTGTTCTAGATACCCCTGCCAGGAGAAGCAACCACTCAGTATCTCCCATGTCAAACCCCTTCTGAATCTAGTATGTTTCAGTCAGATCGCTCCTCATTCTTCTAAGCTCCAGAGAATAAAATGTACTCAGCCTCGCATCAATGGACACCCCCTCATCTCAGTGACCAACCTAGTGAGCCTTCGCTGTAACTACCTCCAATGCAAGTATAGCCTTCCTTAAATACTGAGAGCAAAACTGTACACAGTGTTCCAGGTGTGGTCTCATCAAAGCTCTGTACAACTGCAGCAAGACTTCCTTATTCCTGTACTCCAATCCGCTTGCAATAAAGACCAACATTCCATTTGCCTTCCTAAACGCTTGCCAGTTAGGCACATGCTAACTTGGTGTTTCTTGTGCAAGTCTACCCGACAATCTCTGAACCTGAATATTTACAAGTTTCTCACCACTTAAATAAAATTCTGATTTTCTATATGTGCTAACCTGCATGGTAACATCATACAGTGTCTGTGTGTACTCTTCTGTGTCTTCCTCTATACTGAATACATGAGTAAGATGCGGAGCATATACCCACACATCATATCACAAGGTCACTGTGTTTGTGGCCTGTCTCTGACCCTGTGAAGTTACACTACCTCATGTGGTAGCTACATCCTTATACACAGAGAGAAGACACTGGTCAACTCAGAGAACACGAAACCGTCAATTTTGATATCATTGTTTGCATAACTTTGGAACTGAATGGAAAAGAATTTTTGAAAAAAGGTACAAAATGCTAAGGGGCTGAAGGGGAAAGGACAAACTTGACAAGGTGCAGGGTTGAGTGCTGGAAATCTGCTTCTGGCTGTCCGTGAGCAGCCAGCCTAAGTCAGCACGCTTCCCAGATAGACAGGTGAACGTCTGCTGATCTTCTGTCAAGGGTGGTGGGGGGGGAACATCATCCACTCAGGTATCAACCAGAGTGGTACATTTTATTTTCATCCATGGCTAAGCCAGCATTTATTGTCCATCCCTAATTGCCCTTGTTCAGAAGGTAGTTAAGATTCAGCCACATTGCTGTAGGCCAGACCGGGAAAGGATGACAAATTTCCTTCCAGACGGACTCTCGTGAACTGGATGGGTTTTTACGACAATCGGCTGTGATTTATCATTAGACTTTTAATTTCAGATTTTTGTGGAATTCAAATTTCACCACCTGCCAAGGTGGGATTTGAACCTGGAATCCAGTGACAATGCCTCTAGCCCAGTGCCAATACCACTATGCCAATGCTTCTCCCTAAATCTCCAAATTGGCCTGAAGATCTGGACCAATCTGCTGTGTGTTTTCACTAGATTCAGTGCCAACCTGTGAGATTACTTTGACATTAGATTGATTCATTTCTCCCTGGTGTATGACCTTGCTGTGCAAGATCTCAAGAAAGACATACCCATCAACCACTCACCTCCACTGGTATGAACAATATAAAGTGCAAATTCATCAGAACTGTTTTCTATCTGGAAAGAAAAGGGGGAAAAAAACATGATAACACCTTTCAAAATCTTGTCCCTTGTCCAAGGCAAATCTCTCAATTTTGTGACCTTTCTGACCCTGCCATAGATCCCCACCATTTTCTCCCAATCTCCTTTCCTCTGTTAGCATAGGCCTTGACCTACAACAACCTGCATTTACATAGTACCTTTGCTGTTCAAAAGAAAGGCTCAATGCCTTGCCCAGGGGAACCAGACAAAGAATAGACATTGAGCCCAAGGACTCGGAGGGGAGACCAATAATGTGGCCAGAGATAGATTTGAAGAAAAGCAGTGAGGAACGTAGAGATTTCAGAAAGGAATTGCAGACGATGCAGGGGTTTGTCTGACTGAAAGCATGGTTAACAATGGTGTGGTGAGGGGTGGGGCACATGTGTACAAGAGAACAGAGGTAGAGGGACAGATATGTTTGAGGTAGTTAGACAGTGCTTGCAGGGCTGGAGGAGGGTGACTGAGAAGGAGAAGGGATTGAAATGTCAGGAAGAGGGTTTCAATTCAGAGGCATCAGAGGAGCTGGAGTCAATGCAGTCCAGTGAGGACACTGGTGATGGGTGAATGGAGCAAGGTCTGAGACAGTGCACAGGGAGCAGAGTGTTCGACCAGCTGAAGTTCCTGGAGGCTGAGGGCATGGGAGAGCATTACAAGAGTTGAGACAGAAGAAAATTCCAGTGTATGCTGGAGTGAATATCGAACAAAAGTCTGACAGTACAGGGGCAATGGAATTGTTAGCATTCCCAAATAGACAAAAAGTCCCAGGTCATACAACACAACTCATAGAGTTGGTCTCACAGCTCTTGTGAAATACTTTCTGGTTGAGTGAAGGCATTAACTAGGTGTTGTAATCACCTCACATTCATTCCACAGCATGCAAATCAGGAACTATTTCTCACCAACACCTCTTTCCTCTGCACTACGTCGGAGAAGCTGGTTTGTGCCCACCAACTGCTTACCTTAAACTTGTTGAGGAGTAGGTTTAAGACCTGACGAGTGCTCATGGTGCTGTTCACACGGACATTAGTAACAGAACCAAATGCAGGAGTGAAGACAGATGTCTGCAGAAAGAGAGAGGAAGAAAATCACAGAATGATTACAGGTGCAGAAGGAGGCCATTCAGCCCATCATGTCTGCACTGGCGAGAGAGCGTGTTCCACAAGGGACTATGTCAAAGAGACAATCCAAACAGAGGTAGAGCAGAAATTTGCCACTGATTTTTTTAAAATCAGTTCCTGAGATGTGGGCTTCACTGGCTGGGCCAGCACTTGTTGCCCATCCCCAAGTGAAGGTGGTGGTGAGCTGCCTTCTTGAACCGCTGCAGTCCATGCGGTGTACGCACACCCACAGTGCTGTTAGGGAGGGAGTTCCAGTTTGACCCAGTGACAGTGAAGGAACTTAGTATGAAACCATTCCTTTCATGGGAGCACAGCATCTAATCGGTATAATGAGAATGAGAAAATCTCAAAGGGGTATTCAGGGCTTTTATCCAGTGAAAGCTTTTAATGTATTGATAAATAATAATAAATAATAAAGAATAAACCAAAGAAAAAACAAGACACTCAGCACACCAGGCAGCATCTGTGAGAAATTAGATGTTTTGAATCATGAACCCTGTTTCTCTTTCCACAGATACTGCCAAACCTGCTGAGTATTTCCAGCATTTTCTGTTCTGACTTTAGGAATCCTACATCCACAGTGTGTTTCTCTTTCTTCCTTGTGTGTCAGACAGCGTCATATCTGACCGATTCCTGACAGCTCGCTACTGACCCTGCTTACCCAGCACAGGGGTCTCCCTGATCAGGGGAAGAGACACAATGGGTGGAATTGTACGTCGATGGGATATTACAGTCTGGCCAAGGTCAATGGGCTTTTGAACGGCTCACCACATTTTACATTTTACCCCGCTCCTGTAAAATTCCACCCCAATATATTTTCCATATTCCGTGAACACGTGCGTTCAGTCACGATTGAAGAAACGGGTAAAAAGACAATTTGAGTGAGCAGGCAAGAGGCAACATGGTAAAGCCTCCAAGAATATATTGAAGCAGAGTTGGCAAGCTGACAGGCAGTGCAATGCTCCAGAACTTTTACACTGTACTCAGCCAGGCCTGCCAGTGGAGTGACGCTCTGCCACACTGTGGCACCATGTACCACCCTCTCTTGGCATCCCACTAAGTCACTAAGTGCTTGACCCACCTTATGGTTATAAAAGTGACCATTGATAGAGAAACGATGTCGTCTAATTCTGCGCTTGTCACTTGGTGACCGCAGATTTGCCCTCCGGAAGATCAGGGCTCCGGCATCACTCTTGGTCCGCATTAACTGTGAACTCCCTGCGTCACCCGAACTGCACTCTTGGGAATCTGGAGAAGCAAAAGGGGAACAGAGTGTATTCATTCCCCGTTACCAGTATCTTCCTCTCAGCTAAACACAGTCACCCACCCTCCAGCCCGAGGCCACATATCCAGGCCTGGCCATTCAGTTGTCAGTGGGCTATTCCTCCCTGGAGGGAGTCAGTCAGGCCTCGATCCTCACCGAGGATGAGTGAAAATGCCACTCCCCCACCTTTCCCCTCCAGCCCCAGCATGAAGAGATCAGAAAGAGAACCATTCATGTCCCAGCCTTGGCTCTTCTTCCCAATGGAGCCAGTCTGGAACAAGGACAAAGTCAAGAGATCACCTCTTGGTGGTTCTGACTGATGAGAGAGCCAGACTGGGGGAGGGGGGGGGGGCCGCAGGAGAAGAGGGTGAGGGGGTGGGGTAGTTGGAAACACAAGGAAAATGGCCAAACCCAACTGTCCACTCACCGGAAGAGTCGCTGGGAGTGGTTCACAATAAGGGTACATCTGCAATGAGACTGAATGGGTCACAGACCAAGAGGTAACTGCAGACTTCTAACAGCTCCACAGTGACACATCTTGGACTGAATTAGATCTTTACTTGATCATTGGCCAGGTCACTCAGCACAGAAGACAGGAAAATGCTAGTTCACACAAAGGCTGGGACATGTGTGCAACTCTCTCCCACAAATGCCAGCTCAATTCATACGGTTGCCAACTGTGATTCAATGCATTCCTGGAGGTTTCATCACACAGTCTTGCCCTCACACTCCAGGAATTAGTCGGCCAACACAACCATCCTTGTGTCGTGCGGCCTTCCTGCACCAATTGGAAAGCAAAAAGACTCACTACCCAATTGGACGTTGCTTGACTGTCAGCCCAATAGCCTTTTTTGTTCCCAATTTTCAATATTTTTTACATCTGGTAAAGAGAAATGTTCATAGAAAATGACAAAAAGTCCCATTTTTTTTGACCATCCCGATGATTTTTCTCCAGGGTTTCGCACAGCAGTGTCCTGGAGCTGGATCTTCAATTCCTGGAGACTCCAGGCTAATCCTGGAGGGTTGGCAAACATATCAATTCATCATTTTCCATCTGGGGCAATAGATTTTTTTTGTTTGAAAAGGGAGGTGGATGAAGTTTAAATACAGAGGAAGCATGATCTCACTGAATGGCAGAACAGGCTCAAGGGGCTGAATGGCCTTCTCCTGATGCAATGTGACTGCATGTTTGAAACCTGGACATTGCAGGACAAGAGTGAGAATAGACTTACTGTCGTCACTCTGCGTCACCGTCTCCCTCTTCTCAGGCACACTCTCAGACTCTTCCACTTTGATGTCTGGTATAACAAATGTTGTCTTGGTGGGTCTGTGTGAGGAAGAGCATTTTATCAGGACTCCAACAAGAATGAAACAGTTAATCAGGATTGAGAAACACCTCCGAGCTGACTCCACAATGAGAAAATACCATTCGAAAGCAGAAAGAATCACACCGTTCCCTTCTCATTGCCATTCTCCTCCCTGTAACCCCTCCCCTTCTTCACCCCCCTCCCTGTATTCACCCCCTCCCCGTACTCAGCCCCCTCCCCTCCATTACCCTCCCCATGACATCTCGTTATCGGGGTGAGGGACGGGGTTCGAGATGGTATCAGGCTGAGGGTTGATACTGGAGTTAGCATGGCGGTTTGGGTCGGGGTCAGAGTGAGGGTCGGGTTGGGGTCAGGGGTGAGGGTCGGGGGTGAGGGTCGGTGCAGTGGCTGCCCACCTCTGTGCTTCGATGCTGCATCCTGAGTGCCAGGAGGTCGATGAAGGCGGGGGTCGGATCCGCTCGTTGTCATCCTGCATCTGCAATCGGATTGGCCGGCGCAGTCCCCATGAAATGTTGAGAAGCCCCTCGATGATCAGCTCTTCTTCTTCCTGAAGAGGGTGCAGAGGAGATTTACCAGAATGGTCCCAAGCGGGGAGGGAATTTAATACAAAGTGAGATTGCAGAAACTGGGCTTGTTCTCCTTGGAGTAAGGGAGATCGAGGGGAGACCTGATAGAGGTGTACAAGATTCTGACAGGTTTAGATAAACTAGACAAAGAAAAGCTGCCCCCCCATCAGCTGATGGCACATAAAACACAAAACACAGGCTGAAGGTTTTGGACAAGAGGTACAGGGGGAATGTGAGGAGGAACCCTTTCTTAACACAGAAAGCAGTAATGGACTCAAAATTGGCTGCATACTTCAACTTACAGGATTACAGGGATCAAGCAGAGGAGTGGGACTGACTGGATTGCTCTGTAGAGAGTTGGTATAGACTTGATGGACTGAATGGCCTCCTGTGCCATTAATGACTATAACTCCTGAACAAAAGAGAAGGCTGAGGGGCGACCTGGTAGAGAGGTCTTAAAAACGATGAAAGGTTTGGACATATGGAAGATATTTACACTCGTACAAGGGACCACAACTAGGGCCCATCGATATAAGACAGACAGTCATTAATAAATTCAATGGGGGAATTCAGGAGAAACTACTTTACCCAGACAGTGGTGAAAATGTGGAACTCACAACCACAGGGAGTGGCTGAGGTGAATAGGATAGATGCATTAAGGGGAAGCTGGATAAACACATGAGGAAGAAAGGAATGGAAGGATACGTTGATAGGTGAAATGATGAGGGTTGGAGGTGGTTCAGGTGTAGCATAAGCACCCATCAGTTGGGCTGAATGGCCTGGTTCTGCACTGTAAAATTCACACACAAAACCACATGTGCCCTAGAGATTGCTGCCCTCCAGTGGGCTCAGCAGGCACTGCAAGGGGCTCGTGCAGAGGATGTGAAGAGCACACAGTCTATCTCTTCCCCTTCTCTTGTTAATTGGGTAACACACAATCAAACAACAGGAAAATCTGAATTCAGTGAGTAGAGGTTGAACGCTGCCAGGATTTCTCCATCCTGTGCAAACACTACGTGCATTTAGATAGCGCCTTTCACAGAGTAATGTTAACATGGTATAAGAGGGAGAGAGTGGCGGAGTGATAATGTCACTGGACTAGTAATCTGGGTATCCAGGCTAATGCTCAGCGGGCATGGGTTCGAATGTGAATTAGGAGCAGGAGGAGGCCACTCGGCCCCTGGAGCCTGCTCCTACGGCAGCTGGTGCAATTTAAATTCAATAATAAAACCTGGAACATAAAGCTAGTCTCAGTAATGATGACCGTGAAACCATTGCCGATTGCCGTAAGAACCCGTCTGGTTCACTAATATCCTTTAGGGAAGGAAATCTGCCATCCTTACCCGGTCTGGCCTACATGTGACTCCAGATCCACAGCAATGTGGCTGACTCCTAACCATCTCCTGAAATGACTGATCAAGGTTCTTCCAAGGGCAATTAGGGATGGGCAACAAAGGCTGTCCTTGCCAGCGACACCCACATCCCCTGAAAGGATTTAAAAAAATAATCCCAAGGTGCTTCATGGGACACCTGGTCACATGAGGAGGTATTAGTTGCTGACAACTTCAGTCAAAGAGGTATGTTTTCAGGAACATCTGAAAGGAAGACACGGTAAAGGCTAAGAGGCTGAGGGAAAGAATTCCAGAGCTTAGGGCCGGCAAAACGAAAGCTTGCGTTTCTCAATCTCACGCCCCCAGGTACAGCTGCCAGCCTGGTCCTACATCCTGTGGATTTTCATTGTAACCTACATACTGTCCAAGTAAAGAGCTTACCTCTCTGTGTCGGAGCTGAGCAGTCTGTCCTTTATAATAATAGTTGTACGTCTTCAAGTGTCCCAGGAGCTCCTTCCTACAGTAAAGAGGGGAAACAGAGTACTCTTTTATTGCTTTCCTTATCTTTGCCCCACTCTCATTACCACACACATGCCCGCGCGCACACACGTGTCAGCTGCGTCTCATGGCTAGAGTGCTTGCCCGAGTCAGCAGCTTGCCATTTCAAGAGACTTGGGCACACTTGGACTGACACTTCAGAACAGTACCGAGGGAGTGCTGCCCTCTGACAGTGCAGCACTCCCTCGGTACTGACCCGCTGACAGTGCAGCACTCCCTCGGTACTGACCCGCTGACAGTGCAGCACTCCCTCGGTACTGACCCGCTGACAGTGCAGCACTCCCTCGGTACTGACCCGCTGACAGTGCAGCACTCCCTCGGTACTGACCCGCTGACAGTGCAGCACTCCCTCGGTACTGACCCGCTGACAGTGCAGCACTCCCTCGGTACTGACCCGCTGACAGTGCAGCACTCCCTCGGTACTGACCCGCTGACAGTGCAGCACTCCCTCGGTACTGACCCGCTGACAGTGCAGCACTCCCTCGGTACTGACCCGCTGACAGTGCAGCACTCCCTCGGTACTGACCCGCTGACAGTGCAGCACTCCCTCGGTACTGACCCGCTGACAGTGCAGCACTCCCTCGGTACTGAAGCTCCCTGAGTTGGGAAGGAGGACCAGCAGGTCGTCAGCAGTTAACAGGAAGGCTACAGAGGGGTGGCAATGAGTCCAATTGTGTACCAGTTCTTGTAAAATTTCCACCCACCATGAAGCCAATAAGTCTGTGAGCTGACAAAGAGAGACTCTGGGTTCACTTCAAATCCAGCTGCTCAGTCAATCAGGGACAAGAGCCTGCATCTTCAACCTTCAACATACAACTAGCTCCTTGCAATCTATTCAACTGTCATGAAAACAAAGGATAGCTAATGAACCCATCCCTGTCAGAGACTGGGAACGTCTAGTGAGTTGTTGTCGTGTTCAATTGTTCTGTGTTTGATTTTGAGAGTCTGTTTACTATTGATGCTCACTGTGCTTGATTGGTTAGGCATGGACTCAGAAAAGTAAACACAACTGCACAAAGAGCAAGAAGCCAGAGCTGAAGCATGGAGCAAACATTCTAAAGTATTGTGAATAAAACCTGTTACACACATATAAACTAGTGTCATCTCTGCATAGCTCTGATGTGTAAAATATATAACAGGCGAGAGGAAGAAGATGATTAAAAACCGCAGTTGATAACCTGAATCCAATCACTTATTGTTTTACCCCCTCGGTCTCTTAGGCTTCCAAACGTTCCCAGGGAAAGCATTCTTGTTCTGAAATTGAGGGGTGACATTACGAGTGAAACTGGAGATCATCCCCCACCCCTCCCTCTCTCAGCACGTCAATCCCAGTCAAATATCGGACGTACACGCAGGATTAAACTCCTTTGAATCAGCTCAGCAAAGCTTCTTGGCCTCAGCAAATGTATCAATGGCCTCAGCAAATGTATCAATGGCCTCAGCAAATGTATCAATGGCACTTGCCATGACCCATATGAGCCAATTCCAGGCCCCACTCTGGACCCTTCAGGCCAGTGAACAGGGACAGCTCGTCAGTCCAGGCAATCAAGGTATAACCCTCCTAGAATTAACACGTAGAAGGTCACAGCCTCAAACAACAGACCAACGTGTATTTCCATGACACCTTTACCATCGTCAGACATCCTAAGCTGCTACACAGGAGCATCACCAAACAAATATTTGACACCAGGCCGTGTCAGGGGAAAAACAAGGAGGGTTAAGGAGCATCTAACAGCAGGAAAGAGAGGCGGGGAGGTTCAGGGAGGGAATTCCAGGGCTTAGGGTCCAGGCACTGAAGGCACAGATATCAACAGTGGAGCGATGGAAATGAGATATGTCTGTCCAAGAGCCCAGAAGAGCAGAGCATGAATATTGAATTAAAAAAACAGAAAATGCTGGAAAAGCTCAGCAGGTCTGACAGCATCTGTGGAGAGAGGATCAGAGTCAACGTTTCAAGTCCGTATGACCGTTCCTCAGAGCTCTGAAGAGTCATACAGACTCGAAACGTTAAGTCTGTCTTTCTCTCCACAGATGCTGTCAGAGCTGCTGAGTCTTTCCAGCATTTTCTGTTTTTGTTTCTGATTTTCCAGCATCCGCAGTATTTTGCTTTTATCCACATGAATGTTAAATGGTTGTTTGGTTTCAAAACACTTCATTACAAAAGACATGGGCAATCTTTGACACAAGTGGTTGTTATGGAGCCAGGGAGCAGACAAGGGGACCTGAGAAGTGCTTGGATCATTTTCAGTCTGCACTTCGCTTGGACTTGTCAAAAATCAGGTGAGCAGTTGAAATGCTGAGGATTTCACAGTCATGAATCGTCAGCTGGGTGAATGGGAAAGAAAGGGGAACTGAGTCCTTTCATATAGGGAAATGCAGAGAGTTGCACACAAGGAGTTTGATTTATTTTAGGATTTCAGGCCTCAAAAGGAGTGACTTCATCTTTCATGTTAACCCCATGTAAACTAAACAAAAGCCCTCTTTGTATACTTGGGCCTCTTTCCCCATCCAACCCCCAACTCTTTGTCTGGCAAATGTTTCTTCCTCCCTGCTAAGTCCCTCTTCCACGCATCCTCTGTTACCTCTCTCAAGAGCAGGCTATTCGACTACATGGGGCATTGTGTCCCAATCCAACTCTGTCCTTACTCAACATCCATATAGCAGACACTCAGGGCACATAAAGGAAGCCATTCCACCCTTCCTGTAGGGCTACCGCCTCTGGTTAGACATATTTCTGAAGTTTTCACCCTATCACCATCCATCTCTAACCACTACAGCTGGTTAAATAGCCCTTCTTTTCTAAAAGAAATAAAAAAATCCTTATCCAATTTTTCTAACAAATAGAAGTGAAAGAGGCACAATTGTTCCATGTCCCTCTGATTCAGCTCCTTGATAGTTGGCAGTGGTATCCAGCAGATACCATCTTCACTTCCTGAAGGTGCTCTGGCAGTCATGGAGGACTGATAACCCCTACGCTTACGCCAACTCCTGAGCGATCCATATGTAATCCTTACTACCTTGCTCTCTCCTCATATCTCCATATCTTCCCTGTTTCACATAGTCCTCCCATTCTCTTTTAAACCATGCCCTTCCTTGTGATAAATTATTCCATGCTCCACAACCCTCTGTCTAAAGACGCTTGTCCTACATTTCCACTCCTCACTCTCCGAAAGATTACTTTAAAGTTGAGGACTCCATCGACACTGGCTTCCGCACCGCTCCATCCCCCCTCAATAACCACAGGAGGGATTGGGCAGGGGAGACTGTTCCCTTCCCTTACGCACTCTCTCAAACCCTTTCATAGTTTTCAAGTCTCGCTTCCAGCTTCTCGCTCTTCAGTGCCTACATCCAGGGAGGGCTGTGGACCTAGGCCGAGCGTATACAGTGAGTGTATACTGTTTTCAGAGTCTCTCCAGCCTCCTCGGCCGAGATTAGGTATCTCGGTGCAGATCAGGTCACGGAGCTGAATCCTGTGGTGTTTGTGTCTCTCAGCAACTCAGTGCCGTTCCCGACTGTTCAGTCAGGAAGGAGGCTGCATGTCCAATACTTCATCAGCCCTCTATATCCATCACATCCTCCAAACCCAAAAGATCGTGACAAATAGGTGCAGGAGGAAAGGAATCTCCAAAATGGTTGAAGAGGGAAGATTGGCAGAACTGTGGGGAAAAAGAGTAGAGGAAATGGGATTAATTTGCTAACAGCAGTCATATTGGACCAAGTGGCCTCCTTCTGTGCTGTCCAATTCTTGAATCTAAAAGTCGGCCCCTCAAGCCTGCTCTGCTGTTCAATGAGATCATGGCTGATCTCCTACCTCGGGTTCACTTTCCCAGCTGCTCTCCAAATCCCTGGATTCCCTCAGTCCAAAAATCTCTCAATCTCAGCTCTGAACGTGCTCCATGACTGTGCATCCACAGCCCTCTGGGGTAGAGAACTCCACAGAGATTCACAACCCTCCGAGTGAAGAAATTCCTCTTCGTTTCTGTCCTACATTCTGAGTTTCTAACCATGAGTTCTGGGCTCCCTAGCCAGGGGAATCATCCTCACAGCATCTAGCAATTGGATGTTGGCCAACATTCCGGGATTCCAAGACGAGTGCCCCTCTCAGTCTCTGTCACAGGAAGGAAAAGGGGAAAAGGAAGGAAGCATTGCTCTCGATTCTGCTTTGCAAGCTCGGACCCTGTCCATGGGGCTCTCACTCACTTGGGAATGTACTTGTCTTCCCCAATCCGAACGGGATCTTCCATCATCGGTGGGACAGTCATTGTTGGCTGGCTCTGGTGAGAAAAAGAGAGACAAGATGGCAATGAGTGGAGAAGATAAGCAACTGCTCTGTGCCAAACCCGGTGAGCGCTTGCTCACAAGATAGCCCTTTCTCCCAGGACAGTTACTGGCTCTGTGTGCAGTCTTGCTCCAACACATCAACCATAACTCTTCAACTTTGTTCAAGCTGTACACTATTCACCTTGGCTTCAGCAGCAGCTGCAGATGGTGCACCCAATGGTAAAAATAGAGAATATGATCATAAATCACCTTGACATGACTGTGTTTAACATCGCATCCAAAAGACAGCACCTCTGACAGTGCAGCACTGCTGCAGCTGAAGTATCAAGTCTAGGTGTTCTGCTCAGTTCTCTCGAGTGGGGTTTGAGCCCTTGTCCTGCTGACTGTGACACAACCAATGTTACCCACTGGACCACAGCTGACACCTAAGCTGCTGCCAAATGGCAAATCTCACAAAGAAAAGAGTGGAAGTTACTTGGGTAGAGAAGAAGGCAGTTACTGCTCCTGGGGAAGCATGATCGAAGTGGTCCCTCTCCACACTGAAACACATCGTGGCACAGCCCAATGCAAATGGACAGCCTCAAGACAGGAACTTTCTGTAACAAGAACCAACGGTTTGACATGAACCTGCATCAGGGCGTGTTTAAACTCTGTGTGTCACTTCAGAGTGGCAACTGGTGGAGAAGCATTGCAATCCATCACCCACCCACCTCAGTAGATGACAGATCTGCAGCCACATTGCTAGAAGATTCCTTGTGCAGTCAGGCAAGAAAACAATCAGCCCCAGTAAGGGAACTGGTGATCAGCTAGGTTCAGAGGGTGAGCTACACGGCCCGTATACTCTAGGACAAGGCAGGAGAGCAGCAATCTGGGACCATCATGGCTGACAGATAGTTGGTTCTAGCCGGACGAACACAACAGACTTTCAGATCCTCATTTCATTGCTAGAGTCGCCGTTACCATGACATTACTGCTCTCATCTACCTCTGTCGCAATGGATCATTGCAGCTGCATCTGGCACTCAAACCCCACCCCCCACAGAACTTCCTCCCAGGCCAGTAGAAAATGCCCATTTTATTTTACCAATGCTGATTCAGGCACCCAGAAAACCAAGCGGCAACAAAAAAAAAAATCCTCTTGCTCAACACAGTTCAGCACAGCCAAAGAGTAAATTGCACATTGCACACCCACTGATGTTTAAATGGAGTAGTGAGGGGTCTCAGGGGAGGCAGACTGACAGTTGGAATCCTGACAGTCATTTATCACCCCTTGGCTGACATTGAAAGCCACATTGAAATTCTGCCTCGAAGGTACAGCACCATTCTAGAGTACACGCTGTTCACTGTTTCTTCCCATGGATTGGCTGTGAATTGCTGTTTAAGGAGTTTGCAGTAATAATATCATTATTCTCTCATTGTGTGTGTACATCATTGGCAAACAGAACCGGTTTCAGAGAGGTGAGTTACGTTTTGTGTTGTAGACTGTGGCCTCTTAAAGGTGACAGGCAGAGAGAGAGTGCAAGAGAGCCAAAGAGAGAGAGTGAGAGAGAGAGAGGACAGGGGAAGGGGAAGAGAGGGAGAGAGACAGAGAGAGAGAGAGAGAGAGAGAGAGAGACACACACACACACCCACAGAGGGAGAGGGGGAGAGAAAGAGAGAGACAGAGACAGAGACAGAGACAGAGAGAGAGACATACACAGACAGAGAGACAGAGAAAGAGAGAGAGGAATTTGCTTTGCTTCCGTCCCATCAGAAAGGGCTCTATGATCTAACAGAAAGCCAGTGGTGCTCTGACACCTAATCACATTCAGGGCACAAGATGACCCAGACAGCATGCTGGACAAGTGCTTGATGCCAGTGTGCCAAAAAGCCAATACATCACTTGGTATCAAAGTCATACAGCACTGAAGAAGGCCATTTGGCCCATCATGCTTGGACCAGCCTAGTTAGAAAGCTGGATTGCCAAGATTGAATCCATTCCCTGGAAGAGTGATTTCAAGGCTGTGAACTGACCCTGGGTTCCAGGTGTTGATTATACACTGCTTGAAATTTGCACTCAACATTTCTGTCTTGTCGAATGTTACTCAAATGACCATCACCAACACAAGAGAATCTAACCATCACCTCTTGATGTTCAATGGCATTACCATTGCTGAAACACCCACTGTCATCATCTTGGGGGTTACCATTTACCAGAAACTGAACTGGACAAGCCTTATAAACACTATGGCTAAAAGAGCAAGTCAGAGGCTGAGAATTCTGTGGTAAGTAACTCACCTCCTAACTCCACAAAGCCTGTCCACCATCTACAAGGCACAAGCCAGGAGTGTGATGGAATATTCTTTACTTGCCTGGATGAGTGCAGATCCCACAACACTCAACAAGCTTGACACCATCCAGGACAAAACAGCCCACTTGATTGGCACCACATCCACAAACATTCATTCCCTCCACCACCAACGCACAGTAGCAGCAGTGTGTACCATCTACAAGATGCAGTGCAGGAATTCACCAAGGCTCCTTAGACAGCACCTTCCAAACCCACGAATGCTACCATCTAGAAGGACAAGTTAGCAGATAGATGGGAACACCACCACCTGGAAGTTCCCCTCCAAGTAATTCACCATCCTGACTTGGAAATATATCGCCGTTCCTTCACTGTCACTGGGTCAAAATCCTGGAAGTCCCTCGCTAACAGCGCTGTGGGTGCACCTACACCACATGGACTGCAGTGGTTCAAGAAGGCAGCTCACCACCACCTTCTCAAGGACAACTAGGGATGGGCAATAAATGCTGGCCCAGTCAGCGAAGCCCACATCCCAATAAAGAATAAAAGAAAAGGCAACAATGGAAAAGGTCTGTTTGATTGGGGTTTATCCTCCTCCAGACCAGCAGTAACCCTATGCCCATCTTCCTCACATTCATTCATCCTCTCTAATAAATGCTGAAAAGGTTAATAGCGTCAGCTTCAATCACTGACTCTGATAGTGCAGTCGACAGCTTCACAATGTTCCCCCCAGTCACTGTCATGATCACTGCTCATCGAATGATATTTCACCCTGGACCTAAGTCCGTGACGGATGACTCATTGGGATCCGTCTGTTTCTGTGTGTAACACCCCTCCATCACTTTCAACACTCCACAATCCCATCTTCTTGAACGAAAGCAGCCTGCTGTTTCTGTCTTTCTTCATCGCTACATTTAGTCCCATCATTCTCATTTGTAAGTCTGCTTTGTGCACGACTGACTAAACACATTTCAGTGGGTCACTGAAAAAGTCACTCTCTCTCTGTTCATGCACAAACCAGCTGGGTCCAGTAGCCAGGAGAAGTGAACCGCCTCCCTGCAGCTACCTCTGGGTGGGTTATTCACAGACCGAGGCTGCCAGTGTGCAGCTGTGAGAACGAAGCTGGTGCAAACACACTGCACAGAGGCCAAGTCAGGAAGTGTGTGGGTGACAAACTGCAAATAGGATCCCAGAAAGGTGCAGGAAGGGCAGCAATTAAGAGGTTGTGAAAAAAAAAACAGAGCTGAACTGGCTTTGAGAAAGAACCAAACAATGTGGGACACAAGACAAACAGTCTTCGAACATGCCAAACATGTGTGTCCTTCAGAGGTGAAAGGTGCAGCTTTTCTGAACACCATTCCCCCACCAGAATCATTAGCAGTCAGACGTGCAGCGCAATCATTGCAGGCCACATCTGGGTTCGATCAAACAGCTGCTGAGTGTAACAATTCTCCCCTGACAGTAACAATATCTCACCAAGCCCTCACTGCAACATCAGAATGACCTGAAATCATAGCTCCCAACCTCATTCAAACATTGACCACCTTATCTGCCAGGCAATTCATGGACAAGATGCAGAAAGCAGCTGCTGCCTTTGGGAGGGAGAATAAAAGGGAAACAAAAGATTTCGTTTCAGAGCACTGTGAAACCACAACTTGCAGAATCTGTTTACAAAGACACAGAGCAGGACCAGTGCCATGGAATGACAGCACTGTTGGTGAACAGAAGAGAGAGTTTTCCTCACTTTGAGATTATCATTGCACAGTGTCTCTCTCTCACACCCACTCCAGTCCTTCAAACTGGGGTTATAGGGCACCAGCTAACCTCTCTCTCTCTGTATTAACCACACCCCTTTGCTCATTCCACAGGGGTGAAGTGAGACAGTGAGCGATGCCATCCTCATGCCAATACTTTGGGACGTGACTCCTAGCCCAATGCTCTCCTCACACAAGCTTATGCCAGTGATGGCCAATGCTAACTCTTGGCTTTGCTGGCACAGGGAGCAGCCCACACTATTTACAACAAGCGACAAGCGCCCCGTTTTCACTGTGAGCTAAACTTATTCTCCCTTTGCTTTGGATCGGGGAAAGCCTGAATTTATTACGGGGGGTGGGGGTGGTGCGTGGTGGCGAGGTTCAGTCCTTCCCCGTTTGAAGGCAGCTTTCTGGCTGACCACTACTTGAGCAAAAAGCAAAGCTGACACCCGGAACCAGGTGTCTTGTCTGTTTAAATCAGTGAAATGTCCTGGAACTTTAACAAGGCTGGGTGTGAGGGGAGGTGGGGGGGGGTGAGGGGTGGAAGAGGAACTCGCCTGGTAGCAGAAAAGAGGAGATTTTTCTGTTCCTTTTTACCTCATTAATAGCTTCTTTCTTCCATCAATTCAGCGAGGCTGTGCTCCAAGCCGCTGTCTGGATCGCTCTTCACAAAAGCTTTGGCCATGGGGGTCCCGGTCCTTTTGAAAGAAGCTGCGGAACTGGGGCGATTTCAAATGATTGACATGGAGGGCGGCCAATCGGCGGCAGCCAAGGAACGTTGGCAACATTGCTTCGCGATGTCACAAAGAGGAGAATTAACCAATCAGCGGCAAGGAGGGCGGGATCTCAAGGCAGACAATGACAGACTGCGTCTGGTCAGATTTAAAGACACACACACACGCGCGCGCGCACACACACACACACACACACACAGGTCTCACAGCACCGCCCCCCCCACCCCCCCCACCAAGAACGTCTTACATAGAGATAGTTAGCCATCTGCACAGAGGAACCAAAAGACACATGCACAAACGCCTCCCCTTGTGTTAACAAAATATTTCTACTCAAGAGAGAGGTGAAGAAAACTGCAAACCTTTGCAACAAGATCAACATTTCAGAGCGTGTAGGGTGCCAGATCTCAGGATGTT
This sequence comes from Carcharodon carcharias, assembly GCF_017639515.1. Lineage (NCBI taxonomy): Eukaryota > Metazoa > Chordata > Chondrichthyes > Lamniformes > Lamnidae > Carcharodon > Carcharodon carcharias. Next base: position 24,216,978 of record NC_054483.1, on the reverse strand, counting down.
GTCTTGCAAACTGCTTCTAGCAGCTGCAAAGAAAGCCTGTCACGTGCCTGACATGATCGGAAATTGCAGAAGTGCCCTTTCATCTTATTCCTGTCATGTCAGAGAGGATGTAACAGGGGAAAGAGACAGCCCTGGAAAGGCCCTGCTCAAAATGCCCTTCAAACCCAAACATGAAAGAGTTCAATGCTCAAAACATATTTATCCTCCTCCCTCAAGGGAGGCCTGGGATTATATAGGGGCTCTTGCCCATCTGTCAAACCATCTGTACCAGTCTCAGACTGGTAGAAAAGTTAAACACATTCTAGATTAGTGTAGTGGAGACTCCAGTGTTGAATAGGCAAAGCTCTGTGGTGTTTCCTTCAGAACTTGTAGATGCTGCCAAAAAGTACCAGAATGACTGCCCTCCTCAATTCCTGCCCTGACTTACCCGACTCTGAAGCGGTCCCTGAAGAGAGAGACTCACTGGGAACAGACTGGTACTTTCCACTCTCAATCAACTGGCGGAAAGGAGGCAACAGCAAGATCAGTGGGACAAAAAGGTTGTGAGCTGGAAGGGTATCGGGTGAGGAATCAAAGAAGGAATTTGGTTTTTTAACATTGTCCCCTTTCCTGATCTCCTCTCCTTTCTGTACCAAAGCTTACAGAGAAACAATGCCCTCCACTTGGACTCTCAACAAAGCCACTTTGAGCCTGCCTGTGAGTTGGTGCATCAGAGAGGAAGGCCAAAAGGTGATATTCTGCCTGATTACATCCTCTACCCTTGCCCCATCCCAATGTCTCCACAGTGTCCTTATTTTTGACCAGGAACTCCAGATGATCATGGAATAATACACCACAAACGGAGTCCATTTGGCCCATCATGCCAATTCCAGCTCTTTAATTTTGTCCCACTTCTCTGAAATACTTCTTCAAGTATTTACCCAATTTCCTTTTACCCAATTTCCCGGTAGACCGATCGTCTCAGCTTGCTCCTGCCCCACAGAACTCATTTCTCGTTATCTTGACTCCCTTCTCTCTCCCCTTGTCCAGTCCCTTCCCACCTACATCCGTGATTCCTCTGACACCTTACGTCACATCAACAATTTCCAGTTCCCTGGTCCCTACCACTTCCTCTTCACCATGGACGTCCAATCCCTCTACACCTCCATCCCCCACCAGGATGGTCTGAGGGCCCTTAGCTTCTTCCTCGAACAGAGGCCCGAACAATCCCCATCCACCACTACTCTCCTCCGTCTGGCTGAACTTGTTCTCACGCTGAACAATTTCTCCTTCAACTCCTCTCACTTCCTCCAAATAAAAGGTGTGGCTATGGGTACCCGCATGGGCCCCAGCTATGCCTGTCTCTTTATGGGGTATGTGGAACATTCCTTGTTGCAGTCCTACTCCGGCCCCCTTCCACAACTCTTTCTCCGGTACATCGATGATTATTTCGGTGCCGCTTCATGCTCTCGTCAGGACTTGGAAAAATTTATTAATTTTGCTTCCAATCTCCACCCCTCCATCATTTTCACGTGGTCCATCTCTGACACTTCCCTTCCCTTCCTTGACCTCTCTGTCTCAATCTCTGGTGATAGACTGTCCACCAATATCCATTACAAGCCTACTGACTCCCACAGCTATCTCGACTACAGCTCCTCACACCCCGCTTCCTGTAAGGACTCCATCCCTTTCTCTCCGTTCCTTCGCCTCCGTCGCATCTGTTCCGACGATGCTACCTTCAAAAACAGTTCCTCTGACAAGTCCTCCTTCTTCCTTAACCGAGGTTTTCCACCCACGGTCGTTGACAGGGCCCTCAACCGTGTCCGGCCCATCTCCCGCGCATCCGCCCTCACTCCTTCTCCTCCCTCCCAGAAACATGATAGGGTCCCCCTTGTCCTCACTTATCACCCCACCAGCCTCCGCATTCAAAGGATCATCCTCCGCCATTTCCGCCAACTCCAGCATGATGCCACCACCAAACACATCTTCCCTTCACCCCCCTTATCGGCATTCCGTAGGGATCGCTCCCTCCGGGACACCCTGGTCCACTCCTCCATCACCCCCTACTCCTCAACCCCCTCCTATGGCACAACCCCATGCCCACGCAAAAGATGCAACACCTGCCCCTTCACTTCCTCTCTCCTCACCGTCCAAGGACCCAAACACTCCTTTCAAGTGAAGCAGCATTTCACTTGCATTTCCCCCAACTTAGTCTACTGCATTCGTTGCTCCCAATGTGGTCTCCTCTACATTGGAGAGACCAAACGTAAGCTGGGCGACCGCTTTGCAGAACACCTGCGGTCTGTCCGCAAGAATGACCCAAACCTCCCTGTCGCTTGCCATTTTAACACTCCACCCTGCTCTCTTGCCAACATGTCTGTCCTTGGCTTGCTGCATTGTTCCAGTGAAGCCCAACGCAAACTGGAGGAACAACACCTCATCTTCCGACTAGGGACTTTACAGCCTTCCGGACTGAATATTGAATTCAACAACTTTAGGTCGTGAGCTCCCTCCCCCATCCCCACCCCCTTTCTGTTTCCCCCTTCTCTCTTTTTTTTTCCAATAAATTATAAAGATTTTCCTTTTCCCACCTATTTCCATTATTAAAAAAAAAACCCACTAGAGCTATACCTTGAGTGCCCTACCATCCATTCTTAATTAGCACATTCGTTTAGATAATATCACCAACTTTAACTTTAACACCTATGTATTCTATTGTACTATTGTCGTTGACATCTTTTGATGATCTGCTTCTATCACTGCTTGTTTGTCCCTACAACCACACCAACCCCCTCCACCTCTCTGTCTCTCTATCTCTCCACCCCCCACACACACACCTTAAACCAGCTTATATTTCAGCTCTTTCCTGGACTCAAGCTCAAGTTCTGTCGAAGGGTCATGAGGACTCGAAACGTCAACTCTTTTCTTCTCCGCCGATGCTGCCAGACCTGCTGAGTTTTTCCAGGTAATTCTGTTTTTGTTTTCCCTTTTGACAGTTACTATTGAAACTGCTTCCACCACCCTATCAGGCAGAACCTTGCAGATCACATCAGCTTGAAGCCACAAAAAAAATTCTCCCTATCTTGCTTCTGGTTCTTCTACCTGTTAGGATCCTTGTAAAAGAAAGGAAGCCTCACAAAGCCATTGGGAAGAAAACCACAGGACAAGATTTCATTTTTAAAATCTTTTACTGTAACAAACCAACTCAAATCGACATAATTCAAACATTAATTAACAGACAAAAGATTTTTCAAAGAGGTAAATTTCACTTTCAATAGCCGATTCTACAAAGATATGCCTCACATAATTCCAAGCACTTTCATTAATTCCCACACTAATGTGAGACCACATGCAATCTCATTTTCTTTCCAACTCAGCCTCTGTTTTGTAGGATTACTCACTTGATACTCAACCATTTCAGCCTTTGTGCTGCATTCATCAGCAACCATATTCCATCCAAAAGTCCTTGGACATAATTACTAGCAACAAGGCACATGTCTATGAACCCTCAGTCACTTCGGTGGTGACAGTCTGATGGCGCAGAATCCCCAGAGACTCTCCTGTCTTTACCCTTTTAAACTGTCAGGTGGGCTCTGGCAACACTGAAACAACAGCAATGAGTCTTGTCCAAATCCACAATCTAAGTGGATTCCTTCCTTGCTCCAGCTCTCTGCTCTTTCCAACAGTATAACACACAGTAACACAGTCTCTGTTCTATTCTCAGAGACCTGCTTCAACACCAGGATCTGTCAGAAAACTGCCAAACAGAAAGCCATTCCATTTGGATAGAATCTTGCTTGATTCCTCTTTATAGGAATTCTCAATGTGTTCTAAACATAGGCTGACCAATCCCATTGCAATCAGCTTTATTTATTTACCTTTTACTTCCTAGCCATTCATCCACATGGAAACCTCCAGTCACATTGGCATTTCTCTGTTATAATCAGGAGACCAATTAACCCTCCTCAGAATACTCCCTAGCCCACTCGGGCTTTTCCCAACACATGGATCATCTCACACCAATCACTTGAAATCTGCGTTCTCGTGACTAACACTTCTGCCATTGAAAACAGTTCCTCCTTATCTACAATTATCTAAATGTTTCATGCTTTTGAACACCTCAATTAATTCTTCTCTTAATGTTTCTTGCTCTGAGAAAAAACAGCTCCAGCTTCTCGAGTCTCTCGATGTACCTGAACTTGCTCGTCCCTGTGCCAACTTGGTAACTCTCTTCTGCACTCTCTCCAAGGTTTCCTTTCTAAAGTTTGATGCCCAGACTGGACATGGTACATGCTGTGGCCTAAACAGTGATTCATAAAGATTTGGGAAGTTGAATGTGAAAACCCACAAACACTCCCACCCCTTCTTCAGCGAAACAATGTATTTAGGTGGTGCATTGCAACAAGCTCAGTGTGTAGCAACACACAAATTGCTTTCTGTGTGTTCCAACACTGAGATTGGGGGATTAACTGCAGCTGGGATAGAATTGAGATTCGAAACCTGTATTCCCCTTGAGTGCAGGAGATGGAGCAGTGATCTGATCAAGGTGTAGGAAATGTTAAAGGGTTTCAACAGGACAACAGAGAAACCTGTTAGTCTGGCTGGCAGAATTGAGAACAAGGGACCTGCAAAAAATCCAAATTAGGACATTTAGGAGAGAAATTCGGAAGCACTTTTTCCTCACAAGGGCAAGCGGAATTCTGGAATTCTCTCCTCTGTTGGTGCTGAGAGAGACAATTGGAGTTTTCATAACCAAGATTGACAGATGAGTCATGGCAGCAAGGAATATGGAGCTAACCCAAGGAAATGGAGTTAAAGTACAGATCAGCCATGATCTCACTGAATGGTAGAGATTGTTCAAGGGGCTGAATGGCCTGTTCCTGTTCCTATGCTCTGCATTCATGATCCTGTTACTTACTGTACACAGAGGAAACCTTCTGCCCACCATCAGAGCAAATATGCAGTGCTTTATATTGTGTATCAAGGTCCAAGAGCATATTCCCAGTAACACCTCTTTCCATTTACATACTGATGTCTGCTTAATGGACTTGCACTATGAAACACTATGGAAAATTGCAGAAAGATGCAGGATTTCCCATGCTTATTTTTATAATGGACATCTCCCTGTTGCATGTCTGTGTATGTGTGTCTGTGTGTGTGTGTGTGTGTGTGTGTGTGTGTATGTGTGTGTGTATGTGTGTTACAATTCATTCAGGGTTGCTGTGGCAACATGCACTTTTTACATGCATGTTGTCATCTGAAGTTCTGGACAGTGATGGTAGAGGCTCCAACTTTCATCCCATCACATGACTGACCAAGAATCTTTTCCCCTCTTACAACTGTGCTACACTCCAACAATACACCATTGTTTGTGAAGCACTTGGAGACTGCCTGAAGCATAAAAGGCCTTGAAATCAAGAGGCAGCAGAGAGCCTGAATGGGCTGCATGGCTTCCTAATCTGCCAGAGACACCAATGGTTGTACTGTGGAAATGAAACAGTGATTCTCTGGGCACATCTCTCTCACTACCTGCGATGCATGCCCGGTTGACTGAACTGGAAGTCAAAATGAAGGAATTATAAATAAAAGTTACTGCTAAACTTTCCTGGAGTGGGAACTGAACCTGAAGCTTCTGGTTCAGAGGCTGGGATGTTGCCCATGTACCACGAGACCACCAATCTCCTTGGAAGGGAGCAAAACCCTGAAATGCTCTCCAACATACACATGGTGACCAGAGCACACTGGAATAAAGTATGTGAGCTGCACATTAGGGAGAGGGAGCCAATAAACTGAATAACATATGGCTCCTCAAACCTGCTCCGCCATTTAAGAAGATCATGGCTGATCTTCCATCATAACTCCACTTTTCCATGGTGCTCCCATATTCCTTCACTTTCACTGTGGCCAACAATCTATTTACCTCAGCCTTGAAAACAGTCATCAACTGAGCAGCCACCACCCTCTGGGGTAATGAATTCCGAAGATTCACATCACTCTGAGTGAACAGTCCCAAATGATCAACCCCTTATCTTGAGGCTGTGCCCCCTAGTCCTAGATTCTCCCTCCAGGGGTAAACAGCCTCTCAGCATCACATCCTCTTAAGCCCTGGAAGGATTTTTTGTAATGAGATATACATTGTAATGAGATCGCCTCTTCTTCTTCTCAACTTGAGTCTAGAAGCCCCATTCTACTCAAAGACATTGCCTCAGAGGGGAGAAGTGAATGGGATGATGGTGTGCCATTTGGCCTGATATCTGTCTTTGAAGTTAGTGGATATAAGACACACACCAGGAGACAATGCTGGTGATCGAGGGTTACACTGAAGGAAGACTACATCGTCAGTGTTGCTTTCCTTATGAAAACAAGGCTTGGAACGGTTGGAAAAGCCAGTTCAGATGGTAAGTTAAGAGATCCCATGGCATCATATAAAGGAGAGTAGAAATGAGACAGTTTATCCAGTGGCAACCCTCCCTTACCCAACATCTGGGGGATCTTTGTGCTGCATTTACTTTCATAACAATGACTGCACTTCAAAGTGAATGACTTGGTAGGAGAATCCTGGAAATACTCAACACAGTGAAATACTGTTCACCTTTCAGGGGGTTGAACTGTTAAATCTCTAATTTCTCCCAGTTCTGATGAAGGATCATTGGCTTGAAACATTAACTCTTATCTCTCTTGCCACAGATGCTGTGTGACCTGCTGAGTTTTTCCAGAATTTTCTGTTTTTATTTCAGATTACCAGCATCTGCAGTATTTTGCTTCTGTTGCATATTTGTGGAAATGTGACGAGATACAAAACAGGGACAAATATTACCTTCAACACCCCTTTCATTTCATTCGACTCAAATGCTTTGTGCCAGTACCCAAACACATCATTATTAAGAGGTTCAGGTGTATCCTGCAATGCATTATAGAGTAGCAAATTTGACATGGCCAGAAGCACTTGAGATTCTGCGTTAGCAGTTCCAGGGACGAATACATGTGATACTGAAATGTACTCCAACTCAAGCACACAGACAACAATTGAAGGCTTGTATCTCGGAACAGCAAGTAGAACTGTATAGCAGAGGAATAAACAACATCGTCCTTTAAAATTAAATCAACAACATCTTATATAAATCAAAACTGTCACAGAAACCAGCCTGTTACAGAGGGCTTTCTAAAATTATCAACATACCCTGAGGAGATTCATCCAATCACAATGAAATCAAGTCACATTTTCATCAACCAGCGTCCTATTCACTCAGAAAGTGCTTTGTGAAATTAAAACTTTTTTATGAGTCCCTCTGTGTCAAGGTTTCCCTTTCAATAACTTTGACTATTATTTCAAATCAGGCTGTGATAGAAAATTTAGCAGGAACTTTTATTTATAATTCCTTCGTTTTGTCTTCCAGTTCAGCCAACTGGGCATGCAGCCCAGGTAGTGAGAGAGATGTGCCTAGAAAATCACTGTTTCATTTCCACAGAACAACCATTGGTGCCTCTGGCAGATTAGGAGGCCATGCAGCCCATTCAGGCTCTCTGATGGCTCTTGATTTCAAGGCCTTTTATGCTTCAGGATATCTCCAAGTGTTTCACAAACAATGATGCATTGTTGGAGTGTAGCACAGTTGTAATGTCGGAAACACAGCAGTCAATTTGTGTGCAGACAACTCCCACAAACAGCAATGTGCTAAATGACCAGATAATCTGTTTTTAGTCATGTTGGTCACGGGATAAATATTGTGCAGGACATCAGGGAGAACTCCCCTAATCTTCAAAATACAGCCTTGGGATCTTTCCATGTCCACCTAAGAGGGCATACAAAACCTCATTTTAACCTCTCATCTGCAGAGCAGCACCTTTGACAGGGCAGCATTCCCTCAGCCTAGATTTTTGTGCTCAGATCCCTGAAGTGGGAATTAAACTTCTGACTGAGAGGTTAGAGTATTACCCACTGAGCCATGGATGGTCAGCCAACGCTTACCAGTTAGACCAATAGTGGACCCTTTTCCCTTCAGCCCATCCTTGGTGTGGAACGCTGTAGAATGGTGGTTTAATTGCTTGGAATAGGAGTGTCATAGAGTTTCATTGCAGCCTATTCATTGGCCATCCCCATATGGGACGGACTGGTCTCCAGTCCACAGAAATCCTCTTATCTTAAGTGAAGACACATATCTAAACCACGTCAACCACATTGCTGAAAGTAACAATCATTGACTGCAGCCTACTCATTAACAAGGCCATCTAACTACCTTCTTGCACACTATAATTCAGACAGCACTTATCATGTGAAAGGCAGAATTTAACTCAGTGAATTTGCTCTCCAGACATCATGCATTATCCTGGAAATTAGCTTCCTTTTCTTGAAGGGGTTTATTTCCCTCACCTTCTCTTCATGCTGGACTCCCACTGATAAGGGCCAAGATATTAACTCCCCTTAAGGCTGACTAAAACCACACTCCCACAGTGGATCTGAACCACTGGGATTTGAATGTTATCACGTTTCATTCCTGCTCAGTGGGAATAGATGAACTCAACTCGAGTCACCAGACTTGAAGATGAATCTTCAGGACACATCCACAAGCAACCTGGGTAAAAATGCTGTGTTCCTTTTCATCAACTTTTTCCATTGGTCACAAAAAGAACGGTTGGAAAAGCAAGACAAGGCTATTTGAATGATCCTTGACTGTCAGTCAATCAGTGAATGCTTTGGTGTGGAAAGGCAGGGCACCGGAAGCACAGACATGCTAGGTGACCAATGGAGGGTATGTGGTGGGGTGGGGGGCTCTTGATGGCAGGAGATCACGTGACAATACCTCCAGGAATGTATCAAATTAGAGTTGGCAACCCAACCCTAAGGTCAGGCCATCTTGTGGTCAGTTTAAGAATTGGCTCTGGAGACAAGCGGCAAGAAAAGTGCCTGTGGACTCACGAAACGGTTTTTGTGCTGGAGGATTTCATAGTGACACAGTCAGATAGAGGGGCTATTTAACACATTCTTCCTGGAGGCCTCACAAAGTGGCTGTTCTGTTCCTTTCCTGAGCACCATTTACTGCTGCACCTCCGTTCACACAGAGAGGCGTTGAGAAGTGGAAAGTAAGATAGAATCAGATTCCATAGGGACATATAAAAGGCAAATAGATATGTGCTTGGAGAGGACCAACTTGCATGGTTCAGGGGATAAAGTTGGGGCAGAGATTAAATTGGACAGCTCGTTTAAAGAGCTGGTAAAGGTTTGATGGGCCAAATGGCCTCCTTCTGTGCTGTAATATTGTATGATTTATGATATCAAAGCAAATGTATTCTAAGAAGATGTTTTGAGGCGACGAGACATAGATCTGAGCCATCACAAAGACTGTCTAATTTGACCTTTGTAACATTCTCTGCCTCCACCCTGCCTTAGCTCATCTGCTGCTGAAACCCTCATCCATACCTTTGTTATCTCTACACTTGACTATTGCCACACACTCCTGCCTACTCTCTACATTTTACACTCAGTAAACTTCAGGTCATCCAAAATCCTGCTGCCTGTGTCCCAATGTGTACCAAATCCCATTCTCCTGTCAGCCCTGCACTCTCTGACTGGATTTTACAATGTTCATCTTGTTTTCAAATCCCTCCTTGGTCCTGCAAGCCCACCCTGACACAATCTCTTTCACCTCTTCCAGCCTCACAACCCTCTGAGATACCTGGTTTCTTGAGCATTCCCAAATGTATCACTCTGTCATTGGTAGCCTTCAGCTGCTTAGTCTCCAGGCTCTCAAATTCCCTCTCTGAAGCTTTCCAACTCTTTCCCTCTCTTTAAGGAGCCCCTTTAAATCTAATGCTTTGACCAAGCTTTTAGTCATCTGCGCTAATATCACCTTCTGTGACTCAAGGTCAAATTTTGCTTTATAATATTCCTGTTAAGTACCTTGGGATATTTTACCACAGAAAAGGTGCTATATAAATTCCAATGGTTGTTGTGGGTAAAGCACGATTGAAATCAAATCTCTCGCTGTCATCCTCTTGGTTTGTTTCCAGATGATTCTCATGCCGCTGCCATGGATGCGATGACCAAATGATCACCTTCTGTACAGTGCCAGGAATTCAAAAAACATCCTGAGTTGTTGAACCTCACAAATTTAATAAAGTGCCAACTTGACTCACAATGAAACAGGTTCCTGATTTTGGTCAAATAACAAAGGCAGGATCTTCATCCGAACATAGTAACCGATTCACCAAGGCCAGCTCCCTCCCTTACCATGTTTCTTCACAGGTGACCAGCATTCCAGGTTCCTCATTTCACCATTAGCTTCTGCTTCGGTTCTCCTTTCAGACTCCAGTGAGGGATAGCCCGGAGAGAAACAATACACTCAGAAGTAGTTCTGATTGACTGGCGCCAGTGTACAGTTTGCACCTTCTGCCAGGTTCCTAACAGGATCTGGAGCAGGATAAGGGCGGGGGGAAAAGGGTGCGATTGTGGCTTTATCTCTGGACTCTGCTTTTGGAAATGGAAACACTTCAACTTCCCACATCAAAGCTGCAGCAGGAAACTGTTCAAAACTCAGCCTTTCGACATCCACATTCCACTTTTAATATTTACAATCAGAATACTTAACAAATCAAGCATTCGTGACAAACTGTAGCAGCTGTTGCTTCTACCTAAGCAACAACTACTCAGAGCTGCAAACTGAGGAGTGAAGATGAAAATGCAGTAAGCAAGCCAATAGCTCTTCTCCTGAATGAGTGAACACTATCTGGGTGGACAGCTGCACCAATGGTATGGATGCAGAATTGGTCATCAATTTCAAGTCACAATGAAAATCAGCTCTTGAATGGAATGAGACGCTCAGTGGAAAAGTTGATTCTTCTGCATTGTGTTTGATTACCTTTTCATGATCCACACAAAACTTATGTTGGCTATATGTGAAGAGTTGTACTGACTGAAAATAAAGCCTTGACCATATATAAGACTTGTATTGACCGGTATAAAGACTTGTATTGACTGTGTATAAAGACTTGTATTGACCGTATATAAAGACTTATATTGACCGTATATAAAGACTTGTATTGACCATGTACAAAGACTTGTATTGATCATATATAAGACTTGTATTGACCGTATATAATGATTTGTACTGACTGTGTATCAAGACTTGTATTGACTGTATATAAAGACTTGTGTTTTTCTAACGAAAAACTTATCTTTATATGGCACCTTTCATGACACTCGAAAGCATTTTACAGCAGATGATTACTTTTTGAAGTGTCATCACAGTAAAAATGCATGAAACACAACAGCCATTTGAGACACAGCAAGTTCCCACAAACAGCAATGTGGTAATGACCAGATAATCTGTCTCAGCAATGTTGATTGAGGCATAAACACTGGACAGAACACCAAGGCAAACAGGGAGAAGTTCCTCTTCTTCCCGAAAGGGTCATGAGATCTCTCACATCCACCCAAAGGCATATCGGGCTTCAGGTTAACACCTGATCCAAAAGACAGCAGCTCCAACTGTGCTATACTACCTCAGTCCAGGCACTGGGACTACCAACACAGTTTCAACAAGTCTTTGCAGTGAAATTTGAACCAACAACCTTCTGATTGAAGAATACAACCCACTGAGCCACAACTGACACACAACCACATTGTAGGGTATTCAACATTGTATTTGTGCCATTGTTCGTTCTTCAAACAACATGACAATTAACATGGCCCCAGAATTTTTTCTGAATAAGGGATAACAATTGTTATGTTGATACTGAAGGTTAAAAACTTTTGAGCACATCAATTCCTGGGGAAAGCCAAAAAAAAACCTTCCTTCATACTCTCTTCTTAAGCTGTACAACTCATATGCTGCATAAGGGCTGAGGTGTAAGCTGGACCCGCAACAAAATCATTCACTGAGTTTACAGGCTGGCTTCATATTCAATCTGAAAGAAAGTCTTCCAAAAAGTTGTTGACTCATTCTGGAACTTCTCATTTCAGATGTTTCTTAAGTATTCACCATTTTATATGCTGCCTCAAATTGCTCGACAGCTCACAACAAAGGTTGCTTAAGCCTGCAATCCTTTGGTACGTACGACGCTTCCAAGAGAGGATCTGTTAGTTTGGCACACATCTAGTGAAGAGGAGGATTGGAATTTAAACCTTGAGTGGTTACAGCTCTGATTTATAAGGGGCAACACTTCTGCTGAAACCCTGCTGGATCACTGACGATGGAAGAATCCTCTGACTAAAACCTGGACCAAGAAATTCCAGATGAAAGTGACAGTGCGAAGCCAGGTATATAGGCCATATCTCGCAATGATTGATCAAATCAAACAGCATGTTCCTTAGGCTGTTCGTAACAGGCAGGGTAGAGGCCATCCTCAACCAGTCCACGCTTGCAAAACACAAAACGAAACCTCTCCTGTTAGATGTGATTCCGCAATTGGATAGTACAAACTGAACAATCCTGAGTACACTAATAGCTATACCAACAACCAATGTAAGATAATCAGTCGAGCACATAAGGTGGCTCATTCACTTTGTGAGAAGACACCTACTTTAATACACGGGGACCCATTCTTTGAAAACAAAAGGAATATGTTCAAGCCTGGCACCTTCTTTGGAGCTTGGGCAATCTACAGTTTCCCATTGCTTTCCCCATGGCAATGCCTCCACCAATCAGAGTCAATTTGCCAACCAATCAGCACTCTTTTCTCCTGTCACCTAAATTATAGTGATTGTTTGAATTTGGAATTCTTGTGTTTGTCCTGGAGTAAAAGATGAAAAGCTTCAACAACGTGTCTCTCTTTTCAGAGATATGAGAGTGATTAAGGGTTTAGATGCTGTCAATACATAGGGTAATTGGAACGCACATCTGGAGGAAATTAAACATCTTTACATCTCTCTACTGAGGGGGAGTAGGAGTGAGTGAGTTTGCTGTTTCCCCAATGAAGTGAAAATTTATTTCTCTGGCTCAGCAGTCAGAGATATGGCTCTCACCTGTGAGCTGACTAAATTACATTCATATATGACCTCTTTCTTTTTCAGAAGCTCCTCTTGAGTCCTGACTTGCTGCTCATAGTCTTCAGCCCCCTCGAATTTGCTCTCATCAACTACTCCAAATGGACTGGTAGGTAACCAACAGGTTTTGTATCACTTGCATTGAGATCAGGAATGTTGGGATCATAAGACCTTAAGACATAGGAGCAGAAGTAGGCCATTTGGCCCATCAAGTCTGCTCCGCCATTCAATGAGATCATGGCTGATCTGATAATCTTCAACTCCACTTTCCTGCCTTTTCCCCATAACCCTTGATTCTCTTACTGATTAAAAATCTGTCTTTCTCAGCCTTGAATATGCTTAATGACCCAGCCTCTACAGCCTTCTGCTGTAAAGAATTTCACAGAGAAGAAATTCCTCCTCATCTATGTCTTAAATGAGTACCCCCATATTCTAAGGTTATGCCCTTTGGTCCTAGTCTCTCCCACAAGAGGAGACAACCTCTCAGCATCTAACCTGTGAAGCCCCCTAAGAATATTAGATGTTTCAATAAGGTTGCCTCTCATTCTCCTAAAGCCCAATGAATACAGGCCCAACCAATTCAACCTCTCCTCATAAGAAAATCTCTCCCATACCCAGGATTAACCTAGAGAACCTTCTCTGGACTGCCTCCAATGTCTGTATATCTTTCCTTAGATAAGGGGACCAAAAGTGTTCACAGTATTCTAGGTGTGGTCTAACTAGTGCCTTGTATAGTTTTAGCAAGACTTCCCTATTTTTATACTCCATTCCATTTGAAATAAAGGCCAGCATTCCATTTACCTTCCCTATTACCTGCTGAAATTGTATGTTAGCTTTTTGTGATTCATGCACCCCCAAATCCCTCCGTGCTGCAGCTTTCTGTAGTCTTTCTCCATTTAAATAATATCCAGCTCCTCTATTCTTCCTGCCAAAGTGCATAACCTCACATTTTCCCCACATTATATTCCATCTGCATTGCCCACTCACTTAACCTGTCTCTATCCCTTTGTTCTCTTTTTGCCATCCTCACCACTTGCCTTCCCACCTATTTTTGTGTCATTTGCAAATTTGGCGATAGTACATTCACTTCCCTCATCTAAGTCATTAATATATATTGTAAATAATTGTGGGCCCAGCACTGATCCCTGTGGCACTCCACTAGTTACAGGTTGCCATCCTGAAAATGCCCCCTTATTCCAATTTTCTGTCTTCTATTAGTGAGCCAATCTTCTATCCATTCTAATATATTACCCCCAACATCATGGGTTTTTATCTTATTAAGTAGTCTTATGTGCGGAACCTTGTCAAACACCTTTTGGGAATCCAAATATATTACACCTACTGGTTCCCCTTTATCTATCTTGTTTGTTACCTCCTCAAAGAACTCTAATAACTTTGTCAGGCATGATTTCCCCTTCATGAAAGCCATGCTTGATTATATTAGTATTTCTAAATGCTCTGCTATTACATCCTTTATAATATACAGTAGCATTTTCCCAATGACGGATATTAAGCCAACTGGCCTACAGTTATCTGTTTTTTTTGTCTCCCTCCCTTTTTGAATAAACCTTGGCAGTTTTCCAATCATCTGGGACTTTTCCAGAATCTAAGGATTCTTGGAAGACTATTGCCAGTAGATCCGTTTTCTCTGTTGCTATTTCGTTTAATATCCTAGGATGCAACCCTAGGTTCAGGTGACTTATTGGCCTTGAGCCCCATTAGTTTCCCTATTACTTTTTCTCTAGTGATAGTTATTATTTTTATTTCTTCCCCATCTTTTGCCACTTGATTATTGGAATGCTATTAGTGTCTTCTACCGTGAAGACTGATGCAATTTATTCAGCTCCTCTGCCATTTCCTGGTTCCCCATTACTATTTCCCCAGTCTCATGCTCTAAGGGGCCTATGTTCACTTTGGCCTCTCTTCATTTTTGTATATACTTTAAGAAGCTCTTATTGCCCGTTTTCATATTACATGGTAGTTTACCCTCAAAGTTTATTTTCTCCCTCATTTTTTTTTGGTCATCTTCTGTTGGTTTTTAAAACTTTCCCAATCCTCTGGCTTCCCACTAATCTTTGTCACATTGTATGTTTTTTCTTTCATTTAATACTATCCTTAACTTCCTTGGTTAACCATGGTTGGCTTATCCCCTTCCTAGAATCCTTCTTCCTCACTGGGATATATCTTTGTTGTGAGTCATGAACTATTTTCTTAAATGTCTGCCATTGTTCACCAACCGCCTTTTTTGCTAAACTCCTTTTCCAATCCACTCCAGTCAACTCTGTCCTCATTCCTTTGTAATTACCCTTAGTTATGTTTAGCACACTTGTTTCCCACCCAAGTTTCTCACTCTCAAACTGAATGCTAAATTCTATAATGCTATGGTCACTGTTTCTGAAGGGATCTTTTACTCTGAGATGATTTATTAAACCTGCCTCATTACACATGAGCAGATCCAAAATAGCCTGATTCCTGGTTGGATCCACAACTTTTTGTTCTAGGAAACTGTCCCACATGAACTCTGCAAACTCTTCCTCGTGGCTACCTTTGCCAATTAGAGTTTCCCAATCTACATGAAGATTAAAGTCATTTGTGATTAATGTACTACCTTTTTTACAAGCCCTCATTATCTCCTGATTTATTCTCTGTCCTACAGTATAGCTACTGTTGGGGGGGCTATAGTCTACTCCCACCAGTATCTTCTGCCCCTTGTTATTTCTTACTTCCACTCAAACGGATTCTACATCTTCCAATCCAAGATCATTTCTAACTACCGCACTTATTCCAACCCATACTAACAAAGCCACTCCACCGTCAATTCCTTCCTGCCTGTCCTTTCGAAAAGTCATATACCCCTGAATATTTAGTTCCCAGCTTTGATCTCTTTGTAACCATATCTCTGTAATGGTTATAAGATCATGCCCATTACCCTCTATTTGTGCCATTAATTCATTTATCTTGTACAAATAGAGATTAAGACCTGAGGCTCTGTGGTTGCTGGGAGCTGTGAGCAAAGTTCCCACCACTGTTGGACCACTGAGTGCAGTCACTCAGGTTTCATGACAGATTAATAAATTAAGGCATCTGGGCTATACCATCATTTAATGTGCCACAGGATGTCACTGCTTATAATTAACTTGGTTCCACCACACGTGGTGTAGTGTGCACAGTCCACTCTCCAGATTGTAAAATGAACATGGACATACTATACTGGAGAAGATGAAAAGACAAAGGTTTACAAAGATGATTGCAAAACTTAGAGGTTAGAATTTATCAGGCAAAGCTCAACCACCTGGAATCCTTAAGAAAAGACTTAAGGATAGAAGCGATAGAGGCTTTTACAATTATGAAGGGGCTTGTGAGAGCAGACATAGAGAAGTTTGGGTTGGGGTGGTGGGGGGGGTGGTGGGGAGGAGGAGTTATCGGAATGAGGAGGCCATAAATGTAAGAAAGTCAATCAGGAACTCAGCAGAAACTTCTTTATCCAGAGAATGTAGAACATGCTACCACAGGAAGAAGTTGAGGCAAATAGTAGAGATGTATTTTCAGGAACCTAGCCAAATCCATGAGGGTAAAAGGACTAGAAGGACACATTGATAGAATGAGCTGAGGCAAGGTGGAAGGAGGATCACGTGGAGAATGAAAAGGGGTATGGACTAGCACTTGAGCCCAATGACTTGCTTGTGGGCTGTAATCAAAAATGACAAAGTCTCTCATTGAAGACTAGATTGAGGAATTTGTTTAGATCCACATTCATCACAGCTGAGACTGTATACTATACCTTCTCAAAGCTGAGAGGGGCTGCATTTATCAGAATAATAATATATATAGGTTGCAATGTGCGTTATAAACAGATTATATTGAACCCACACAGATAAGTCTCCCAGCTTCCAAAACACCTCAGGCCAAATTTTCTCTTGGTTTTAGGTAGATGTGTGGATTATGCTGATTGGACGATGCACAAGTTTGGGTCAAAGTGTAGGAATTCTGACTGTTAGGTACGTAAATGTCTTGGTCCTGTTGTTGCATGTCGCAATAGGTAAGTAACAGCATTCCTTTCAGTCCCCTCACTGCCACCACCTTCATATTGGTTCCACTCCATAGCTGCTGGTGAACATCTAGTACAATGTCAGAATCACATCTTTTAAAACTATATTTTTCTTCCAAAATATGGAAGGAAATTGCATTATCTGGACATTTGGATTCTGACCCCTGGAGCTTTTCTTTCAAACAAGGTTATAAGTTCACCTTGGGACTGTCAATAAGCATGTCTTCTCCAAGAAATCACCTGAGCAGCATGGTACTTGAAGGGAAAGAGCTGTTTGTTTGTTTTGAACTGCAATCACTTTAACTGGTGGGGGATAAACTGGTAAAGGCAAAGGCGAGTTAGTGATTTACTGGAAATCACAATGCAGAGACAAGCTTTATGTTTTGAGCCTGATGTGTGTGAACTCAGTCTTTTGGGGATTAAGCTGAGAAGGAAGGGACCCTAACTGGCTCTCTCCCTGCCTTGTCTTAAATTCTGTTTGTGGTTATCAACCAGAGATTTCTCACCTACTTATAACTTGTCTTCAATTGGACCTGAAAGGCTAGGAGAAGAAAGATTGGTGTGGACCTCTTTACATCCACACTGTGTCCCCTTTGAAATGACAACTACAGTGATCAGCAAACAGTCTTCACATGAGGGGGCACCACATCGACAACATCAAAACCCTCTGAACTCTACCTTTTCTTATAAAGTATTCCCAACTGCCGACCCCTGCAGAGACTTGTGTGCGTTTTTGTGTTTGTGTGTGTGTGTTTTTTTGTGTTTGTGTGTGTATTTTTGTGTGTGTTTTTTTGTGTGTCTTTGCGTGTGTGTTTTTATGCGTGTGTTTGTGTGTGTTTTTGTGTGTGTGTGTTTTTGTGTTTGTGTGTGTTTTTGTGTTTGTGTGTGTTTTTATGCGTGTGTGTTTGTGTGTGTGTTTGTGTGTGTGTTTGTGTGTGTGTTTTTGTGTGTGTTTTTGTGTGTGTATTTTTGTGTTTGTGTGTGTTTTTGTGTGTGTTTGTGTGTTTTTGTGTGTGTATGCGTGTTTTTGTGTGCGTGTGTGTGTGTATGCGTGTATTTTTGTGTTTGTGTGTGTTTTTGTGGGTGTTTGTGTGTGTGTATGCATGTTTTTGTGTGCGTGTGTGTGTACGCGTGTGTTTTTGTGATTGTGTGTGTGTGTGTGTGTGCGCGCGTGTGTTTTTGTGTGTGTGTGCGTGTGCGTGTTTGTGTGTGTGTGTGTGTGTGTACACGTGGTTGGGGAATTTCTTAAGGGGATAAATTGTTATATTGCCAGATTACAATTGTGTGTAAACCCGTTCTTGCAACTTGTAATAAAAAGTTTTGTTTTCTAATAAAACAATCATTCTGAGTTTATTGAAAGAAGCCTGGTTAAAGTCTTCATTATTCTGGGCAATAGAAATGAAGGTAAATCATTGGCCATTTTGGTGAGTGAATTAAACTTTTAAATGAGTGGTGTGACTGGCGGAAGAGTGGAGCTCGATAAACTGTGAACACCTCCCATCAATTATTCATGTGGGAACTCAAACTGCAGGTGCCATCCCAACAGCACCCAATCCTGTTCTCATTCCACACCCAGCTACACACGATTTGCTCTAGTCCAATCTGAAGTCCTGCTGAGACCAATCCGAATATGGTGCCTTGGTCAGAAGAAACGAATGCAGCACAGTGTGGGATTTTCCTCAGCTGTATAGTTCAATATCTCACCATGCAGCCTTTCACAACGAGCTCTCAGGAAAATCTGCTTTCAACCTTCCAACAGCTTCTCATATGCAGGGTTTCAGTGGGCCTGAGCCATGAACTGGCAATAGTCAGCAGCAACAGGTGACTACCGGGTAGATATCCATTGACCGAATCAGGCAGCAGAAGACATTGTGTGAATCATAACTGTTTTATTGTTTCACTGTGGTTCAGGACAAACACCAGTTTCCACTCTTCCCTCCCTGTTCAGAAGCAAACCCAACGACAGGAAAAACCCAGCTCTTAAATACAGGCTTCAGTGCACATCACCTGCTCTCAATCCGCTCTGAAGCTTGTCCCAGTTTCCTCTGAAAGGGACCTGCATTCCTAACAGTGTCAACGGGGACAGCCAACATGAAGAACAAGACAATGTGTGAGGAGCTGCAGGAAGGAGATTGACGGAACCAACCTTGGCAGTGCTTGGCAGATTCTTTTTAAATTCATTCATGGGATGTGGGCACCTCTGGCTAGGCCGGCAATTATTGCCCAAGCTTAATTACCCTTGAGGAGTCGGCCTTCTTAAATGCAACAGAGTGCCTTGTGAGGCCAAACGGGGGCAGTTAAGAGTGCGTGGATGTTAATAGGGTTGGACCAATCTTTCTCGTCCTGTGTTCCATGTCCAAGTGCAGACAAATTCTACCCAGATGAGAAATCTCTGGCTGTGGGTTGATAAGCACATCACTCTAGGTGGCCAGGCTGGTTAAGGATGGCAGATTTCCTGAGAGTGACAGGCAATCTCATTGAAACAGGCAAATACTGAAAGGAAAATAGAAAAAGCTGGAAAAACTCAGCTGGTCTGGCAGCATCTGTGGACAGAAAAAAACAAAGTTAATGTTTTGAGTCTGTATGACCTTTCTTCAGAGGTCATACAGACTCGAAATGTTAACTTTGTTCTTCTCTCTTCACAGTTAGACCTGCTGCGTTTTTCCCAGCATATTCTGTTTTTGTTTCAGGTTTCCAGCATCTGCAGTATTTTGCTTTTATCGAAGGATTCTGAAAGGGGCTTGAGAAGGTAGACACTGAGAGGCTGTTTCCCCTAACTGAGGGCTCAAAAACACTGGGGCACAGTCTCAGCACAAGGGGTCCATCTTTAGGACTGAGACGAGGAGAAGTTACTTCACTCAAAGGGTTGTGAATCTTTTGAATTCTCTGGGGCAGACAGATTTTTGATCTCTCAGGGAGTTAAGGGGATCTGGGGGGGCAAATGGAAAAGTGGAGTCAAAGCTGAAGATCAGCCATGATCATAGTGAATGGAGGAGCAGACTTGAAGGGCTGAATGGTCTTCTCCTGCTCCTACTTCTCACGTCCTCCTCCTCAGGCCTGAATAATTGCCCCACTCTGGGACCAGTTACTCAAGAAGGATGCCAGGCAGTTGGGAGAATGGGGAAATGAAGAAGATAATTTGCCTGATGATTCTCCATCAGTTTGTTAGAGGGACAGAGAACTTATTCTTTGAAGCCTAGACAGTGCCCGCTTGACCCTAAATGATTTCAAATGAATTCAAGCTTTGCGTTGCTTACCTTTGGTTTTTTGATCTATATTCCAGTTACTCCACTCTGACAAGCTATCCTGATGATTGTATCTCAGTGTTTGAGCATGAGAATTGTCAGTACAGGGTCCACAAGAGGAACAAGCCTTCTATTGAATGTAAACATGGGAAGTTGTTTGGAAATGAGCTTTGAATGAAACAGGGAACCCCATCCCATTGCAAAAAGGCTTGCTGCTTTGTCAAACACATTGAGAAAAGACAATAAAGCTCTTCCACAATGATCAGATCCCAAAGTCTATTAAACTTTGTAACCACTTCAATTTGAGAACTTTGCTCTTCATTCAGATTGAGTTCTCAGACCATTCTCTCCTGCTGTTGGCCATTAACTAACCATAAATAAGGTCTCTTTTCCTGCAACTTGCTGAACTGGAGCATGCTTGGGAGATCTAAGGTGAAATCAATCATCATCCAAGAGAAAAGACAGATGATACATTTCACTTCAAAATAAACTGGCATAAAATGAAAGGAGATAACTTATGGAAAATACATTTTACACAGATCAGACAGCACTGAAATAAGCCATTTGGCCTATCTAATCCATGTCAGTGTTCATACTGTTAACGAGTCTCCTTCCATGTCCTCTTCATCTCACCCTATCAACATATCCTTCTATTTCTTTCTCCTCATGTGTTCACCCAGTTTCCCCTTTAATACAACGAGACTATACCTAATGGTCTGTTTATGCAGCACACATCCTCTGCTCTCCTACTCAGCTCAGCCACTCCCAGTGGGGATGAGTTCTACATTCTCACCGCTCCATTGTAAACACTTTTCTGGCCTTCATTTCCGATTTTCCTAAGTGCTGCATTGTGTTTGTATTTCAGAAAACTGGAGAGCAAGTCCCTCCAACCCCTCACTCTGATTGGGAGCTTCAACACAGCTGAAATTGTTACTAGACTCAAACCCTTCAATTATTTCAATGGCATCTTGCTAGTTAAGTTTAGAGTGGTCACAAGCCATTTCAGTCGATAATAAAGTTCTACAGTAAACAGGAACACAGAGGTCCCATATGAGCAGAGCTTATCTGATTTCAGAACAAGCCATGTCAGATTTCCAAATCAGTAGAATGTATTGTCAGGAACAAGGATATGAGTCTATCTGTAAATACAAACAACCCACTGGAACCCTCTCTTCTACAGCAACTGCCTTTGTTCCAAACATTTTGAATATTGCGGAGTAGTTGGGCACTGAATTTCACAGAGGAATCCCGATAGCCTTCAGTTGGCAATTGGTGCTGCTCCTGGACCAACAGGCATAAAAGGTGAAAGTTTCAGGCTTCACTCAGTGGTGACAACTCTCACAGCAGAGGGAAGGAGGTGGCTTCAATTCCCACTCAGAGACTTGAGTACATAGTGGGGGCCCATCGTTCCCAGTGCAGTTACACATGACCACTCCGTCCTCAAGCCTTAACCAGTCATGGAACACAGGAGAAAGCTCTTTGTGTTTGAACCATGGTCTCCCTTCAGCTTTCCTTGCTTGGGCCCACTTGCACTGACACACAGCACTATGTGAGGCAGCAATTGCATCATCAACTGGGATGTTGGGAAGTGGATAGGCTGAATGCCCAGTGACATAGACATCAGCAGCAGTGAGTGCCTGCAGCTCTCATATGACAGAGTGCTCACCCCATCAAACCAGCGATGCTGAGGTCAATGACTTTCTACCCACCATCACCCTGGCTCACATGCACCCAGATTGGGCGTTATCTTCTGGGTGTGTTAGCCAGTGCTGAGGGAGTGCTGCACTGTCAGACGAGATGTTGAACTGAGATCCTGTCTACATTCACTGGCTCATGTAAAAGGTCCCAAGGCACTATTTTGAAGGTGAGGAGAGGAGATATCCTTTGTATTGTGGTCTTTACTCACTGGCTGATGTTTCCAAAGTTATTGGCCTCAGTGTCAGGTGAACAGTCTCTCGGCTCAGTGGACTTGAGTTCCAGCCAATGGTTGCTGCTGATGTGGCCATCGCTGGGCACCATGACAACTTGAACTTTGTAATCTTGAAGTTGAAGAATAAGAATCTACACCAGCCAAACAGGACAGAAATTCTTCTCTCGATGACTGTGAAGGTGCCTCGTTGAGCTGAGTATGGTATGTTTGACTGTGACTCAGATTGTATTTGTACTTGTGAGGGATTATTTCATCTGCGAACACGTTGCTGGCAAACTTAGCTGCATTAATACTTGTATTTGTTCCAGGATGTTCTCCTGCATTGATAAGAATGTATTGTTTGGGCAAAGCAGTCACTTTGGATGTTGGTGATTAGACACTTTCAGCAGCAAGAGCAGGGAGGTGTGAGGCAACGCTGGAAGACACAATATTTGAATTTGTGTCTCCGAGGTGCCCACAGGCCTGTTCTGGAGTAAAGGATCTGTAAAGGAAGCAGTCTGGAGTGGGAAGCACATTCCACTGCCCAGCAGAAATGGGAGAACAGGATACAGAAATGGCCCACGATTGAACGCTCCAACAGTGAGCACCAATTAACCAGCTTGCTTACAACATTCAACAGTAGCTCCCGGACCCACTTGAAAAGCCAAGAGACATCAGTTACCTTATTTTCGGAAAGCCCTTGTTATCCAATTTTCATAACGAACACATTAAATGTTCAACAAAATGAATTGAAAACCCATTATTTAATGGGTTACGAACAAGGAGCAGGAGGAGGCCATTCAGCCCCTCAAGATTGCTTTGCCGTTTGATAAGATCATGGCTGATCTGATAGTAACTTGAAATCTGCATCCCACCTACCCCGATAATTTATCGCGCCCTTGCTTACCAAGAATCTATCCACCTCTGCCTTAAAAATATTTGACTCTGCTCCCACAGCCTTTTCAGGAAGAGAGATCCAAGGACTCATGACCCTCTGAGTGAAAAAATTTCATCTCATCTCTGTTTTAAATGGGCAACTCCTTATTTTTAAATAGTTCTAGATCCTCCCACAAGAGGAAACATCCTCTCCACATCCACCCTGTCAAGACCTCTCAGGATCTTATATGTTTCAATCAAGTTGCCTCTTACTCTTCTAAACTCCATTGGATACAAGCTTAGCCTGTCTAACTTTTCCTCATAAGACAACCCATCCATTCTAGGTATTAGCCTGGTAAGCCTTCTCTCAACTGCTTCCAATGTATTTACATCCTTCCTTAAATAAGGTGACCAATACTGTACACAGTATTCCAAATGTGGTCTCACGAGTGCCCTGTACAACTGAAGCATAATCTTCCTACTTTTGTATTCAATTCCCTTCACAATAAATGATAACATTCTATTAACTTTCCTAATTACTTGTTGTACCTGCATACTAGCCTTTTGTGATACATGCACAAGGACACCCAGATTCTTCTACACCTCAAAGCTCAGCAATCTCTTACTACTTAGATATGTTTCTCTTTTATTCTTCCTGCCAAAATGACTAATTTCACATTTTCCCACATTATACTCCATTTGCCAGATCTTTAACCACTCACTTAACCTATTTATATCTGTTTGTAGCCTTCTAATGTCCTCTTCACAACCTACTTTCCTACCTATCTTTGCGTCATCAGCAAATTTGGCAACCATCCCATCCATCCCTTCATCTAAGTTATTTATATAAATTGTAAACAGTGAAGGTCCCAGCACTGATCCCTGAGGCACACCACTTGTTACATCTTGCCAACCTGAAAAAGACTCATTTATGCCTACTCTCTGCTTCCTGTTAACCAGACAATCTTCTATCCATGCCAATATGTTACCCCCTATACCATGACCTTTTATTTTCTGCGATAACCTTTGATGTGGCGCTTTATCAAATGCCTTCTGGAAATCTAAATACAGTACATCCACCAGTTCCCCTTTATCCACATCACATGTTACTTCTTCAAAGAACTCCAATAAGTTGGTTAAACATGATTTCCCTTTTACAAAACCATGTTGATTCTGCCCGATGACCTTGAGCATATCCAAGTGCCATGCTATAACTTCCTTAATAATAACTTCTAACATTTTCCCTATGATAGATATTAAGCTAGCTGGCCTGTAGTTTCCTGCTTTCTGTCTCCCTCCCTTTTTGAATAATGGAGTTATATTTGCCATCTTCCAATCTAATGGGACCTTACCCGAATCTAGGGAGTTTTGGAAAATTAAAACCAATACATCAACTATCTCACTCGACACTTCTTTTAAGATCATGGGATGAAGTCCATCAGGACCCAGGCTCTTGTCAGCCCACAGCTCCAACAATTTACTCAGTACCACTTCTCTGGCGACTGTAATTTTCTTGAGTTCCTCCCTCCCTTCCATTTCCTGGTTTATAGCTGCTTCTGGGATGTTACTTGTATCCGCTATAGTGGAAACTGATGCAATATACTGTTCAATTCATCTGCCATCTCCTTGTTTTCCATTGTCAATTCTCCAGACTCACTTTCGATGGGACCAACGCTCACTTTGTTAGCGCGTTTTTTTTAAATATTTATAAAAATTCTCACTATCTGTTTTTATAATTCTGGCTAGCTTTCTCTCATACTCTAATTTTTCCTTCCATATTAGTCTTTTAGTCATGATTTTTTGTTCCTTATATTCTGTCCAATCTTCTGACTTGTCACCTGTCTTTGCACAATTATATGCTTTTTCTTTAAGTTGGACATGATCGTTAACCTTTCTAATTAACCAGGGATGGTGTGTCCGTTCCTTGGACTTTTTCTTACTCGTTGGAATGTATCTATCCTTTGCATTCTGAAATACCCCCTTAAATATTAGCCACTGCATCTCTGTTGACCTATCCTTTAACCAAATTTGCCAATTCACTTTAGCCAGCTCTGCTTTCATGCCCTCATAATGCACTTATTTAAGTTTAAAAACAGAGTCTTGGACACACTCCTGTCTCCCTCAAGCAGAATGAAAAATTCAATCACATTGTGGACGCTGCTATCTCAGGGTGCCTTCACTATGAGATCATTAATTACGTCCATCTCATTGCACAATACCAGGCCTAGTATAGCCTGCTCTCAGGTTGGCTCCAGAACATGCTGTTCTAAGAAACTATCCCGAAAACATTCAATATACTCCTCATCTAGGCTATCTTTGCCCATCTGACTTTTCTAGTCTATATGTAAATTGAAATCTTCCATGATTATCGCCATGCCTTTCTGACAAACTCCAATTATTTCTTCCTTTATGCTTCACCCTACCATGTGGTTATTGTTAGGGGGCCTGTGCACAAATCCCACAAGTGACTTCTTGGCTTTATCATTTCTCATCACTACCCAAACCGTTTCCACATCCTGGTTTCCTAAACTTTCCCTCTCTATTCTGCTAATCGTTAACTAACAAAGCCACGCCTCCACCTTTTCCTCATTTCTTGCCCTTCCAAAATATCCTGTTAACCTTCAATATTCAGGTCCCAATCCACGTCCTCCTGCAGCCATGTCTCCGTAATGGCTATTAAGTTCCTCTGTGCAGTCTCAGTTCATCTGTTTTATTTCGAATGCTACATTTACTCAGATACAGAGCTTTGAGTTTTATCCTTTTATTCTTTTTATAACCTCTAGTTTCATCTGTTGATTTACTGTTAGATTTGACTCTGTCCCTTCCTGTTATGGTCTTTTAATCATTTCCCACATTAATACCTGTCTCTCTTGTCTTGTCTCTACTTTTTGATTTATCACATCTTCCCAAATTTGATCCCTTGTCCCCACTAGTTAGTTTAAAACCCTCTTTTGTACAGTTGTAGCTATACTGGAATAGCTTGGCTAGGGGGCACGGCAAGTTCTGGAGCACAACTCTTCAGTACTATTGCTGGAATATTAATTATCTTCTGGGTTCCAGAAATCAATTCCTGCAGTCTCCATCCCAACACTGGAGGTTTGGGAATCCCTCCCAGTACAAGTGGCTTGCGAGGATAGATATGAGCTTGTAGCTTCAGAATCAAGAAATGGAGCCTTCTGTTCCACTCCCTTTTTAAGAGACTGTCTGAACCCACCTGTTTGTCAGCTTATCCCTCAATCCATTCCACAAAACAATCCCGGTTGTCTTCGGATGTCTCCCGGTACTTTATTGAGCATCACTCCAAGTGAAAACTTCTATCTGATTGGGAATTAGTCTAATCTAAGTGACATGACTAAGTTCCTCAACATGTTCCTTCTTTATTCCCTCCCCCACCCGGACCCCACACCAACACAACAGAAACTCATCTTGTGCCTTACTCTGCTGCTCCTGGCTGTTGAACATGGAGAATCTGCCTGCTACAACATATTGCAACTAAGTAAATACCAAACATTTGCCAACTTTCCATTCAGATCTGGGGTGAAAATGAGCTAAACATAAGAACTGAGGCTGAATGTAACCTCTACCCAATTGATGAATGTTGTCAATGGATATGGAACCCAAATCCAGCATGTGAGAGTGATAGTCCCAGCCTCACATAACTGCTCCAGGCCACATGAAGCCTTCCCTCAGGGATTGCCTTACACACTCTTTCCCTCTCTCTTGCTCTCTTTTCCAGATTCATCTGGAATTTCAGGCTCACCGAACTGCAGGGATGATGTTGATGGCACCTGGCATGAACCTGGTGAAAGCTGGATTAACTCTGACTGCCTGAGATGTTCGTGCTCGGATAAATTGATGAGCTGCTGTACAACGTAAGTGATTCTCTGCAACTGCAGCTCGAGTAGCTCTGATGTGTGATTCTGCACTGATCTTTCTTATTGAAGCACAAAGTGAATTTGGGATGAACAGCCAGATGTGAAGGTTAATTCTGTCATCCTGTTATAACGATATAAGGTGCCAATCACTCCCAACGGATTGGGTAACCATATTGTGGCTTTATTTCGTGAGGCTAGACACATGGGTACATTTATACAAAGGTATAAAACTTGAAGATATCAGAGCTGTGCTGTGCTCTTATCACAAGCAAAAGTGAAACTAAAACTGAATCACATGACACACTTCCCTTCCAGTGATGTCATGTTGCTACCTCTTAAAGAGATATTAAACCAAATTCAAGAGTAGTTTACAAATTGGGAAGCACCACAGGATTGGTGGTTTCAGGTCAGCGGAATGAACAGAACACATGACTTCCTCCTTCTCTTTTCCAGTTTTGTTACCACCTGAGGTATCTCCCAAGCCCCGTGCACAGCACCAAACTTTGGGATATGGGCATCGATAAAATGGAGGCAGGGTGCGGAGGCCGATGGGAAAGGAGAGTGAGGAGTGGGAGAACATTCCGATGTGGAGATGTTCCACTGCAGCACAGGTCTCCACCAACAGACAGGAGCATGTAGGTAAAGAGAGAGTGTACCTGAAGAGAGAATGGAGTTCAAGAGAGGGGGAGATGAAGAGAGGGTGGAGGTGAAGAGAGATTGTAGATGAAGGCAGAGTGGAAATGAAGAAAGAGTGGAGATGAAGAGAGAGGGTAGATGTAAAGAGTGTGGAAATGAAGAGAGTGCAGATCAAGAGTGAGTGGAAATGAAGTGGGAGCGGAGATAAAGAGAGTGTGGAGATGAAGAGAGAGGGCATAATTTTGCATGCCCCTGGTGTGGGTGTGATCGGTGGCATGAGCAGACAATATGGCACGATCGGTTTAATGACTGCAGGAAGCCAGTTCGCGATCGTCCACTCCACTCGCCAACAGCGGGCTGCATTTCCTGCCATCAGACATAGGAAACCTCATTGTAATACATCAGCACATCATTATCAGGCTGGAATCGTCACCGCCCCCCCCACCAGCTGGATCGTCCGTCCACGTTGGCAGGAAAGCATGTCAACGTGTTTCACAACAGCACATAAGTGACGTGCACTGGGCAGCCTGCACTTCAAGATGAGCACATAGTAAATGTGCAGCACTCGGCAGGATTGCCTGTTGGACTTCAAGTTTCAGGGGCATTGTGGGGAGGGGTCGGAGGTAAGGGCAGCCTTGCTGTTGAGGCAACTCGAGGCGATGGCGGGGTGGTTAAGGGCAGCCCTGCCTTTGAGGTGACCGGTGGCAGGGAAGGGGGAATGAGCAGCCCTGCCATTGAATATAGCACAAAAGCATTCGGGGTTGGGGAGTAAGGTAGGCGAGGGAAGTGGTCACGCATTCGGGAAACCTGTAGAAAGTGACCATTCCTCTGCAACTGAGACAGTTCAGGTGCAGCCACGTTGATATGATTGGGGTTGGGCTCCTAGCTTATCTGCTACTCAAACAATGCAGAGGCATCAATGTGCCACCAAGTGCTCCAGAGCATCTGCCCCACCCACGACACTGCATCCACCCCACTGCCCACCCACCCCGGTACAAGCTGCAAATCCATGAGCACTTTGGTGGACTGCAGAGCAGTTGGACTGCACACATTGGACAATCTCCTCGCTAAAACTGGCCATATAGCAGTCACGGCTGGAGATGCTCCCAGCCTCTTGCAATGTCAGCATCCCGGTTCGGACCCATCTCCCCCATGTTTCAAGCTAACAGGGCAGCCATGCAGCGCACTAATCTCTAACCATCTAAGTGGTGGCCAGCACTCTCCGTGAACCAAGACAGGTTCTAAGTACACCCATGCTAACCATGTGTTGCTTTCTTTCATCCTGCAGGAGGAGTACATCAGGATCATGGAGCCTGGTGATCTAGCTGTATGCCTGATGGCCTACAGAGTGAAAGAAGATGGAGGAGAGAGTGACTGAGGCTCCTGGCTGTGCAGAGGCAGGAGCAGCAACCTCAGGAAGGAGCAGCGGCTGGGGCTCCTGGATGTGCTGCTCAAGAGCCACAACGAGCCGTTGCTGGTCGGCACCTAGTGACACCCATCATCTATAGACTCTGCCTTTCATTCCTGCAGATGACTGAAAACCAGTGTCGCCCAAGACTGCGCATGTCTAGGGGACTGGTCGCTCACATTTGCCATTTACTGCAGGATTGGGTGCCACAGGGACATGGAGGGCATCCACTGCCAGTGGCTGTGAAAGTGACCGCGGTGCTCAATTTCTTTGCCAGCGGCTCCTTTCAGGGCTCAACAGGTGACCCCTGTGGGATCTCCACCCACAAATGCATCCATGAGGTCACGGATGTCATCTTCACGAGACCACATAACTTTGTGTATTTTGCCTGGGACCAAGACAGCCAGCATGATAGAGCAATTGGATTTGCCCAGATTTTGGGTTTCCCACAGATGCAGGGTGCGATTGACTGCATTCATGTGACGCTCAGATCTCCGTCAACTGCATCAACTGCAAGGGCACTGAATGTGCAGCTGGTCTGCGACCACCAGAAACGCATCCTGCAGATGCTTTCCAGGGAGTGCGCACAAAGCCTACATTCTCAGTCGGTCACAGACTCTGCAAGGATGCTTTCTTGGGGACAAGGACTACCTGCAGAGGCTGTGGCTGATGACACCCGTGCAGAGGCCTCAGACTCAAGCAGAATGACAGTATAATGAGGCTCATGCTATAGCCTGCAACTTTGTGGAGCAGACCAGTGGGATGCTGAAGATGACCTTCCAGTGCCTGGACCGATATGGTGGAGCCCTGCAATACAGTCCGCAGAGCGTGTCACGCATCGTCATCATCTGCTGTGGCCTTTACAACCTGGCACTCCAACAGGGAGATGATTCGGCCTTCAAATGTGCCCAACACTTGTGCCAGCAGCAAATACCTGTGCGTTTTCCTTGTCGATAATGCTGAGGAGGTCCTTGGAGGTGAGATGATGGGGATGAGGCTTTCTCAATGGCTAGATGAGGCAGGCATGCTCGGGAGGCCCTCATAGCTGCTAGATTTGTGGAAGATGATGACAACCATAAGGTGACCCCATAGTTCCTCACATCGCATTTGTGAACGTTTGACTCCAGTCTAGCTTATGGCAGTGATAATGCTGCTGTCATGGAGGCACAGTGGAGGCCCTAGTAGTCACTCAATTGCAAGAGGATGATGACAACACGCAGTGAGGACATTCCATAAATCTTCACATAACCTCTGACTCCTATCTGGCTGAGGGTACCTCGCTTGCGCTCCGTGATCAGGATGATAACATAGAGATACAGCCATGAAGCTTCAGAAGCATCTGATGCTGATCACAGATGCTGAAGAGATGGGGACCAGCCCCTCCTTAAAGATGCTGAGAGCACAGCGAGAGAATGAGAGAATACTGTGGCGCATGCTCACTACATTCTGGAAGGAATGACAAGCACCACCGAAGTGCAGGCATCGATAAGGACTCCGGGGAGTTTGAGGCTGGACCATCTCTTTGGTCTGAAGGCTGCACAGAGCACAGGGGAGAAGCCCTGGATTGAGACACCTGCCTTTATCTTGTGCAGAAAGGTTTCACATCTGAGTGACAAAAACACTGCTCATTAGAACAGAGAGCCACAGGCAGGGCGACACTCTTAGGAGTTTATTGACAATAGTGAACAGTATGTACAAGTAATTAACACCCATGCCCAGGCTGTGCAACTCATTCTGGTTAACTGTCCTAACCCTGCCTTTATGTCTTGCTACTCTCCGGACATCCACAATGGAAGTGGAGGCAGCTTGCTGACTACGACGCCCTGTCTGTGATGACTGTGGCAGGCATCTTGTGGTGGGGGCCAAGACTTGGAGGGCCCTGGCCTGCTTTCAGGGTTCTGCTGTGTGGCAGTGGCACCCTTCTCAGCCTGTGGAGCTAGAGCTGCTGAGGTCACAGGAAGAGGGGAGTCAGATGGGCTGGACAGTCTTGGAGTCACCTGGATGGATGGGCCTGGAGTATGCACCTGCAGAACCTCCTCCCTATGGGTGTTTGGCGGCCCCAGGCTGATTCCTTGAGGAGCAGGGGTAGCTGGAGTGAGATCGAGCTGCCCGGCACCCCTCTCGTTTACACACTGTTGGAGGCCAATGATGGTACCAGCGATGGTATTGAGCCTGGGCACTAGTGCAGGAGCAAAGTCCTGGACCAAGGTCTCCATGGCAGCCGCCATCCTACCAGTGTTGACCTCAGTGAGTTGCAATGCCGGAGCTATCACCTCAGCCTGAAGGCAGACAGACTTCTCATCTTGCGTTGCAATCTGAGGAGTGCCGCAGACATCCCTTCCTGTTGTTCCTTAGCTTGCCTTTGCAGCTCCAGCAACTGTGACATGACCGAGTCCAGAGGCTCCTCATCTGACTCGGACTCATCAACATTCTGGCCTCCAGCAGTCCTCGAAGTGCCAGGGTCCTGGCACGTACTTGCCTCCACCTGCTGTGGATTGGACTGTGCAATGTGCCCGATTGTGATCCCAGGCCATTCTATAACAAGGTCTCACCAAGGTGTGTGTCTCTGCGCTGATGGAGGGTGTGGGTGAGCACTGTGACAGGATTTTAGTGACAGCGTCTCCAGATTCCTCTTCCGGACTTGACTGGAGGTCCTGGGTCAATGGACTCTGTTGGCTGCTTGACAGATGTGCCTGCGAAAGCAAGGGGAGATAATTGCATGGCAGTGGCCTGTGAAAGAAGACACATCACTCATGGCATGGTTGCCTGATGGATGTTGCACTGCTAGATCCTCACTTGGTAGAACAGCGCTGACCTCACCGTCAGCACAGGTCCAGTCCCGGTCATCGCTGGCCAGCTGAATGGCTCTGCTTTCAAAGTCTATGAGGAACCTTGACTTCAGACATTCCGCCACCAGTTTGCGACCTCTCTCTCTTGTGAGCCAGCTTGTCCTGCATGAATAGAGATGGAGAAAGTGTAAGCAGAATGCGTGCCAGGCCAGATGATAAGTATGCCTGGCCCGTGTGGGTGGTGAGTTGGGTGGACAATGTTGGTGAGTGTGAGAGAGTGAATGGTGATGTCCCTTGAACCGGCAGTGAGTGAGGGCCCTGTGGGTGTGTGATGGGTTTGTGAGTGTGTGAGTTGAGAGTGATGAGAAAAGTGACTTACCTTGGCGGGACAGAGGAGACCATTCATCTTCTTGCAGCACTAGGTGGCTGTCCTCTTTTGAAGGGTGATGGCTCTGACCATCACTGCCACCATCTCCCAAGCTGGGTTAGTGCTGTTGCTGCCCATCCTGCAGCCAAAGCCGGGGTAGAGCACATCCCGGCAGACCTGCAAGGCATCCAAAAGACACTCAAGGGACATGTCGTTGAATTAGGGGGCTGCAGTCTTCTTCAGCTTCTTGGCCATGTCTTCCATGCAGCAGTAGTAGTTTGGGAGCACTGAGATGCGATCTTGCGGCTCAACTTTAAATATGGCGCCCGGAATAATGCAGCGGTGGGGTGATGGCGGGTAGGTGAATGAGATCCCACTCACCATGGAAACAGCGTGTTTCCCAGGAATGCATAAGTAACGTGGCAGGTTTGGGACGATATGGCGTGAATACCCAACATCGCAGACAGCAGGTAAAACGTTGTTTTACCCACCTGTGATTGCACTTAGTGCAAACATGGGACAATTCCACCCAGAGAGTGGATGAAGATGAAAAGAGAAATGTAAATGAAGAGAGAGTGAAGGTGAAGAGAGGGTGGAGATGCAGAGTGGGTGGAGGTGAAGACATGGAAAGGGTGGTGATGAAGAGAGAAGAGATGAAGAGAGAGTGGAGTTGAAGACATAATGTAGATGAAGAGAGAGTGGAAATGAAGAGAGAGCAGAGATGAAAAGAGGGTGGAGATGAAGAGAGGGTGGAGATAAAGGGAGGGTGGAGATAAAGAGAGGGTAGAGGTGAAGAGAGGGTGGAGATAATGTGAGGGTGGAGATGAAAAGAGGATGGAAATGAAGAGAGGGTGGAGATGAAGAGAAGGTGGAGATGAAGAGAGGGGGGAGATGAAGAGAGGGCGGAAATAATGGGAGGGTGGAGATGAAGAGAGGGTGGAGATGAAGAGAAGGTGGAGATGAAGAGAGGGTGGAAATGAAGAGAGGGTGGAGATGAAGAGAGGGTGGAGATGAAGAGAGGGTGGAAATGAAGAGAGGGTGGAGATGAAGAGAAGGTGGAGATGAAGAGAGGGTCGAGATGAAGAGAGAGTGGAAATGAAGAGAGGGTGGAGTTGCAGAGTACTTTTTGATCTGCTTCTCTTGTCAGGCCACATGGGAGGTCAGTTTTCTGCTGCTGCCTCTCTCTAATTGGCTACACAGGAACTGCTGGGGAGATTTGGGGAAACAAGGAATTTGTCCAAAGGCTGTTCATCACTCTTTGGGAGAAAATGGTGAAATTGTTCAGTGAAAACAGTACAGTACAAATTTAACCCTTACACTTGGGATCATTCTGATGCTTTACTCACCTGTGTTTTCCAGGTATAGCAGACCAACTGACTACCCAGATGATTGTATCGCAGTTTTTGACCGTGAGAATTGTCAATATCGGGTCCACAAGAAGAATGATACTTCTGTTGAATGTCCAGTGTATGCCAGTGTTGGGTAATCAGAATAAAAGCATTTCATTTCCAATATAAAACCATCAGCTTCATTCTCGATGCAAGTACGATGGGAGAATGGGAGCCTTGCTTCCTGCATGAAACATCAATATTACAATAAAGATATTTCACAGTGGTTTCATTCTCAAACCTTATCTATTATTTCAACAAGACATATGAGTGCATGTGTGTGTGTGTGTGTGTGTGTGTCACGGGGAGGGAGAAAGTGTCCAGAGTAGACAGCGTGAGTGTAAAAGAGAACATACAAGAGTGTGCAAGAGAGAGAGTGTGAGAGAGAGAGTGTGAGAGAGAGTAGGCCGGAGAGAGAGTGCGCCCACAGGAGTATGTGTGGGAGTGCGTGTGTAAACGAGGAAGTACATGTGGATATGAGACACCATGGCTGTTGTAAGCTACAATGCTCAATGGGTTACATATGAAGAATAATTAGCCAGATTAAGTGGTGCTTTCCTGAACCAATCAGAAAGGACATGAAGAGGGAAAGAAATCCAAGCCAGATAGGTCTTTAAAGAAGTTGATGACACCCATTCACATTGTATCTGGTCACATTGTCTCTTCATGTTCCTTTCTTCAGGAGGTCTTGTGGCTCAGTGGGTAGTGACCCTGCCTCTGAGCCCGAAGCTCCCAGGTCAATTCTTAGCCCAGGACTTGACGGGCAAGGAAGATGCAACAACAAAGGAGCCAAACAGGTAAATCCTACAACCGGTAAATCCTTCTAACCAGTGTATGGCAGGTGGAAAGAGTGGGAGAGTCTCCTGGGCAGCCATGTTTGGCATAGAATGATGCCCCTCAAGCTATAAACTCTGGATTCAGGGTGGTGACCTGTTCCAAGAAAAATAAGCAGTGGGAACAAACATAAGTGTGTGCTTTGTCTGCCTCCTGTGTCTCCAGGTACAGGGAGAGAGTATGAGTTCCTTTCTTCACAAAATGCAGGGGATCAAAAACAAACCCACCAACATTGACTGGCGACTGAGAGCAAAGCGTGGAAAAGTTTCAGTTTTCTCATTGTTTACACTGAGTAGTTTAGTTATATACAGTAATCAATAACCAAAAGCATATTAACCCAAAATAATATTATGCTGAATTGTCCCTGTTGTCTCAGTAGAAAGTCATAAAACAAAACAAAATGACAAGATAAGCTAAATTTAGAAGGATGGATCATCCAGAAATTGACACCTTAGTGGGCCAATCAGGAGACAACAGGAAATCGTATCAGTCGATGACCAACGCCATGAAGAAGCAAGTCAGGAACTGATCAAGCACCTCTCAACTAATCAGGCCCTGGTTACGCACCACATGGACCAATCAGGGACAAGTGACATGACTGATCATGCACATGCTTCGTGGTTTGCAAAGAGTTAAACAGCACCAGCTTTGAACTGCTTTGACCTCCCCAGTGACCTTCTCCCAAACTGGCATGGTGAGGTTGGTGGACCTGCTGCTACCATCTCTGGGATAGAGGAACTCCCTCTGCTCCTGGGCTGCCTGGAGGAGTGTCTGAAGGGAGCTGTCGCTGAACTTTGCAGCCAATGGTTTGGATCTCCTCAGGGTCCTCTCCCACCACAACAGGTCCTGGGCCGCAGACCGTGACGGTGTGTATGGGTCTCATTTCAAAAAGGTGCAGGACCTTCAACCCCATGAGGTAAAAGGTAACCCCAGCCCGCCCCGACAACACATTCAATGAGCTGATGAATGAGCTGAAGAGCGGTAGATCTGGTGTGAGAACCGACGTCCAGTGGGAATCACACCCACTATCCAGCCACCACAGCACTTAGCCTCCAGAACAGAAAATTCCACCACAGACTTGAGCACACAGTGGAGGCCCATTGTTCCCAGTGCAGTTACACATGTCCTATCCGTGTTCTCCACTTCATACCAGTGATGCTGAGGTCAATTAATTCTGACCCACCATCAGCCAGGCTCATATTTGCCCAGACTGGACATTATTGTCTGGGTGTGTTAGCCAGTGCTAAGGGTGTACTGCATTATCACACAAAATGTTGAACTGAGATCCTGCTGACATTCACTGCTTCATGTAAATGATCCCATGGCTCAAGGCGTGGGGTGAGAGTGACTGCCCTTGACATCAAGGCTGCATTTGACCAAGTGTGGCATCAGGGAGCCCCAGCAAAACTGGACTCAATGGGAATCAGGGGGGAAATTCTCTGCTGGTTGGAGTCATACCTTGCACAAAGGAAGACGGTTGTGGTTGTTGGAGGTCAGTCATCGCAGCTCCAGTACATCACTGCAGGAGTTGCTCAGGGTAGTGTCTTAGGCTCAACCATCGTCAGCTGCTTCATCAATGACCTTCCTTCCATCACAAGGTCAGAAGTGGGGATGTTCGCTGATGATTGCACAATGTTCAGCACCATTCGCAACTCCTCTGAAGCAGTCCATGTCCAAATGCAGCAAGACCTGGACAATATCCAGGCTTGGGCTGACAAGTGGCAGGGAACGTTCGCACCACACAAGTGTCAGGCAATGACTATCTCCAACAAGAGAGAATCCAACCATCACCCCTTGACATTTAAGGCATTGCCATCACTGAATTTCCCACTATCAACATCCTGAGGGTTACCATTTCCAGAAACTGAACTGGACCAGCCATATAAATACTGTGGCTACAAGAGCAGGTCAGAGGCTGAGAGTCCTGCAATGGGTAAGTCACCTCCTGGCACCCCAAATTCTGCCCACCATCTACAAGGCACAAGTCAGGAGTGTGATGGAATACACCCCACTTGCCTGGATGAGTGCAGCTCCCAAAACAGTCCAGAACCTCAATACCATCTGGGACAAAGCAGCCTGCTTGATTGGCACCACATCCACCAACGACCCACAATAGCAGCAGTGTGTACCATCTGCAAGGTGCACTGCAGGAACTCACCAAGGCTCCTTAAACAGCATCTTCCAAACCCATGACCACGACCAACTAGGAGGACAAGGGCAACAGATAGATGGGAACACCACCATCTGAAGGATCCCCTCCAATTCAATCACCATCGTGACTTCGAAATATCTCGCCGTTCCTTCACTGTCACTGGGTCAAAATCCTGGAACTCCCTCCCTAACAGCGCTGTGGGTGTCCCTACACCACATGGACTGCAGCGGTTCAAGAAGGCAGCTCACCCCCACCATCTCAAGGGCAATTAGAGATGTGCAATAACAATGCTGGCTGCAGTAATTGAAGGTATAGTCTTTCCTGCTGTCTACCGGGGTCACATGTTTGTTCTTGGC
The DNA here is from genome assembly GCF_017639515.1 of Carcharodon carcharias. Taxonomy (NCBI): domain Eukaryota; kingdom Metazoa; phylum Chordata; class Chondrichthyes; order Lamniformes; family Lamnidae; genus Carcharodon; species Carcharodon carcharias. Next base: position 24,180,134 of record NC_054483.1, on the reverse strand, counting down.
ATCTCCGAACAATAGGCCTAAGCGTGGATAATCTAGAGGGTGTGGTTTTCTTGTTGAGGATCTGGTTTAAGCATGTAGCTTCTGAAAAGCTCTCTGTAATAAACTCAGTATGAAGGGTCATATGGACTCGAAACGTTAACTCTGTTTCTCTCTCCACAGATGCTGTTAGACCTGCTGAGTTTCTTCAGTATTTGCTATATTTGTTTCAGATTTCCAGCATCCACAGTATTTTGCTTTTATCTGTAATAAAGTTATCTGTTTGAAGTAGAAACCTGTCCAGTACGTCAAGTCATTACATTTGGTGATGAGGGTGAGATAGCTCCGACGCTGCACCTCGCCTTGTGAGTACATCAGATCTTAAGAAAAAAAGAAAAGTATACTCACCAGTCATGCCACTCTTCAGCAGAATCGATCCTTATGACGCGATGATGGGAGACTGGAGCCAGTATGTAGAGCATCTTGGTTTTTATATCATGGCAAGCAAAATTACCACGGAGGAGAAGCAGAAAGCAACCCTTCCGAGCGTATGTGGTAGCAAGACACACAATCTCATCCACGGTCTGATGGTCCCGAATGTGCCCAATTCTAAGCCCTTTAACGTGTTTGTGGACCTTGTGAAAACGCATTCTCAGCCGAAGCCAGCGGTAATAATGCAGAGGTTTAACTCCAGAGTAAGGGCCCAGGAAGAGTCCATTACAACCTACATAGCGAAGTTGAAGCAGTTGACTGAGCACTGTGACTATGGAGACACACTCAATAATATGTTGCGGGACTGATTAGTTGGTGGCGTTCACAACAACTCCATTCAGTGCAGTTTAATCGCAGAGGTCAACAGCGATATGAAGAGCTTCATGGGAGTAGCACTAGCTGTGGAAAGTGCTGCGAGAGACTCACAGGCTTTACAGCACATACAACATGGCACTGTTCTTCATGTGGGGTGGGAAACTCCGAAAACCAGAGACACAGCAGCAAAGTGAGAGGCAATCTCTGCTGCTAGAAAAATGAAAAGACCTAGTGGAAGCATTTCAGCAGCAGCTCCAAGGTTAATCTGTTATACATGTGGGGGTAACTTCTGAAAAGCTATGTGTGATAAAGTTATCTGTTTCAAGAGAAAACTTGTCCCGTACGTCAAGTCATTACACTGGCACAGCCAGTGATGCCCATGGCCCATGAAAGAATAAAAAAAAATATTTGGAAGAAGAGGAGAGGAGCTATCCTTTGTATTGTGGTCTTTACTCACTGGCTGATATTTCCACAGTCATTGCCCTCAGTATCAGGGTGAACATCCTCGCCGGTCAGTGGACTTGAGTTCCAGCCAATGGTTGCTGCTGACGTGGCCATTGCTGGGCACCATGAGGATTTGAACTTTGTAACCTTGAAACTGAAGAATAAAAATCTACAACAGCCAAACAGGACAGAAATTCCTCCCTTGGTGACTGTAAAGGTGTCTCGTTGGGCTGAGTATGGTATGTTTGAGTGTGACTCAGATTGTGTTTCTACTTGTGAGGGATTATTTCATCTGGGAACATGTTGCTGGTGAACCTATCTGCATTGACACTTGTATTTGTTACAGAATGTTCTCCTGCATTGATAAGAATGTATATTTTTTGGGACTAAGCAGTCACTTTACAGCAGGGGGAGGAACCCTCGACCCAGAGGCTAGATTCAGCCCCTTGTACTTTTTCATCCGGCCCGCTGAGTTATTTCAAAGCACTGCCTCACCAACCTCCCCGCTACCCCCTCGAGTACCTGATGCGCTCTGAGCCAGGCACCGCCATCTCCTGCTGCCTCAGCCTCGGCCACAGTCTGCAGAAGCCCAGGCTGTGTGGAGAGAGTCAGGGCCAAGATCCAGGAGCAGGAGCACAGGGACAGGAAGCTGCCGGCTGCTGATCGGGTGGTGAAGTGTGAGTAACCCGGGACTGGGGAGAAAGGGAGCAGGACACCCAGCTCCATCGGCGGATCACCCCCCCCTTATCCTTCCAACTCCATTGGTGTCGCAGGACAGGGGCGCAGCCACTGCAGAGTGAGGGAGAGGCCCAGGCTCCTGGCCCAGGGGTAGCCTCTGACTGGGATGTGGCCAGAGGGTTGGACTGTTAAGCCACTGCCCTGGTTTGGGGGTGAGACAGAGTAGGAAATGAGAGAGAGAGAGAGAGAGGCAGAGTGGGAAAGGAGAGGGAGAAAGAGAGAGAGAGGCAGAGTGGGAAAGGGGGGAGAGAGAGAGAGAGAGATAGTGGGAAATGAGAGGGAAAGAGAGAGAGGCAGAGTGGGAAAGGAGAGAGAAAGACAGTGGGAAAGGAGAAGGTGAGGGAGATGAGAGATGGGAAAGGTGTGAGAGAGCGAGGGAGAGAGATTGGGTAAAGAGAGGGTGAGGGAGAGAGAGAGAGCGGGAAAGGAGAGAGAGAGAGAGAGCGAGAGAGAGAGAATGGGAAAGGAAAGCAGGAAAAACGTAGAGCTGATTCTCAGCAGTACTGTGACTGAGACAGAGAAACTGTGCTGCTCATGAAGGGAAAGCAAACACAGGCAATGCATTAAAGCAGTGGGTGGGTTGAACGTTTCTATATTCTCTCTTAAAAAGATAAATGAAGTTGCTTATTATGTGTGTGTGGCCCCCGACTGATTTGGTCTATGTGTGAATAGCCTTGGATAAGAAAAAGTTTTCCCATCCCTGCTTTAGAGGTTGGTGATTAGACACTTTCAGCAGCAAGAGCAGGGAGCTGTGAGGCATCACTGGAAGATACAATATTTGAATTCGTGTCTCTGAGGTTGCCACAGGCCTGTTCTGGAGTAAAGAATCTGTAAAGGAAGCAGTCTGGAGTGGGAAGCACATTCCACTGCCTAGCAGAAATGGGAGAACAGGATACAGAAATGGCCCTTGAGCTGAACCAGCTAACAGTGAGCAATAAGTAACCAGCTCGTTTAAAGCATTCAGCACCAGCGAACAAATCCATGTGGAGAAGGGCAGCTAACACATGAGAACACCATCTTCAGGTCACACACCATCCTGACTTGGAGATTGTTGTTCCTTCACTGTCACTTGGTCCAAATCCTGGAACTCGCTCCCTCACAACACACATTGGTTTACCTACAACACAGGGGCTGCAGCAGTTCAAGGAGGTGGCTCAACATCACCTTCTCAAGGGCAATAAGGAATGGGCAATAAATGCTGGCCCAGACAGGGATGCACACACCCCGAGAAGGATTTTTTTCAACCAGAAATGTCAGACTGGCACAGGAGGGCTTCTGGTTCTTTACTCATGAATTGAGACAAACGGTTTAGGTAGAACAAAGGGAACTTTGTTCTGAACCTGACCACACTGTTACTGAAATGGGAGCACTGGGTGCAGACAGTGGTTGTCGCTGTACAAGGTAAAGACCCTTCCCCAGAATTGACATCCATCAGCTTGTACAGTAAGCTCCAAGTCTTTCAGAAAATGGGAATGAGAAACTTGATTGTGAACTCAATTTCACATCCTGGGAAAAGTGTGTGAGGAGGAAATGTGGATCTGAGATGTCCTGAATGTGGAACATGTTTCCCTGGGATTCGAGCTCCTACTTTGTTTGGACACATTTCTGGGTGTTGTATCATGTCTTTCAGTCTCCACACCCCACTCTTGGTGTGAGTTATGTTTATCTTTCAGACACATCCACTTGAAAAAGCAATGGACCTCGGTTGTACTATTTGTGGACAGCCTTTGTTATCCAGTTTTCAGCAGGAACGCATTAAATATTCAAGAATAAGAATAGAAAATCCTGTTATTTCATGTGTTATCTTCTGGGTTCCAGAAATCCATGCCTCGAGTCTCCATACGAACACTGGAGGATTGGGAACCCCTCCCAGTAATGCTTAAGTCTCATACAGATGTCAAGTTCCATATACAATTCTGTTAAGGTTTTGTATCACCTTGTGCATCACCAAGGTGAACAAGTGATGTGTGAGGATGGATATGTTTTTGTAGCTTCAGGGTCAAGAAATGGAGCCCCTGTTCAACTCCCTTTTTAAGAGAATGTCTGAACTCACCAGTTTGTCAGCTTATCCCTCAATCCACTCCACAAACAGTCCCAGTTGTCTTTGGATGACTCCCGGTACTTTATTGACCATCACTCTGATTGATAACTTCTATCTGATTGGGAACTAGTCTAATCTAAGTGACATGAACAAGTTCCTCAGCATGTTTCCTCTTTATTCCCTCCCCCACCTGGACCCCACACCAACCCAACAGAAACTCATCTTGTGCCTTACTCTGCTGCTCCTGGCTGTTGAACATGGAGAATCTTACTGCTTCAGCAAATCTCACATAAGTAAGTACCAAACATTTGCCAACTTTCCATTTAGATCTGGGGTGAAAATGAGCTAAACATAAGAACTGAGGCTGAATGTAACCTCTACCCAATTGATGAATGTTGTCAATGGCTATGGAACCCAACTCCAGCATGAGAGAGTGATAGTCCCAGCCTCTCATAACTGCTCCAGGCCACATGAAGCCTTCCCTCAGGGATTGCCTTACACAGTCCTCCTCCCCCAAGGGTCCAAGAAAGAATAGGTCAGTATCCTGCCTTGTCAAATTCGCCAGCTCCTGCTCCATGGGCTAAATCAGACGCCAGCAAGTATCCAGCCCATTCCTGTCCACCAACCCACCCTCATCCAGAAGGAGTTGAACAGGGGCCACTGGATGGATACAAGCCCCTTGTCACTGGCAGTCAATGTGTTCCGAGGTTCATGGCTGTGAAACTCTCAGGCCCAGGTCCTCTTGGATATGGAACTTGGCTCTTCCCAGGTTCACAGAGCTCACCGATGATTCAGCCGACCAGACAATTCTTCAAACTCCCAAATGTCAATGCAAGCCCATGGTACCTCTTCAGTCTTTGATGAGGCATTGACAGACTAATCTCAGTCTCTTTCTCTCTCTCTCTCACTCTCGCTTCAAGGTCAACCTGGAATTTCAGACTCACTGAACTGCAGGGATGAAGTTGATGGCACCTGGCATGAACCTCGTGAAAGTTGGATAAACTCTGACTGCATGAGATGTTCGTGCTTGACTGAATCGATAAGCTGCTGTACAACGTAAGTGCTTCTCTGCAGTTGCAGCTCAAATAGCCCTTTTGTGTTATTCTGCACTGATCTTTCTTACTGAAGCACAAAGTGGATTTGGGATGAACAGCCAGACATGGAGTCGTTTCCGTCACACTGTTATAATGATAAAAAGAAGCAATCACTCACAAATGATTGGGTAACCACGTTGTGGCTTTATTTTGTGAGGCTAGACACCTGGGTACATTTGTACTAAGGTAAAAAGTTTGAAAATATCAGAGCTGTTCTGTTCTCTAATCATAGGTAAAAGTGAAACTAAGACCGGATCACATGACATACTTCCCTTCCAGTGATGTCATGTTGCTACCACTTAAAGAGATATTACAACAAATTCAAAGGTAGCTTACAGATTGGGAAACACTGCAGGATTGGTGGTTTCTGGTCAGCGGAATGAACAGAACACATGACTTCCTCCTTCTCATTTCCAGACATGTTAGCACCTGAGGTATCTCCCAAGCCCCGTGAACAGCACCAAATTTTGGGATACAAGCAATCGATAAAATAATGGCAGGGCTCAGACTGCGATGGGGAGGGAGAGTGAGGAGTGGGAGAACATTCCAATGTGGAGATGCCCAACTGTAAAAGAGCATGTAGATGAGGAGAGGGCGGAGCTGACGAGTGAGAGGGGATGAAGAGAGAGCAGAGAACAAGAGAGCGCGGAGACTAAGAGAGAGCGGCGTCGAAGACAGACTGGAGACGGAGAGTGGAGACAGGGAGAGAGTAGAGATGGAGATAGAGTTTGGATGAGAGAGGGTGCGGAGGGAGAAAGTGGAGATGAAGAGAGAGTGCTGTTGAAGAGAGTGCAGATAGAGTATTGTAGAGAGGGTGGAGATGCTGAAAGGATGGAGAAGAAGAGGCGAGGGGAGGGTGCAGATCAAGGGAGAGTGGAGATTTAAAGAGGGTGGGATGAAGAGAGTGGGGATGAGGAGATAATTTAGATGAGAGAATCTGCAAATGAAGAGAGAGATATGTTGAAGAGAGGGTGGAGAGGAAGAGAGGTAGGAGATGAAGAGAGAAAGGAGAAGAAGAGAGAATTGAGATGCAGAGAGAGTGGACATGAAGAGATAGCAGATATAAAGAGAGGGTGGAGATGAAGAGAGATTGGAGATAAAGAGAGTGTGACAAAAGTAATAATGTATATGACAGAGTGTGGAAATGAAGACAGAAAGGAGATGAAGAGAGAATGCAGTTGAAGAGAGTGCAGATTGAGAGCTTTAGAGAGAGTGGAAATGAGGAAAGGGTGGAGATGAAGAGAGGGTGGAGATGAAGAGCGGGCAGATATGAAGAAAGGGTGGAGATAAAGAGATGTTGGAGATAAAGAGAAGGCAGAAATACAGAGAGTGCGGCTCAGGTAATAATGTAGATGAGAGAGTGTGGAAATGAAGAGAGAAAGGAGATGAAGAGAGAATGCAGTTGAAGAGAGTGCAGATAGGGAGCTTTAGGGAGGGTGGAGATGCAGAGAGGGTGGAGATGAGGCGAGGAGAGAGTGAAGATGAAGAGAGAGAGGAAATGAAGTAAGGGTGGAGATGAAGAGAGGGAGGAGATGAAGAGAGGGTGGAGATGAAGAGAGATTGGAGATGAAGAGAGGGTGGAGATGAAGAGAGGGTGGAGATGAAGAGAGATTGGAGATGAAGAGAGGCTGGGGATGAAGAGAGAGTGCAGATGAAGAGAAGTTAGAGATGAAGAGAGGGTGGAGCTAAAGTGAGGATGGAGAAGAGAGGGTGGAATTGAAGGGAGAGTGTAGATGAAGAGAAGGTGGAGATGAAGAAATGGTGGAGATGAAGAGAGGGTGGAAATGAAGAGAGGGTGAAGATGAAGAGAAGGTGGAGATGAAGAGAGGGTGGAAATGAAGAGAGGGTCGAGTTGCAGAGATACTTTTTGATCTGCTTCTCTTGTCAGCCCACATGGGAGGTCAGCTTTCTGCTGCTGCCTCTCTCCAGCTGGCTACTCAGGAACTGCTGGGAAATTTGGGGAAACAAGGAATTTATCCAAAGGCTGTACATCATCCTTTGGGAGAAAATGGTGAAATTGTTCGGTGAAAACAGTACAGTACAAATTTAACCCTTACCTTTGAGATCATTCTGAAGCTTTACTCACCTGTATTTTCCAGGTATTTCAGACCATTTGGCTACCCAGATGATTGTATCGCAGTTTTTGACCGTGAGAATTGTCAATATCGGATCCACAAGAAGAACAATGCTTCTGTTGAATGTCCATTTACTGGCAGGGTTGGGTAATCAGAATAAAAGCATTTCATTTCCAATATAAAACCATCAGCTTCATTCTCGATGCAAGTACGATGGGAGAATGGGAGCCTTGCTTCCTGCATGAAACATCAATATTACAATAAAGATATTTCACAGTGGTTTCATTCTCAAACCTTATCTATTATTTCAACAAGTCATATGTATGTGTGCGTGTGTGCGTGTGTGTGTGTGTGTGTGTGTGTGAGATGGTGGGGAGGGAGAAAGTGTGCAGAGTAGACAGTGTTAGTGTAAAAGAGAACATACAAGAGTGTGCAAGAGAGAGAGTGTGAGAGAGAGAGTGTGAGAGAGAGTATGCCGGAGAGAGAGTGCGCCCACAGGAGTATGTGTGGGAGAGAGTGTGTATACGAGGAAGTACATGTGGATATGAGACACCATGGCTGTTGTAAGCTACAATGCTCAATGGGTTACATTTAAAGAATAATTAGCTGGATTAAGTGGTGCTTTCCTGAACCAATCACAAAGGACGTGAAGAGGGAAAGAAATCCAAGCCAGAGAGGTCTTTAAAGAAGTTGATGACACCCATTCACATTGTATGTGGGCACATTGTCTCTTCATGTTCCTTTCTTCAGGAGGTCTTGTGGCTCAGTGGGTAGTGACCCTGCCTCTGAGCCCGAAGCTCCCAGGTCAATTCTTAGCCCAGGACATGACGGCCAAGGAAGGTGTGGCGATAAAGGAGCCAAACAGGTCAATCCTACGACTGGTAAATCCTTCTAACCAGTGTATGGCAGGTGGCAAGAGTGGGAGAGTCTCCTGTGCAGGCATGTTGGGCCTAGAGTGATGCCCCTCGAGCTATAACCTCTGGATTCAGGGTGGTGACCTGTTCCAGGAAAAATAAGCAGCGGAAACAGACGTAAGCGTGTGCTTTGTCTGCCTCCTGTGTCTCCAGGTGCAGGGAGAGAGTATGAGTTCCTTTCTTCACCAAACGCAGGGAATCACATCCACCAATGACCCACAATAGCAGCAGTGTGTACCATCTACAAGGTTCACTGCAGGAACTCACCAAGGCTCCTTAAACAGCATCTTCCAAACCCATGACCACGACCATCTAATTTGACAAGGGCAACAGATAGATGGGAACACCACCAACTGAAGGATCCCCTCCAAGTCAATCACCATCCTAATTTCAAAATATATTACCGTTCCTACACTGTCACTGGGTCAAAATCCTGAAACTCCATCTCTAACAGCGCTGTGCGTGTCCCTAAACCACTTGGACTATGGCGGTTCAAGAAGGCAGCTCACCTCCACCTTCTCAAGCGCAATTAGAGATGGGCAATAACAATGCTGGCTGCAGTAATTGAAGGTATAGCCTTTCCTGCTGTCCATCAGTGGTCACATGCTTGTTCTTGGCAACTCTGACCAATGAGCCCTAAGCGTGGGTAATCCAGGGCGTGTGGTTCTCTAGTTGAGGATCTGGTTCAAGCATGTAGCTTCTGAAAAGCTCTCTGTAATAAAGTCACAAAAAAGGAAAATGCTGGTAAAACTCAGGAGGTCTGACAGCACCTCTGGAGAGAAAAATAGAGTTAACGTTTTGAGTCCGTATGACTCAGTAAGAAGGGCCATATGGACTCAAAACATTAACTCTGTTTCTCTCTCCACAGATGCTGTTAGACCTACTGAGTTTCTTCAGCATTTGCTGTATTTGTTTCAGATTTCCAGCATCCACAGTATTTTCCTTTTATCTGTAATAAAGTTATCTGTTTGAAGTAGAAACCTGTCCAGTACGTCAAGTCATTATGTTTAATGATGAGGGTGAGATAGCTCCAACGCTGCACCTCGCCTTGTGAATGTGAGTACATCAGATCTTAAGAAAAAAAGAAAAGTGTACTCACCAGTCATGCCACTCTACAGCAGAATCGATCCTTATGACGCGACGATGGGAGACTGGAGCCAGTATGTAGAGCATCTTGGTTTTTATATCATGGCGAACAAAATTACCACAGAGGAGAAGCAGAAAGCAACCCTTCTGAGTGTATGTGGTACCAAGACACACAATCTCATCCATGGTCTGATGGTCCCGAATGTGCCCAATTCTAAGCCCTTTAACGTGTTTGTGGACCTTGTGGAAACACATTCTTAGCCGAAGCCATCGGTAATAATGCAGAGGTTTAACTCCAGAGTAAGGGCCCAGGGAGAGTCCATCACAACCTACATAGTGAAGTTGAAGCAGTTGACTGAGCACTGTGACTATGGAGACAAACTCAATGATATGTTGCGGGACCGATTAGTTTGTGGAGTTCACAACAACTCCATTCAGTGCCCAATAATCGCAGAGGTCAACGTCGATATGAAGAGCGCTATGGAAGTAGCACTAGCTGTGGAAAGTGCTGCGAGAGACTCACAGGCTTTACAGCACCTACAACACGGCGCTGTTCTTCATGTGGGGTGAGAAACTCCGAAAACCAGAGACACAGTAGCAAAGCGAGAGGCCATCTCTGCTGCTAGAAAAACGAAAAGACCTAGTGTAAGCATTTCAGCAGCACCTCCAAGGTTAATCTGTTATACATGTGGGGGTAACCACGTACCGGACACCTGCACATTCAAGAAGGCAGAGTGCAATTACTGTCAAAAGAAAGGACGTGTAATAAAGCAATGCAGGGTGAAATCGAGACAGCCCATAAGGCAGCAAACCAAAATGATTGAAGTGAATAATAGAACAGAACCTGAGGCTGCCAATACTGACATCAAATCCCTGTAAAATTTCACAGTTGTATAAACTGAACCTAAAACCATCACAATCCAAGTGAATGGGAAGCCACGAATAATGGAGGGAGATACGGGAGCCTCACCACAGTGGTGGGACAGTACACATTTAAATAGCTAAATGAAGGTAACTGGCCACTGAATCCAGAGAGAACCACAGCTCAATTGAAGACATACAGTGGAGAATCCATACAGGTAATGGGCATCACCACAGAACCTGTGTCCTATTCAGCAAACAGACAGACCAGCTTCCAGTGATCATTGTGAGAGGTGGAGGAGCTAGTCTTCTGGGCCGAGACTGGTTGCAAAATATTACGCTCAACTGCTCTGAAATATTTCACTTGAGAACAGGAGGAGTTGCTCAACTGTTAAAGAAACAGGGCAGTGTATTTCATGATAAATTGGGAGATATAAACACTTGCAAGCAAAAATGTATGTAGATTCTCAGGCAACAGCCCATTCTTTAAGGCCAGACCTGTGCCTTATTCCCTAAAGGTGAAAGTGGATGCAGAACTGTGCTGGTTAGAAAAGCTAGGCATTACCCAATCAGTCCAATTTTCAGAATGGGCAGCACCCATATTGCCAGTGGCGAAATCTGACCAAACTATACGCATTTGCGGGGACTATAAATTGACCGTGAACAAAGCAGCCAAACTAGATAAATATCCTATCCCAAGGATAGAGGACATGTACGCACAGCTAGTTGGAGGAAAATTCTACACCAAACTGGACATGAGCCATGCATCCTAAGAGCTAGAGCTGGATAGCACTTCTAGAGGATATGTAATCATCAACATGCACAAGGGCTTATATCAATATACGCACCTACACTTTGGAGTATCATCTACATGTGCAATCTTCCAAAGGACAATAGAGAGTCTTTTGCAAGGACTTCCCCAAGTAATAGCACACCTTGGTGATGTTCTGATCACAGGGTCAACTGAAGCGAACATTTGGCCAAACTGGAAGGGATGTTAAGAACGTTCTTGGAAGCTGGTGTACAATTAAAGAAAGAGAAATGTACATTCCAAGCACTAGGAGGTACTTACCTGGGTCGCTGGGTGGATGCCATGGGGTTGCATCCAGAAGAAGAGAAAGTTGGAGCAATCAAATAGGCATCCTCTCCGCCCAGTATAACTGAACTCAAGTCTTTTCTGGGCAGGAGCAATTATTATAGCCATTTCTTATCAAACTTGTCAATAGTGTTAGCACCATTACACTTGTTGTTTAAAAAGAATCATCGTTGGTCATGGAATTTGCAACACAAAGAAGCCTTTGTGAAAGTTAAGAAGCTATTACAGTCATCATGTTTATTGGTACATTCTGACCCATCAAAAGAATTAATAGTGAACTGTGATGCATCTCCTTACGGTGTGGGAGCTGTGTTGTCACACAGGATGAAAGATGGACCAGAAAGACCAATTGGCTACATCTCCAGAACCCTCTCTGCAGCCGAGAATTAACGTTCCATATGAGAAAAGGACGGATTGTTGGTGGTATTCGGAGTAAAGAAATTCCACCAGTACCTGAGTGGACAACATTTCACCATTGAGTTGGACCGTAAACGATTAATGGGTTTATTCGGTAAGGATAAAGCCATTCTGCCAATAGCCTCAGCAAGAATTCAACATTGGGATATGATATTATCTGCGTATGATTATATCTTTATACATCATCCTGGCTTTCAAATTGCAAATACCGACACACTGAGTCATCTCCCATTACCAGATAGCATTCTACATTCCCCAGTGCCACAAGAAGTTGTGCTTGTACTGAATTTCTTGGATTCTTCACCTGTGAGTGAAGCAAATTAGGAATTTGGATGAACAGACATCGAATTTTGTCAAAGGTCTGAGACCTGTATTTCAAGGGTGGTTGAATTCACCAGTGTCTGAAGAGATGAGACCATTCCATGCCTGAAAAATAGAGTTAAGTTGTCAAGATGGAATCTTGTTGTGGGGATCAAGAGTCCCTTTGCAAGGAGGAGAACCACTCTTGACAGAGCTTCTCAAAGCACATCCAGGTGTATTGAAGATGAAAATACTTGCGCGAAGATGTGTCTGGTGGCCAGGCATAGACAGTGACATTGAAAGCATGGTCAAGCACTGTCTCCAGTTTCAGCAATAGAAATTGTCTGTTTCAGCTCCACTGCATCCTTGGGAGTCGGCTGGTCGACCTTGGATTCGGCTACATATTGATTATTGGGTACCATATTTTTATTAATCATACACGCAGATTCTAAATGGAAGGATGTGCATGAAGTCAGATCACCAGCATTGAGTACAACTATTGAAAAGCTGCGTTAATGTTTTAGTATACATGGCCTACCGCAAGTCATTGTTTCAGATAACGGTACACTCTTTACCAACACAGAGTTTCTGAGATTTATGAGAATAAACGGAATGAGACATATTAAACAGCACCATATCATCCCTCGTCGGATGAGTGCGCTGAAAGAGCTGTGAAAACGTTCAAATCAGAAATAAAGAGGTTATCCAAAGTTACCCTAGCAACCCGAATTTCTTATTTTCTTCTCAATTATTGAATAACGCCTCATTCAACTCTGGGTTCAACACTGTCTGAATTATTGATGAAACCCTGCCTAAGTACAAGGTTAAATCTGGTGTTTCCAAACTTAGAGGGGAAGAGAGAGAAGAATCAGAGTAATGAAAAACTGAATCATGATATTCATAGCAAAGCTCAAAGATTTACTGTAGGTTGTACAGTTTTTGTGCAGGATTTTGGAAATGGACCTTGACTGATTCCTGGTACAATTGTCTCAGAAACTGGTCCCTTGTCCTACCAGGTGCAAGTGAAAGATCGAGTTGTTTGAAAACATGTGGATCATCATGGAAGGAGAGAGGCATTCCAACAACCAGCTATTCCACCTGCGACTAACATCGAACCATTAATCACTGAAGTGACAGATTGGCTGAAACAGACATAGCCAATGTCTCTGTAGAGTTACCAAGCCCTCAACTGCCACTTGCTAATGGTGGATCTGACGCTGCAAAACCTGATCATGTCAATCCAGTGAAAGAACCTCAAGTGGTAGGTTTACAGCGCTCTAATCGAATAAGGAAACCACTTGAGAGATGGAATCTTTAGCACCTGACTTATATGAATGTTTATGTTGTGGGGTATTCAAACGTTCTTTGTAAATAGCAAGTGTAAAAATCTAAAAGGGGGAGTAATATCGTAACTGAAGGTATCATCTTTGCTACTGCCTGTCAGGGGTTACATGATTGCTCTTGGAGATTCCAACCAATGAGCCCTAAGCGCGGATTTTCTGGGGGGCGTCGTTTTCCAGTTGAGGACCTGGTTCAAGCATGTAGCTTCTGAAGAGCTCTCTGTGATAAAGTTATCTGTTTCAAGTGAAAATCTGTCCCGTACGTCAAGTCATTACACTGGCACAGCCAGTGATGCCCATGTCCCATGAAAGAATAAAAAAAACTATTTTGAAGAAGAGGAGAGGAGGTGTCCTTTGTATTGTGGTCTTTACTCACTGGCTGATATTTCCACAGTCATTGCCCTCAGTATCAGGGTGAACATCCTCGCCGGTCAGTGGAATTGAGTTCCAGCCAATGGTTGCTGCTGACGTGGCCATTGCTGGGCACCATGAGGATTTGAACTTTGTAACCTTGAAACTGAAGAATAAAAATCTACAACAGCCAAGCAGGACAGTAATTCCTCTCTTGGTGACTGTAAAGGTGTCTCGTTGGGCTGAGTATGGTATGTTTGAGTGTGACTCAGATTGTGTTTGTACTTGTGAAGTATTATTTCATCTGGGAACATGTTGCTGGTGAACTTATCTGCATTGATACTTGTATTTGTTACAGAATGTTCTCCTGCATTGATAAGAATGTATATTTTTTGGGACTAAGCAGTCGCTTTACAGCAGGGGTGAGGAACCCTCGACCCGGAGGCTGGATCCAGCCCCTTGTACTTTTTCATCCTGCCCGCGGAGTCATTTCAAAGCGTGGCCTCACCAACCTCCCCGCTACCCCCTCGAGTATCTGATGCGCTCTGAGCCAGGCACCGCCATCTCCTGCTGCCTCAGCCTTGGCCTCAGTCTGCAGAAGCCCAGGCTGTGTGGAGAGAGTCAGGGCCAAGATCCAGGAGCAGGAGCACAGGGACAGGAAGCTGCCGGCTGCTGATCGGGTGGTGAAGTGTGAGTTAGCCGGGACTGGGGAGAAAGGGAGCAGAACACCCAGCTCCTTCGGCGGATCACCCCCCCCCTTATCCTTCCAACTCCATTGGTGTCGCAGGACAGGGTTTCAGCTCCTGCAGAGTGAGGGAGAGGCCCAGGCTCCTGGCCCAGGTGCAGCCTCTGACTGGGAGTTGGCCAGAGGGTTGGACTGTTGAGTCACTGCCCTGGTTTGGGTGTGAGTCAGAGTGGGAAAGGAGAAGGAGAGAGAGAGGGAGAGAGGCAGAGTGGGAAAGGAGACGGAGAGAGAGAGAGGGAGGCAGAGTGGGAAAGGAGAGCGAGAGAGAGAGAGAGAGGAATAGTAGGAAAGGAGAGTGAGATTGAGTGGGAAAGGAATACAAAAGAGAGAGAGAGAGAATGGGGAAGGAGAGGGTGAGAGAGAGAGAGAGAGTGGGAAAGGAGAAAGAGAGAGAGAGATAGAGATTGGGAAAGGAAAGCAAGCAAAACGTTGAGCTGAATCTCAGCAGTACTGTGATTGAGACAGAGAAACTGTGCTGCTCATGAAGGGAAAGCAAACACAGGCATCGTATTAAAGCAGATGGGTTGAACGTTTCTGTATTCTCTCTTAAAAAGATAAATGAAGTTGCTTATTATGTGTGTGTGGCCCCCGACTGATTTGGTCTATGTGTGAATAGCCCTGGATAAGAAAAGGTTTTCCCATCCCTGCTTTGGAGGTTGGTGATTAGACACTTTCAGCAGCAAGAGCAGGGAGATGTGAGGCATCGCTGGAAGACACAATATTTGAATTTGTGTCTCTGAGGTGCCCACAGGCCTGTTCTGGAGTAAAGAATCTGTAAAGGAAGCAGTCTGGAGTGGGAAGCACATTCCACTGCCCAGCAGAAATGGGAGAACAGGATACAGAAATGGCCCATGAGCTGAACCAGCTAACAGTGACCTCACAACACACATTGGTTTATCTACAACACAGGGGCTGCAGCAGTTCAAGGAGGTGGCTCAACATCACCTTCTCAAGGGCAATAAGGAATGGGCAATAAATGCTGGCCCAGACAGGGATGCACACCCCATGAGAATGATTCTTTTTAACCAGAAATGTCAGACTGGCACAGGAGACCTTCTTGTTCTGGACTCATGAATTGAGACAAACGGTTTAGGTAGAACAAAGGGAACTTTGTTCTGAACCAGACCACACTGTCACTGAAATGGGAGCACTGGGTGCAGACAGCAGTTGTCGCTGTACAAGGTAAAGACCCTTCCCCAGAATTGACATCCATCAGCTTGTACAGTAAGCTCCAAGTCTTTCAGAAAATGGGAATGAGAAACTTGATTGTGAACTCAATTTCACATCCTGGGAAAAGTGTGTGAGGAGGAAATGTGGATCTGAGATGTCCTGAATGTGGAACATGTTTCCCTGGGATTCGAGCTCCTACTTTGTTTGGACACATTTCTGGGTGTTGTGTCATGTCTTTCAGTCTCCACACCCCACTCTTGGTGTGAGTTATGTTTATCTCTCAGACACATCCACTTGAAAAAGCAATAGACCTCGGTTGTACTATTTGTGGACAGCCTTTGTTATCGAGTTTTCAGCAGGAAAACATTAGTATTCAAGAATAAGGATTGAAAATCCCGTTATTTCCTGGGTTATCTTCTGGGTTCCATAAATCCATTCCTGGAGTCTCCATCGCAACACTGGAGGATTGGGAATCCTTCCCATTAATGGTTAAGTCCCATACAAATGCCAAGTCCCACATACAATTCTGTAAATGTTTTGAGCTGAGGTATCACCTTGTGCATCCCCAAGGTGAACAAGTGAATGGATATGAGTTTGTAGCTTCAGGGTCAAGAAATCGAGCCCCCTGTTCCACTCACTTTATAAGAGACCATCTGAATTCACCTGTTTGTCAGCTTATCCCTCAATCCACTCCACAAAACAATCCCAGTTGTCTTTGGATGTCTTACCGGTGCTTTATTGACCATCACTCTGAGTGAAAACTTCTATCTGATTGGGAATTAGTCTAATCTAAGTGACGTGACCAAGTTCCTCAACATGTTCCTTCTTTATTCCCTCCCCCACCCGGACCCCACACCAAAC
Source organism: Carcharodon carcharias (assembly GCF_017639515.1). NCBI lineage: Eukaryota > Metazoa > Chordata > Chondrichthyes > Lamniformes > Lamnidae > Carcharodon > Carcharodon carcharias. The sequence goes on along the minus strand of NC_054483.1, from coordinate 24,163,818 downwards.
CCAACAGAAACTCATCTTGTGCCTTACTCTGCTGCTCCTGGCTGTTGAACATGGAGAATCTTACTGCCACAACAAATTTCACCCAAGTAAGTACAAAGCCTTTGCCAACTTTCCATTTAGATCTGGGGTGAAAATGAGCTAAACATAAGAACTGAAGCTGAATGTAACCTCCACCCAATTGATGAATCGTGTCAATGGCTATGGAACCCAACTCCTGCATGATAAAGTGATAGTCCCAGCCTCACATAACTGCTCCAGGCCACATGAAACCTTCCCTCAGGGATTGCCTTACACAGTCCCCTTCCCCCGCGGGTCCAAGAAGGAATAGGCCAGTATCCTGCCTTGTCAAATTAGCCAGCTCCTGCTCCATGGGTCAAAGCTTGGCTGTTGTGTGCAAATGAAGACCCGGCCAACAAACTGGCTGAGGCCTCATTGTGGTAAGCACGGAAACAATCCTCCAGCACACTGCCTAAATTCAGACCCCAGCAAGTATCCAGCCCATTCCTGACCACCAACTCACCCCCATCCAGAAGGAGTTGGGCAGGGGTCACTGGATGGATACAACCCCCTTTCTCAATGGCAGTCAATGTGTTCCGAGGTTCATGGCTGTGAAACTCTCAGGCCCAGGTCCTCTTGGATATGGAACTTGGCTCTACCCAGGTCCAAAGATCTCAGTGATGATGCAGCTGACCAGGCAATTCTTCAAACTTCCAAATATAATTGCAGCCCATGGTACCTCTTCAGTCTTTGATGAGACATTGACAGACCAATCTCAGTCTCTTTTTCTTTCTCTCACTCTCTCTTTGATTCCCACCTGGAATTCCAGACTCACCGAACTGCAGGGATGATGTTGATGGCACCTGGCATGAACCTGGCAAAAGCTGGATAAACTCTGACTGCATGAGATGTTCGTGCTCGATTGAATCGATGAGCTGCTGTACAATGTAAGTGATTCTCTGCAGTTGCAGCTCAGATAGCCCTTTTGTGTCATTCTGCACTGATCTTTCTTATTGAAGCACAAAGTGGATTTGGGATGAGCAGCCAGACATGGAAGTCATTTCCGTCATCTTGTTATAATGATAAAAAGAAGCAATCACTCACAACGGATTGGATAACCACATTGTGGCTTTATTTCGTGAGGCTAGACACCTGGGTACGTTTGTACTAAGGTAAAAATCTTGAAGATATCAGATCTGTGCTGTTCTCTAATCACAGGCAAAAGTGAAACTAAGACTGGATCATATGACACACGTCCCTTCCAGTGATGTCATGTTGCTACATCTTAAAGAGATATTACAACAAATTCAAAGGTAGTTTACTGATTGGGAAACACTGCAGGATTGGTGGTTTCTGGTCAGTGGAATGAACAGAACACATGACTTCCTTCCTCTCTTTTCCAGACTTCTTACCACCTGAGGTATCTCCCAAGCCCTGTGCATAGTACCAAATTTTGGGATACAGGCATCGATAAAATGGTGGCACGGCTCAGAGAGTGATGGGAAGGGAGAGTGAGAAGTGGGAGAACATTCCAATCTGGAGATGCCCCACTGTAAAAGAGCTGTAGATGAGGAGAGAGTGGAGAAAAGGAGAGGGCCGAAATGAGGAGAGAGCAGAGACAAAGAGAGAGCGGAGACTAAGAGAGAGCAGAGAATAAGACAGAGCAGCGATGAAGACAGACTGGAGACGGAGAGAGAGTGGAGATGGAGAGAGTGGAGATGGAGAGAGAGTGTGGACGAGAGAGGGTGGGGAGGGAGAAAGTGGAGATGAAGAGTGAGTGCAGTTGAAGAGAGTGCAGATAGAGTGCTGTAGAGAGGGTGGAGCTGTAGAGAGGATGGAAATGAAGAGAGTGGGGATGAGGAGCTAATTTAGATGAGAGAATGTGTAAATGAAGAGAGAGATATCTTGAATAGAGGGTGTAGATGAAGAGAGGTAGGAGATGAATAGCGAATGGAGAGGAAGAGAGAATGGAGAAGGAGATAGAGTGGACATGAAGAGATAGCGGAAATAAAGAGAGGGTAGAGATGAAGAGAGGTTGGAGATAAAGAGAAGGTGGAAATAAAGAGTGTGTGGCTAAGGTAATAATGTAGATGAGAGAGTATGGAAATGAAGAGAGAAAGGAGATGAAGAGAGAATGCAGTTTAAGAGAGTGCAGATAGAGAGCTTTAGGGAGGGTGGAGATGCAGAGAGGGTGGAGATGAAGAGGTGAGGAAAGAGTGGAGATGAAGAGAGAGTGGAAATGAAGAGAGGGTGGAGATGAAGAGAGGTTGGAGATGAAGAGAGAGTAGATATGAAGAGAAGGTGTAGATGAAGAGAGTGGGGATGAGGTAATAATGTCGATGATAGAGCGTGGAAATGAAGGGTGAAAGGAGATGATGAGAGAATGCAGTTGAAGAGAAGGTGGAGATGAAGAGAGGGTGGAGATGAAGAGAGGGTGGAGTTGAAGAGAGAGTGGAGATGAAGAGAGGGTGGAGATGAAGAGAGGGTGGAGTTGAAGAGAGAGTGCAGTTGAAGAGAGAGTGGAGTTGAAGAGAGAGTGGAGATGAAGCGAGGGTGGAGATAAAGGGAGGGTAGAAATGAAGAGTGAGTGAAGATGAAGAGAAGGTGGAGATGAAGAGAGAGTGGAGATGCAGGGAGGGTGGAGTTGCAGAGATACTTCTTGATCTGTTTCTCTTGTCAGGCCACATGGGAGGTCAGTTTTCTGCTGCTGCCTCTCTCCAATTGGATACTCAGAATCTGCTGGGGACATTGGGGGAAACAAAACATTTATCCAAAGGCTGTCCATCGCCCTTTGGGAGAAACTGGTGAAATTGTTCAGTGAAAGCACTACAGTACAAATTTAACCCTTACCCTTGGGATCATTCTAATGCTTTATTCATCTGTGATTTCCAGGCATGGCAGACCAACTGGCTACCCAGATGATTGTATCGCAGTTTTTGACCGTGAGAATTGTCAATATCGGGTCCACAAGAAGAACGATGCTTCTGTTGAATGTCAATTTACTGACAGGTTTTGGTAATCAGAATAAAAGCATTTAATTTCCAATATAAAACCATCAGCTTCATTCTCGATGCAAGTACGATGGGAGAATGGGAGCCTTGCTTCCTGCATGAAACATCAATATTACAATAAAGATATTTCACAGTGGTTTCATTCTCAAACCTTATCTATTATTTCAACAAGTCATATGTATGTGTGCATGTGTGTGTGTGTGTGTGTGTGTGTGTGTGTGTGTGTGTGTGCATGTGTGTGTGATGCTGGGGAGGGAGAATGTGTCCAGAGTAGACAGTGAGAGTGTAAAAGAGAACATACAAGAGTGTGCAAGAGAGAGAGTTTGCAAGAGAGAGAGTGTGAGAGAGAGTAGGCCGGAATGAGAGTGCGCCCACAGGAGTATGTGTGGGAGTGCGTGTGAATATGAGGAAGTACATGCGGATATGAGACACCATGGCTGTTGTAAGCTACAATGCTCAATGGGTGACATATAAAGAATAATTAGTCAGATTAAGTGGGGCTTTCCTGAACCAATCACAAAGGACGTGAAGAGAGAAAGAAATCCAAGCCAGATTGGTCAGAATGGCTGACACCCATTCACATTGTATCTGGGCACATTGTCTCTTCATGTTCCTTTCTTCAGGAGGTCTTGTGGCTCAGTGGGTAGTGACCCCGCATCTGAGCCCGAAGCTTCAAGGTCAATTCTTAGCCAGGACTTGACGGCCAAGAAAGGTGTGGCGATAAAGGAGCCAAACAGGTTGAGTGACGACCGGTAAATCCTTCTAACCAGTATATGGCAGCGTAGAATGATGTCCCTCGAGCTATAACCTCTGGATTCAGGGTGTTGACCTGTTCCAGGAATAATGAGCACCGGGAACAGACGTAAGCGTGTGCTTTGTCTGCCTCCTGTGTCTCCAGGTGCAGGGAGAGAGTGTGAGTTCCTTCCTTCACAAAATGCAGGGGATCAAAAACAAACCCATCAACATTGACTGGCGGCTGAGAGACAAGTGTAAAAAAGGTTCAGTTTTCTCATTGTTTACACTGAGTAGATTAGTTACCTGCAGTAATCAATAACCAAAAGCATATTAACCCATATTAACAGAAAATTCCACCACAGACTTGAGCACACAGTGGAGGCCCATTGTTCCCAGTGCAGTTACACATGGCCAATCCATGTCCCAAATTTATACCAGTGATGCTGAGCTCAGTTAACTCCGACCCAACATCAGCCAGGCTCATATTTGCCCAGACTGGACATTATTGTCTGGGTGTGTTAGCCAGTGCTAAGGGTGTACTGCATTATCATACAAAATGTTGAACTGAAGTCCTACTGACATTCACTGCTTCATGTAAGAGATCCCATGGCTCAAGGGGTGGGGTGAGAGTGACTGCCCTTGACATCAAGGCTGCATTTGGCCAAGTGTGGCATCAGGGAGCCCCAGCAAAACTGGACTCAATGGGAATCAGGGGGAAACTCTCTGCTGGTTGGAGTCATAGCTAGCACAAAGGAAGATGGTTGAGCTTGTTGGAGGTCAATCATCTCAGTCCCAGGACATCACTGCAGGAGTTGCTCAGGGTAGTGTCCTAGACCCAACCATCTTCAGCTGCTTCATCAATGACCTTCCTTCCATCACAAGGTCAGAAGGAGGGATGTTTGTTGATGATTGCACAATGTTCAGCACCATTCGCAACTCCTCAGATACTGAAGCAGTCCATGTCCAAATGCAACAAGACCTGGACAATATCCAGGCTTGGGCTGACAGGTGGCAGGTAACGTTTGCATCAAACAAGTGTCAGGCAATGACTATCTCCAACAAGAGAGAACCCAACTATCACCCCTTGACATTTAAGGAATTGCCATCACTGAATCCCCCACTATCAACATCCTGAAGGTAACCATTTCTAGAAACGGAACTGGAATAGCCATATAAATACTGTGGCTACAAGATCAGGTCAAAGGCTGGGAGTCCTGCGATGGGTAACTCACCTCCTGACTCCCCAAAGTCTGCCCACCATCTACAAGGCACAAGTCAGGAGTGTGATGGAATACGCCCCACTTGCCTGGATGAGTGCAGCTCCCAAAACAGTCCAGAACCTCAATACCATCTGGGACAAAGCAGCCTGCTTGATTGGCACCACATCCACCAACGACGCACAATAGCAGCAGTGTGTACCATCTACAAGGTGCACTGCAGGAACTCACCAAGGCTCCTTAAACAGCATCTTCCAAACCCATGACCACAACCATCTAGGTTGACAAGGGTAATAGATAGATGGGAACACCACCAACTGAAGGATCCCATCCAATTCAATCACCATCGTGACTTCGAAATATATCGCCGTTCCTTCACTGTCACTGAGTCAAAAACCTGGAACTCCCTCCCTAACAGCACTGTGGGTGTCCCTACACCACATGGACTGCAGCGGTTCAAGAAGGCAGCTCACCCCCACCTTCTCAAGGGCAATTAGAGATGGGCAATAACAATGCTGGCTGCAGTAATTGAAGGTATAGCCTTTCCTGCTGTCTATCAGGCGACACATGTTTGTTCTTGGCGACTCTGACCAATGAGCCCTAAGCGTGGGTAATCCAGGGCGTGTGTTTTTCTAGTTGAGGATCTGGTTCAAGCATGTTGCTTCTGAAAAGCTCTCTGTAATAAAGTCACAAAAACAGAAAATGCTGGAAAAACTCAGGAGGTCTGACAGCACCTCTGGAGAGAAAAATAGAGTTAACGTTTCGAGTTCTTATGACTCAGTAAGAAGGGCCATATGGACTCGAAACATTAACTCTGTTTCTCTCTCCACAGATGCTGTTAGGACTGCTGATTTGCTTCAGCATTTGCTGTATTTCTTTTAGATTTCCAGCATCCAAGGTATTTTCCTTTTATCTGTAATAAAGTTATCTGTTTGAAGTAGAAACCTGTCCAGTACGTCAAGTCATTACGTTTAATGATGAGGGTGAGATAGCTCTGACGCTGCACCTCACCTTGTGAATGTGACTACATCAGATCTTAAGAAAAAAAGAAAAGTATACTCACCAGTCATGCCACTCTTCAGCAGAATCGATCCTTATGACGCGACGATGGGAGACTGGAGCCAGTATGTCGAGCATCTTGGTTTTTATATCATGGCGAACAAAATTACCATGGAGGAGAAGCAGAAAGCAACCCTTCTGAGTGTATGTGGTAGCAAGACACACAATCTCATCCACGGTCTGATGGTCCCGAATGTGCCCAATTCTAAGCCCTTTAACGTGTTTGTGGACCTTGTGAAAACACATTCTCGGCCGAAGCCATCGGTAATAATGCAGAGGTTTAACTCCAGAGTAAGGGCCCAAGGAGAGTCAATCACAACCTACATAGCGAAGTTGAAGCAGTTGACTGAGCACTGTGACTACGGAGACAAACTCAATGATATGTTGCAGGAACGATTAGTTTGTGGAGTTCACAACAATTCATTCAGTGCAGTTTAATCTCAGAGGTCAACATCGATATGAAGGGCGTCATGGAAATAGCACTAGCTGTGGAAAGTGCTGCGAGAGACTCACAGGCTTTACAGCACATACAACATGGCACTGTTCTTCATGTGGGTCGGGAAACTCCCACCAGGTGTGCTGCGAAAACCAGAGACACAGCAGCAAAGCGAAAGGCAATCTCTGCTGCTAGAAAAATGAAAAGACCTAGTGGAAGCATTTCAGCAGCGGCTCCAAGGTTAATCTGTTATACATGTGGGGGTAACCACATACCGGACACCTGCACATTCAAGGAGGCAGACTGCTGTTACTGTCATAAGAAAGGACGCGTAATAAAGCAATGCAGGGTGAAATTGAGACAGCCCATAAGGGAGCAAACCAAAATGATTGAAGTGAATAATAGAACAGAACCTGAAGCTGCCATTACTGACATCAAGTCCCTGTAAAAATATACAGCACTAAAAACTGAACGTATTACCATCACAATCCAAGTGAATGGGAAGCCACGAATAATGGAGGGAGATACAGGAGCCTCACCACAGCGGTGGGACAGCACACATTTAAATACCTAAAAGAAGTGCCTCGCCACTGAATTTAGAGAGAACCACAGCTCAATTGAAGACATGCAGTGGAGAATCCATACAGGTAAAGGGCATCACCACAGTACCTGTGTCCTATTCAGCAAACAGACAGACCAGCTTCCAGTGATCGTCATGAGAGGTGAAGGACCTAGTCTTCTGGGCCGAGACTGGTTGCAAAAAATTAAGTTCAACTACACTGAATTATTTCACTTGAGAACACGAGGAGTTCCTCAACTGTTAAAGAAACACGGCAGTATATTGCATGATAAATTAGGAAATTTAAACTCTTGCACGCAAAAGTGTATGTTGATTCTCAGGCAACACCCATTTCTTTAAGGCCAGAACTGTGCCTTATTCCCTAAAGGAGAAGGTGGATGCAGAACTGTGCTGGTTAGAAAAGCTAGGCATTACCCAATCAGTCCAATTTTCAGAATGGGCAGCACCCATAATCCCAGTGGCGAAATCTGACCAAACTATACACATTGGCGGGGACTATAAATTGACCGTGAACAAAGCAGCCAAAATAGATAAATATGCTATCTCAAGGATAGAGGACATGTACGCACAGCTAGTTGGAGGAAGTTTCTACACCAAACTGGACATAAGCGATGCATCCTAACAGATAGAGCTGGATAGCACATCTAGAGGGTATGTAATCATCAACACGCACAAGGGCTTATACCAATATACGCACCTACACGTTGGAGTATCCTCTACATGTGCAATCTTCCAAAGGACAATAGAGAGTCTTTTGCAAGGACTTCCCCAAGTAATAGCAAACCTAGGTGATGTTCTGATCACACGGTCAACTGAACCGAATATTTGCCCAACCTTGAAGAGATGTTAGGAAGATTCTTGGAAGCTGGTGTACGATTAAAGAGGGAGAAATGTACATTCCAAGCATCAGGAGTTACTTACCTGGGTCGCTGGGTGGATGCCATGGCGGTTGTATCCAGAAGAAGAGGAAGTTGGAGCAATCAAATAGGCATCCTCTCCGCCCAGTGTAACTGAACTCAAGTCTTTTCTGGGTAGGATCAATTATTATAGCCGTTTCTTATCAAACTTGTCAACAGTGTTAGCACCAATACACTTGTTGTTTAAAAAGAACCATCGTTGTTCATGGAATATGCAACAAGAAGAAGCTTTTGTGAAAGTTAAGATGCTATTACAGTCATCATGTTTATTGGTAAATTCTGACCCATCAAAAGAATTAATAGTGAACTGTGATGCGTCTCCTTACGGTGTGGGAGCTGTGTTGTCACACAGGATGGAAGATGGATCAGAAAGGACAAGTGGCTACATCTTCAGAACCCTCTCTGCAGCCGAGAAGTATTGTTCCAAATGAGAAAAGGAAGGTTTATTGGTGGTATTCGGAGTGAAAAGATTCCACCAGTACCTGAATAGACAACATTTCACCATTGTGTTAGACCGTAAACCATTAATGGGTTTATTCGGTAAGGATAAAGCCATTCTGCCAATAGCCTCAGCAAGAATTCAACATTGGGCTTTGATATTATCTGTATATGATTATATCTTTATGCACCATTCTGGCTTTCACATTACAAATGCAGACACACTGAGTCATCTCCCATTACCAGATAGCATTTTACATACTCCTGTGCCACAAGAAGTTGTGCTTGTACTGAATTTCTTGGATTCTTTGCCTGTGTGAGAAGCAAATTAGGAATCTGGATGAACAGACATCCAATTTTGTCAAAGGTCTGAGACCTGTCTTTCAAGGGAGGTCGAATTCACCAGTGTCTGAAGAGATGAGACCATTCCATGTCCGAAAAATAGAGTTAAGTTGTCAAGATGGAATCTTGTTGTGGGGATCAAGAGTCCCTTTGCGAGGAGGAGAACCACTCTTGACAGAGCTTCTCAATGCACATCCAGGTGTATCGAAGATGAAAATACTTGCGCGAAGCTGTGTCTGGTGGCCAGGCATAGACAGTGACATTGAAAGCATTGTCAAGCACTGTCTCCAGTTTCAGCAACAGAAATTGTCTGTTTCAGCTCCACTGCATCCTTGGGAGTCAGCTGGTCAAGCTTGGATTCGGCTACATATTGATTATTGGGTACCAAGTTTTTATTGATCATACATGCACATTCTAAATGGAAGGATGTGTATGAAGTCAGATCACCAGCATTGAGTACAACCATAGAAAAGCTGCGTTAATGTTTTAGTATACATGGTACTCCTACAAGTCATTGTTTCAGATAATGGTACACTCTTTACCAACACAGAGTTTCTGAGATTCATGAGTATAACTGGAATCAGACATATTAAACAGCACCATATCATCCCGCATTGGATGAGCTCGCTGAAAGAGCTGTGAAAATGTTCAAATCAGAAATAAAGAGGTTACCTGAAGTTATGCTAGCAAGCCGACTTTCCTGTTTTCTTCTCAATTTTTGTACAATGCCTCATTCCACTCCAGGTTCAACACTGTCTGAATTATTGATGAAACCCCGCCTATGTACAAGGTTAAGTCTGGTGTTTCCAAACTTAGATGGGAAGGTAGAGAAGAATCAGAGTAATCAAAAACTGAATCACGATATTCATAGCAAAGCTCAAAGATTTACTGTAGGTGATACAGTTTTTGTGCAGGATTTTGGAAATGGACTTTGACTGATTCCTGGTACAATTGTCTCAGAAACTGGTCCCTTGTCCTTGCAGGTGCAAGTGAAACATCGAGTTGTTCAAAAACATGTGGATCATCATGGAAGGAGAGAGGCATTCCAACAACCAGCTATTCCACCTGTGATTAACATCGAACCATTAATCCCTGCAGTGACATGATTGGCCGCAACAGACATAGCCAATGTCTCTGTAGAGTTACCAAACCCTCAACTGCCACTTTCTAATTGTGGACCTGATGCTGCAAATCCTGATCATGTCGATCCAGTGCAAGAACCTCAAGTGGTAGGTTTACAGCGCTCTAATCGAATAAGGAAACCACTTGAGAGACGTAGTCTTTAGTCACCTGACTTATATGAATGTTTATGTTGTGGGATATTCAAATGTTCTCCGTAAATAGGAAGTGTAAAATTCTAAAAGGGGGAATAATATCGTAACTGAAGGTATCATCTTTCCTACTGCCTGTCAGGGGTTACATGATTGCTCTTGGAGATTCTAACCAATGAGCCCTACGCGCGGCTTCTCTGGGGGCGTCGTTTTCCAGTTGAGGACCTGGTTCAAGCATTTAGCTTCTGAAAAGCTCTCTGTGATAAAGCTATCTGTTTCAAGTGAAAACCTGTCTCGTACGTCAAGTCATTACACTGGCACAGCCAGTGATGCCCATGTCCCATGAAAGAATAAAAAAAACTATTTTGAAGAAGAGGAGAGGAGGTGTCCTTTGTATTGTGGTCTTTACTCACTGGCTGATATTTCCACAGTCATTGCCCTCAGTATCAGGGTGAACATCCTCGCCGGTCAGTGGACTTGAGTTCCAGCCAATGGTTGCTGCTGACGTGGCCATCGCTGGGCACCATGAGGATTTGAACTTTGTAACCTTGAAGCTGAAGAATAATAATCTACACCAGCCAAGCAGGACAGAAATTCCACTCTTGGTGACTGTAAAAGTGTCTCGTTGGGCTGAGTATGTTCTCCTGCATTGATAAGAATGTATATTTTTTGGGACTAAGCAGTCACTTTACAGCAGGGGGAGGAACCCTCGACCCGGAGGCTGGATTCAGCCCCTTGTACTTTTTCATCCGGCCCGCTGAGTTATTTCAAAGCGTGGCCTCACCAACCTCCCCGCTGCCCCCTCGAGTATCTGATGCGCTCTGAGCCAGGCACCGCCATCTCCTGCTGCCTCAGCCTCGGCCACAGTCTGCAGAAGCCCAGGCTGTGTGGAGAGAGTCAGGGCCAAGATCCAGGAGCAGGAGCACAGGGACAGGAAGCTGCCGGCTGCTGATCGGGTGGTGAAGTGTGAGTTAGCCGGGACAGGGGAGAAAGGGAGCAGCTCACCCAGCTCCATCGGCGGCTCACCCCCTTATCCTCCTAAATCCATTGGTGTCGCAGGACAGGGGCTCAGCACCTGCAGAGTGAGGGAGAGGCCCAGGTTCCTGGCCCAGGTGTAGCCTCTGACTGGGAGTTGGCCAGAGGGTTGGACTGTTGAATCAATCTCCTGGTTTGGGGGTGAGACAGAGTAGGAAATGAGAGAGAGAGAGAGGCAGAGTGGGAAGGAGAGAGAGAGAGAAAGACAGTGGGAAAGGAAAGGGTGAGGGAGATGAGAGAGTGGGAAAGGAGAGAGAGCGACAGAGAGAGATTGGGAAAAGAGAGGGTGAGGGAGAGAAAGAGTGAGTGGGAAAGGAGAGAGAGAGAACGAGAGAGAGAGATTGGGAAAGGAAAACAAGCAAAACGTTGAGCTGAATCTCAGCAGTGCTGTGATTGAGACAGAGAATCTGTGCTGCTCCTGAAGGGAAAGCAAACACAGGCATCGCATTAAAGCAGTGGGTAGGTTGAACGTTTCTATATTCTCTCTTAAAAAGATAAATGAAGTTGCTTATTATGTGTGTGTGGCCCCCGACTGATTTGGTCTATGTGTGAATAGCCTTGGATAAGAAAAGGTTTTCCCATCCCTGCTTTAGAGGTTGGTGATTAGACACTTTCAGCAGCAAGAGCAGGGAGCTGTGAGGCATCGCTGGAAGACACAATATTTGAATTCGTGTCTCTGAGGTGCCCACAGGCATGTTCTGGAGTAAAGAATCTGTAAAGGAAGCAGTCTGGAGTGGGAAGCACATTCCACTGCCGAGTAGAAATGGGAGAACAGGATACAGAAATGGCCCATGAGCTGAACAATCTAACAGTGAGCAATAAGTAACCAGCTCGTTTAAAGCATTCAGCACCAGCGAACAAATCCATGTGGAGAAGGGCATCTAACACATGGGATCACCATCTTCAGGTCACACACCATCCTGACTTGGAGATTGTTGTTCCTTCACTGTCACTTGGTCCAAATCCTGGAACTCGCTCCCTCACAACACACATTGGTTTACCTACAACACAGGGGCTGCAGCAGTTCAAGGAGGTGGCTCAACATCACCTTCTCAAGGGCAATAAGGAATGGGCAATAAATGCTGGCCCAGACAGGGATGCACACACCCCGAGAAGGATTTTTTTCAATCAGAAATGTCAGACTGGCACAGGAGGGCTTCTTGTTCTGGACTCATGAATTGAGACAAACGGTTTAGGTAGAACAAAGGGAACTTTGTTCTGAACCAGACCACACTGTTACTGAAATGGGAGCACTGGGTGCAGACAGCAGTTGTCGCTGTACAAGGTAAAGACCCTTCCCCAGAATTGACATCCATCAGCTTGTACAGTAAGCTCCAAGTCTTTCAGAAAATGGGAATGAGAAACTTGATTGTGAACTCAATTTCACATCCTGGGAAAAGTGTGTGAGGAGGAAATGTGGATCTGAGATGTCCTGAATGTGGAACATGTTTCCCTGGGATTCGAGCTCCTACTTTGTTTGGACACATTTCTGGGTGTTGTATCATGTCTTTCAGTCTCCACACCCCACTCTTGGTGTGAGTTATGTTTATCTCTCAGACACATCCACTTGAAAAAGCAATAGACCACTGTTGTAATTTTTGTGGACAGCCTTTGTTATCAAGTTTTCAGCAGGATCGCGTTAAATATTCAAGAATAAGGATAGAAAATCCAGTTATTTCCTGGGTTATCTTCTGGGATCCAGAAATCCATTCCTGGAGTGTCCATAACAGCACTGGAGGATTGGGAACCCCTCCCAGTAATGCTTAAGTCTCATACAGATGTCAAGTTCCACGTACAATTCTGTTAAGGTTTTGTATCACCTTGTGCATCACCAAGGTGAACAAGTGATGTGTGAGGATGGATATGAGTTTGTAGCTTCAGGGTCAAGAAATGGAGCCCCTGTTCAACTCCCTTTTTAAGAGACTGTCTGAACCCACCTGTTTGTCAGCTTATCCCTCAATCCATTCCACAAAACAACCCCAGTTGTCTTCAGATGTCTCCCGGTACTTTATTGAGCATCACTCCAAGTGAAAACTTCTATCTGATTGGGAATTAGTCTAATCTAAGTGACATGACCAAGTTCCTCAACATGTTCCTTCTTTATTCCCTCCCCCACCCGGACTCCACACCAACCCAACAGAAACTCATCTTGTGCCTTCCACTGTTACTCCTGGCTGTTGAACATGGAGAATCTTACTGCTTCATCAAACCTCACCTAGGTAAGTACCAAACCTTTGCCAACTTTCCATTTAGATCTGGTGTGAAAATGAGCTAAACATAAGAACTGAGGCTGAATGTAACCTCTACCCAATTGATGAATGTTGCCAATGGATATGGAACCCAAAGCCAGCACGAGAGAGTGGGAGACCCAGCCTCACATAACAGCTCCAAGCCACATGAAGCCTTCCCTCAGGGATTGCCTTACACAGTCTCCCTCCCCCAAGGGTCCATGAAGGAATAGGCCAGTAACCTGCCTTGTCAAATTCACCAGCTCCTGTTCCATGCGCAAAATCAGAACCCAGCAAGTATCCAGCCCATTCCTGACCACCAACCCACCCCCATCCAGAAGGAGTTGGGCAGGGGTCACTGGATGGGTACAAGCTCCTTTGCCTCTGGCAGTCAATGTGTTCCGAGGTTCATGGCTGTGAAACTCTCAGGCCCAGGTCCTCTTGGATATGGAACTTGGCTCTTCCCAGGTCCACAGAGCTCACCGATGATGCAGCCGACCAGGCAATTCTTCAAACTCCCAAATGTCAGTGCAAGCCCATGGTACCTCTTCAGTCTTTGATGAGGCATTGACAGACCAATCTCAGTTCTTTCTCTCTCTCTCTCACTCTCGCTTCGAGGTCAACCTGGAATTCCAGCCTCACCGAACTGCAGGGATGAAGTTGGTGGCACCTGGCGTGAAGCTGGTGAAAGCTGGATAAACTCTGACTGCATGAGATGTTCGTGCTCGATTGAATCGATGAGCTGCTGTACAATGTAAGTGCTTCTCTGCAATTGCAGCACAAGTAGCCCTTTGTGTTATTATGCACTGATCTTTCTTATGGAAGCACAAAGTGGATTTGGGATGAGCAGCCAGACATGGAGGTCAATTCTGTCATCTTGTTATAATGATAAAAAGAAGCAATCACTCACAACGGATTGGGTAACCACGTTGTGGCTTTATTTCGTGAGGCTAGACACTGGGTACATTTATACTAAGGTAAAAAGCTTGAAGATATCAGAGCTGTGCTGGGCTCTAATCACAGGCAAAAGTGAAACTAAGACCGAATCACATGACACACTTCCCTTCTAATGATGTCAAGTTGCTACGTCTTAAAGAGATATTACAACAAATACAAGGGTAGTTTACAGATTGGGAAGCACTGCAAGATTGGTGGTTTCAGGTCAGCGGAATGAACAGAATACATGACTTCCTCCCTCTCTTTTCCAGACTTGTTACCACCTGAGGTATCTCCCAAGCCCTGTGCACAGCACCAAATTTTGGGATACTAGCAATAGATAAACTGGTGGCACGGCTCAGAAGGTGATGGGAAGGGAGACTGAGGAGTGGGAGAACATTCCAATGTGGAGATGCCCCACTGTAAAAGAGCGTGCAGATGAGGAGAGGGCGGAGACGAGGAGAGGGCGGGGATGAGGAGTGCGCGGAGATGAAGAGAGAGCGGAGATGAAGAGAAAGCAGAGACTAAGAGAGAGCGGCGATGAAGACAGACTGGAGACGGAGAGATATTGGAGATGGAGAGAGAGTGTGGACGAGAGAGGGTGGGCATGGAGAAAGTGGAGATGAAGAGAGAGTGTAGTTGAAGAGAGTGCAGATAGAGTGCTGTAGAGAGGGTGGAGATGAAGAGGCGAGGAGAGGGTGCAGATAAAGGGAGAGTGGAGATGAAAAGAGGGTGGATATGAAGAGAGTGGGGATGAGGAGATAATTTAGATGAGAGAATATGGAAATGAAGAGAGAGATATGTTGAAGAGAGGGTGGAGATGAAGAGAGGTAGGAGATGAAGGGAGGTAGGAGAGGAAGAGAGAATGGAGACAAAGAGAGAGTGGATATGAGGATAGAGTGAAAATAAAGAGAGGGTGGAGATGAAGAGAGATTGGAGATAAAGAAAGGTTGGAGATAAAGAGAAGGTGGAGATAAAGAGAGTGCGGCTAAAGTAATAATGTAGATGAGAGAGTGTGGAAATGAAGACAGAAAGGAGATGAAGAGAGAATACAGTTGAAGAGAGTGCAGATAGAGAGCTTTAGAGAGAGTGGAAATGAAGAGAGGGTCGGGATGTAGAGAGGGTGGAGATGAAGAGAGGGTGGAAATGAAGAGAGAGTGGAGATGAAGAGAGAGCAGAAATAAAGAGAGGGTGGAGATGAAGAGAGACTGGATATTAAGAGAGCTTGGAGATAAACAGAAGGCAGAGATAAAGGGAGTGTGGCTAAGGTAATAATACAGATGAG
Organism: Carcharodon carcharias; assembly: GCF_017639515.1. Lineage (NCBI taxonomy): Eukaryota > Metazoa > Chordata > Chondrichthyes > Lamniformes > Lamnidae > Carcharodon > Carcharodon carcharias. The sequence goes on along the minus strand of NC_054483.1, from coordinate 24,148,331 downwards.
AGAGTTGGAAAAGAGAAGAGAAAGGAGATGAAGAGAGAATGCAGTTGAAGAGAGTGCAGATAGAGAGCTTTGGGGAGGGTGGAGATGAAGAGATGGTGAAAATAATGGGAGGGTGGAGATGAAGAGAGGATGGAGATGAAGAGAGGATGGAGATGAAGAGAAGGTGGAGATGAAGAGAGGGTTGAGATGAAGAGAGGGTAGAGATGAAGAGAGGGTGAAGTTGCAGAGATACTTCATGATCTGCTTTTCTTGCCAGGCCACATGGGAGGTCAGTGTCCTGTTGCTGCCTCTCTCCAATTGGCTACACAGGAACTGCTGGGGAGATTTGGGGAAACAAGGAATTTGTCCAAAGACTGTTCATCAATCTTTGGGAGAAAATGAAGAAATTGTTCAGTGAAAACAGTACAGTACAAATTTAACCCTTACCCTTGGGACCATTCTGATGCTTTACTCACCTGTGTTTTCCAGGTATAGCAGACCAACTGACTACCCAGATGATTGCATCGCAGTTTTTGACCGTGAGAATTTTCAATATCGGATCCACAAGAAGAATGATCCTTCTGTTGAATGTCGATCATCTGGCAGTGTTGGGTAATCAGAATAAAAGCATTTCATTTCCAATATAAAACCATCAGCTTCATTCTCGATGCAAGTACGATGGGAGAATGGGAGCCTTGCTTCCTGCATGAAACATCAATATTACAATAAAGATATTTCACAGTGGTTTCATTCTCAAACCTTATCTATTATTTCAACAAGTCATATGTGTGTGCGTGTGTGTGTGTGTGTGTGTGTGTGTGTGTGTGTGATGGTGGGGAGAGAGAAAGTGTCCAGAGTAGACAGTGTGAGTGTAATAGAGAACATACAAGAGTGTACAAGAGAGAGTGTGTGAGAGAGAGTAGGCCAGAGAGAGAGTGTGCCAACAGGAGTATGTGAGGGAGATTGTGGGCATACGAGAAAGTACATGTGGATATGAGACCCATGGCTGTTGTAAGCTACAATGCTCAATGAGTTACAGATAAAGAATAACTGGCCGGATTAAGTGCGTCTTTCCTGAGCCAATCACAAAGTATGTGAAGAGGAAAAGAAATCCAAGCCAAATAGGTCTTTAAAGAAGTTGCTGACACCCATTCACATTGTATCTGGGCACATTGTCTCTTCATGTTCCTTTCTTCAGGAGGTCTTGTGGCTCAGTGGGTAGTGACCCTGCCTCTGAGCCCGAAGCTCCAAGGTCAATTCTTAGACCATGACTTGACGGCCAAGAAAAGTGTGGCGATAAAGGAGCCAAACAGGTCAATCCTCCAACTGGTAAACCTTCTAACCAGTGTATGGCAGGTGGCAAGAGTGGGACAGTCTCCTGGGCAGCCATGTTTGGCATAGAGTGATGCCCCTCAAGCTATAACCTCTGGATTCAAGGTGGTGACCTGTTCCAGGAAAAATAAGCAGCGGGAACAGACGTAAGTGTGTGCTTTGTCTGCCTCCTGTGTCTCCAGATGCAGGGAGAGAGTATGAGTTCCTTTCTTCACAAAATGCAGGGGATCAAAAACAAACCCATCAACATTGACTGGCGGCTGAGAGACAAGCGTGGAAAAGTTTCAGTTTTCTCATTGTTTACACTGAGTAGATTAGTTACCTGCAGTAATCAATAACCAAAAGCATATTAACCCAAAATGATATTATGCTGAATTGTCCCTGTTGTCTCAGTAGAAAGTCATAAATCTAAACAAAATGACAAGAACAGCTATAAAGAGAGGGACGGACCATCCAGAATTGACACCTTGGAGACAACAGGAAATGATATCAGTAGATGACCAACACCATAAAGAAACCAGTCAGGAACTGATCACGCACCCCTCAAATAATCAGGTCCTGGTCACACACCACAGCAACCAAACAGGGACCAGTGACATGACTGATCATGCACATGCGTCGTGGTTGAACTGCTTTGACCTCCCCAGTGACCTTCTCCCAAACTGGCATTGTGAGGTTGGTGGGCCTGCTGCTACCATCTCTGGGATAGAGGAACTCCCTCTGCTCCTGGGCTGCCTGGAGGAGTGTCTGAAGGGAGCTGTCGCTGAACTTTGCAGCCAATGGTCTGGATCTCCTCAGGGACCTCTCTCACCACAACAGGTCATGGGCCGCAGACAGTGACGGTGTGTATGGGTCTCATTTCAAAATGGTGAAGGACCTTCAACCCCATGAGGTAAAAGGTAACCCCAGCCCGCCCCGACAACACATTCAATGAGCTGATGAACGAGCTGAAGAGCGGACCATCTGGTGTGAGAACTGACGTCTAGTGGGAATCACACCCACTATCCAGCCACCACAGCACTTAGCCTCCAGAACAGAAAATTCCACCACAGACTTGAGCACACAGTGGAGGCCCATTGCTCCCAGTGCAGTTACACATGGCCAATCTGTGTTCCCCACTTTATACCATGCTGAGGTCAATTAATTCCGACCCTCCATCAGCCAGGCTCATATTTGCCCAGATTGGACATTATTGTCTGGGTGTGTTAGACAGTGCTAAGGATGTACTGCATTATCATGCAAAATGTTGAACTGAAGTTCTGCTGACATTCACTACTTCATGTAAAAGATCCCATGGCTCAAGGGGTGGGGTGAGAGTGACTGCCCTTGACATCAAGGCTGCATTTGACCAAATGTGGCATCAGGGAGCCCCAGCAAAACTGGACTCAGTGGGAATCAGGGGGGGAAAATCTCTGCTGGTTGGAGTCATACCTAGCACAAAGGAAGGTGGCTGTGCTTGTTGGAGGTCAATCATCTCAGTCCCAGGACATCACTGCAGGAGTTGCTCAGGGTAGTGTCCGAGGCCCAACCATCTTCAGCTGCTTCATCAATCACCTTCCTTCCATCACAAGGTCAGAAGTGGGGATGTTCGCTGATGATTGCACAATGTTCAGCACCATTCGCAACTCCTCAGATAGTGAAGCAGCGCATGTCCAAATGCAGCAAGACCTGGACAATATTCAGGCTTGGACTGACAAGTAGCAGGGAACGTTCGCACCACACAAGTGTCAGGCAATGACTATCTCCAACAAGAGAGAACCCAACCATCACCCCTTGACATTTAAGGTATTACCATCACTGAATCCCCCACTATCAACATCCTGAGGGTTACCATTTCCAGAAACGGAACTGGAATAGCCATATAAATACTGTGGCTACAAGAGCAGGTCAGAGGCTGGGAGTCCTGTGACGGGTATCTCACCTCCTGACTCCCCAAAGTCTACCCAACATCAACAAGGCACAAGTCAGGAGTGTGATGGAATACGCCCTACTTGCCTGGAGGAGTGCAGCTCCCAAAACAGTCCAGAACCTCAATACCATCTGGGACAAAGCAGCCTGCCTGATTGGCACCACATCCACCAACGACGCACAATAGCAGCAGTGTGTACCATCTACAAGGTGCACTGCAGGAACTCACCAAGGTTCCTTAAACTGCATCTTCCAAACCCATGACCACGACCATCTAGGAGGACAAGGGCAACAGATAGATGGGAACATCACCATCTGAAGGATCCCCTCCAATTCAATCACCATCCTGACTTCAAAAAATATCGCCGTTCCTTCACTGTCACTGGGTCACAATCCTGGAACTCCCTCCCTAACAGCACTGTGGGTGCACCTACACCACATGGACTGCAGCGGTTCAAGAAGTCAGCTCACCCCCACCTTCTCAAGGGGCAATTAGAGATGGGCAATAACAATGTTGGCTGCAGTAATTGAAGGTATAGCCTTTCCTGCTGTCTATCAGGGGTCACATGTTTGTTCTTGGCAACTCCGACCAATGAGCCCTAAGCGTGGGTAATCCAGGGCGTGTGGTTTTCTAGTTGAGGATCTGGTTCAAGCATGTAGCTTCTGAAAAGCTCTCTGTAATAAAGTCACAAAAACAGAAAATGCTGGAAAAACTCAGGAGGTCTGACAGCACCTCTGGTGAGAAAAATAGAGTTAACGTTTCGAGTTCTTATGACTCAGTAAGAAGGGTCATATGGATTCGAAACGTTAACTCAGTTTCACTCTCCATAGATGGTGTTAGACCTGCTGAGTTTCTTCAGCATTTGCTATGTTTATTTTAGATTTCCAGCATTCACAATTTTTTGCTTTTATCTGTAATAAAGTTATCTGTTTGAAGTAGAAACCTGTCCAGTACATCAAGTCATTACGTTTAATGATGAGGGTGAGATAGCTCCGACACTGCACCTCGCCTTGTGAATGTGAATACGTCAGATCTTAAGAAAAAAAGAAAAGTATACTCACCAGTCATGCCACTCTTCAGCAGAATCGATCCTTATGACGCGACGATGGGAGACTGGAGCCAGTATGTAGAGCATCTTGGTTTTTATATCATGGCAAACAAAATTACCATGGAGGAGAAGCAGAAAGCAACCCTTCGGAGTGTATATGGTAGCAAGACACACAATCTCATCCACGGTCTGATGGTCCCGAATGTGCCCAATTCTAAGCCCTTTAACGTGTTTGTGGACCTTGTGAAAACACATTCTCAGCTGAAGCCATCGGTAATAATGCAGAGGTTTAACTCCAGAGTAAGGGCCCAGAGAGAGTCCATCACAACCTACATAGCGAAGTTGAAGCAGTTGACTGAGCACTGTGACTACGGAGACAAACTCAATGATATGTTGCGATTAGTTAGTGGAGTTCACAACAACCCCATTCAGTGCAGTTTAATCGCAGAGGTCACCATCGATATCACGGGCGCCATGGGAGTAGCACTAGCTGTGGAAAGTGCTGCGAGAGACTCACAGGCTTTACAGCACATACATCTTGGCGCTGTTCTTCATGTGGGGTGGGAAACTCCGAAAACCAGAGACACAGCAGCAAAGCGAGAGGCCATCTCTGCTGCTAGAAAAACGAAAAGACCTAGAGAAAGAATTTCACCAACCCCTCCAAGGTTAATCTGTTATACATGTCGGGGTAACCACATACCGGACACCTGCACATTCAAGGAGGCAGAGTGCTGTTACTGTCATAAGAAAGGACGCGTAATAAAGAAGTGCAGGGTGAAATTGAGACATCCCATAAGGCAGCAAACCAAAATGACTGAAATGAATAATAGAACAGAAACTGAAGCTGCCAATACCGACATCAAGTCCCTGTAAAATTTCACAGCATTAAAAACTGAACCTATTACCATCACAATCCAAGTGAATGCGAAGCCACAAATAATGGAGGGAAATACAGGAGCCTCACCACAGTGGTGGGACAGCACACATTAAAATACCTAAATGAAGGTGCCTGGCCACTGAATCCAGAGAGAACCACGGCTCAATTGAAGACATACAGTGGAGAATCTATACAGGTAAAAGGCATCACCACAGTACCTGTGTCCTATTCAGCAAACAGACAGACCAGCTTCCAGTGATCATTATGAGAGGTGAAGGACCTAGTCTTCTGGGCCGAGACTGGCTGCAAAAAATTAAGCTCAACTGCTCTGAAATATTTCACTTAAGAACAGGAGGAGTTCCTCAACTGTTAAGGAAACACGGCAGTGTATTTCATGATAAATTAGGAAATTTAAACTCTTGCAAGCAAAAATGTATGTAGATTCTCAGGCAACACCCCATTTCTTTAAGGCCAGACCTGTGCCTTATTCCCTAAAGGGGAAGGTGGATGCAGAACTGTGCTGGTTAGAAAAGCTAGGCATTGCCCAATCAGTCCAATTTTCAGAATGGGCAGCACCCATATTCCCAGTGGCGAAACATGACCAAACTATACGCATTTGCGGAGACTATAAATTGACAGTGAACAAAGCAGCCAAACTAGATAAATAACCTATCCCGAGGATAGAGGACATGTACACACAGCGAACTGGAGGCAAATTCTACACCAAACTGGACATGAGCCATGCATTCAAACAGCTAGAGCTGGGTAGCACGTCTAGAAGGTATGTAATCATCAACACGCACAAGGGCTTATATCAATATACGCACCTACACTTTGGAGTATTGTCTACATGTGCAACCTTCCAAAAGACAATAGAGAGTCTTTTGCAAGGACTCCCCCAAGTAATGTGATGTTCTGATCACAGGGTCAACTGAAGCGAACTTTTGGCCAAACTGGAAGAGATGTAAAGAATATTCTTAGAAGCTGGTGTACAATTAAAGAAAGAGAAATGTACATTCCAAGCACCAGGAGTTACTTACCTGGGTCACTGGGTGGATGCCATGGGGTTGCATCCAGAAGAAGAGAAAGTTGGTGCAATCAAATAGGCATCCTCTCCGCCCAGTATAACTGAACTCAAGTCTTTTCTGGGCAGGAGCAATTATTATAGCCGCTTCTTACCGAACTTGTCAACAGTGTTAGCACCATTACACTTGTTGTTTAAAAAGAATCATCTTTGGTCATGGAATTTGCAACACAAAGAAGCCTTTGTGAAAGTTAAGAAGATATTACAGTCATCGTGTTTATTGGTACATTCTGACCCATCAAAAGAATTAATAGTGAACTGTGATGCGTCTCCTTACGGTGTGGGAGCTGTGTTATCACACAGGATGGAAGATAGATCAGAAAGGCCAATTGGCAAAGTCTCCAGAACCCTCTCTGCAGCCGAGAAGTATTGTTCCAAACGAGAAAAGCAAGGTTTATTGGTGGTATTCGGAGTGAAGAAATTTCACCAGTACCTGAATGGACAACATTTCACCATTGTGTTGGACCGTAAACCATTAATGGGTTTATTCGGGAAGGATAAAGCCATTCTGCCAATAGCCTCAACAAGAATTCAACACTGGGCATTGATATTATCTGCGTATGATTATATCTTTATGCACCGTCCTGGCTTTCACATCGCAAATACGGACACACTGAATCATCTTCCGTTACCAGATAGCAATCTACATACTCCACAGGAAGTTGTCCTTGTACTGAATTTCTTGCATTCTTCACCTGTGTGTGAAGCAAATTAGGAATTTGAATGAAAAGAGATCCAATTTTATCAAAAGTCTAAGACCTGTATTTCAAGGGTGGTCGAATTGACCAGTGTCCTAAGAGATGAGACCACTCCATGCCTGAAAAATAGAGTTAAGTTATCAAGATGGAATCTTGTTGTGGGATCAAGAGTCCCTTTGCGAGGAGGAGAACCACTCTTGACAGAGCTTCTCAATGCACATCCATGTGTATCGAAGATGAAATTACTTGCGCTAAACTGTGTCTGGTGGCCAGGCATAGACAGTGACATTGAAAGCATGGTCAAGCACTGTCTCCAGTGTCAGCAACAGAAATTGTCTGTTTCAGCTCCACTGCATCCGTGGGAGTCGGCTGGTCGACCTTGGATTCGGCTATGTATTGATTATTGGGTACCATGTTTTTATTCATTATAGATGCACATTCTAACTGGAAGGATGTGTATAAAGTCAGATCACCGGCATTGAGTACAACTATTGAAAAGCTACGTTAATGTTTTAGAATACATGGCCTACCACAAGTCATTGTTTCAGATAACGGTACACTCTTTACCAACACAGAGTTTCTGAGATTCATGAGTATAAATGGAATCAGACATATTAAACAGCACCATATCATCACTCATCGGATGAGTTCGCTGAAAGAGCTGTGAAAACGTTCAAATCAGAAATAAAGAGGTTACCTGAAGTTATGCTAGCAAGCCGACGTTCCTGTTTTCTTCTCAATTTTTGTACAACGCCTCATTCAACCCTGAGTTCAACACTGTCTGAATTATTGATGAAACCCTACTTAAGTACAAGGTTAAGTCTGGTGTTTCCAAACCTAGAGGGGAAGGTAGAGAAGAATCAGAGTAATCAAAACTGAATCACAATATTCATAGCAAAGCTCAAAGATTTACTCTAGGTGATACAGTTTTTGTGCAGGATTTTGGAAATGGACTTTGACTGATTCCTGGTACAATTGTCTCAGAAACTGGTCCCTTGTCCTTCCAGGTGCAAGTGAAAGATCGAGTTGTTTGAAAACATGTGGATCATCATGGAAGGAGAGAGGCATTCCAACAACCAGCTGTTCCACCTGTGACTAACATCGAACCATTAATCCCTGAAGTGACATGATTGGCCGCAACAGACATAGCCAATGTCTCTGTAGAGTTACCAAACCCTCAACTGCCACTTTCTAATGCTGGACCTGATGCTGCAACTCCTGATCATGTCGATCCAGTGCAAGAACCTCAAGTGGTAGGTTTACAGCGCTCTAATCGAATAAGGAAACCACTTGAGAGACGTAGTCTTTAGTCACCTGACTTATCTGAATGTTTATGTTGTGGGATATTCAAACGTTCTCTGTAAATAGGAAGTGTAAAAATCTAAAAGGGGGAGTAATATCGTAACTGAAGGTATCATCTTTCCTACTGCCTGTCAGGGGTTACATGTTTCTTCTTGGAGATTCCAACCAATGAGCCCTAAGCGCAGCTTATCAGGGGGCGTCGTTTTCCAGTTGAGGACCTGGTTCAAGCATGTAGCTTCTGAAAAGCTCTCTGTGATAAAGTTATCTGTTTTAAGTGAAAACCTGTCCCATACATCAAGTCATTACACTGGCACAGCCAGTGATGCCCATGTCCATTGAAAGAATAAAAAAAACTATTTGGAAGAAGAGGAGAGGAGCTATCCTTTGTATTGTGGTCTTTACTCACTGGCTGATATTTCCACAGTCATTGCCCTCAGTATCAGGGTGAACATCCTCGCCGGTCAGTGGACTTGAGTTCCAGCCAATGGTTGCTGCTGACGTGGCCATTGCTGGGCACCATGAGGATTTGAACTTTGTAAACTTCAAGCTGAAGAATAAAAATCTACACCAGCCAAGCAGGACAGTAATTCCTCTCTTGGTGACTGTAAAGGTGTCTCGTTGGGCTGAGTATGGTATGTTTGAGTGTGACTCAGAATGTGTTTGTACTTATGAGGGATTATTTCATCGGGGAACATGTTGCTGGTGAACTTATCTGCATTGATACTTGTATTTGTTGGAGGATGTTCTCCTGCATTGATAAGAATGTATATTTTTTGGGGCTAAGCAGTCACTTTACAGCAGGTGTGAGGAACCCTTGACCCGGAGGCTGGATCCAGCCCCTTGTACTTTTTCATCCGGCCCGCTGAGTTATTTCAAAGCACTGCCTCACCAACTCCCGGCTACCCCCTCGAGTATCTGATGCGCTCTGAGCCAGGCACTGCCATCTCCTGCTGCCTCAGCCTCGGCCACAGTCTGCAGAAGCCCAGGCTGTGTGGAGAGAGTCAGGACTAAGATCCAGGAGCAGGAGCACAGGGACAGGAAGCTGCCGGCTGCTGATCGGGTGGTGAAGTGTGAGTAACCCGGGACTGGGGAGAAAGGGAGCAGCTCACCCAGCTGCATTGGCGACTCACCCTCCTTATCCTTCCAACTCCATTGGTGTCGCAGGACAGGGTTTCATCTCCTGCAGAGTAAGGGAGAGGCCCAGGCTCCAAGCCCAGGAGCAGCCTCTGACTGGGAGTTTGCCAGAGGGTTGCACTGTTGAGTCACTGCCCTGGTTTGGGTGTGAGTCAGAGTGGGAAAGGAGAGAGAGAGAGAGAGAGAGAGAGGCAGAGTGGGAAAGGAGAGGGTGAGGGAGAGAGGCAGAGTGGGAAAGGAGAAGGAGAGAGTGGGAAAGGAGAGAGTGAGAGAGAGAAGGACAGTGGGAAAGGAGAGGGTGAGGGAGACAGAGTGAGAGTGTGGGAAAGGAGAGAGAGGGAGAGAAGGACATTGGGAAAGGAGAGTGTGAGGGAGAGAGAGAGACTGTGGGAAAGGAGAGAGAGAGCGAGAGAGAGAGATTGGAAAGGAAAGAAAGCAAAACGTTGAGCTTAATCTCAGCAGTACTGTGATTGAGACAGAGAAACTGTGCTTCTCATGAAGGGAAAGCAAACACAGGCATCGCATTAAAGCAGTGGGTGGTTTGAACGTTTCTATATTCACTCTTAAAAAGATAAATGAAGTTGCTTGTTTTCTGTGCGTGGCCCCCGACTGATTTGGTCTATGTGTGAATAGCCTTGGATAAGGAAAGGTTTTCCCATCCTTGCTTTAGAGGTTGGTGATTAGACACTTTCAGCAGCAAAATCAGGGCGGTATGAGGCATTGCTGGAAGACACAATATTTGAATTTGTTTCTCCAATGTGCCCCCAGGCCTGTTCTGGAGTAAAGAATCTGTAAAGGAAACAGTCTGGAGTGTGAAGCACATTCCACTGCCCAGCAGAAGTGGGAGTACAGGATACAGAAATGGCCCATGAGCTGAAACTGCTAGCAGTGAGCAATAAGTAACCAGCTTGTTTAAAGCATTCAGCACCAGCGAACAAATCCATGAGGAGAAGGGCATCTAACACATGGGAACACCATCTTCAGGTCACACACCATCCTGACTTGGAGATTGTTGTTCCTTCACTGTCACTTGGTCCAAATCCTGGAACTCGCTCCCTCACAATACACATTGGTTTACCTACAACACAGGGGCTGCAGCAGTTCAAGGAGGTGGCTCAACATCACCTTCTCAAGGGCAATAAGGAATGGGCAATAAATGCTGGCTCAGCCAGCGATGCACACACCATGAGAATGATTCTTTTCAACCAGAAATGTCAGACTGGCACAGGAGGGCTTCTTGTTCTGGACTCATGAATTGAGACAAACGGTTTAGGTAGAACAAAGGGAACTTTGTTCTGAACCTGACCACACTGTCACTGAAATGGGAGCACTGGGTGCAGACAGCAGTTGTCGCTGTACAAGGTAAAGACCCTTCCCCAGAATTGACATCCATCAGCTTGTACAGTAAGCTCCAAGTCTTTCAGAAAATGGGAATGAGAAACTTGATTGTGAACTCAATTTCACATCCTGGGAAAAGTGTGTGAGGAGGAAATGTGGATCTGAGATGTCCTGAATGTGGAACATGTTTCCCTGGGATTCGAGCTCCTAATTTGTTTGGACACATTTCTGGGTGTTGTATCATGTCTTTCAGTCTCCACACCCCACTCTTGGTGTGAGTTATGTTTATCTCTCAGACACATCCACTTGAAAAAGCAATAGACCACAGTTGTACTATTTGTGGACAGCCTTTTTTATCCAAATTTCAGCAGGAACGCATTAAATATTCAAGAATAAAGATAGAAAATCCCGTTATTTCCTGGGTTATCTTCTGGGTTCCAGAAATCTATTCCTCGAGTCTCCATACCAACACTGGAGGATTGGGAACCCCTCCCAGTAATGCTTAAGTCTCATACAGATGTCAAGTTCCACATACAATTCTGTTAAGGTTTTGTATCACCTTGTGCATCCCCAAGGTAAACAAGTGATGTGTGAGGATGGATATGAGTTTGTAGCTTCAGGGTCAAGAAATCGAGCGCTCTCTTTCACTCCCTTTTTAAGAGACTGTCTGAACCCACCTGTTTGTCAGCTTATCCCTCAATTCATTCCACAGAACAATCCCTGTTGTGTCCGCATGTCTCCCGGTACTTTATTGAGCATTACTCCAAGTGAAAACTTCTATCTGATTGGGAATTAGTCTAATCTAAGTGACATGACCAAGTTCCTCAACATGTTCCTTCTTTATTCCCTCCCCCACCCGGACCCCACACCAACCCAACAGAAACTCATCTTGTGCCTTACTCTGCTGCTCCTGGCTGTTGAACATGGAGAATCTTACTGCCACAACAAACTTCACCCAAGTAAGTACCAAACCTTTGCCAACTTTCCAATTAGATCTGGAGTGAAAATGAGCTAAATATAAGAACTGAGGCTGAATGTAACCTCCACCCAATTGATGAATCTTGTCAATGGATATGGAACCCAAATCCAGGATGAGAGAGTGGGAGACCCAGCCTCACATAACTGCTCCAGGCCACATGAAGCCTTCCCTCAGGGATTGCCTTACACAGTCCCCCTCCCCCAAGGGTCCATGAAGGAATAGGCCAGTATGCGGCCTTGTCAAATTCGCCAGCTCCTGCTCAATGGGCCAAATCAGACCCCAGCAAGTATCCAGCCAATTCCTGACCACCAACCCACCCCCATCCAGAAGGAGTTGGACAGGGGCCACTGGATGGATACAACCCCCTTTGCCACTGGCAGTCATCGTGTTCCAAGGTTCATGAGTGTGAAACCCTCAGGCCCAGGTCCTCTTAGATATGGAACTTGGCTCTTCCAAGGTCCACAGAGCTCACTGATGATTCAGCCGACCAGGCAATTCTTCAACCTCCCAAGTGTCAGTGCAAGCCCATGGTACCTCTTCAGTCTTTGATGAGGCATTGACAGACCAATCTCAGTCTCTTTCTCTCTCTCTCAGTCTCTCTTCGATTTGAACTTGGAATTCCAGCCTCACTGAACTGCAGGGATGATGTTGATGGCACCTGGCATGAACCTGGCGAAAGTTGGATAAACTCTGACTGCCTGAGATGTTCGTGCTTGATTGAATCGACAGACTGCTGTAGAACGTAAGTGATTCTCTGCAATTGCAGCTCAAGTAGCCCTTTTGTCTTATTCTGCATTGATCTTTCTTATTGAAGCACAGAGTGGATTTGGGATGAGCAGCCAGACATGGAGTCGTTTCCCTCATCTTGTTATAATGATAAAAAGAAGCAATCACTCACAAAGGATTGGGTAACCACGTTGTGGCTTTATTTTGTGAGGCTAGACACATGAGTACGTTTGTACTAAGGTAAAAAGCTTGAAGATATCAGAGCTGTGCTGTGATCTAATCACAGGCAAAAGTGAAACTAAGACTGGATCACATGACACACGTCCCTTCCAATGATGTCATGTTGCTACCTCTTTAAGAGATATTACAACAAATTCAAAGGTAGTTTACAGATTGGGAAACACTGCAGGATTGGTGGTCTCGGGTCAGCAGAATGAACAGAATACATGACTTCCTCCCTCTCTTTTCCAGACTTGTTACCACCTGAGGTATCACCCAAGCCCCGTGCACAGCACCAAATCTTGGGATACAGGCATCGATAAAATGGTGGCAGGGCTCAGAGGGTGATGGGAAGGGAGAGTGAGGAGTGGGAGAACATTCCAATGTGGAGATGCCACACTGTAAAAGAGCGTGTAGATGAGGAGAGAGTGGTGACGAGGAGAGGGCGGAGACGAGGAGAGAGCGGAGACAAAGAGAGAGTGGAGGTGATGAGAGCGCGGAGACTAAGAGAGAGCAGAAACTAAGAGAGAGTGATGATGAAGACAGACTGGAGACGGAAAGAGAGTGGAGACAGGGAGAGAGTAGTGATGGGGAGAGAGTGTGGACGGAGAGAGGGTAGGGAGGGAGAAAGTGGAGAGGAAGAGAGAATGCAGATGAAGGGAGAATGCAATTGAAGAGAGTGAAGATAGGGAGCTGTAGAGAGGGTAGAGATGCAGAGAGGATGGACATGAAGAGGCAAGGAGAGGGTACAGATAAAGGGAGAGTGCAGATGAAGAGATAGTGGAGATGAAGAAAGAGCAGAAATAAAGAAAGAGCGGAAATAAAGAAAGAGTGGAGATGAGGAGAGGGTGGAGATGAAGAGAGGGCGGAGATGAAGAGAGAGTGGAGATGAAGAGAGGTTGGAGATGAAGAGAGGGTGGAGATGAAGAGAGGGTGGAGATGAAGGGAAGGTGGAGATGAAGAGAGGGTGGAGCTGAAGAGATTGTGGAGATGAAGAGATGGTGGAGATGAAGAGAGTTTGGAGATGAAGAGAAGGTGGAAATGAAGAGAGGGTGGAGATGAAGAGAAGGTGGAGATGAAGAGAGGGTGGAGATAAGAGAGATTAGAGATGAAGAGAAGCTGGAGATGAAGAGAAGGTGGAGATGAAGAGAGGGTGGAGATGAAGAGAGAGTGGAGATGAAGAAATGGTGGAGATGAAGAGAAGGTGAAGAAGAAGAGGGGATGGAGATGAAGAGAGGCTGGACATGAAGAGAGGGTTGAGTTGCAGAGATACTTTTTGATCTGCTTCTCTTGTCAGGTCACATGGGTGGTCAGTTTTCTGCTGCTGCCTTTCTCCAGCTGGCTACTCAGGAACTGCTGGGAGATTTTCGGAAACAAGGAATTTGTCCAAAGGCCGTACATCATCCTTTGGGAGAAAATGGTGAAATTGTTCAGTGAAAATAGTGCAGTACAAATTTAACCCTTACCCTTGGGATCATTCTAATGCTTTAATTACCTGTGATTTCCAGGTATAGCAGAACAACTGGCTACCCAGATGATTGTATCGCAGTTTTTGACCATGAGAATTGTCAATGTCGGGTCCACAAGAAGAACGATGCTCCTGTTGAAAGTCTATTTTCTGGCAGGGTTGGGTAATCAGAATAAAAGCATTTCATTTCCAATATAAAACCATCAGCTTCATTCTCGATGCAAGTACCATGGAAGAATGGGAGCCTTATTTTCTCCAAGAAACGTCAATATTACGGTAAAGATATTTCACATTGGTTTAATTTTCAAACCTTATCTATTATTTCAATAAGCTATATGTGTGTGCGTGTGTGTGTGTGAGTGTGTATGTGTGTGTGTGATGGTGGGGAGGGAGAAAGTGTGCAGAATAGAATATACAAGAGAGAGAGTGTGCAAAAGAGAATATAATAATGTACAAGAGAGAGAGTGTGAGAGAGAATATGCCAGAGAGAGAGTGCGCCCACAGTGTATTTGTGGGAGAGCGTGTGTATACGAGGAATGACATGTGGATATGAGACACCATGGCTGTTCTAAGCTACAATGCTCAATGAGTTACATATAAAGAATAATTGGCTGGAGTAAGTGGGTCTTTCCTGAACCAATCACAAAGGACATGAAGAGGGAAAGAAATCCAAACCAGATAGGTCTTCAAAGAAGTTGATGACACCCATTCACATTGTATCTGGGCACATTGTCTCTTCATGTTCCTTTCTTCAGGAGGTCTTGTGGCTCAGTGGGTAGTGACCCTGCCTCTGAGCCCGAAGCTCCCAGATCAATTCTTAGCCCAGGACTTGACGGCCAAGGAAGGTGTGGCGATAAAGGAGCCAAACAGTTAGAGTGACGACCGGTAAATCCTTCTAACCAGTGTATGGCAGGTGGAAAGAGTGGGAGAGTCTCCTGGGCAGCCATGTTTGGCATAGAATGATGCCCCTCGAGCTATAACCTCTGGATTCAGGGTGGTGACCTGTTCCAGGAAAAATAAGCAGCGGGAACAGACGTAAGCGTATGCTTTGTCTGCCTCCTGTGTCTCCAGGTGCAGGGAGAGAGTATGAGTTCCTTTCTTCACAAAATGCAGGGGATCAAAAACAAACCCATCAACATTGACTGGCGGCTGAGAGACAAGTCAAGAAATAAATAAATCATGTGTCTGTGGAAACTCAGTCACTGAGCCAAGACTGAGATTGATTGATTTCTCGATATTAAAGGCATTGCCAATAGGGATATAGGGTCAGAAACTGATGCTGAGGTAGGAGACCAACCATGATCTGGCTGAGTGGTGGAGCAGGCTCGAGGGGCTGAATGGCCTACTCTTGCTCCTATGTTTGCAAATTGTCGATCTGGGAAGACATCCTGAAATGTCACACTTCTCTTGTTTCAGTTGGAGTGAAATTTCCAAACCATTCTGAAGATTTGGTTGGTAGAAAGACACCACAGGGAGACTGTTACTGAGTCTCAGACTATCTGTTACAGGACAAGTTCAAAGCTGGCCCCTTTACAGTGGACACACAACACCATGAAACTGCAGAGTTTATTCCCCATTCCCACCTGCACGGCATTGAGATTTCTGTTCTTGACATCCATCTGGGAAAATGTCCATAGGACCATAAGACGTAGGAGCAGAAATTAGGCCATTCGGCCCATCGAGTCCGCTCCGCCATTCAGTCATGGCTGATAAGTTTCTCAATCCCGTTCTCCCGTCTTCTCCCCGTAAACTTTGATCCCTTTACCAATCAAGAACTCATCTATCCTGGTCTGAAATACACTCAATGACCTGGCCTCCACAGCCTTCTGTGGCAATGAATTCCATAGATTCACCACTCTCTGGCTAAAGAAGTTTCTCCTCATCCCTGCTCTAAATGATCTTCCCTTTACTCTGAGGCTGTACGCTCGGGTCCTAGTCTCTCCTACTAATGGAAACATCTTCCTCAAGTTCACTCTATCCACGCCTTTCAGTATTCTGTAAGTTTCAATCAGGTTCCCCCTCATCCTTCTAAACTCCATCGAGTATAGACCCAGGGTCCTCAAACGTTCCTCATATGTTAAACCTTTCATTCCTGGGATCGCTCTAGTGAACCTCCTCTGGACCCTCTCCAGGGCCAGCACATTCTGCCTGAGATACGGGGCCCAAAATTGCTCACAATATTCTAAATGTGGTCTGACCAGAGCCTTATAAAGCTACCTTTTAGCGAGCTTCCATATACTGTCATCAACGCTAGGACTCAGGTGTTTAAATATGAAGAGAGAGGTAGCAGAAAAAGAACGCTCTATGAGCAGAATATGATTGCAGTGATGGACAAGGGAAAACTATGTAATCACAAAAAGCTCACACACCAGTGCATAACTGAGGGAGAGCTGCAGTGTTGGGGGAGTGGGGAGCATCGTCTTTCGGGTTAGGTATGAAGCCGAGTCCCCATCTGCCTAACCAGGCGAACGGGAAAGATCCCATGGCACTCTGTCGAAGAGCAGGAGAGGTGTCCCTGGTCCTGGAGAATATTTATCCTTCAATCAACAGCATAAAAACAGATTATCTGGTCAGCATTGCTGTTTGTGGAATCTTGCTGTGCCAAGTTTGGCTTTCCTATATTGAAACAGTCACAGAAAATACTTCATTAATTGTAAAGTGGTTGCAAAAATTGCTATGTAAATTCATGTCTTCCTTTCATTTTCCCAGTGTCACCCTGAAGTGGCCAGGGCAGCAGGATGGTGAACTGGGAAGGCAAGGATTGCCAGCAGGTTCGGGTGAGATCGAGGTTGCAGACTGCCTTTAGAGATGAGTGATGCACATTCTGTCTCTGTGTCACTGTGACACAAATTTAACCTGTACAGCTCCCCCTCTGGGAGTGATACCCACATCATAACTTCATACGCCTCTCTCAGCCTAACACTGTTATCCATTTATATTCTGGATAATAAGATCATAAGACATAGGAGCAGAAATTAGGCCAATTGGCCAATCAAGTCTGCTCCGCCATTCAATCATGGCTGATAAGTTTCTCAACCCCATTCTCCCGCCTTCTCCCACTAACAATTGATCCCTTTACCAATCAAGAACCTATCTATCTCGGTCTTAAATACACTCAATGACCTGGCCTCCACAGCCTTCTGTGGCAATGAATTCCATAGATTCACCACTCTCTGGCTAAAGAAGTTTCTCCTCATCTCTGTTCTAAAAGGTCTTCCCTTTCCTCTGAGGCTGTGCCCTCGGGTCCTAGACTCTCCTACTAATGGAAACATCTTCTGCACGTCCACTCTATCCAGGCCTTTCAATAGTCTGTAAGTTTCAATCAGATCCCACCTCCTCCTTCTAAACTCCATCGAGCATAGACCCAGAGTCATCAAACGTTCCTCATATGCTAAGCCTTTCATTCCTGGGATCATTCTCGTGAACCTCCTCTGGACCCTCTCCAGGGCCAGCACATTCTTCCTGAGATACGGGGCCCAAAATTGCTCACAATATTCTAAATGTGGTCTGACCAGAGCCTTATAAAGCCTCAGCAGCATATCCCAGCTTTTATATTCTAGTCCTCTCAAAATAAATGCCAACATTGCATTTGTCTTCCTAACTACCGACTCAACCTGCAAGTTAACCTTAAGAGAATCCTGGACTAGGACTTCCAAGTCCCTTTGCACTCCAGATCTCTGAATTCTCACCCCATTTAGAAAATAGTCTATGCCTCTATTTTTCCTAGCAAAGTGCATGACCTCACACTTCCCCACATTGTATTCCATCTGCCACTTCTTTTCCCATTCTCCTAACCTGTCTAAATCTTTCTGCAGCCGCCCCGCCCCCTCAATACCACCTGTCTCTCCACCTATCTTTTGTATCATCTGCAAACTTAGCCAGGATGCCCTCAGTTCCTCATCTAGATCATTAATTTATTAAGTGAAAAGTTGTGATCCCAACACTGATCCCTGTGGAACTCCACTAGTCACCGGCCGCCATCCTGAGAAGGAACCCCTTATCCCAATTCTCTGCCTCCTGCCAGACAGACAATCTTCTATCCATGCTAGTACCTTGCCTCTAACACACTGGTCTCTTGTCTTACTGAGCAGCCTCCTGTGCGGCACCTTGTCAAAGGCCTTCTGGAAGTCCAAGTAGATAACATCCATTGGCTCTCCTTTGTCTAACCTAATCATTACCCCCTCAAAGAATTCTAACAGATTTGTCAGGCATGACCTCCCCTTGATGAAACCATGCTGACTTTGCCTGATTTTACCATGCACTTCCAAGTATTCTGAAATCTCATCCTTAATGGACTCTAAAATCTTACCAACGACCGAGGTCAGGCTAATCGGCCTGTAATTTCCCATCTTTTGCCTCACTCCTTTCTTAAACAGGGGGGTTACATTAGCGATTTTCCAGTCCTCTGGGACCCTCCCTGACTCGAGTGATTCCTGAACGATCACCACTAACACCTCCACTATCTCTTCAACTATCACCTTCAGAACTCTGGAGTGTAATCCATCTGGTCCTGGTGATTTATCCACCTTCAGACCTTTCAGTTTCCTAGCACCTTCTCCTTAGTAATGGCCACTTACTCACCTCTGCCCCCCGACTCTCTTGAACTTTGGGGATGTCACTCGTGTCTTCCACTGTGAAGACTGACGCAAAGTACCTCTTCAGTTCCTCCGCCATTTCTTTATTCCCCACTAATACTTCTCCAGCATCATTTTCCAGTGGCCCCAGTGTCCACTTTTGCCTCTCTCTTAACCTTTATACATCTAAAAAAACTCTTGCAATCTTCTTTTATATTACTGGCTAGTTTACCCTCATATTTATTCTTCTCCCTCCTTATTTCTTTTTTAGTTGTCCTCTGTTTGGTCTTTGTAGACTTCCCAATCCCCTGATTTCCCACTGCTCTTCGCCGCATTGTGTACTTTCTCTTTAGCTTTTATGCTGTCCCTGACTTCCCTTGTCAGCCATGGTTGCCTCGTCCTCCCTTTACTATGCTTCTTCTTCCGAGGGATGAATTTTTGCTGTGTCTCCCAAATTACTCCCAGAAACTCCTGCCATTGCTGTTCCACTGTCTTTCCTGCTAGGCTCATCTCCCAGTCAATTCTGGCCAGCTCCTCCCTCATGCCTCTGTAGTTGCCTTTATTCAACTGTAATACTGTTATATCGGATTCCAGCATTTTCCTCTCAAATTGCAGGGTAAATTCTATCATATTATGGTCACTTCCTCCTAAGGGTTCCTTCACCTTAAGCTCCCTTATCAAATCTGCCTCGTACACATCACTAAATCTAGAATTGCCTGTTCCCTAGAGTGCTCCACCACAAGCTGCTCCAAAAAGCCATCTCGTAGACATTCCACAAATTCCTTTCCTTGGGCTCCACTACCAACCGGATTTTCCCAGTCTACCTGCATATTGAAATCCCCCATGATCACTGTAACCTTGCCTTTCTTACATGCCTTTTCTATCTCCTGGTGTATCTTGTGCCCCACATCCTGACTACTGTTCGGAGGCCTGTACATAACTCCCATTATGGATTTTTTACCTTTGCGGTTCCACAACTCTACCCACATAGATTCTACATCATCTGACCCTACAACATTTCTTGCTATCGATTTAATTTCATTTCTTACTAACAAAGTAACCCCACCTCCTCTGCCAACCTGCCTATCTTTTCGATAGAAGGTATATCCTTGGATATTTAGCTCCCAGTCCTGATCCCCTTGCAGCCATGTCTCCGTAATGCCCACCACATCATACCTGCCAATTTCAATCTGCGCCACAAGCTCATTTACCTTATTTCGTATACTGCGTGCATTCAGATACAACACCTTCAGTCCTGTATTTCCTGTCCCTTTTCTCATTGTCATCCCTTTATCTGATGTGCTTGAAGTTAGATTCCTAGTCCTTTCCAAACACTCTGTCCTACTTTGTGTTCTGGAGACCTTAATAGCCTCTCCTGGGCTCTCTTTTCTTTTCAGTTTTTTCATAACTTTCCATGAAGTTGAATCTACCCCCACCACCCCCCCCAACCCCACTCCCCCACACACTAACCTGCTGCTTTGTTTCCCATTAGTCATGCTTCTTGGAGTTTTACCCTTCCCCCACCCCACCCCCCAACTTTCTAGTTTAAAGTCCTGTTGACCACCCTATTTATCCTTCTCGCTAGAATATTGGTCCCAGATCAGTTCAGGTGGAGACCGTCCCAACGGTACAGATCCCTCCTGTTCCAATACTGATGCCAGTGCCCCACGAAATGGAACACCTCTTTCCCGCACCACTCCTTTAGCCACGTGTTTATTTCCCTTATTCTCGCATCCCTATGCCAATTTACACGTGGCTCGGGTAGTAATCCGGAGATTATAACCCTTGAGGACCTGTTCTTTAATTTAGTTCCTAGTTCCTGATAATCTCCAAACAGCTCCTCTTTCCTAGTCTTAATTATGTTATTTGTCCCGTTGTGGACCACAACAGTGGATCCTCCCCCCAGCTCTCCAATATCCTTTCAAGCCGGTCAGAGATGACCCTCACCCTGGCACTGGGCAGGCAACATACCATGCGGGACTCTCGATCCTGCGTACAAAGGAAGCTATCAATTCCCCTAATTATAGAATCCCCTACAACTACCACTTGTCTTTTTGCTCCCCCCTCTTGAATGGCCTCCTGAGCCACGATGCCGTGGTCAGCTGGCTCATCCTCCCTACCGCCCTCTTCCTCATCCACACAGGGAGCAAGTACCTCGTACCTGTTGGACAAGGTCAAGAGCTGAGGCTCCTCTGTTCCTGAACACAGGATCCCTCTACCTGCCTCACTTGCAGTCACACCCTGCTGACCCTGACCACTGACTGAACTTGAGGTACTTAATCTACCGGGTGTGACCGCCGCCTGATACAAAGCGTCCAGGTAACTCTCCCCCTCCCGGATGTGCCACAGCGTCCGGAGCTCGGACTCCAGCTCATCAATTCTGAACCTGAGTTCCTCCAGCAACCAACACTTGCTGCAGATGTGGTCACTGCGGCTCACAATGGGATCTGCCAGCTCCCACATCATACAGCTACAGCACATCACCTGCCCAGCCATCTCTACATAGATAATTAATTTATTAATTCGCTTCGCAGTGTTTTTTTTTCAAATTTGGTGCAGATTTCCTACCAACCAATCAGGTCACAGCTTTCCTGTGATGTCACTTTTTCAGTTTTAGCTTCAGTTACTCTGTACCCCGAGGTACCGCTCCAGTGCTCCTCCCTCCGAGTCTGCTCCCTAGAGACAAGGCTGTGAATCCCCGAGGTAAGCTAGATTTATACTAACCGCTCCGGTGCTCCTCCCCCCGAGTCTGCTCCTTGGAGACAAGGCTGCGAATCCCCGAGGTAAGCTAGATTTATACTCACCGGTCCGTTGCTCCTCCATGGAGACAAGGCCACGAATCCCCGAGGTAAGCTAGACTTATACTCACCACTCCGGTGCTCCTCCCTCCGAGTCTGCCCCCAGGATTACTCACCAATCAGCAGCTTTTTCTTTAAAATCCACTTTCAGAAGAGTGTCCCACACAGGTCTGGTTCACTCCTGAAGGTACTGTCTCTTCCTCTCTCTCTTTCTTTTTTAGGTTTGAGGAGGAGGGAGGGATGGAAACACTACAGCAATGTCATGTTTGGGGTTATTCTGTTCTTTGACAGTGGGTCCTCCTCGATTCCTTCCTGAGTCGCGGTGGCTGTGATGACTTCTCCCAGAATGCTTCAGTCACTTCTCACAAGCGTCCTCAGTTGGATATTGTATATGAACTCCTTGAGGCTTTTTTCATTTACGTTACCCATGTGTTGTCCATCGAGCTTCTCATCTGCTCACAGGGATCAATCAACGTCATTGTGGAGAGGCACAAATGCTTCGATTGTAACCCAGTACAATCACGCACATCAGCCACTGAGAATGAGACACAGACATGTAAACCCTCCAACTTGAGGGTGTTCTATTCCCACTTACCATCAGATCAAATTTTCATCCTATTTTATTCTTTCATGTTGGGGCAACATTTCACCATTGTGTTGGACCGTAAACCATTAATGGGTTTATTCGGTAAGGATAAAGCCATTCTGCCAATAGCCTCAGCAAGAATTCAACATTGGGCTTTGATATTATCAGTATATGATTATATCTTTATGCACCATTCTGGCTTTCACATTGCAAATACGGACACACTGAGTCATCTTCTGTTACCAGATAGCATTCTACATACTCCAGCGCCACAAGAAGTTGTGCTTGTACTGGATTTCTTGCATTCTTCACCTGTGAGTGAAGCAAATTAGGAATCTGGATGAACAGACATCCAATTTTGTCAAAGGTCTGAGACCCGAATTGCAAGGCTGGTCGAATTCACCAGTGTCTTAAAATTTAAATTTAAAATTTAAAACTGAAAGACTTGGAGCTTACTGTACAAGCTGATGGATGTCAATTCTGGGGAAGGGTCTTTACCTTGTACAGCGACAACCACTGTCTGCACCCAGTGCTCCCATTTCAGTAACAGTGTGGTCAGGTTCAGAACAAAGTTCCCTTTGTTCTACCTAAACCGTTTGTCTCAATTCATGGGTCCAGAACAAGAAGGCCTCCCGTGCCAGTCTGACATTTCTGGTTGAAAAAAATCATTCTCATGGTGTCTGCATCGCTGGCTGAGCCAGCATTTATTGCCCATTCCTTATTGCCCTTGAGAAGGTGATGTTGAGCCACCTCCTTGAACTGCTGCAGCCCCTGTGTTGTAGGTAAACCAATGTATGTTGTGAGGTCACTGTTAACTGGTTCAGCTCATGGGCCATTTCTGTATCCTGTTCTCCCATTTCTGCTGGGCAGTGGAATGTGCTTCCCACTCCAGACTGCTTCCTTTACAGATTCTTTACTCCAGAACAGGCCTGTGGGCACCTCAGAGACACAAATTCAAATATTGTGTCTTCCAGCGATGCCTCACATCTCCCTGCTCTTGCTGCTGAAAGTGTCTAATCACCAACCTCTAAAGCAGGGATGGGAAAACCTTTTCTTATCCAAGGCTGTTCACACATAGAACAAATCCGTCGGGGGCCACACACACATAATAAGCAACTTCATTTATCTTTTTAAGAGAGAATACAGAAACGTTCAACCCATCTACTTTAATACGATGCCTGTGTTTGCTTGCCCTTCATGAGTAGCACAGCTTCTCTGTCTAAATCACATACTGCTGAGATTCAGCTCAACGTTTTGCTTGCTTTCCTTTCCCAATCTCTGTCTCTCTCTCTCTCTCCTTTCCCACTCTCTCTCGCTCTCTCACTCCTTTCCCACTCTCTCATCTCCCTCACCCTTTCCTTTCCTACTGTCTTTCTCTCTCTCTCTCCTTTCAAACTCTGCCTCTCTCTCTCTTTCCCTCTCATTTCCCACTATCTCTATCTCTCTCTCCCCTTTCCCACTCTGCCTCTCTCTCTTTCTCCCTCTCCTTTCCCACTTTGCCTCTCTCTCTCTTTCCCTCTCATTTCCCATTATCTCTCTCTCTCTCTCTCTCCCCTTTCCCACTCTGCCTCTCTCTCTCTTTCTCCCTCTCCTTTCCCAATCTGCCTCTCTCTCTCTTTCTCTCTCTTTCTCATTTCCTACTCTGTCTCACCCCCAAACCAGGGCAGTGACTCAACAGTCCAACTCTCTGGCCAACTCCCAGTCAGAGGCTGCAACTAGGCCTGGAGCCTGGGCCTCTCCCTCACTCTGCAGGGGCTGAGCCCCTGTCCTGCGACACCAATGGAGTTGGAAGGATAAGGAGGGTGAGTCGCCAATGCAGCTGGGTGTCCTGCTCCCTTTCTCCCCTGTCCCGGGTAACTCACACTTCACCACCCGATCAGCAGCCGGCAGCTTCCTGTCCCTGTGCTCCTGCTCCTGGATCTTGGTCCTGACTCTCTCCACACAGCCTGGGCTTCTGCAGACTGTGGCCGAGGCTGAGGCAGCAGGAGATGGCGGTGCCTGGCTCAGAGCGCATCAGATACTCGAGGGGGTAGCTGGGAGGTTGGTGAGGCCACGCTTTGAAATAACTCAGCGGGCCGGATGAAAAAGTACAAGGGGCTGGATCCAGCCTCCGGGTCGAGGGTTCCTCACCTCTGCTGTGAAGTGACTGCTTAGTCCCAAAAAATATACATTCTTATCAATGCAGGAGAACATTCTGTAACAAGTACAAGTGTCAATGCAGATAAGTTCACCAGCAACATGTTCCCAGATGAAATAATACCTCACAAGTACAAACACAATCTGAGTCACACTCAAACATACCATACTCAGCCCAACGAGACACCTTTACAGTCACCAAAAGAGGAATTTCTGTCCTTTTGGCTGGTGTAGATTTTTATTCTTCAGCTTCAAGTTTGCAAAGTTCAACTCCACATCAGCAGCAACCATTGGCTGGAACTCAAGTCCACTGACCGGCGAGGATGTTCACCCTGATACTGAAGGCAATGACTGTGGAAATATCAGCCAGTGAGTAAAGACCACAATACAAAGGACACCTCCTCTCTTCTTCAAAATAGTTTTTTTTAATCTTTCATGGGATATGGGCATCACTGGCTGTGCCAGTGTAATGACTTGACGTATGGGACAGGTTTTCACTTGAAACAGATAACTTTATCACAGAGAGCTTTTCAGAAGCTACATGCTTGAACCAGGTCCTCAACTGGAAAACGACGCCCCCCCAGAGAAGCCGCGCGTAGGGCTCATTGGTTAGAATCTCCAAGAGCAATCATGTAACCCCTGACAGGCAGTAGGAAAGATGATACCTTCAGTTACGATATTACTCCCCCTTTTCGATTTTTACACTTCCTATTTACGGAGAACGTTTGAATGTCTCACAACATAAACATTCATACAAGTCAGGTGACTAAAGACTACTTCTCACAAGTGGATTCCTTATTCGATTAGAGCGGCGTAAACCTACCACTTCAGGTTCTTTCACTGGATCATCATGATCAGGATTTACAGAATCAGGTCCACTATTAGAAAGTGGCAGATAAGGGTTTGGTAACTCTACAGAGACATTGGCTATGTCTGTCGAGGCCAGTCTGAAACTTAGGGGATTAATGGATCGATGTTAGTCACAGATGGAATAGCTGGTTGTTGGAATGCCTCTCTCCTTCCATGATGATCCACATGTTTTCAGACAACTCGATCTTTCACTTGCACCTGCAAGGACAAGGGACCAGTTTCTGACACAATTGTACCAGGAATCAGTCCAGGTCCATTTCCAAAATCCTGCACAAAAACCGTATCACCTACAGTAAATCTTTGAGCTTTGCTATGAATATCGTGGTTCAGTTTTTGATTACTCTGATTCAGCTTCAGGGTCAGGAAATGGAGCCCCCTGTTCCACTCCATTTATAAGAGACCATCTGAATTCACCTGTTTGTCAGCTTATCCCTCAATCCACTCCACAAAACAATCCCAGTTGTCTTTGGATGTCTTCCGGTGCTTTATTGACCATCACTCTGAGTGAAAACTTCTATCTGATTGGGAATTAGTCTAATCTAAGTGACGTGACCAAGTTCCTCAACATGTTCCTTCTTTATTCCCTCCTCCACCCGGACCCCACACCAAACCCAACAGAAACTCATCTTGTGCCTTACTCTGCTGCTCCTGGCTGTTGAACATGGAGAATCTTACTGCCACAACAAATTTCACCCAAGTAAGTACAAAGCCTTTGCCAACTTTCCATTTAGATCTGGGGTGAAAATGAGCTAAACATAAGAACTGAAGCTGAATGTAACCTCCACCCAATTGATGAATGTTGTCAATGGCTATGGAACCCAACTCCTGCATGATAAAGTGATAGTCCCAGCCTCACATAACTGCTCCAGGCCACATGAAACCTTCCCTCAGGGATTGCCTTACACAGTCCCCCTTTCCCACGGGTCCAAGAAGGAATAGGCCAGTATCCTGCCTTGTCAAATTAGCCAGCTCCTGCTCCATGGGTCAAAGCTTGGCTGCTGTGTGCAAATGAAGTCCCGGCCAACAAATGGCTGAGGCCTCATTGTGGTAAGCACGGAAACAATCCTCCAGCACACTGCCTAAATTCAGACCCCAGCAAGTATCCAGCCCATTCCTGACCACCAACTCACCCCCATCCAGAAGGAGTTGGGCAGGGGTCACTGGATGGATACAACCCCCTTTCTCAATGGCAGTCAATGTGTTCCGAGGTTCATGGCTGTGAAACTCTCAGGCCCAGGTCCTCTTGGATATGGAACTTGGCTCTACCCAGGTCCAAAGATCTCAGTGATGATGCAGCTGACCAGGCAATTCTTCAAACTTCCAAATATAATTGCAGCCCATGGTACCTCTTCAGTCTTTGATGAGACATTGACAGACCAATCTCAGTCTCTTTTTCTTTCTCTCACTCTCTCTTTGATTCCCACCTGGAATTCCAGACTCACCGAACTGCAGGGATGATGTTGATGGAACCTAGCATGAACCTGGCAAAAGCTGGATAAACTCTGACTGCATGAGATGTTCGTGCTCGATTGAATCGATGAGCTGCTGTACAATGTAAGTGATTCTCTGCAGTTGCAGCTCAGATAGCCCTTTTGTGTCATTCTGCACTGATCTTTCTTATTGAAGCAGCTCAAGGGATGAGCAGCCAGACATGGAAGTCATTTCCGTCATCTTGTTATAATGATAAAAAGAAGCAATCACTCACAACGGATTGGATAACCACATTGTGGCTTTATTTCGTGAGGCTAGACACCTGGGTACGTTTGTACTAAGGTAAAAATCTTGAAGATATCAGATCTGTGCTGTTCTCTAATCACAGGCAAAAGTGAAACTAAGACTGGATCATATGACACACGTCCCTTCCAGTGATGTCATGTTGCTACATCTTAAAGAGATATTACAACAAATTCAAAGGTAGTTTACTGATTGGGAAACACTGCAGGATTGGTGGTTTCTGGTCAGAGGAATGAACAGAACACATGACTTCCTTCCTCTCTTTTCCAGACTTCTTACCACCTGAGGTATCTCCCAAGCCCTGTTTATAGTACCAAATTTTGGGATACAGGCATCGATAAAATGGTGGCACGGCTCAGAGAGTGATGGGAAGGGAGAGTGAGAAGTGGGAGAACATTCCAATCTGGAGATGCCCCACTGTAAAAGAGCTGTAGATGAGGAGAGAGTGGAGAAAAGGAGAGGACCGAAATGAGGAGAGAGCAGAGACAAAGAGAGAGCGGAGACTAAGAGAGAGCAGAGAATAAGACAGAGCAGCGATGAAGACAGACTGGAGACGGAGAGAGAGTGGAGATGGAGAGAGTGGAGATGGAGAGAGAGTGTGGACGAGAGAGGGTGGGGAGGGAGAAAGTGGAGATGAAGAGTGAGTGCAGTTGAAGAGAGTGCAGATAGAGTGCTGTAGAGAGGGTGGAGCTGCAGAGAGGATGGAGATGAAGAGAGTGGGGATGAGGAGCTAATTTAGATGAGAGAATGTGTAAATGAAGAGAGAGATATCTTGAATAGAGGGTGTAGATGAAGAGAGGTAGGAGATGAAGAGCGAATGGAGAGGAAGAGAGAATGGAGAAGAAGATAGAGTGGACATGAAGAGATAGTGGAAATAAAGAGAGGGTAGAGATGAAGAGAGGTTGGAGATAAAGAGAAGGCGGAAATAAAGAGTGTGTGGCTAAGGTAATAATGTAGATGAGAGAGTGTGGAAATGAAGAGAGAAAGGAGATGAAGAGAGAATGCAGTTTAAGAGAGTGCAGATAGAGAGCTTTAGGGAGGGTGGAGATGCAGAGAGGGTGGAGATGAAGAGGTGAGGAAAGAGTGGAGATGAAGAGAGAGTGGAAATGAAGAGAGGGTGGAGATGAAGAGAGGTTGGAGATGAAGAGAGAGTAGATATGAAGAGAAGGTGTAGATGAAGAGAGTGGGGATGAGGTAATAATGTCGATGAGAGAGCGTGGAAAGGGTGAAAGGAGATGATGAGAGAGTGAAGATGAAGAGAAGGTGGAGATGAAGAGAGGGTGGAGATGAAGAGAGGGTGGAGTTCAAGAGATGGTGGAGTTCAAGAGAGAGTGGAGATGAAGAGAGGGTGGAGATGAAGAGAGGGTGGAGTTGAAGAGAGAGTGGAGTTGAAGAGAGAGTGGAGATGAAGCGAGGGTGGAGATAAAGGGAGGGTAGAAATGAAGAGAGAGTGAAGATGAAGAGAAGGTGGAGATGAAGAGAGAGTGGAGATGAAGGGATGGTGGAGTTGCAGAGATACTTCTTGATCTGTTTCTCTTGTCAGGCCACATGGGAGGTCAGTTTTCTGCTGCTGCCTCTCTCCAATTGGATACTCAGAATCTGCTGGGGACATTGGGGGAAACAAAACATTTATCCAAAGGCTGTCCATCGCCCTTTGGGAGAAACTGGTGAAATTGTTCAGTGAAAGCACTACAGTACAAATTTAACCCTTACCCTTGGGATCATTCTAATGTTTTATTCATCTGTGATTTCCAGGCATGGCAGACCAACTGGCTACCCAGATGATTGTATCGCAGTTTTTGACCATGAGAATTGTCAATATCGGGTCCACAAGAAGAACGATGCTTCTGTTGAATGTCAATTTACTGACAGGTTTTGGTAATCAGAATAAAAGCATTTAATTTCCAATATAAAACCATCAGCTTCATTCTCGATGCAAGTACGATGGGAGAATGGGAGCCTTGCTTCCTGCATGAAACATCAATATTACAATAAAGATATTTCACAGTGGTTTCATTCTCAAACCTTATCTATTATTTCAACAAGTCATATGTATGTGTGCATGTGTGTGTGTGTGTGTGTGATGCGGGGAGGGAGAAAGTGTCCAGAGTAGACAGTGTGAGTGTAAAAGAGAGCATACAAGAGTGTGCAAGAGAGAGAGTGTGCAAGAGAGAGAGTGTGAGAGAGAGTAGGCCGAAGAGAGAGTGCACCCACAGGAGTATGTGTGGGAGTGCGTGTGTAAACGAGGAAGTACATGTGGATATGAGACACCATGGCTGTTGTAAGCTACAATGCTCAATGGGTTACATATAAAGAATAATTAGTCGGATTAAGTGGGGCTTTCCTGAACCAATCACAAAGGACGTGAAGAGAGAAAGAAATCCAAGCCAGATTGGTCTTTAAAGAAGTTGCTGACACCCATTCACATTGTATCTGGGCACATTGTCTCTTCATGTTCCTTTCTTCAGGAGGTCTTGTGGCTCAGTGGGTAGTGACCCCGCATCTGAGCCCGAAGCTTCAAGGTCAATTCTTAGCCAGGACTTGACGGCCAAGAAAGGTGTGGCGAAAAAGGAGCCAAACAGGTTGAGTGACGACCGGTAAATCGTTCTAACCAGTATATGGCAGCGTAGAATGATGTCCCTCGAGCTATAACCTCTGGATTCAGGGTGTTGACCTGTTCCAGGAATAATGAGCACCGGGAACAGATGTAAGCGTGTGCTTTGTCTGCCTCCTGTGTCTCCAGGTGCAGGGAGAGAGTGTGAGTTCCTTCCTTCACAAAATGCAGGGGATCAAAAACAAACCCATCAACATTGACTGGCGGCTGAGAGACAAGTGTAAAAAAGGTTCAGTTTTCTCATTGTTTACACTGAGTAGATTAGTTACCTGCAGTAATCAATAACCAAAAGCATATTAACCCATATTAACAGAAAATTCCACCACAGACTTGAGCACACAGTGGAGGCCCATTGTTCCCAGTGCAGTTACACATGGCCAATCCATGTTCCCCAATTTATACCAGTGATGCTGAGCTCAGTTAACTCCGACCCAACATCAGCCAGGCTCATATTTGCCCAGACTGGACATTATTGTCTGGGTGTGTTAGCCAGTGCTAAGGGTGTACTGCATTATCATACAAAATGTTGAACTGAAGTCCTACTGACATTCACTGCTTCATGTAAGAGATCCCATGGCTCAAGGGGTGGGGTGAGAGTGACTGCCCTTGACATCAAGGCTGCATTTGACCAAGTGTGGCATCAGGGAGCCCCAGCAAAACTGGACTCAATGGGAATCAGGGGGGAAACTCTCTGCTGGTTGGAGTCATAGCTAGCACAAAGGAAGATGGTTGAGCTTGTTGGAGGTCAATCATCTCAGTCCCAGGACATCACTGCAGGAGTTGCTCAGGGTAGTGTCCTAGACCCAACCATCTTCAGCTGCTTCATCAATGACCTTCCTTCCATCACAAGGTCAGAAGGAGGGATGTTTGTTGATGATTGCACAATGTTCAGCACCATTCGCAACTCCTCAGATACTGAAGCAGTCCATGTCCAAATGCAACAAGACCTGGACAATATCCAGGCTTGGGCTGACAGGTGGCAGGTAACGTTTGCATCAAACAAGTGTCAGGCAATGACTATTTCCAACAAGAGAGAACCCAACTATCACCCCTTGACATTTAAGGAATTGCCAATCCCCACTAACATCTGAAGG